>NC_046287.1:28005625-28655000 GCF_004115265.2 Rhinolophus ferrumequinum
TCATTCTTACCTCATCAGGTCCGGGGCTAAACTCATATCCAATTGCAAAACATTTGAAACCATAGAAAGAAGCTTTGTCATCTTTCACATAATCTGATGCAGTCTCCAATGAGAAAAGGGCCTCATTTCCTAAGAAAAACAGCTAACATTAAATTCAAAATCTTGAAACAACTTTCTTTTATCCATCTCAAGATAGGCAGCAATACAAATCAAATACTAAAAAACCTAGTCTTTGGGAGGGGGGCAGTTCCTGTATCTATTTGAACAAACCTGCGCTAAAAACAACACTAGAAACAATGGAACCATCCCAAGTGAACTATTATTTTTTTCTTTATGATCAAATTCTTCTTCTTAATCAAATACCCTTTCAGTTACATGAGCAATCATTTTTCAATTTTCTGTCAATTACTGAAGTGAACTACATTAGCCTTTTCTGTGTCAGAGTGAGCAATCCTTCACCCTGGCATCTGACTTTGTCCGCTCTCTTCACAAACAAAAAAAGCAGGTTGACTAGAAGAAAGAATTTTCTCAATTCAAATTGACTATTACTTTGAGGGATTACAAGTATAGTTACGGTTAATTGGTTGAAAAGAGAACACACTACATGTAGTTTTAAAAACTTAACAAACTTTCTTTAAAGAAAAATACCCATAACAGCAATAAAAGTGTTCCCCCTCTCTCATTCTCTCATTCTCTCATTCTCTCTCTCTCTCTCTCTCTCTATCTCTCTCTCTCTCTCTCTCTCTCTGTCTCTCTGTCTCTCCCCCCCCCCCCCCCCCCCACACACACACCCTCAAGCCTGAAAGACTGAAAACAGTAGTTTTCACACAACTCAGGAGGTAAGGTGGTTCACCAATTCTCTTGAAAGGAGGGAATCCTTAGTAAATTTTTAAAATTTAGCACTTACTGAGAAAATAAAAGATCTAACCCACTTTTTCCATAGTTTGGTCACGCCAAACAGACAGACATTTGTCAATATTAACTCTGCTTTGGACAAGCTAATCTTTTTTCACAAGGTCCTCAAAACAGTCTCTCTTCTAAAACTTGGTTATGTTATTCCGTCCCTTCCCCAGAGTCTTCTTTACTCAACTACAATCCAGACACATGGTATAGGTCTTGATGAAATTCTTCTAAAACTTAAACATTTTCAATAATGCATCCTTATTAAACACAGGTATCATAAATGTATATACTTGACCATATAAAACAGAAGAAAAAAAAATAACTTACCTGGCAATACTAAAACCATAGTAGGCCACCCAGAAGATCCTGAAAATTTTTTTAATTCTATCCAGGAATTAAGATTTTCATAAATAGATGTCAATTTTGGTCCATATCCTGAATTTTGAACAGTTCTGACAGGAATCAACAAACGAAGGACATCTTCTGACTGTGCAGTGCCACACTGAGGGTCAAACTCGATTGTCATCCACCGTACACATTCTGGAAATGTCACCTGAAGTCACCACGCAAGAGAACACTTGCATTTGTTAAGAAGAATTAGATTTTTGCCTTTTGTCTATCTTAGAAACAGGACATCATACTGGAAAGTTGATGCTTTCAACGTATTTATAAAATAAATTTTAAGTAAATAAATAACAGAGTAGTTTAACATGATCAGAAATTAGGTATTAATGTTCAGTATCAACTGTTCCTATACCCACTTGCAATATTTACTGCTTTCTACCTAATATTTGGTTGATATTGCATTATTAATATTTGAAATTACACACTTATTATCATTATCATTAGAAAAAATACTATAAAGCTGCTTAGTTCCCATAAATATTCAGGTGATTTTCCTATGGAAGTTTATTTATATGGTAAGTTTTCCATTTCAGTAAGTACCGTTTAAGAAATACAAGCAGGTAAATTAAAACAAATGTGATAGGTAAAATATAAAGATATATTGATGGAAAATGAATAAATCACCAAAATGTAAGGTTTTAGTCACTTTTAGGTTATATACCATTCAAAGAATCTGTTACAAATGCTTCTTTTCCTTTGCCAAAAATCGCCATATATTTGGAAATAAATATAAATACACAAAATAAAAACCTAGATTTGTGTATTTTCCTGACCTAAAGTTTTACTGTATATAGAGTTTGTGATGGCACATAATTACATGCATTTTTAAGGCCACTTTTAAGCTTCTGTCACCATGATTATAGACAGAATTCTGTCATGCTAGGCAAAGAACAATTCAGTAGGTCCTTGTCAACTGGTAAATTATGAATTGGTTGTAGGATATGGCATGAGCCTTAAGTATTGTATTAACCTAAAAAAAATTACCTAGGACAAAGGTAAACATTTTCAGTAAAGGATTTTTAAAATTCTCCATTTAAATGAAAAGTTCAACCTTGTTCATAATAACATAAATGTAAATTAAAACTAAACTGAGATACCATTTCTCCCATTACATTGGATACCTGTTGGGGAAGTTGAGAGAAAACAAGGACTTTCATTCATTGTTGGTGGGAACACAAAATAGTATAATCTCCAGGGAAGGGAATTTGTCAACATCTAGCAAAACTACATATGCATTCACCCTCTGACAGCAATCCCAGATCTACAAAGCACAAGGCTCCTCATTCTATATTTGTTTAACATAGTAATACAACTTCTAGGAATTTGCTTTGAAGATATGCTTCCAACAGTACGAAAACAAAACAATATATGCATAAGGTTATTCATTGAAAAAAAAAACTGCAAAATACTGAGAACACCTTAAATGCTCACACATGAGATTGGCTGAATAAACTATGATACATCTTCACTGTGGAGTACTATGCAGGTGTAAAAAGAAAAAATGAGGACTATCTCTTTAAATGGATATGGAGAGATTTCTATATCCATTGTTCAATTTAAAACACAAAGCACAACAATATAGTATATTAAGTATGTTACCTTTTTTAAATACATCTATCTACAACTATCTATCTGTCTACCTACCTACCTACACCAATTTTTTTCAAAAAGAAGACAGGGAGGATACATACTGGAATAAGTGAGAAGCAGAAAAAGGAAAGGACTTATAATTCTGAGTATATAATTCTGTATAATTTTATTTGTGGAACCACATTAATATTTTACATATTTTGAAAGTAATATTAAGTCAAATAGGACAGGAAAAATACTCATAAAAATTGAGTGCAAATAAACAAATAAACCTAACTTTATATCAAACTGATCATATAGCACCCTACACATATATAGAAAAAGAACTACTCCACATAACTTTTGAATATTATATGTTGATTATATAATGTCAGGGGGATTTATTCTAAAGACAAATATTATGCAAAGAAATCATTAATTTTACTTAATAGCTTTATTATTCACAGTGACATACATTAATGGAATGGGTATGAAGAAAAGACCTCTATGGTGTTGATTGAAACTAGTAAGGAGTGCTCAAAAACTAATGAAAACACAGTACAAAGACATAAAAATCCAACTTCAACGAACTTTCACTTGCCAAAGCAAAATCTGAGCATCAAAATGAATAATGACAGCAAAGGATTATAACATTAAGCAAAAAAAGAATCCTTAAGTTCATAATGACATAAACACAGAAAATAAATAACTGAATAAATTTTTAAAAGTGGAAGGGATCGGAAAACTCTCCTTTATAATAGAACACCAACTGAAAAGATAACAGAATTAGAAAGCCATTTGGCAACCACTATAAAAGTGATTTGGTAAGAATAACCAATAGATGCTACAACTATTGGGTGAAAATTTGTTGGGGAACAGTATTTTTTACAGTCTTTAGATGTCTACCCATAGACATTTTCAAAGGGAAAAATAGAGATGTTTTGATAACGAAATTTGCCAGCTATCACCTTAATCAAGTAACTAAGTGCTTCCTGATGGGTTGCACTGAGAATACAACATCACACATGCTGCTGCCCAAAATACGTAACCTGAGTCTAATCATTAGGAAACAATCAATCAAATCCAAACCAAAGGGTATTTTTACAAAACCACTGATTGTATTCTTCAAAAATGCCAATGTCATAAAAGACAAAGTAAGGCTGAGGATCTGTTTCAGATTAAAAGAGACAGAAGAGACCTGAAACCTAAACATAATGTAAGAGTGTCATTATTATCATAGACCTTGGTTTTAAAAAAAGTGCCAGAAATGCCACTACTGGGACAACTGACAAAATGTTTAGTGTATAACATGATATACTACAACTATTTATTATGATAATATTACATCAATGTTAAATTCCTTAAATTTGATCACTATTGTGGTTATACGGAAACTTTACTGTTCTTACGAACAAGGTGAGGGATCAAGATGTTTGCAATTTACTCTTAAATGGTTCAGTAATAATAAATAGAGATAAATAAATACATAAATAAATACCACAAATGTGGCAAAATATTACCTGAAGAAGCTAAGTGAAACGCATATGGGTGCTCACTGTACAAATCTTGTTAACTTTCTCTACAGGTTTCAAATTTTTTGAAATAAAAAGTTGAAAAACATGAGAAATGAACACACACACATTTCATCTATATCTGTGTATGTGTGTACTTATACTAAAAAAAAAAATGGAAGGATAAACTACAAAAGTATGCTAAAATGTTACCTATGACAGGGAAGGAGGGAACAGAGTGAGGGGACAGAGACAAAAGCCAGACTTCTTTGAATATACTTTGTTTTACCGCTTTGACCTAGGACTATGTAATTACTTAAATTATTACAAAACAAAACAAGATTTTAAAAGCAATTACTAAAAATCTAGACTAAAATAAAACAAATGATGTCTAAAGTATTTAAATTAGTGGCATAACTGCACAGAAAAGGGATTATTCCAACTTATTTTAAAACACAGTTATTTCTTTATACACCATAGTTGGGATATATCCAAAAGACAAAAGACAACACACACACACACACACACACACACACACACACACACGGTGAGTAATTAAGTGATTTTCTCATTCTACAATTTCCAGTATCATCGATAAAAGGGCTTCTCGAAGTATACGAAAAGAGATTTAGGTGTAACATACTATGGTCCTTATTGTGAATTAGTAGCATCAGCACAAACTCATAAGACACTTTATCTTAAAAAAATACATATACACATAAATTTGTCTAGACATAAATACATGCATATTCACATATATAAATATATATCCACATACATAAAAATAACATGTGCCTGTGTGTATAAGGATATGTGTGAGTATATGTACTAGTTCTGGGCACTATAAAATATCTAGAAAAAATAACCACCTCAGGAAAAATGAGCATTCCTAGTGCCACATTTTGGCTTTTAAATGCCTATCACCATTAAAAGAAATCAGGGCACTTTGAAAAAATGTCTTAAGATCAAAAGCAGGAAATGTAAAAGATGAGCGTGGGAAATATTACACCAGACAGCGAGGTTACTGTGAATGACTAAGGGGTGTGTCTAAAGGACTTGGGAGACAGGCTGGAGAGGCTCCTGTCCAACACACATGCGGTCCAGTTTCTTAAATAAAATTCAGGAAACAAAACAAGGAGCGAGATGAAGGGGGACCTATAGATTGAAAGAGACTTAGGAGACATAACCAATCACAATATATGGATCTTACTTGGATTCTAATTCAAACAATTAAAAATGTGCATATTTGATGATGTGAAGGAATCCTTAGTTTTTTTAATATGCTAATAGTGTGCTTATTTTTATGGGTCCTTATATTTTAGAGATACATAATGAAATATCTATGAACGTGCTTTAAAACAACATAGGAAAGGACAGAACAGGTGGGAAATAAATGAAACAGGTTTGACCAAGAGTTGATAACTGTTGAATCTGGGATGATGGATAAGATAAGTAAGGTGACTATACTAGTTTGTCCTTTTATACGTTTACCATATTCTACAATAAAAAGTTGAATACTTTGTAAGCACATAAGACTTAAACTTATAATTAAATTGATAAAGTAGATGAATCCTCCTTCTCCTTAATTTACATGATACAATTTAAAATGTAAGGAATAAGGATTCTGAATATCCTATAATAACATTATATTTGTAAATGTTTTACCTTATGTTCAATAGAGTACTTTAAATTTTACATTGGGTATGTAAATTTTCAGAGCTCAGGCTGTGGTACAAATAGTTATCAGTTCAAAAAGTATGACTTTAAGTTTTAATGGTTATATCCATTATTACAATATATAATATGCAGTTTAGCATTTTATATTGCACTGTACTTACAAAAAGCTATGAGAACAGCTCTCATAAACCCTACAAAACTATATTCTTTAACGATAAAAATTCTGTCTTAAACCCTTTTGTGTATGACAGTGCCTAACTACCTTCTGATTCTATATATTTAAATACTATAAAAGAAGTTATACTTCTGAGCTGAGGCAAAGTATCCTTTCAGATATCATTATAGAACATCAAACCAAGTTTTAAATTTAAACTCTCCCTAGGAATCAGTGCCTACCTTGTAGTGCATCACACATGCAGGTTTATAGGGGTGCTCACTCTCTATGACAGCATAGTGATTAGAGGTTGTACAAGCAGAGAGGCCTTGTTCAGGCTGGTTTCCTGTGGTGCTATCTGTTGACTGATTAGGATTGAATGCAGGGGGCGCATACTTCTGATTCAAAATGGCAACTGAGGGAAGCAATTGTTGGACAAGGCCAAAGACTTCTACAGCCACCTAGTATAAAAAAAATGATTACATGAGATAATAAATGTGAAAGTTGCTTAAAAATTATTAATTGCTATAATTGTTGGTTATCTTTATTATTAAGAATTTCCATCTAGAGTTTCTTCTGGCTAAGTTTCTGTTTAACGAGGAATTTGTTCTATGGGAAAAAAAGATTTATCTTAGATGTCTTAGCTGGTATATGAATAACCTAGTGTGTATTTTTAAACACTTTTGCCTTTTTGTGATCTGCAGTAAACTAGCTTTTACTCAATAATTATGCCAAAAAAATCAATAGTTTATGATTTCTTCCTTGTCTTGAATATTTCAATTTCAAAACACTCCTGTCCTTTTACATTGTTATTTTTATTCAAAATGAAGAAAATTTGACATCAACCTCATAAATTAAAAAAAATCTCAGTTATCTTAAGCTTTCCTTACATATCATATTTCTAAAATACATTTCCCATTCCAAAATTCTTCAAATGTAAAGCCAATAAGTAAGCACCGTAATCCAGTACACAATACTAATAAAACAGAAAGGTTCAACTAATAATAATAACTATTACCATTTATCATGTCTATCTCTGCTTGTTACCTATAACCCTGGTGCCTCAAAGATTAAAGTATTTTTAAAGGAAGAATACAAAGTCTAAAAAAATGATATTAAAAATAGATTCAAAGTTATAGAATTAAATTACACACCTTGGGAATAGCAGCAGCTACTGGTCCTATGTAGGCTATAATAAGGGGAAGCAGCATGGAAAACAGACTGGAAGAGCTAAGCAGTTCTGGAATGTCATCAGCTAAAAAAGGCATTAAAACTACAGTTAGAAGGTAATTTCATTGTAATGTATATGTGCTATACTAAATCTACATTCTATTTTCTTGAACAAAATTACAGTTGACATTGAGTTGTTATAAAGGAACTGGCACTATTTAAAGGGCTTTATTTACTTGTGTTATCTAAATTAACCAATAAAAAACCTTTTATTCTCCCCACTTTTTAGAAGGGGAAATCAAGGCACGTAATGTTTAAGTAACTTGCCCAAAATCATACATTTGTAAAATCATAGAGCCAGAATTTGAACCTAGAGTAACAGTCATGATTTTAAACCATTGCTCTTGGTATCACACATGGCTACATATGTGACATTAGGCAAATTATTTAATCTGTGAGTGCCTCAGTATTCATTTACAATAGAGGAAAATAATAGTACTTCCCTCATAGAATGTTGTGAAGTTTGAGTTAATGTACATAAAACACTTAGAACAATGCCTGCACACAATAAGCACTCCAAAAATATTTGCTGTTACTAACTTATATATAATGCCTTCTATTTTTCCAAGGAAAGCACTTTGCTGATGAACATTTTAATCATTCATCCATGAACATGGTGCTGGGAAGATACATTGACTCTAGACTGTGAAGACCTTTATATTAAAGGTCAATCAATTATTCCCAAATACTTGTTTCTAGATCTGTTGTTGCATCAGAATAGGCTGGGGATTTATTTAAAAAATGCAGTTTCTTACCCCAGCCTAAACCCCTAGTTTGGATGGGCCAAACACTCTTAATTTTCAGCAAGTTTCCCAAGTGAATCTGATGTGCAGCTAGGTTTAAAAACAAATATCATAGATAACAGTAAAGTGGGGTGGGTAACAGTGAATGTTTCTGTAACTATAACTCTAGTGCCAGTGTGGAGGATGACTACTAGATAACAAGACAGGGAAGGGGGAAAGGTGGCCGTAAGCTGATTAGGATGCTATCCATCTGTGAGAAAGAGGACAGGTGCTTACATCATGGCAGCCTGAACTACGAGAGAACAGAGAGAGGAGAATACAAACTGAAGAGTGTCCAGTAGAAGAACTCACAGAACTCAATTTAAAAAATTGAATCAGGGGAAACATTTAGAGTTACCCAGACCTTTGGGTAAATGGCGACACCATTACTGGAAATAGGGCACACAGAAAGAAAAACAGGTCTAAAGGAGAAAACAAATGCTTTTTGACTACTGAAAGAAGGATAAAGCAAAGAATGAGTTTAATCAGGAATTTTTCTCTTACTAGGTTAACTAATAACAATTACCAGGTAAACATTTTGAACATTCTAAAAAATTTTGCATTAACAATATGGAGAGTATGACTCAACCTAAATAAATTTATGTATAGATTTATAATGAATAAGACATTCTGGAATTCTACAAGATGGTTCCTCTTCAGTAATTGTGTGCATAATTAATTTAAAATATGACTATTAAGAAAGTAAAAGAAAGTCTTACCATCCACGGCAAGAGCTCTGTGCAAGAGGTCTTTTGCAGCTCGAACAACGGTGCTTACCACAGAGAGCGCTCTGGTACAGTTTTTATCTTCTTCATTGGCTTTACTCAGAAGTTGGGACTGTAAATCGCCATCAAATTCACTCCTACAACATGAGTAACACATGAGATTATTTTACATGGTAGGTAAAACACGATCTAACTCCAAGTATCACATCTAGATCAGAGTCCTCATTTCAAGTTAAAAAACTTAAAGTTTAAAAAACGAAATTATGTATTTATATAATTTCAAGGAGTGATAGGGCCTTGAAGACAAATAAAGCAGGATAAGGGCATAAAGTTATTTTAAATAAGATCAAGGAGAGACTATCTTAGAACTGACATTAAACAAAGGCCTGAATTATGTCTTAAAAAAAGATCTGAGGGCAAAGTATTCAGGCAAAAGGTAAGAGAAGGTTCAGACAGAAACAAGACTGGTGAGTCCAAGGAACAGAATGAAGGCAAGTGTACCTGGAATGAAAGGAGAGTGAAGAGTGACAAGGTGGGAAACGTAAATGGAGTCAGATCACGTGAAGTCTGTATGCCATGTAACGACTTTACATTTCTACTGGAATGGGAATGGGAAGTGAGGAGAGGATCTTCACCAAGGGCCAAACTTGGTATGGTTTGCATTTCTATGCGCTCACTCTGGCTGTGCTGTGGAGAACTGACTGTAGGAGGGCAACGTGAAAGGAGCGAGACTGGTTTGGAGGCGACTGCAGCTATCCAGGTGGCAGTGGTGATGGTTTGGACTAGACTGTTACTTATGTGAGGGGTACACAACGTCACACTTAGGACATTTTAGAAGTACAGCTGCCAGAACCTGATGAATTAGATGTAAAGTGAGGGAAAGAAGGAAGTGCAGAATGACTCCAAGATGTTTGGCTGTAACTGTGGACGGGGAGGACGACTATGGACACAGGAAACTAAGCTGTCTATTACCAACTGCATAGAGCAGCCTTAAAGTGGTAAGAGTGGGTCATTCCATTCCCTGCCTGCAAACCTCAGGGCCATAAAAGACTACAAATGTGTCTTTACACAAGCTGTTTAACCACTCTGTCTCAGTTCCTTCAACTACAACGCAGGTAGCAAAAGTGCTGCCCTCATGGGGTGACTGAGGACTAGCTGAGATACTAACAGGTAAAGCACCTAGAGCGTTGTGTGGCACATAGTAAGTGCTCAGTACACATTAACCATCATTATCATCTCAATCATTGTCACTCAAACAAACATATCACATAGGAAGGACCAGGATATTTAGTCTAGGGCTCAGAGGACATGAAAGCTAGAGATGTAAACTTGGGAGCCATCACAGTAGGATGGCATTTAAAGTTAAGAGATTTTAATCTTTTTAAACGTGAAAAACATCAAGATATCTAAAACATTGTATTTTGTAGAAATATAAAGTCTGGATAGCAGATGCTTCTAAGGGGCTCTCTAGCTTTCTAAAAGATGTAACTCTTCTCTGGTGCATGATATGGTTTTTAATCTATGGTGGGAGAGAGTGAATAAACTACTGTTCATTACACTGCTGTATAACAGGAAAAGTTTTCATAATTGAGGTAAAAGGACTAGAAAGCTTTGCTATCTCAGTAGCAATATGTCCCTATGTAGCTATTTAATGCCTATTATTGCTATTCAATTTCACATGGAGAAAGGAGGTAGGAAATCTGCATCTAGGGAAACTGTTTTGTGTTATCTGCCTAAGCAGTGTCCCAGACTGTTTATGAAGGAAACAGAGGAAGCATCATGCCTCTGAAAGTGATATGCAACTTCAGTGATTTGCTGCTAAATCAGACTGAGGACAGACGTGGTGACTGATACTCACTACTCCCTAGGAGTCCAGCTAAGTTGCTAAAAGAAAAATTCAGACTCAGTGAGAAATGTATGCTTAAAAGGTTTTTAACCCAAAATTGCTACCACTTTTTATTTTCTACTGTTTACATAAGAAATGGCTTTTGTCAAAGATGTTATAAGAAATACATCATTATACATTTTAGGGCCCCAAGAACTGAATTCACAGACATCAAAATATTCTGCAGACGGGACAACAGGATCAAGGCAATACCAGTTAACACTTGGGTAGAGTTAAATGAGCATCAGCTTCAGGTATTTTTGAAAAAGAAATAAATACGTTCCATTTAAATTTGAAACTGCAGAGCACGAACTATAAAAATGACAACAAACAGCACATCTGCTCAATACAAAAAAGTGTCAGAGCTATTATAAAAGTAATGGCAAAAAAACATTTTAAAGTGTTCATCTTTGTAGTAAAACTGAATGTATATAATGAGACCTTTCTATACAAATTAGTATAAATACTATGTGCAAGAATGATACACCGCATAATTTAATTATAACTACCCATTTAGTGTTTTGTACCTTGGTACTACGTTATGCATGTTCTACCACTGAAAATAGTGCCCTATCTCTATACCACACCTACCTATAGTAGAGTATCTGTGGAATCTGTCCTCTGGTTTGGTTAGTGCCATTGCTACTCAAGCTGCATGTGCTGAATGTAAACGTCACTCCATCAGGGCACTGAACTGTGGTCATTCCTCCGTCTCCATTGGCTGTACGGCTTCCATAGTTCCTCAAGCGCACGGCATATTTAACATTTTCCTTCACGATGTAAAACGTGTTTATAATTATTCATAACGTACCGAAGATATACAAAAAGACTGCAGTCAGTAAACTGGGCAAATATAGTGCATTTCTTTGCCACACACACATACACACACACACACACACACACACAAAACACACACGATTTCGTTAAATGAGTTTTTAATGAATCAAACAGGATGATAACCAACATTTAGTGATGTTTATTATTTAATAAAAACTGTCCTAAATATTTTATGTGACTTAATTAAATTAATCCTTAAAATGACCTCCTGAAGTAAGTACCATTCTCATCCCTGTTTTACAGATGAGGAATATCAGGCACAGAGAAATTAAGCAACTTGCCCAAAGTCACAAAGCTAACAAGTGGTAGAACTAGGATTTGCATGTGGGCAGAGTGACTTCAGTTCCTGCTCTTAACAAGACTGTAGAGTGTTAGTCATAATAGAAGATTTTAAATACATAACATTTCTCTTTGATGAGTTTAACCTTGGAAATAATTTTATATAAGGGAAAAAATAATGGTGAGTCCATTATGTTTTTAAGAGATAATCAGAGACAGATAGATAGGCAGACATGGAAAGAAATATCCATAAGAAAAAGCTGTCCAAAATATGATGCACTATACATAGAAAATGTGAGAAATAGATATTGGTGCCTTATGATTTATGATATAAACTTCACAATGATGGTTTTTTTCTTTGCTTTTTTGGTATCTAAACACTTTTTGATGAAGTTTCTAGTAAACTTACCTTATCCAAAATTCTGCTCTTCTTTAATGAACACTATTGTAGTTGAATTCAGAAGTACTCTACTAATAATCAATTTAATATTAAGTATAATTTCTGTTTTGCTAAATAGCTATTTACTGCTAGACAATTAAGTTATATAAACTAATAATAACCTTAATAGTTAATGGTATGGTTAAGACCACTTATTTTTTAAATGAGTTTTGGCACAGTAAGAGAAGGACAGGAACTAATACTTATTGAGTTTCTATACTGTGCGGGACATTGAGGCAAATACTTTATTCCATTATTTAATTAGTCTGAACAACACTACCATGTAGGTATTATCCTTCCCAATCTACAGGTAAGACTCAGACTGGTTAAATTATGACATGCCCAATGCCTTAGAGCTAATATCTAAAAGAGCAGGTACCTGAGTAGGTCTGTTTGACTTCAAAACCTAACAATTCTTTTCACTATACCAGATTTTAAGAGATCTGCAAAAATAAAATATAACACAGTACAATAACAGGAATATAGTAGGTACCCCATAAACATTTAAAGCAGCAAATAAAGGAACACTTTTCACTATTTTTAAACTACATAATTCATCTCACTTACAAAAGAAAAATATTAATAAAATTACCTTTAAAGGAACAACTTTGTCAAGTCTGATTTCAGCTATGTCACTGGGTGAATCATCTGTTGTATAGGTTCCTTTGACTAATTCTAGAGATGTCCATCTGTGAGAATGAGTTGAATCTCCTGCATGTTCGCTCTAATTGAAACAATCCAAAACAGAATCCATCATACTCTTTATTATATAAACCATTTTCACTTCTAATCAATTATTGTTTTAAAGTAGTTTATTTCCTTGCATATAAAATTAGCTATTAGCATTTACCCTATGCATACTAAAAAATTATTTTTGGTACTCTATAAACTATATTTAAATACACATATTTATACATATGTTTGTAAAAATGGGACATTCTTTTATCTGATTTCTTGAGAAGTTTACAACCTAAATCATATAAATGGGCTTTTCTCATCTGATGTCTTAAAATGATTCCCACTTCTTTCATAAGAGTGCTATATGCAATTTTAGAGCCTAATGAAGGAGAGAAATAATTTAAATTAATTGCTCAAAAGAATCAAATACAGATAGACTGCTATTATGAAAAACTACCTTTCTGTCCAATTTTAATAAAACTTTATGAAAACTCAGGTGCTTTAAGTAATTTAGAGAATACAGCAAACACAGCTAAAATCAATCAATCAATCAATCAACCAATCAATCAATATTATCTTTATTAAGAATCATCTATTAGCCCTCTATGACAAAACTGCTTAATCACAGATACAGGTAATATTAGTCTGAATATTGTTCTTGCTACCTGAAAACTTACAATAGCAAAAGAAAAAAAAATTACTCAAGATTGTAATCAGAGCCTTAGCTACAAAATCTTTAGTCTTTTCATTTAAAATCTTCCCTGGAAGTGTAAAAAAAAATGAGGTAGGAGTGATCCAAGACGGCACACAGGCAATTAGGTAGAATAGCTCTCTTTCAATTTCTTTAAGGTTGTCCATCTATGACTGATCCAACAAACCCTCCAAGATTTGGACTATCAGACTATGATAGTAAGTCCTGACACACAATTCACAAAGCAACATGAACATGGTAAGAGTGGTACTTACATCGTCAACCAACACCTCTAATTCATATTCATGAATTCCACCTCCTCCATAGACTGAAAAACCAACCACAACTATTCCAGGTTTGTCTACTGAAAAACATATTGCGTCAGGGGACCCATTCCCAGTGTTCCAACTTCTTCCCTGACTTGTTTTTGTGAATCTGTTAGCACTGGCTTTAACAGAGTGTAGAGAATTAAGTCCATCAATCTGTGAATGACAAAAGCCATCAGTATGTTTGTACCTGAGTGTTAATAACATGCCTTTAACAAAACAATCCAAAGGTTTCCAAGAAGTGCAATAAAGTAACCTACATTTAACAAGTGGGTTTAAACTCTCCTAAAGGTATATTCTATTAAGAGATTAACCAACAATAAAACCAGATTTCATCATTCTAAATTCATAAATCAGTATCACTTAAGAATATTTTCTTCTTTTAGTCATATTAAACTATACATTTCACTTAATTTATGTCAGAACTATCAATTTGTAAGTTATTCCAATCATACCATATGACCGAATTATTGCTCATTTTGAAAAGAGATACCAAAAATTTCATCAACGTTTTATAGGCCAAAAGTTTTCAAACTATGATATGCAGAACTCTAGGAATTCAGCAGAGATAGGTATTCAAGAAAGAGGTGGACTCAGGTACCCCTCTTCAGACCATCCCTCCTTTCATCAGAGAATTTTCAAGTTAAGAGTTCATTTGCAGAAAATATTCTGTCTTAGGTTTGAATACCACTAATGTATACAGTGATATTATAACTTGGCATTCAATATTTTAAAATATATGTGTACAAATACAACTTCACTAATTACAGACTCTCATCAGAGAGGATCAGAGAAACTTATTTTGGTTTGAACCCACTCTTTTTAATAATAGAACCCGCTGCTGATCTAAGCCGGGTGCAGAAATTTGGAAGACCTATGAGAGGAAAAAAAATCGTAGTTTATGATTCTAGCAAGAATTACGAACTGCTCCAGAAAAAGAAACATGGATATCTAAGACAGGACCTCTTTGGGAACTCCAAAGATTGTATATTAGGCACCTGTAATTCTGGGTATTTCTTTTCATTCGAAAGGAAGTTCACAGGGGATAACCAGATAGTAACATTCTGAGAGGGACCTAAGTATTACAGGTCCTATCCTCCTCCAGGATCTATTATAGAAGGGAAGCATATTATAGGCTGAATGAATAAGTGAAACAATTAAAAATTTTTGACAAGGGCTTCAATGGCCTTTGAGGCCAAAGCTAACCAAGAAATGGAGGAAGTGTTTCCCAGGGTGAGATACTCAGATCTGCTCCAGTGCATGTCATCATTCAGAAATCCTAAATAAACGCTTAACTGTCAGTACAAATCAGTAATGAATGTTGACTGGATGGGTTAATTCAGAATAGAGTCTAAAATAAATCTGTAAATAAAAAAAAAAAAAAGAAAAGAAAAGACTAGGAATTACAAAAGTAAAATAGAGAAAAAGTTCCTTTGTAAGAACCTGAGACCTGGGACTATTGAGTATATGCTAATTATTAAATATTCATTTGAATAATGTAAGACATTTCATATTATGACATGATTTTAAAAACCAATGTACTGTCTGCTTTTGGGGGGAAAAAAAGAAACATTCACTAAATTCAGGCAGAATGTTTCAAATTATATAAAACACATGGGACGGCCAGATGGCTCAGTTGGTTAGAGCACGAGCTCTTAACAACAAGGTTGCCCATTCAATTCCCACCATAGGATGGTGGGCTGCACCCCCTGCAACAAGATTGAAAACGGCAACTGGACTTGGAGCTGAGCTGCTCCCTCCACAACTAGATCGAAGGACAATGACTTGGAGCTGATGGGCCCTGGAGAAACACACTGTTCCTCACTATCCCCAATAAAAAATTTTAAAATTTAAATAAATAAATAAACAATAAAACAAATTGAGTAGGGCAGTGAAATGGCGAAACATAACACTACTTTACAAAATGTAAAGGAACTTTAAAATGTTTCAAAATGGTTTTCTGAAATACAATATTTGCTCCTTTTAAAACTTTGTGATAATGGCTACACAACAATGTGAATGTACTTATTTAATGCCGTTGAACTGTATACATAAAAATAGAATGGTAAATTTTATGTTCTCTATATTTTACTACAATTAAAACAAACTTTATGACATAGGTGAGATAAAAATTATTATCCCCATTTTACATACTCGTATGTATTTGTCTAGGTTCAATTAAGTGGGCAGAGCTAAGGTTTGAAGCTCTTTACCTTTTCCACACCATGTGTCTGTCCATTAGCAGTAATCCTACTTCTATTACTCATTACCCAGAAACGTTACCTATTTTTGCTTTTATTGGGCATGGCAGTGGGGTTGTGCAGTGGGGCAGCTAAGAAAAAAATGTATATGCTTTGTAATTACTGTCACATCCTGGGTAAAGTGGTGAGAGAGAGGAAGGAAATAAGAGCAGAGAAGAGATATAAGGAAAGGAAAAACAAACAGCCTAGCTCAATATATATATATGGTTTTTAATTCTTTTTTTTTAAAGGTATATTTTTAAGAAAAAGAAAAATACAACGGGATTGAAATCAATTTTAGCAGAACCAAAATAAATGAAAAAAAAAAAAGAAACTGTGGAAAGTTTAAACATGTGCTTATTATCCAATCTCAAAACAGAACATTACCTCAGATCCCAGGGCAGATGCTGTCAGTTCACTGACAATACTGGCCAGTAATCCACAGGTGTTGGAGACCAGATGGCAGGAGAAGAGCTCATTTTCTCTCCTCAGGCTGTTTCTGACCGGGAGCACAACGATAACCAGCATTTTCTCCAGAACTTCACGGAAGCTCGTCATGCCTGAGATATTCTCTTCACTCTATGACACATAACAGGAACAGTTCCAAGATACTGCTTTATTTTCCTTCACGTGAGCACTCAATTGCAAAATCTTGTTTTTCTAGATGACACCCTTAAAGTTCAGACGTTATGTCTATAAATCTATCCAACTATATGTGGAGTAATTATTTCTGCTTTTCACTTAGAAGATCTTTTTGACTTAGTCTCAGTATAATAAAAATACCACATGTTTACAAGGTTCATGTGTTTTATTAGCTTTAAGTAATCTTCACTTATTGTCTTAATTTTCAAAAACAATCCTATTTGGCAAACAGAATAAAACTGTTCCTTTCTATAGGACAAGATTCCAATCTGAGATAATTATTTCTGGTATAGTTAAAGGTAAAAAATACCATAGTCTAGAAGACTATTTTCTAATAAAATTCTGTAAATGCATGAAATATTAAAAACATGGACTTCTATAACTATTCCTACACAACTTTACAAATTCTATGTATTTGATTTCATAAGCGAAGATAGGAAAATTCCAACCCCTACCAATGGAAAAAATTCAAGATAAGAAATTGCAGAATCCCATTAAATAAAGACCAATGGGAAAATACTTTTTTTCTTTTTTTCAGAAAAAAAGGGGAAAGAGATTAATTAATTTTAATTGAAATCCAGCATGAACATTATTTACCATCCCTTGCCATCTTACTATCTCAGCCCAGGGGTGTCTAAACTGCGGCCGGCGGGCCAACCGCGGCTCACAATCCATTTTTAATTGGCCCGCAACAAATTCCAAAAATATATTTAGTTTACTTAAATAAACCAGGTGAGGCAATACGTACTTCACCTCGAGTGAGTGGCCTGGCTGTTTGGGTATTTTACCGCGTATGGCCCTTGGTAAAAAACGTTGAAAAAAGTTTGGACACCCCTGTTAGCCTATAGTGGACAGAGAGCAAAACGCATTTCATTTCATCAAGGGGCCAACTGTAACCAAGGATCCTTTCAGTTTTACTGTGGGACTAGGAAATCAAGCAATTTGCATCTAGTTCCAGTTTATTCATAGTGGCTCAACTTCTTCATCTGTAAAATCAGGGGATTCTTTGCTATCATTCAATTATCAAAATTACTTGTGTCCCCTTCAGCAAGCAAGTTCTTCCACACTGCTTTACAAGCTATAGTATATATAAGTTTCAACAAATTTCAGTCATAAAATTTCAGCGTAGAAAAGGGCCATAAAGTTAAATCACTCTTCCAAACACAGATCAAATATGTAAATGAATATACTTCCCATCCATTAGAGAAAATTAAGTAAATTTTCATTTAAAATTATTATGAATATTATTATGAATCATTTTCAACTTCTTTAATGTACAACCTTAGGCTAAAAAAAATAACTCAATGATAATATTCCATCTTTAAGTTATTTATATTATCATTTGAATAAGATTACTATAACATTTTAGTCAATTTATTTACTTGACAAAATCAATTCTTGATATTTTAAAAATTATAATTCTTTTATCCCTATGTCACTTTCATCTCCAGAAACCTTACTTTCTGGAAACTGAGCTCTTGATAAAATTTCATCCCCTATTGTCCTCCACAATCAATAATCTTGTAGGATTTTGTTTGGGGGATGAGGGGTGGGAGATAGGTAAGAGTTTTTTTAGTTATGCCCACTTAGTGTCTAATTAGTAATTGACAAGATTAATAGAAAAAGCTTCCCATATAATCTTAAGGCAGATTTGATATGTCCATACAGTTATGTTGAAAGACCAAAAAAAAAAAAAAAAAAAAAAAAAGCACATCACTGGCCATTAAAATTTTTTACAAACGTAATTTTATTCACTAGTGGGGAATTCAAGCTAACACTAGTTTTCTAGAGGTCATTTTGCCAATTTGTAACAAAGTATTAACAAGTTTTCCATTGATTTAAGAATTTTTCTATTTCTGAAGATTTATCCTAAAAAAATCAACATGAATATACATAAAAATTTAGTCAATGATATTTTCAACAACATTGTTTAAAATATTGAATTAAGGGGAAACAACATAAATATATACGTTTGATTAAATTATCATTCTACACTCAAATGGCTCTAATAGCCATTAAAAAGAAGGTAGAATGTACACTAACCAGGATATATCTTCACAGAATATTAAGACAGACATAAAAATATTCAATTATTAATTATTAATTACAAATGTTAGTTCTCTAAAAATGTATTAAAAATATTGTTAAATTTTACTGTATTTTTAAAGAAAACACTGCAACCCTAAAGGGAATTCCAACAGAAAAAAATAGATTACCCATAACTTTATCACTAAAGCATTAGTTTCATTTCTCAGTATTCTCTTCCAAAATATGTATTACATACATATTACAAAATATATGTGCTTCTGCATTATATTTTACACAGTCATCATAGAACATATATACTTTTGTTTCTGACTTTTTAATATAAAAATATATCTTGATGTTAAATATATCAATTATTTTTAATTATTTTAATTATTTTTAATGGCTGAGCCATATTCTATTAAGTTGACGTATCTAAATTCAACTATTAGGTTGGTGCAAAAGTAATTGCAGTTTTTGCATTTATTTTTAACCTTTCAAACTGCAATAACTTTTGCACCAACCTAACATTTCACTTAATGATGTACAGGCATGCCTCTAATTAAGGTTTTTAATTTTTCCTTTTAATAAAATACACATATATCTTTAGTCTTTAAATTGTTTCCCCAGATTATTTCCCTTGCAAATACTCATTGCACGTAATATTAAACTGACAATTTATCTCATAAAAATATCTTCTACATACCCCAGTTTAAGAGCTATATTTATTTTTTCCTCATCTCAACTAGTACCTAATTATATTCCCAATAAATAGTAGATGCACAATAAATACTTGCTGAAAGATGGGAAGAAAAAGATTACTTATATTAATTACATAATGCCGTCAGCCATCTCTAAGTTTAGCAGGTTTCCTCATAGTTTCACCAGCATAGGACTTTATAGGAAATTTATTTTCCCTAACTTTTTACAAATAAGGCAATAACTTTAATAGAACTTTCATTCACATTTAATTACCGGTACTAGTAAGGCTGAAAGCTTTCCCATGCTGGCTTACTCGAGAGTCCTTATATTTACTTTTATTATTTCTACTGAGATCTTACAAAGGTATTATATTAACTGTGGAAATTTTCTTTCCATTCTGCTATTATCAATTTTTGTTTTTATATGTCATTGAAAGTTTTCACTTCATATTTCTGTTGCTTCAGTCAACAGAAAATTGCTATTGTACAATAAGGATACTTTTTCTATTTTCTACTTCTTTTTACACTTTTATTTTAAAGATTAATTCTCATCAACTTGGGAGTTATTATATATGGTTTTCATGTATATTTAAGTTAATTCATCTCTACAATGCTTTCTAATAAACTAGTAAAGAATGTTTCTGTGCTTATTGTTTTATAATGCTTATTTAATGTACCAAAATGATATAGAAAATGTTTGAAAAGTTATTTATTTCCTTAGAATTCTATCCCTGGCAATCTAAAATATTATATTAGAATATGAAAGTTTGCTTATAGTATCTGCAACTTTCAAATAGTTCAGCCAGAAACAAATACATAGGAATTTATTACATGCTCTCTCAAATTCTTTACAGGTTAGGGATCATTCAAAATAAAAAAATAGAGAAAAAAGATTGCACATTCATGGGGTAAGCATGACATTTTTTTCTCTTAATTTTAGCTCTTCTTGTGAAACACATAATCATTTGATAAATATATATACTGACATAGAAGAATAAGCACCCAAGCTAAATATGCCTCCATTTATGGTTTTATTGTTTCAACATAAAAGGTATTTCAGAAGACCTACCTGGCTGAGTTTTTCCATATGTGCTACTAAGAGGGGAAAACGGTGAACTAGTGTTGAGTCATTCTCTGTGCTAACTTGTTTAACAATTGATCGTAGTAGTACTTCTCCGTCATATGCAATAGGGAAGATAGAAGTCAGCTTAACAGAAGTGTGACACAGAGCTGACATAACAGCTGCAAGGAGTCGACTACTTGATGTCTTGAAGTTTGCTTCTTGGATATCCTTTAAAAACAAAAATATGTACCCCACCAAAGAAATACTGTATCAGTATAATCCAAAAGGTGAACACCCTTTAAAATCATACCAGAATTTTTTAGCACTGTATCACTGTACTTGTCTTATCAAAGGATATTACATCAATACCACATTTGTTTAAGTTGCTACCCAGTGGTAGTGGAAAATTACTAAATATGGTCAAGAAAAATCAGCCTCCCGTCCCCTAGTAAGCGAGTTTATATATTTATATATCCACAGAATCAGTCCTCTCCAGCACTATTCTCAAAGAAAGACGTCAAAAAAGCCCCAATTAGTATACATCTAAGGCATTTCCAGTAGCAAGCGCTGAAACTATTTTCCTCAAATAATTCAAATTGTAATTCTGTGCTACTATAACATTTCACTAATGTTAATGTCTATAGAAACATTTCACTAAGGTGAGAAGATTATGTCATCACATTACATAGTTTATTCAGAAAAATTAGGAGCAAACTTGTAAAATTTTATAACCAAGTATTAAAAACTTATCAACACAGGGTATCCTAATTTACAAAAGAATTTGTATTCCTTGCACATATTATTTAATTAAAAATTTGTGTTACAAAGTCAGGCTAAAAAGTAAAGTAACATTTTATATGTTAAACCAGTATTAGTTAAAGCTAGGGTGGTCAGTAACAAAGGAAGAATACAACCAAATCAGACTGGGGAAATTGAGAGAGTGGGAGAGTAATTAAGTTGTGTACTAGTCTAGGCAATAATCTTGACTCAGGATATTGCATGGTAAAATCTGGCCCCTGCTATAGGGCATGGATGAACCTGGAGTACATTATAGTAGTAAGACAGTCACAGAAAGATAAATACTGCATGATTCTACATATATGAGGTATCTAAAAAGAGTTAAACTCACAGAAGCAGAGCTGGTGAGGAGAAAATGGGGAACTGGTTGGTGTTCAACAGGTATAATGTTTGTTATAAAAGATAGTAAGTGGTAGACATCTGCTATATAACATCATGCCTGTAGTTAACAATACTGTATTGTATACTCAAATATGTTATGATGGTAGAGCTCATGTTAAGTGTTCTTACACAATAAAATACTTTTTAAATGCCAAGAAGAATAAATTCAATATGTAAATAGCTAAAAATAAATAAAAACAAAGTTGTATCCAGATGACACTACTGGAACACCTTCCACGAGGCTACGATGCCTTGGTGATGACAGTGAATTTTTTTACTGCAGAAGGTAGGGGGTGTGGCTAGAACTTCCAGTACAAAGTTGAGTGCAAGTGGTGAGAACAGATACCGCGTGTGCTGTTCCCAAACTTAGGAGAACAGTAAATATTTCACATAGGCTTTAAGTTTCCTTAAATCCTAGTTTGCTGAATTTTCATCACTGAATAAGTGCCAATTTTGTCAAATACTATTTTTGATCTGCACTTGGGAATCTGAGTATGTGAAGTGTCTAAGTTCTATGTGGATTTTCCGTTGTGTGGGTGATCAGTACACCTAAGCCCACATTGGTCAAGGGTCAACTGTACTTTTTCTGTATCTATGGAGAGGATCATACAATTTCCCCTTCTTATCAGTACATATGGTGAGTGACACGTATTTTTGAATGTTAAACTACCCTTGGCATTTCTAAAATAAACTCCACTTGGTATGATACATTTTTTTTATATTGCTGGATTTTATTTGACAAATACTATCAAGAATGTCTGCATCTATGTTTATGGGTAATACTGGTTTATAATAATTTTTTCTTTTAACATCCTTTTTGGGTTTTAGTATCAAGATAAAGCTAACTTGGTAAAGTTGGGAAATGTTGCCTCCTGTATTTTCTGAGTTTGAAAAAGATTGATATTAATTCTCTCTTACATATTTAATAGAATTATCCAATGACAATATCTGCAAGTGGTTTGCTTTGTGGCAAACGTTTGATAATAAATTCAATTATTTAAAGGATGTGAAGCAATTCAAATTTTTCTATTTCTTGTGCAAGTTTTGATTAAGTTGTATTTTTAAAGAAATTTGTCTACTTTACCCAAAGTTATAATTTATTGGTATAAACTCGTTCATACTATTCCCTTATTATCATTTTACTGTATGGTGGATCTATACTGATATACCCTATTTCATCCTGATAATGGTATGTTGTTTTTTCTCTCATCTCTCAATCACTTTCTAGACTTTTAAAGTTTTATTTTCACTTTGTTAATTTTCTCTATTTTCTATTTCACTGATTTCTGTTCTTACTTTTATTATTTCCTTCCTTTATTTCTGTTACTTTCTTTTCTCATTGGGTTTGATTTGCTCTTCTTTCTGGCTCCTTAATATAGAAACTTAGATAATTGATTTTAAACCTTTGCTAGTATAAGCATTTAAAAGTATCCTTTTCCTCTCTAAGTAATGCTTTAGCTACTTCTCACAAATTTTTATACATTTTTATCTTTCAGTGTGAAATACTTTCTAATTTCCTTTGGATTTCTTCTTGATTCACTGGTTACTTAGAAGTATTGTCCATTTTCCAAATATTTTGTGCTTTTCTTGATATATTTTGCTTTTCATTTCTAATTTAATTCTACTGTGTTCTGAAAACACTTTTAAGATTTTAATCTTGTGAAATTTACTAAGAATTAATTTTATGGCCTAGCATATCATCTAGGATCTATCTTTGTGAATATTTTATGTATACTTGGAAAAAATATTGCATATTCTGTTTTATAAATGCCAATTAGGCCACGGTGGTTGATAGTATTCAAATCTCTGTATGCCTACTGATTTTCTTGTCTAGTTGTTCTATTAATTACTGAAAGAGAAGCACTGAAGTCTCCGACTATCAATGTGAATTCGTCTCTCTCTCCCTTTAATTCTGTAAGTATTTTTGCCTCAGGTATTTTGAAACTGTGATTTGGGGCATACACATTTATGAGGGTTGTGGTTTCCACCTGAAGGAATGAATGACGTTAGGATGCAAGTTCCCTCCCAGCTCTGTCTCCTGACTGTTCTTCAGAAATGGGGTGTGGGGCTGCCCTTCTAGTGCTGTCCTTGCTCATATATTCACTCACTATTGTTTCTTCCCTCTCTTACACACACACACTCACTCATAGGTTCAAAGAGTGAATCAGCAGCTGCACATTGTGCCTGCCCATTTTATAACTGAAAAATGATCAAGCAAACAGAAAAATTTTTTTGAACTTTGATTTTTAAGTCACATATACCAACACTGATTTCCTGATTTACCTTTTATAAAAGTTAAGAAAGATTAAGGCAACTGTAATTTATTTTCTTGAAGAGTATTAAGTAATATATCATTTTCAACTAACATTTTACAAACTTAAATTACCTGATCCAAACAATTCAGCAGATCACAAAGGCAAGCCCACTGTAAGGCAGGAGTTGGGTAGAAAGAATGAAAACAGGCAGTAAAGGTATTATGACACTCCTGAAGAACAGCTTCTAGGAGACTCAGAGGTTGACTGAGATATCCTTGAGGATCATTATCCAACTTCACCATGCAGTGGTCAACTCCTTCTGATAAAATTTTTCTTAGCAAAGTTCTAGTTTTTCCAATGCATTCCGCTAATTTGCTAGTTTCTTCTACAATTGCTTTTCCTGTAGCTTTGAGGGAACAAAGCAGGTTAAATAGAATAATAAATATATATGAAAACATTCAATATAATTCAAGTGATTTCCTATGTAGCTAAAAATCACAAGTACTCATAACCTAGAAAAGAAACAATTTAGAGATTAAGTGTGGTCCAAAATTATTTCTTTTTAAAATCTAAATAAAAAAAGAAACAAAACACTGGTTTCAGCATGTAAGTCCCAGTCAGTTGTTCAAAATATTTCCATTTGACAGAATCTATTTAAAATAATACTTTATTAGAGTATTTAATTTTAGCCTAACGTGATTTTTTTCTTATTAGTGTGACATGTATTTTATTCCATATAAGTCAACACATAAGCATCACAGCAAGCTGACCTTCTCCCCTCATTTAAGAAGCAGGTTAAATAAAGCTGGGGATCTTCAACCTGGTTATCCTTATGTAAACCTTCTCAATTCTCAAATATTTTCTTCCAAAAGTCATTCAAAAAATGCATCATACCTGACACTGGGTAAATTTCACAGGTATAGACACGCAGTAACCTCAGACAACAGGTACCCACAAAACGCAGTCTCTCCAAATCAAGAAGTGTAGCTGTGAACTGGAATCCTTTTAGTCCTCTAAGTTCTTCAACTCCTAAGACTAAGGTGGTCCAGCTCCAGTGAAGAATACTCAGCAATGACTCAAAACATTCCTAATCCAGAATATGAAGAAATAGATAACAATTAATTCAAGTGATACCATAGGTTGAATCAAATGGAAAGATGACATTCCACCTCAAAACTTTATCTTGAAATTTTTCACTGAGTTTTGGTAACCCAAATAACAGACATTTCATTAATTCATTCACAAATTAGTGTTACTAGGAGCACCCCGAAGCTTGACAAAAACGGTAAAGCAGTTAGGCATCTATAAAAACAGCATTCTTCAATATTTACCTATTTAAAAATACATTTTTCAGTTTCTTTGCTACCAATCTATCTAGTTTATCACATAAGTAAGGAAAGAAAATGAAAACCACTTATAAATACATGTTTACTTGAAAGGAAGGTTAAACTCTCACAGCAGTATTGTGTAAATAAGCCAAAACTGTTTTAAACACTTGAATAATTTTTAATATAATAAAGTATTTTATAGTATTAGGCATCAGCAATAATATCAAAGCACTTATTTTATATCTACATATTAAATTTTACAATACAAACTAAACTTTTGATAAACAAGCTAATAGAAGATAAAAATTGAGTAGAAAAATACTAAAGCATTCTTATTTGGGTTTTTAAAATATATAAAATATGGGTTTAGGGGGGTGAACATCCCCTGTAATACTAGTTGGTCTGCAGGTTTTACCATGCTTACACGATGATAGATACTACGTGAATCTAAAAGCAAATTACTTATTCCCTCATCTCCATCAAATTCCAGTCCTCTGATGTAGCAATACTAAGAATAATAGTTTATAGCTTAACTTTTTAAAGAAATGATTGACTAAGTTTCTGAGATAAAGACTAAAATGACCTAATGACCACAAAATCACTTAGACAAAAATATAAAAATATTATTAAGCATATAAAAAAGAGATCGCTGAAAAAGACACAATAAAGAAAGATACTTATTTGGATCAAAAGATACCAAACTGATATTAACACAAAAAGGATCCAAGGTACCAAGGAGCCAAAATTCTTACAGTCTCTTATTCAAAGCATACTCTACGTAAACTGCCATAGCTCTTTTGGAAGGCTAGTTTGACATAATATTATATCAAAATTTAAATTTACTTCAGGTAAAATAATCACATAACTACATAAGTAATCAAAAACACATATGTATGAATATAATAGTAAAAAAGAAGAAACAGTCTTTTGACAGGAATAGAGTTGAATAAATTAGAATACAGAGGGTCCTCAAATAACGTTGTTTTATTCAACATCATTTGTTTTAACATCAACGAGATGTATAGGAGCTTAACGCTTGTTAATATCAATCAGCCTATGTAAAACTGATTTCATTATGTCATTTCGCTTAAAGGCACAGAACCTATCAATATTAAGTCAAGACTTACTGTATAACCATTCTAGGGTATGCAATGCAAATATTAGAAAAGATTGAAACAGAGCCAAATGTACAAACATGGAATATATCCACAGTGCATACTATAAAATTTATAAAAAGGAAGATGCAAAACTTTAAGTATGATCAAACATAAACAGGAAGGTTGGATAGTGTACTGTATAGGCAGACTGATAAACATGTGGATGTTATAAAAAGTGGTCTAGAAAGATAATCATCAAAATGAAAATATATAGTAATAATAGGGTGATGGGAAAAGAACTTTAATGTATTATTAATATAGCTTTATCCCTACTCTATCCTATTCCCTCTAGGGACGCAATTCTGTGGTTTAAAAAAATGAGTAAAAAAGAAAAAAAAGAGTTTCCCTTTACATTTAACCAACACAACAGGTTGCCAGCTATTAATACATTGATAAATCACATTCATATAGTGCCTCACAATTTAAAAAGAATTTTTGTATCCCTTATCTAATTAAAATTTGTGACATTATGATGCACTCTATTTAGACAAGCTGCGTAAGAATCCTCAACTAACAAATGAAAGAGCAAGACTTCCTGAGCAGACATACCATGATATTTCAATTGCATCCTGTTGATTTTCCATTCTACATTGGTAACCCCAATAGCATCATGTATCTTAAACGTAGAATAGTGATGGTCAAGTAGTTCAATAAAGTCCCTAGTCAGATATGCGACTCCTCTGTTTAATTCCTCAAGCATTCAAGTAACACTTTTTGGTCAACAACACCCTTCACTTTTCCTTCTCTTTCTAACTCCTTCAGCATATGTATTCCTACATGATTTATGAGAAAATCCACCAGTTATTTTAGAAGTAGCAAGGCATGTTAAAATCTGTCACGATCTCTATTTTCCCATTATTTAAAGTGCAAATTCTTTGGTCTGGGATGTCAATGTTAATACAAAAACAAATCTGAGTTCATAAAGCTATGCTTTGACAAAATCTTGGAATAGTGGCTGAACACTAAACATGAAAATGAAACTGAGCACTGCATAGAAAAGGTGACATTTTAAAAAATGGCTTACCACTGAGACAGTTCTTGCAAAAGATCTCTTTAAAATGTGTACAGGTTCACTGGTTTGCTGTTTGCCTTTTGAAGCACTGCCATCACTGGTTGGAAGTCTGAGGGTAGCAGACATACATAATTTATGTTAGAAAGCCCAATAACATTTTTCTTTTCAAAATATTTTTGCAAAACATTTGCAATAGTGAATTAATTAAATTATATATTTAAATATTTTCGTTAGGTAAAATGCTAACATGGGACTTTTTAGAAACATTTTGCAATACTAAGCAAAATTTTTAGCATGTGAGCATCTCATTTTTTAAATCCCACCTTTGTCTAAGACTGCGTAGTAGAGAATCTCTTCTCTTACTAGAGAACATATGTAGCATGTTCCCTAGTAATGCTACTATTAAATTCCATTTAAAAGTTATTCAACAAGTGTACCCAGGAGTAGTCTAAGCAACTTGTTATGTTCATAATGCTATATATCACAAATACGAACTATAATAGAGAGCATAGAAACAAACAAAAATCCCTTTTTGGGAAAAGTGAAGTTCATAGTAAGATTCTTAAAGCGATTACAAGAAAGGAAGATACAGGAGACAGAGAATGAATTCTAGCGGTATTTCCTTCGATTTTTACTACTTAAAGTAAGGGTAACATTTTTTAATGAGGGTTTATATCTATTTGCATACTTTATTTTAAAAATTACTGCAGTAATCTCCTAGAAGTAGATGGACACACATAAAGCATATGCTTCCATGTGTCTCAATTACCATAAAGTACTTAAAATTCTTAAATAATGGTTAAAATATATTATCACATAAACAAGTTATTATTTGATATTTCAATTAAAGGTGGAAATTTTTCAGCAGTGAGGGATTTTCCAACTCATTCCATCACAAGGTAAGATGAACAAGAAACACAGGACTGCAGCAAATCAATCAGGCCTACATCTAAAATCTCAATCTAACACCCTGATTTCATTTCTCTAAGACAAATTTTATTAGTTTATAACATTCTGAAATTGGTAAAAAAATCATTAGAGCGATTAACAACGTAAGTCATTAAAATACTGTTATTGGCATAATACAGATAATCTGAATCATGAGGTAAAGTTTAAAATTAAGCTTGATGTAGAAAATGTTTAAAAATACACAAGACATTAAATGTGTTTGATAAATGTAGCCATATATATACTAGTATATTATAACTTCCTGAATGCTTCGAATAAATTCTTCCTTTTTATATCGTATATTTTATAGTGATCTTAGTTCATTATAGCAAAAGAATAAATCTCATTAATTAATTATAAATATGCTAAATACCTGTATAATAATTGAGGTATCTGACCAGCATTTACATCTGTGCCATTATTTGATTTCTTTGAACTCTTAAATTGGAAAACAACCCTAAGAAAGAGGGGGAAAAAAAATAACAATAATACTAAAACCAACATAGTTCAGGATTCATTGAAGGAAATAAGTAATTTAACAATCACGTTTTCAAATCTTATCTTAATGAACTGAGATTCACTCTTTAAGGAAAACAATACAAGTAAAAAGATACTATTCTAATTTTAGTCTAGCTCCGAATAGCTTAATCAGTAAAATGAAGGCACTGAACTTGATCAGGAACCACTGGGTGAGTAGCTGTCCTGTCCTCTCCTTGGCCCCTTTTGCTCAACTTTAATCAGAGCAATAAGATTTTAACAGAATATTTCAACTTACAGTTTAAAATCTACTCAACTAGATACACTATAATAAG
The DNA here is from genome assembly GCF_004115265.2 of Rhinolophus ferrumequinum. NCBI lineage: Eukaryota > Metazoa > Chordata > Mammalia > Chiroptera > Rhinolophidae > Rhinolophus > Rhinolophus ferrumequinum. The sequence continues at coordinate 28,035,079 of NC_046287.1, forward strand.
CTTTAGCTTTCAAATGCTAATATAATCCAAGGTTGAATGAACTATACATGGGAATCATACAGTCCGGGATGGAAGCAGTCTCCACAGTTCCAGCATACAGTCTTGCAGTACATTGAAAAGGATACATACAACAACAGACTTAATTTTTCTACAGCATTCTACTTGAACATTCAGTAACATGGAATTCACTTCATAAATTAGTCTGTCCTTTTTTTGGTCACCTCTGTTATGAGTTGAAAAAACTATTTGAAATATACTATTATATAACTTCTGCCCATTTCAAATAATTTCTGCTCAAGAATAATAAAAAATAAATTGAATTTCTCTTATAAACAATGGTCCTTTCAAATATGTGAATCAGAGTACAGAGTATAAAGAAGGTTAGTCTTAGAGTCAAGAGACTCCAGGACTAGATTTGGTTCTGCCAAATGTATGTAACCATCTGACTCAAAGCAACTCATTTCAACTTTTGTCTCTCAACTCCTGAGTGTAAAATGGCACTGACAACTGCTACACAAAGTTGTTGAGGGCATCAAATGAGATAATATATATGAAAGTGTTTCATAAACTGAAAAGCACTCTATACATGAACTTTAAACAGTCAATTTCCCCTGACATGTTACTAAAACTATACCATTTCATATCGCTGAAGCTTTGCAATTTATAAACTGTTTTCATAAGCATTATCAAATTTTATAGAAAGTATATATATTAATATTTCTTTTTTATTGTTCCCAAATCTGAATTATCCTTGTCACTTTCCTGCATATTATTTCTAATTTAGTACTAAGCTTTCAAACAATTAACACCCAGAAATGCATACAAACACCATCTGACAAGAATAAAGAATTGTCGTCTCAGTATCTCCCTTTTCTGTCTAGACTTCACCTTGGCATGAAATTATGGATTTAATTCTTACCGTGTTTCCCTGAAAATAAGACCTAGCTGGACAATTAGCTCTAATGTGTCTTTTGGAGCAAAAATTAATATAAGACCCGGTCTTATTTTACTCTAATGTAAGACAGGGTCTAATATAATATAATATAAGACACGGTATAATATAATACAATATAATATACCGAGTCTTTAATATAATATAACATAATATAATATAACATAATGTAAAATAATATATTAATTTTTGCTCCAAAAGACGCATTAGAGCTGACTGTCCAGCTAGGTCTTATTTTCGGGGAAACATGGTAGCAATCATATTATGCTCTAGCCTTACCGAGATTTTTATCCTACTGGAAGACCTCTGAGCTTTCTCAACAACGTCTCACTAACATAGATTGTTTAAGTGTTAAGTCGCTTACCCATCATCTGTGGTAATAGAAGCTTGTCCATGAGATCCACAGTCACTGCTGGGTCCTGACACTCGAGCCCATGCTACGTACCACCATCCAGCTTGCAAGAGAACTGGTTCATCAAACATCATTGCATATTTTTCTCTGAGAGAAAATTTAGTGGGTCAAAGACAATGCCTTTGCACTTCCCTGTTACATACATTTATTTAAAAAAATCCTTTATAAACAAAACATGAAATTTATTGTAAGATTCTTGTCAAACGTTAAAAACACTCTATTTTAAAAAGTCTAGACAAGAACACAAATAATAGTTACTTCTGTTATGGTAATGGCATTCATTGCATTTCTTTCCCCTCCATCCTGAATTATAAAACTTGCTTAAATGTTATAAAACTCTCATATTAAAATAAGACCAAAAATTTTAAAATTGTTGTTAAAAAACCATGCTAGTTTTGTTGGAAAATGAAACTTTGAATTTTAGTTTTAAAGTTCATTTATGTAACTAAAGTTTTTGAGAGGCGCATTGTGAAGAAAATGGCTCTGGAGTGAGATGGCCTGGGTTGGAGGCCCAGCTTTGTGACTTGCTAGTTGCCTGACATTGGGCAAGTTATTACATCCTCTCTGTAACTGTTTCTTCATCTGAAAATCAGGTGAAAATAATGTCTAGCTCATAGGGTTCTGAGGATTGAGGCAATTTAGGTAAAGTGTTTGGAACTGCGTCTGTCCCACAGTAACTACACACACAAAAAATTACTGAATTAGGAAAAGAGAAAAGGAATGTATATAAATAAGACATACACAAGTTACAAAGTTCTAGGTAACAGAGGGGAAGGAATGTGTATTGGTTGTAGTGGGGATAGAGAGAAGAATAAAGGGTATTTGAGGAAGTGGAAGAATGTCATGAATGGATTTGCAAAGTTATGAAAGTACAGAGCAGGGTCTGAAAATGGCAAAGTGTCCAGTTAGGTTAAAGCATTAAACAGACATACAAAGAGTACTAGGTAGAAAGTTAAAAAAAAATGCTGAGAAAGATTTTGGAAGTCCTTTAATGCTAGCCTTAGGATTCTGGGCTTTGTTAGTAGGCAAATGAAGAAAATCTAGATGATTCTCTACACATGAAACCATACATTATATTTCTGACTCATAATCATATGCTCAAAAATAAATGCTACATGACAATGGCATCTTAAGGCTTTGTTAAAAATTAGTCAATCAACTTTCCTGAAACTTCTCTAATCTTCATTTGTATATAACATAAAAAAATTACTAAAAAAAGTATCTCCTGATATTGGTTAATACCTAAAGTGAAGAAATAGTCAATATTTTCTTTAGGTTTACTATTTCATTCTCAAAAGTAGTTATCTGTTAAAAGTAAACTTAATACCTTACTACCGTTTTCGAAAAAAAATATATTTTCACTAATGAAAAGCTTATGCATACCACACAAGGTTTTCTTAACGTAGTTCTCATTGAAAAGTACAGTGTACTATTATTATTATTAAGCTCAATTTCTTTTTCTCATCATCATATTTCCTGATTCAAATCACTAACTTGTCATAACACAGTCATAACTAGTCATAACTCATAAGAATTATGAGTTAATTCTTAGGATTATACAGAGAGAACTGATAAAATCTGTCTCTTCTTACTTAATGCACCTTCATAAATAAACATCCTAATTCCGATAACCTCCTAAGAGGTTTCAGTAAAGCTGGCCACTTCCCCAAGTGTGTTATCATGAAGCATATGCCAAAGGCATGGTGTTACAGTATACATGTGATCTGAATTATGGCCACAATGACTATGTGACAGTATATATACATAATGCTACAGGTAGTAAATGATTGAATCACATCCCTAAAACACAAGCATATTAGGTGTTTTCTAAGTGATGCATGAAAATAAAGTAGTGCAAAATATATGTATACAGTATTTCCCACTTATCTTCATTGTAGAAATAGCCAATTTATCTTGTGGAATACAAATATGAAAGATATTAGTTTTAATGCAGCATTGTTGAAAGCAACACATTACATATATAATTTAATTTATCAAGTGTCTGATCATGGCAGATTTAAAACTTCCTTTTTAAGTTATATTTATTGATTTATAATGAATTTTTCACATTAAGTATACAGAAATTACACTGAATAAGGAAGAAATCTTTACCTAGCAGCACAGTCATAAGCCAACACATCAGTCTCTGCAAGTAGATCTCCATCAGTTTCATGATCTCCTCCATCAGGACCCAATTCAAACAGCTGGGGAAAGGAGAAAAACAGATTGTGCCCAACTGTTCAGTTATTAAAGTCTACTGAATAATGTGTTCATGATTTAGTGTGTATCCTTATAAGTAAAAAAAAAAAAAATAAGAGCACCTGCTTTTTTAATGTTAAGTAAAATATACAAACATATTTAAATCAAGAAACATGTCATATACAATGTCTTATGGTCTATATTAATGTCAGTTTTCCTTCCTTATATATTCATCTGTTTATATCAAGTGCTCCAAATAGCTTTGTACCAAACGTCAACATCGGAAGAAGGTGAGAGAACTCAACCAAAGCGTTTATCTAAATGAGGTAGAATCTTGCTTCAACACTTACTAGTTGTGAGATCCTAGGGCTCCCTGTTTCCATAAAAAGGAGATGGATACTAACAGTGTCTATTTCATAGTAATTGTGAGAATTAAATGAAATATTACTTGTGAAACACTTGAAAAATACCCAGCAAAAATAAAACCTACAAAAATGTTACCTATGGAGACAAAGAGGAATAATAGAAGATAAGGATACTTTAAAAAAAAAAAAACGTAACAATAAATAGTTCAAAATAGCATGGGAGTGAACACACAATGTAATGTATATAGATGATGTATTACAGAATTGTACACCTGAAATCTATGTAACTTTACTAACAATTGTCACCCAAATAAACTGTAATTAAAAAAAAAATAGTGTGGCATGGGAAAAGGAGAGATGAAGAGTGTGGGGAAAAAAAGGAGACAGTCTGGGTAAAGAAAAAGAGAAGATAACAAATAAAAAAAGGTTATAAAACTAAGTGAAAATAAAGGAAAAATTAGGAGGATGAGGTCTTTTTTAAAAAATGGATTAATACATATAAAAAGAAACCCATATTTCTCTAGAGAATTATAGCAGGTGAACTATAAAAAAAAAGGCAGATAAAATACTAAAAAGGAAGAGAAGGGGGCATCAAATGTTATTGTACTATTATTGTGCTATATGTCTCAATTTTTGAGATACACATGTTAATGATTTGAAATCCATCACCAGCTCAGAACTTATTCTCCAGTCACTGGATTCCCCGAACAGCTCAATCTCACTAGCTTTAAAGTGACTCATCTTCCCCTCCTCCTGCCTGCCCTGTTTTGACTAATATTAGGCACTATCACTCACCTAGTCATTCAGATAAAAGATCTGGAAAAACCGCTTTTTCCATCTCTCTCTGCCATCACTATATCCTATTGCTGGAACCAAAGCTTATCAATTCATCCATATTCACTGTTGCTAGCTGGAATAGTTCAGTAACAACTAATCAGTCTTCCTGTCTCCATCCTCCCCTTGCTCTAACCTAAATTCCACAAAGTTGAAAGTCTTTTGCTTTTAATGTTTTAAAATGAGTATGTGATGAGAATACTTTCTTAAGCTGAAGTTATTCAGTAGTTTCTCATTTCCCTTTTTGCAGCATGATATAAAGGTCCTTAATGATTTGCCCCTAAGCTGGCTCCCCTGGTTATGTTCAACAAATAATTTTGAACATAATTGTATGCCAAGCACAGTTCTAAGAACTGAGCATGCAGGGTTGAATGATGCAAAAAAAAAAAAAAAAAAAAAGGCTAATAGGAGTAAGTTTGCGGTAAGGGAGAGGACTTAGAGTTTAAATAGGCTCACCAGTGAGTTAAGACCTGAAAATGATGAGGAAGTGAACCTTCGGAACAAAGCAGGTACTGAAATGAATTGTAGTCAAGGCAAAGTGCAAAGGTCCTGAGGTTTGACTACGCCTGGCATGTTTGAGGAGCAAGAACAGGACAAAGTGGCTGAGTTCAAGTGAAGCAACTTGTACAACACAAGGGCAGAGTGGTGATGGCAGTTCTGATGGTGTTCTTTACAAAAGCTCTTGCAAAGCCTTTGGCTTTTATTCTAATATATGAAGACACTGTAGGAATCTGAACAGAGGAGTGGCATACTCTGGTGTTTATTTTAGAATTACTCTGCTGTACTGAGAATAGATTGATGGGACAAAGTATAGAAGCAGGATACAAACTGGGAATCTACTGTAATAATCCAGGTGAGAATGGCAGTGATTAGGACCAACTTGACACTAGCGGCAATTTTTAGAAGTGGTTAGATACTGGATTTGTTTTCAAAGTGCAGCCAACAATATTTGCTGCTAAAGTGTTTGTTGGGTGTGAAAGAAAGAGAAAAGTCAAGGATGACTCCAAGATTTGGGGCCTGAGCAATTGGAAGAATGAAGTTAAGTCTATTCCAAGTCATTTACCTGGGCTGTGGAAGAACAGGAGAACAGCAGTTTTAGAGAGATCATTAGAAACCTACTTTTGAATGTGCTGTATCTAAAGGGTTTATTAGCTATCCAAGTGGAGATGCAGAGTAGATAATTGTATATGTGACTTTGAAGGTCTCTAAGTTTGAGAGTGACCAAAAAAAAAAAGCTCAATTGGATAAAATCCTGTTGAATGGTTAAGAATGATGAGGGCTGAGACTTGGCCACTGGCTAGCAATAAAGAAGTCATTGATATCCTTGACAAGAGCCGTTTCAGTGGAATGTTGGGACAAAAACCTGAGTAAAGTAGGTTCAAGAAGGAACGGGAAGAGAGAGAATGGAGACAGAAAGTATAGAAAGTTATGACAATGCACAGAGACCAGCGAGGTGACTAGTCTAAGACAAGTAGCTTTGCCTAGGGTAGTGATGAAAGAGTCCCTTTAGGTAGAAGAAAATGATAAAGGAGGACCTGTCAACAAAGACAGCTAGGTCTCTGGCTTATGTAACAAGCATATTGTGGGCGGTACTATTCAAAGGAGGAATCACTGGAAGACAGCCAGGTCCTGGGGTAAGAGCATGAACTCAGTTGTGATATAAAGACTGACAACTGGTATGTCTTTAAAACATTTACACAGAAATGGGTCAAAGAAAAAGTCTGAGCTGGAGATATAAATTTAGGCATAATGGAACGCTGAAACTTTGGACTTAAAAGAGAATGCCTAGGAGAAAATACAGAGCGAAGAAAGAGGCCTAGAGCTCAGCCTAGAAGAATTCCAACACTGAGTGGCCAGGGCGGAAGAAAACAAACCTACAAAGGAAAGAGAGAAACAACCAGAAATATGAAAACAAAACAAAACAAAAAATAAAGAAGAGGCTTACTACTAGAAATAAAATGCATACCTTAATGAATTGAAGAAAGAAAAACAAAGACACCTGTTGAACAACTAAATACAATGATAAAATCCCTTCAAGGGAATGAGAAGAGTAAAGCAGAATTTGAGACTTAGAAAAGAAAAACAGGGCCAATATGAGAACAACATCTAAGGAAGGCCTTTATAATTCTCTATCACAACTACTGGAGATAAGGCCCATTATGATGTTCAATATTAGAAAACAAAAACCTCTCAGGGCCAGGAACAAAATTACTCTCCTGACGAGCTTAGATATTGCCAACCAGAACTGCACAAATCACTGAGTTTGCTTCTCTATCTTGACTTTGAATCAAGACATCCTAAAATAACCATTTCAGAGCAAGTGCTCTGAAGTGAGCAAAAACTAAAATTACTATTTTTCTTAACTACAACATATATACATTACAGGTGCCCTTTATTATTCCATCCCTATATAACTCCAGGGACTTTAATTTCTCTATATAACTCCAGGGACTTTAATTTTTTACTTTCTTCATTTCTATATTCTCTGAACTTTTGTAGCACATGTAATCTAATTATAACCAGAAATAAGCAAATATTTTTTACGTCTGTCAGTCTGGTTGAGCCTCTGAGTAGTGTCCTCAGAAACCATAACTGTAAGAGAGTTTCAACATACTAATGTAATTTTTAGATATTATTGAAAGAACTAAGAAAATACTTCCTGAACAGAGAGCACTTAGTTGAGGATATTTTATGAAGCCTGCTATTAAAATTAAGGCACCAACTATAGTTTTCCGCTTTACTTTAAGAGCAAAATCAGATAATTTGAGGAGGAAAACATTCAAGCTATTAGTAAATTTTCAATGGATAAACATAACCTTCACTGAGAATAATTGTTGGCCCTTGCTGAGATGACTCGGTACAGTAAACTTATGACTTTTGATTATTTTCAGCTTGTCTATCAAATGGCATCCATCCCCTACATTCTATCTCTCACTTCATCCCTGGTCCCCACTCCTCGGACGATCATGTCTGTTTGCACAGTATTTGGTATTTAAAATGCTAAAATCTTTAAAAGCCACATTAAAATGTCCCTCCGTCAAAACAGTGTGTCTCCTACATTTTTAGGCTACAAGCAACTAGACACATAAAAAGATACTGCTGTTCCTAGGCCACAAGGAGTTCAGCACAAAGGACTGAGATCAACTGAAAAAGTCTTTCTCAGTCAAAAATTATTGAAAAATCATTTTCTATTCATTTGCGCCCTTCTTACCTAACTTTCGATTTTTCAGTGAGTTAGTGACAGTATTATTGCATTTGTTAGATTTTAGCAATGTTTCCTCATCCTTTTTGAAAGCAAGCATTATATAAAATAATAAACTAAGTCAAAACCAACATTTTCAAACAAAAAGGGCAACAGTGTCACAGAGCTGCTTACCTTAATTTTAGCAGTATATTCTCCTCTACCTCCAAACAGACCAAGACCACCAAGTAAAATGTCAGTGTCAGCACTGAAACGTATTGCTTCCACTGAATGAGCAGAGTAACCCCAGCCCCCTCCATGACCTTTAAAACAAAAAAGGTAATTTATGTTTTAAAATATTCATATTCATTTCAGTAAGAAGACAGTATTTCCTAAATATAAGCATACATACTTTCAAACCTGTTCACCACACTATAATCTTCTTTGGAATAAACCTTCATGACTGCTTGAGTCTCTTCCTCTGTACTTGCAACACCCATTTTTAAATCCTGCATAGTTGCCAAGGTATCAAGACAACCTAAAAACAAACAAACAAGAACGCAATTCCTTGACATTAAAATTGCCCAATATTGATGATATGGGATGCTGTAGGGATAAATTAAAGAGTGTCCTCAACACAAATGTATTCTGAGCTCGAAACGTTTCATGGACAAATACAACCATAAACACTTTCCTCTGTCTGGGTATTTATCATATTAAACACTTTCCTCTTTCTGGGTATTTATCTGGGTATTTATTATATTTAAACATATACTATATGACAATATTTTTCACAAAACTGTATCTCTGAAGAGTTGGAATCACTTAATCTTTGAGTCCCTACAATTTTCTTCCTTTTATAGTTTGATTCTTAAAGTACTATTTGAGGAAGACGCAATAGCCTAAGACAACCTTAATCAACGCTAGTTTTGGATGTTTACAATGGTTACCAGACAAAATTTGTGAAAAAAGAAGCACTAATTATAGTTATGATCTAGTAATTATGCTTAGGAATATGATTTCATAATTAGAAATTCTACATAAACATAATTGAATCTTTTTAAAGATAAATTTTAAAAGCAATAAAATAAGTAGTTATGTGAATTAGTATAAAATTTCCAGCAACATATATACTGAAAAAATGCCATATATCAAATTAATTAAATAGAAGTAAAGTTGATATGCTGTGGAAAACTTTGTCATGTAAAAAGAGAGAGAATTAATATGTATAAAATTCATACAATATTTCACAGAATTTATTTTAAAATGACATACATAAATTAAATGTATAATCATACATTTGAATATTCAATTTACATCTCTAAACTTTATATAGTCAAGTTAAGCAAAAATGTGATTTTTTTTTTTAAAGATCTACTTATTAGGAAAATTATATCCAGGGCATATATGAATCTTTCAGTGTTGGTTTAAGTCTGATGTATTATTTTCTGTAGGATAAATCTCTTAGAGAGTTTAACTTATTTAGCACCTAGCATATTATTGTTTAACAAATATGACAGAATAATATATGGATCTAAATAGTCCTAAGAGAATACTTAGCACACATTAATGAAAATTAGCTAGAAGTATGTAATCATCAAATAACAACACTACCTAGAATGTGCAAAGCTGCATGAGATCGGGTGGTGAGAGCCCTTGATCCTGTCGGTAATGCAAGTTCAGGACTTAGAATGCTGCATCTGGACTGCATGTCTGTTGCAGAAGGAAGTCTGGCGTCAGCAACTACTGCATTGTAACACCACAGTTCTCTAGTGTTTGGTCGAAACCTTTCAAGGAAGAGAGTAATTATAGCATCTGAACATACAGTTTCATTAAAAAGAATTTCTAAAGTATAATTGATGATCCAAAGAGAATACAGCCAGCTTAAACAGGACAAAATGTAGCGCATTATTTTCCATGTCTGAACTAAACATGTAAATAATTTATGTCAGTTATAAGTATAATAATTTAAACAAAATAGTAATATAGATCATAATACATTTAACAATCTTGTGTATACATAGAGATATGAAGATTGTGTATAATGAAAACTCCATTTATAAAGTTTAAAGACAAAGGACAGGTCCAAAGAAAATATGTGAAACATACATATGAATCAAAACAACAATATCCGCAATGTATAAGAGCTCTTACAAGCCAGTAAAAGAAAATCAATCCAATACTGAAAGTGGGCAAAAGACACAGAATGCTGATCTTAGCAAGGAAGCACAAATAGAATGTATACAGACGTTCAGCCTGACAAATAAACAGTAAAGCTTCAATAAAACTATAAGGAATCCACAATGCCCTCCTGCCACAATCTCATTCCTTTTATCTCTTTCATAAGATTCTCGAAAAGCTGTCTCCACTTCTTTACCTTTTTTATTCTTTGAAATTTTTTTGGAAAAGATACATTAAAGAATATTAAGTACACACAAAAGAATAGTTAACAAAATACTTTCAAAACAAGGTATGGAAAATAAAGACACAATATGCACTAGTAAAAAGAACGTTACCATTATCTTTTAAGTATCCTCTGTCTCTCTCCCTACTCAATTCTTTTCCTTTTTTTTTTTTCAAAAGTCACAATTATCTTGAATTTTAAAAGTTATTACTCTCTGGCTTTTTTTTTATGATTTTTCATGTTTGTAACAAAATAGTATATTACTTAAGTTTCATGTTTTTAATTGTATGTGAACAGGATACACACTTTATGTATTCTTCCATGCCTTGCTTTCTTCAAACAACAGAATATTCTTAAAATGCATTTATACTGTGGCATATGGCTGGAAGTTCATTCATTCTCATTTGCAGAGTATTAGCTCATGTGAATTTATCACAACTATTTGTCCATTCTTTTATTGATAGAAAAAAATATGAAAACCACTCAATTTTCCATTTTAAAAATGCTGCTGTAGATGATTTTATACAAAGCTCCTAACTCATAAGTATATGGCAAGGAAGAGAAAGTCCTCATTTTCACAGCCACTATGTCTATAGAAAACATTGGTCCAACTGAAAATTGATTCATGTAAGATGTAGAAAGGATGACCTTCTCAATCAATGGAGTCTGATGATCCTAATTCACTAAATACAAAAGCATTTATATCTAGCAGTCCCATTTCTGGGTTTATACCCAAAACAACCGAAAGCAGAATCTCAAAGATATATTTGCACACCCACGTTCATAGCAGTATTGCTCACAATAGCCAAGAGGTGGAAGCAACCCAAGCATCCATGGAAGGATGAATGGATGAACAAAATGTAGTAGAAACATACAATGGAATATTATTCAGCCTTCAAAAGGAAGCAATTCCTGTCACAGGCTACAATGGGGATGAACCTTGAGGATATTACACTGAGTGAAATAAGCTAGTCACAAAAAGACAAATACTGTACTATTCCACTTATATGAGTGGAATAGAGCACCGTGCTCTAACCAACTGAGCTAACCGGTCACCCCCTGAATAAATTATTTTAAAGTAGCTGCTATAATTAGCATTAATATTATTGTATTATTGCTTTTGAGAAGTTTTATTAATCTGTTGTTCTTTTGTAGGTGATCATTGTTTTCTCTCTGGTTACTTTTAAGATTTTTCTCTTGGTCTTTAGTGTTCTATAATTTTACTACAATCTTATCTTGATTATAGATAATGAAAACATGTAATTTCTAATATCTGTGGCTTCAAATCTCTTTTTGAGTATGGAAAATTCTTAGGCATTATCTCTTCAAATATTGCTTCTTCTCTTTTTTCTCTAATCTCCAATATTTCCTTCTTAGATGTCTACTAGATCTTCTCATCATATTCTTTAAATATCTTAACTTTCATATTTTTTTATACTGTTATCTTTCTGTGCATTCTGAGTAATTTCTTTACACGTGTTTTTCCACCTGCTCAAATCTCCCGATCTACCCATGCATTTGTTTAAAAAATTATCCTTCATTTATGAGAGTTGTCCTTGGTTGTTTTTAAAATATGTCTCATCATTTTGAGTCTCATTTTGAGTCTTGTTTGCTTAATTTGGAGATTCCTTCTTTTATTTGTTAAATCTTTCATACATAGTTAATTGACATTCTGTTTCTGACAGTTACAAGATCTGAAATTCATCTTGTTGCCTGTTCTTTGTTGAATTTCACTGACAGTGATATTCCTTATGTGTTTAGCAATCTTAGACTTTGAGCTTTTCTTTCATTTAATCTTAACTGACTAAAAATCTGTGGGTCTAAATGACAGGAATTTTCTCTAAAGATTATTTACACTTGCCTTCTGCTGGAGATAAAGGGGTATTACCTATCTGATCCCATTTTAGCATCATTCTGAGGGCAGAAGCTTAATCTGAGTCCCAAGATCAGTTTCCATCTCCTCACCTTGCAGCTGGCACAGTGCTTGCTTTCCGAATTGCAGTGCTAATATCAGCATTTGCCCTCAGCAAAATCCTGTGCTGATAGTGCTGACTACTAAGTGCTCAAGGGTCACCTCAGGGAGCCTGAGACTCTTACTTTCACACTGCTCTTCTTTGAGGTGGGGGTGGGGAACAGGGGCAGAATTATATCAGTGATATCTTGGTTGAGTACCAAGCAATGTATAAAATATAAACTTAAACACAACATAAACAGCATAGAGTCCTTCAGAGTGTTCAGTTCACCTTTCCAGAAGTGGTAATCCCCATTCACTCTTCAAACCCGCACCAATCTAGTTTGTAAATGTAACAGTTTAATGACATTGTTCTTCTCAAAGGTGCAAATGACTTCTAAGTATCCAAATACAACGGATTTTTTTTTGTCGCCTATGTAGTCAAGCCCTCAACAGTGTTCACCACCACTGAGCACCTTCTCTTCTCCACCCACTCCTGTCCTTGCTTCTTGTCAGCACACCCTCCTGGCTTTTTCTCATACTTCATCTGTCTGCTCCTGCTAGTCTCCTAACTAGTTCTTCCTCTCCCATCTAACCTCTAAATTTTGGAAGGTCTCTGGGCTTGGTCCAGGAGTCTCATCTCAACCTAAATTCTCTTCCTAGGTGATCTCATTTCAACACCATAGCTTTAGACACACCTAGAAACTAAAAATTGCCAACTGTATATCCCTGTTGTTGCAAATAGCACTGTTTTATCTTCTATTATGGCAGAATAGTAGTCCATTGTGTATGTGTACAACATCATCTTTATCCAACCATCTATCGAAGGACACTGGTTGTTTCCATGTCTTGGCCACCATAAATAAAGCTGCAATGAACATCGGAACACATATATCTTTACGGATAAATACTTTCAGATTTTTTTGATAAATACCGAGAGGGATTGCTGGGTCATATGGTAACTCTAATCTTAATTTTTTGACGAACCTCCACACTGCCTTCCATAGCAGCTGCACCAATCTGGATTCCCACCAACAGTGTGTGAGGTCTGACAATTAAGTTCGCGAACTTGTTGCAACAATGTGGCTAACCTTTTTTGATATCATAGGCATTATTCATTATAAATTTGTATCAACTGGACAAACAGTTAACCAAGTTTACTATTTGGAAATGCTGAAAAGGCTGCACGAAAGTTAGACGACCTGAACTTTTCACCAACAATTCATGGCTCTTGCATCTCAACAATGCAGCAGCCCACAGGGCACTGTCTGTTAGGGAGTTTTTAGCCAGTAAACAAATAACTGTATTGGAACATGCTCCCTACTCACCTGATCTGGCCCCCAATGACTTCTTTCTTTACCCGAAGATAAAGGAAATATTGAAAGGAAGACATTTTGATGACAATCAGGACATCAAGAATACTACAAAGACAGCTCTGATGACCATTCCAGAAAAAGAGTTCCAAATTGCTTTGAATGGTGGACTAGGCACTGGTGTCGGTGCTTAGCTTCCCAAGGGGAGTACTTCGAAAGTGGCCATAGTGATATTTAGCAATGAGGTGTGTTGCTTGAGTTCACGAACTTAATTGACCTCGTATATCAAACTTTATGATTCTGTCTTTTGACTCAGCAATTGCACTACTTGAAATCTATCTTACAGAAATACGCTCACATGGATACTAAACTGTGTGTATATATGTCTGTGTGCGCTGTAGCATCGAAGATAATACCAAAACATTAAACAATCTAAAATGTTCATCAATAGGTAAATAGTTAAGTATATCTTGGTAGATCCAGACTCCAGAATTCTATACAGTTTTTTAAGTACCAGCCTGGAAAGATTTACAAATTATTGTTTAGTAAAAAATCTAACTTTTAAAATAAATATATTCTTATTTATATATATATATATATAAAAAACTAAACCACACGCTTTTTAAAAGGGATCAAACAATATAAAGCAAATTGGACCCTTGTGACCCACAGATTAATAGGAGTTGATACGGGAAAGAAAAGGATTTGAACAAGGAGCACACATTGTTTTCCTGCATTTTTGCTTTGGTTTTTTAAAAATAACAACACATATTCCATGTGTTATTTGTATAAATTTGTATACAATTTATTTGTATAAATTGTGAAGTGGGAAATAAAATTGCTGTTCTTAACATTTATCTACGCTTTCTAGATGCTAAGTTTCTAATTATTCAGGAGAAGTCAGCTGTTAAGAATACAAAAGGAAGCAGACTCAGGATGGAAGGAAAGTCAAAGTCAGCTAACCCTGAATGTGCAATGTCTACTGTAGCTGTAAAATACACACTCCCTCCTGAAAAACACAAAGGACACAAAGCAGCCAGGAGTCAGGATAATGAAATGAAACTCTGATCCTGATTAAAGAAAAACACCTTCCAGCCGTTTCACTGAAACACAAGAGAAGACTGTCCTTCATCTTTTAATCTGTTTTGGAACAAGAGAGTAAATGATCAGGACCTGGCAAGGCATTTGAGATCATGTGTCCTATTGTTACCACCGTATGTGAAAAGGCAAGATTCAACTAACTGGATACCACTTCTGAATTCTGTCAAGATCCCAGGGAAATGGTTCCAGTTATACTGTTAGAATCGTCGTTTCTATAGAGAACGCGTTGCTAATTGAGTGAATGTACATACCCAGAAACAAATTCCATACTGCCAATTTTTATTTTGTTAATGCAAATTTACTTCATTTAAAAATAAAACACGTAAGAATTACAGAAAATAAAACATCAATTTAAACATAGGTCTAAATCAGAGCTTACTCTTTGGTAACTAAGTCTCTTCTATATTGACTTCTAATCAGTAAATAATTGAGGACAATTCTATCTCTATAGCATTCACCTCTCTATCCCCGCCATTCAATCCCATTGTGACCACTCTAATCTTGGTTCTGACTACTACCTATGTCTTCATAAGAACTGCTATAAGACGACTCACCTGCAGTCTCCTGTTGTCTACTGTATGCTGTATAAGGCTGACAGGGAGGCCAGAAAGCACTCCTTAACTCAATTATGGCCTCCAGGACGTCTAACAAAATGCCCAAATAAGACAGTATGCTGGCCAGCAGCTTGGGAAGCACTACAGTTCCTTCACTCTGAATGCAGGCCTCAGGGTTGATAGAAAACAGGCCCCTTAAGACTTGGCTGGCTGACGGAAATGAAAGCAGGCATAGGCAGAAGGAAAACAGAGAAAAGTATTTTCCCTCTTCTCACCTATACCACACATCAATCAACCTTTCAACTTATCTGCATGCCTGACTACTAGGCAGGCCAAATAAACAATGCAAGAAGGGAAAAAACTAAGTCCTATGATGAGTCCCTCTGGTAATGGAGGGGTATACCCCCTTTTATTATTCAACATTAGAAATTCTGAGAATAATTAACTCTTTTCTTTACTCATTTTGTATATAAAGCACCATAATAAATTTTAAACAAATATAATTTCTTGAGTCTC
Source organism: Rhinolophus ferrumequinum (assembly GCF_004115265.2). Taxonomy (NCBI): domain Eukaryota; kingdom Metazoa; phylum Chordata; class Mammalia; order Chiroptera; family Rhinolophidae; genus Rhinolophus; species Rhinolophus ferrumequinum. Next base: position 28,050,861 of record NC_046287.1, read on the forward strand.
CTGTGTACCTGTATCCATCTCTACATTTTTATAATTTCTGAAGTTTTACTAAACCTGCACATTTCTCTACCAATATGAGAATTTTGTTATATATATTCCTGAAGGGCTCATTTATCTTATTTATTCTGTATTGTCTTTTGTATACTTTCTTCTACATAGCTGGTAAAAATTAGATATTTATGGCAACAAGAAATAGAATAACTTCTTTATAATACAGATAAGATTGCTGATAGACTAAAAATAATTAACAACAGAATTCCTGAAAGTGAAACTGCTAAATATAATGGCGGCAGCCAACACTTCTGATAGCACCTACTGTGTGCCTGGGCTCTAAGCTCCCCAATCCTCACAGCGATCTATGAGGTAATACTGTTATTATTTTATACATGAGCAAAGTGAGGCACACAGAGTTAAAGTAACTTCTCCAAGGGTATGCTGAAAGCTAATTGTGGAGGTGGGATAAACCTTGGTAGTCTGGTTCAGCACATATCCTCTTAACCACTACATTATACTGTAAGAGGCCCTGTGAATGACTATGAGAGAAGTGTAGTTAACAGTTAAACAGGAGAGTTCTCATTTGTAAAGTCTGCCCATACGTAAATTCTGTAAGTACCACAAGGCCATAATTTGATCAAAATGTATTTACTTATTTTATAAACAGGGAAGCTTACCTCCAAATGACATCATACACAGGATCAAGACACACACCAAATCCTTGCAGATCCTCTTGTTCAGAGTCGTTGAAAGTTTTACAACTCCCATCCACTTTATTTATCAAAAGACATTTAAATGGAGGAGGTTCTGATATAGAAGCAGGTACCAAGCCTTGAGGAAAAATATTTACATATCTTAATGATACATTACCTTTTTATATTCCCCCAACTTATAAGGTAAATACTACTTATAAGGCCAAGTATTATTATTATCTCCATTTTAAAGATGAAGAAACTGAGACTTAAAGAGGTTAAGTAATTAAAAATCTTTAAGTAGCAGAATTAGGACTAAAACCTCAAGCTGTCTAAATCCACAACACATGCTATTAATTTCTATGCTGTACGCTATTAATTTCTATGCTATACCACTGTATTACATAATTAAGGATATCATGGATACAGGTATCGATTGATACTATGGTATTATTGAAACTTAAAAGTTTGATTTATGTAACCTTCCACAAAAATCAATTTCTATCATTTATTAACAAGAACCAATATAGAAAAATTCCTCCTTTCAATTAAGTTTTACCCTACTACAATTTAGCTCATATTTCCATCCCTCTCTAGCTTATAAATAAACACTTTGGTTTCTAGATCTCCCAATTATTCCTTTCTTCCAGCACACAGAATATAAAGAGAGACAATTAGAAGCTTCTTTGAAATTTCTTCAAACAGAAAGAAAACAAAAAGCTACAAGACTGTATCTCCTAATAGGGAAAGATGAACCATTTACTATCAATTGAGACAAGGATTTTTGGAGGGGACATCTTGTTTGTTTTGGGTATTACCTATTATGTGTTTACTGGCAAAAATTTCTGATGTAGCAAGCACATGAGAATTAATAAGTGCTTCATCAATTCGTAAGAAAGTCTGGTCCCCACTTGCACCTATCCAGGTAGCTTTTCTTCCATATTTTGATCCAATGTTAGGCATGGGAGCTGGTTTTGCATTCCAATATGGCACATCCAGAATTGGTCTACCCAGCTGTCCTTTCTAAAAGATTAAATAAACCATATTAGCAATATTACTGGATAAACAATCTATAATTTTTTATAAAGTTACAAAGACAGTAGACAAAAATAGCTCTGGTTAGACATTATTCTTCATCAGTTGTTAGTTTTCTAATAAATTAAATTCATGTGAAATTTGTACCAAACATTTTGAAGAAATAAAATTACTTTTAGTATTCCCAGGAATTCTTCCCCTAATAAACCACAAAGTACATTATTAAAAAAATAATAACAAAGTTGAAATATATTTCCATGTAAGAAATCTCCCTGAAATACTGTGAATGCCTTCATCTATAATACATTTAAATGAAAAGTATAACAAATACACAAATGTTAAAAAATTAGCATTATAATTGTTCATTTGAAAAGTCACTTTGACATTTCAAGTTGACAGTACAATAGGAAGTTACTACTGAATTCACACAGTCTGAAAATATTTGGGTAAAAGGCCAAAATAATAAATGCAGCAACTGTGAACACAATTAGAAAATTATGTATTTTTCACATGATCATGTATTAGTAAGTTATTCCATTTATGTTGCAAGATAAACAGCAGAGTCAATAGTAAGGTGTGATGTCTTAAGCAGATAACTGTTAACTCAAAAAGTATGGATGTCTATAGACACCTACTAAGACTTTAATTGAAAAAGTAATAGCAAGTTTCCATTAAGCTAGTATCAGTAAAAGAATGATGAAGACGGATTGGTAAATATTCATCCACCCCTGGCCACAGGAGCTTTCACTCTCCCCGAAGCATTCCCCTCCAAAAACCCTCTGGAAGGCAGAAAATCCTGCCTCATGGCAACAGGGTTACTACAAGTAATGGGAATGAGAACCACAGGAAAAAATCCAAAGAACAAGAGAGCCTGGAGCACAGCCAATAGCATGGTTAAGTTCTCACCCAACTACCAGGTTTCTAGTGAGTTCTATCTATTACTTCATCAACACCACAGCAAGAAAACACAGCCACAAACTAACCAGAAAAGCAACCAAACGTCAAATCTCGGGGATGAGCCAGGGTAAGGAAAAGTGGATAGCACATGATTAGAGAAGAAGCCAAAAAAATTCAACTTTTATTCTCAGCTTCTTTCAATGTCTATCCTTATTTTCTGACAAAGAAAAACAGTCAGCAAAGTACATCGTATTCAGGGATATAATAGACATATTATGCTCTTGGTTAGAAAAGACATTAATTATCTTTTGCATTGACTACTGAAATAAATATGTATTCCTTTACTATCAATCAACTAATGTGAAGAACAGCAGTCCAAAAATATGATAGATGCCCGGATAGCCTCATAAGGATTCAAAATATGGTTATAAATAAACCACATTTAAATTCATTAAATTTCACAAGTAGGACTTTTGGGGCAAGAGAATAATAATGATTGTCTGATTTCAAGTAGTCCCATTCACAGTACCCCCCTAAACCAACACACAGAGCAAATAAAATCACACATGTATCAAGCCCATAGCAGTTTTAAGAAACAGCAGATCTCATGTTATCTTGTAACCAGAGGAAAAAACAAATAGCAACAGACTTTTCTCCATCCACCCACCACTGTAAGCCTGAGGTGGTGGAGAGGGCAAAAGGGAACGCTTAAGAAGGAAATCAGAGGAGTATAGAGGACTTAAGAAAAGGCACTGGCAAAACCATCCCCCAAACAGAAAATCCAACCCTTAATGTCAAAACACTAAATACCAGTAAAGACCTGCAGGTTCATAGCAACAGCTAAAGAAATAAGGTTCAAAGTGTGCAGGGCTAATTCTCACCCATCCAATCGACACAAATCAAAAGGTATGACAACACATTCTGTTGACAAGACTGTGGAGAAATAGGCATCCACCTACATTGCTGGTGAGAATGCAAAACACAGGGGAATTGATAATCACAAAGTTACATAGGTATTAAATTTTGAGCCAGCAATCTTACCTCTAGAAATTTACCTCACAGATACCTCTAACAATATTCATTGCTATCACTGTAAAATATTGGGACGTACTTAAATGTCCAAGCATAAGAAATTAACTGAATAAACTGCAGCACATACACACAATGGAATACTACGTAGAGGTAAAAAGAGAATAAGAGCAATCTCAAGACTTTCAGTCAAAATAGTGGAGGAGGTAAACTCTGAGCTAGCCTCCTACCATGGCCACATCAAACTGCAACCAAATTATAGAACCACCACCACTGAGATCCACATGAAGACTAGCTGATTAGAATTCCTGTACCTAAGGACATAAAGAAGAAATCAAATTGAGACTGGTAGGAGGAGGGGCAGAGGTGCTGAACAGGTTGGTCCCACACCCACGGTGAGGCAATTAAGAAAACGATAGGAACATCTCGGCTGCAGTGATTGCCCCTTGAGGAGCGAAGGGTCCCAGTCCCACACAGGCTTCCCAGCGTAGGGAACTAATGCAGGGAGGAGGAGTCCCCATAACATCTGGCTGTCAAAACCAGCAGGGACTGTATCTGAGAAAGGCAATGGGCTGTACAGGAGGCCAAGGTGCTGTTCTTAAAGGGCTGATGCATGGACTCACTTGTTCACAAACTCATTCACTCTAAGCACCAGCGCAGGAGCAGCAGCTGAAAAAGTGCCAGGGACATACCAGGAAGAAGTAAACTGACTTCAGGAAGAGGGCTGGAGGGTAAGGTATCAGGGCAACTCTCTCCAGGGAGAAAAGTGCTGGCAGGTACCACTGTTCCTTTGTTGAGCTCTCCTCTCATCCAGCGGGCAGGAGGCAGGAAAGTACTGAATCTGTGCCCTTCACTTACCTGGCTAACACTGTTTAGCCTGCCTTGGTGACACCCTGACAACCTGCCTCACCCCACTCACTGGGCCGGGGCTCTTCCACTCCTCCTCCACACAAGTGTCCTGCTTCAACATGAGCTGCACAATTTTCCCCAAATCTACAAACCTTGCATGACTGGTGGCTGTCCCAGGCTTGTACTGCATACTTTCTCAAAGGTCCACAAATCCCACAAAAGTAGTGGCCAACCTTGGTGTGCGCTGTAGCTCCCACCAAGTGGCCCCAAGTCCCACACAAATAGCAATTGGTCTCAATTTCCATTGTAACTCCCATCAGGTGGCCCCAAGCCTGGCACAAGCAACAGCCAGTCTTGGCCTGGCTAATGTAGCTCCAACTAAGCAGCCATAAATTCAGCATGAATGGCAACTGGCCTCAGCTTGCATTGTAGTGCCCACCAAAGGGTCCCCAGTCTGGCACGAATGGTAGCTGGCCTCTCCCAATCACCTCCAATCCCAGCACAAGTGGCAAACAACCACAGATTACTTAGTAGTTCCTCCCAAGCAAACCCAAGCCTGGAAAAAGCAGCAGTAGACCTTGGCCTGTACCGGGTCCACTTTTAAGAGGCTTCAGACCCAACACACCTAGTGGCCGACATCACACCACACCAGAGCTAACCCAAGGGCACCTTTAGCTGGTACCAGAGCCCTGCTAAAGTGACTCCCACTCCATGGGATCAGACCCTGCACAATACCTCCTCTGCTGTAGTTGTAACCTGCCCTCAGTTAGTCAGCATGACGTTCAACTCCACGACGCAATGATGTGCTAACAGCAATAAAAGCCCAATTACAACAGGAGGGCACACATAACCCACACGGGGGACACCCCAAGAGCACCCAACATAGGTGAACAGGGAGACTGTGCTACTGGCCTCCATTGCACAGCTTCTACATTACAGCCACCCTGTCAAGACTGGGAGACACAACAGATCTACTTAATACATAGAAAAAACACAGGGAGGCAGCCAAAATGAGGAGACAAAGAAACATGTACCAAATGAAAGAACAGAACAAAACTCCAGAAAAGGAACTAAACAAAAAGGAGACAAGCAATGTGCCAGATACAGAGTTCAAAACATTGGTAATGAGAATGTCAATGAACTTGGGAGAAGAATAAATGAACTCAGTGAGAACTTCAACAAAGACTTAGAATAAATACAACTCCACCACGCACTGATGTGCTAGCAGCAATAAAAGCCCAATTACAACAGAAGGGAACACATAACCCACATAATGTATGCAAGCTATTCTTAAAAGATTCAGGAAAAAAATGTTTGATGTACATACACACACACACACACACACACACACACACACACACGGTGTGTGAATGAGATGAGAGCATATATGTATAAATGATAGAGCAAGTAGATGAAAATGTTAACAATAGGTAAATCTGGTTCAAGAGTATATGGGCATTCTATGTACTATCCTTATTTTTGGCAACCTTTCTATAAGCTTAAAACAATTTCTAAATAAAATATATTTTTATTTTTAAAGATCACATTCACATTTTTAACAATAAGTTACAAAATATATTCCAGGGGTTTAGGTTATAGAGTTCTGAATAGTTACCCATGTCAGAGATAGTATAAGCTTATTAGCAGTTTTATGAAGTTTTTCCTTGATCTCTACTATGCTCACACTACACAAAATTCTCAGAGCATTTTCACTCTTCTCAAGTTTTGAAAAAACAGAAACAGAGTGAAAAAAACAGACAGAGAAACAGAGACAGAGAGTGTGAGAGAGAGAGAGGAAAAAGGAAACTATAATTTTAAACAAATCTAGTAAGAAAACTAGGCTTTTAAAAAGTTCTAAAACAGAAATAATTCCATACGTTAAGAAGAATAAATCTTTACAAGCTAGATGACAAATAAGTTTTCAAATGACAGAATTAGTTCTACCGAATGCTTAAAGGTCTCTGACATGCAATAGACATGTCTAATTCTAACATATCTGTTAAATTCAGTAAATTCTTAGGCTAAACTAGAAAATTACTTCAAAGTAATATTCAGGTTTTGTGTGTATTGAGGGTGGAGACAGGAAATATGCATATGCAATAATTATAACACAAGAATTTCACTGAAACCAGAAAAAAAAGCTAATGTAAACAAATTGAAGGCAATGCATTAAGAAAATAGTAGACACAATGCAATATTATTAATACTTTAAAAATTCCTTACAGAAAAACTTCCGAAAGTGAAGACCTGTCCATCCATTAAAAGTACCGCTGTATGGTTGCTACCTGCAGTAACTTGTGTGCTAGGGCCTGGCAATGCTTGAACGAGAGTGGGACATCCCCTAGGTTAAAAAAAAAAAAAAAAAAAATTAAGTCAATATCTTATAAGAACCAACTGAAATAAAAACCAATGAATAAGCAATGCAATAAGAATAAGAGATAACAGGCACTAGTAAGAATATTCAGTAAACTTATTTAGGTGCTATATGCCTGTCTCCATTCTAAGTGCTCGGATACGAAGATGAACAGATATAATCGCTGACTTTAAGGAGATTATTAAAAAGATTTCCCGAGGGGTGGCCACATGGCTCAGTTGGTTAGAGCGCGAGCTCTCAACAACAGGGTTGCCGGTTCAATTCTTGCATGGGATGGTGGGCTGTGTCTCCTGCAAGTAAGATTGAAAACGGCAACTGGACTTGAAGCTGAGCTGCGCCCTCCACAACTAGATTGAAGGACAACAACTTGACTTGGAGCTGATGGGCCCTGGAGAAACACAGTTCCCCCATATTTCCCAATTAACATAAATTTAAAAAAAGACTTCCTGAATTTATTGCTCTATTTATAGACAATATAATTTTTAATTTTTCTCATAGACAGGTATTACCTTTGCTTTTAAACAAAAAAATTTTAAATCTTTCACAGTGAATGAAACATTAGTGATCTCTATAAATATTTGTTGGATGAAATAATTATGCAATGCTTTAGCAGGAATTCAATCCAGGAACTACATGAAACAATTTTATGCCCTCTTTTCTACCTGTTTTCACTGGGCTATAATTTTAGATTTTAACACAGCAGTTACTGAATCAGAATACTCTATCATGAGAGGCAGTGCAGTAGTGGCTAAAAGCTTAAGCTCTAGAACTAAACTGCCTGAGTGTGAATCCTGGCTCTACCACATAATAGCAACATGACCACGACTTTGAACAAGTTACTCATCCTTTTTGCATGTTAAGTTTTCTATAACATGGAAGATGATAATAATCAGTATGAAAACCCACAGGGTTCTTATGAATAATAAAGAATTCATATATGTCAAGCACTTGGATCAGTGTCTGGCACACAGTTAACACTTAATAAATGATAACTATTATGATAAATAACATCCTTGTATCCATCCTTGTATCATTTATTTAGCATTTATTAACAATTTTTAGTAATCATCTGTAATTAGAACAATCATCACTATAGAACTATTTACATTTATACCGGGGTGCCAAAACAATGTATACAAGTGGACACTGGTTAGTGTTGTTCAAGCAGTAGTTTGCCGTAATCAGAAGTGTCTGGACGCTGATGGTAACCACTCTGAGCACCTCTTGTAATTGCAGAAGTCAAAAGTGACTTGTATTCATCTTTTGTTATCGGTATATATTGAGTATTACAATTTTAATATAGTTTTCCTTTCTTAAAATGTGTATACATGGGTTTTGGCACCCTCTGTACATATAGAAATATAACTGGAGAGCTGTTTTTCAGGTAACGTTACTATGATACTTTAATTTTTAAAAAATTACATGAAATATATTTTTCATATTTTTGCAGGCTGAAACGAAAAATGAATTAGAAGGGGCAAGATTAGCAGCTGGAACCTAGCTATGAAAATTTCACAATAACTGGGTGAGTGATGATGAAGGCATGAACTAGGAATAGTGTGAATTAAAGGAATGAATTAATGTGACAGCTATGTAAAGCACAGAAACAACTAGACTTGGAAAATGATTGATATGGAGCGTGGAAGGTTTTTTGCATGAGCAACAAGATAGATGGTGGTAACATTCACTTAAGCTATGAGAATGAATGAGATCTAGGAACACAGAGAAAAGGAGATCCTAGTTTTCATTCTTAGTCTCTTATAACACTTTCAGTATGGACAGAGAAAAGAAAAGCTGGTAGAAATTTAGGATGTACCAAAAAGGAAGAATGAACTCTAAGAAATGTGGTACCAAAAAAGTCATTGAAGGGAAGGTTTCAAGAAAGAGGAAATATCTTCACTCCAAATGCTCTAGAGAGACACACAAGTGACCACTCGATTTAGCAAGAAAAAGGTCTCTTTGGTAGGAGTAGGCACAACATGGCAGCAGATGAGTCTATGCAAAATCCCTTCAAGTCTCAACCAGAAAGAGAAAAAGGAGAACCAACAGCTAAAGGGAAGACGAAGCTGAAGGAGAGGCTTTGTTGTTTTAAGATGATAGAGATTTGATGAAGTTTTAAAGAATGAGTAAAGATAAAGAGGCTGAACATAGAGGAGACAAGAAAAAGAACTTGATTCCTAAGGCTTCATAGCATGGACCAGAACAGGTCCCTCTTTAATGTTTCACGGAAAAAAAGAAAAGTAGTAGTATGAATACAGGTACATTTGTAGAGCTGTGGGCTGAAGAATTTCCCATCCGATGGTTTTTATTTTTGTTGTGACATGAATAGACATCATGTGCCGAGAGGAAAAAGGAAATGGATGAGTAAAAGAACTTGCAGATTATAGAAAAGGTATGAGGCTGAATAGAACAAATAAATGGCTAGATCAGAAGTTTTTGACCTGGACCCAAAGGACTTCTAGAAAGTCTGTAAGAGAGCTTCAGGAGGTCTGTGAACCTCCTAGAGTGTAAGCCAACATATATATATATATATATATATATATATATATATATATATATATATATATATATATATATATATATATATATATATATATATATATATATATATATATATATATATATTCTTGTATCTATTTTTTCTGCAAAGCCCATATCTTTCATCAAATTCTCAAAAGATCTCAGACCAAATAGGTCAAAACTACAAAACAGGAGGATCACTGCCCATCATAGTGGAATTGGTTGGATCTGGAAACTATATAACAGTCTGCACGTATGTGGTTATTTATTTTTTTCCCAGAAGCCTAAGTTAGACAGGGAAATTACAGATAGACTGATTCTTGCTTGAAGTTTTGCCGTGGCCTAGCATCAAGACCAAAAGGATGAGAAAATTGAGGATACTGGCAGCAGTAGAGGGGAAGAGACTAAATAACTATCTCTAACTTGGGCAGGAAATAGAGCGAAAGAGAGTAAAAAAGTGGAGGACAATAGGGCATGAAGTACAGATAAGTCAAAGGCCAAGTAAAGCTAAGTAATAGAAGAAAAAAATGTCACCACATTATAGGTTGTTTAAACTTAAGAATTAGTTGAGAGTTGGAGCTGTGCTAGATCCAGATGGGTCCTGTGAATAACCACCAAGAATGTGGAAGTTTCCTATTAATAGATATAAGGGTATCAGATAAGTATATTGTATGGGGCCGTTCACATGGTTACTGAAGTCACTCACAAGTGTGACAAGACTCGTGGCAGATACTAAATTTTCAAAGAATGAAAGGCAGTGACTGAAAGGTAGGCAGGTAACACAAGGGGAGTAGAGTAGGATGGCTATGCCTCAAAAGAGCAGTAGTTTTTTCCCTTGAGAAATGGAATAATATGGTTTGGAACAGAGTGAAAGGTAAGTGGTTCTCATCTCTGAGGTACAGTGAATTTTGGCAAATAAACAACTACCACTTGAAAATGCTGTATGGTCAACTAAAGCCTTCATAGGAATGTCCACTCCAATTCAAACAAAGAATTAAGGGGAAAGTTCCTATAACTGTTTACTCATCTGCAGTTTACAAAGCACTTCCACATAAAATGTATCACTGATTATCAAAATAACGCTAGGTGTAGATCTGAAGAGCTGAGAGGATTTTCCCAAGAGTTGGTGGCAGGGTCTTCTAATACAGTCTTTGAACTTCTTCCATGATACTAGTGAGTCCACTTATTAAATTATTAGGAAAACATAGGAAGAACAGAAAAAAAAATTGTGTGTGTGTGTGCATGCACGTGTGCACATTCCAGGCACTTTACATATACTATATTAACTCATCAACAATCTTTATTTAAACTAAGGCTTAGTAAATTACTGTCACACGGTTGGTAAGAGATGAAGCAAAAATTTGAACCTTGTCTGGCCCCAGACACGATGATGGTGCAGCATATTGATGCAGAAGGAGAATAGTATAGCAAGAGAAAGATGAAACTCAGAAACATTGTAAGAGTTAGCAAAATTCTACTGGAAGAAAGAAGGAGAATAAAGCATCTAAACTGTACAGTTCTTTCCCAAAATCCAGGTTTAAGTTTACTAAAATGGTAAAAGAATTTGGAAAATTTAGGAGCATACTGAAAAAATAAACAAACAAAAAAGAGGATTGGTAGACTCGTGTCATGAGTGAATGTATGAAAGCCCTCATAAGCTTTCTGACATTCACTTTAAAAAGTAGCAATAGGGAGCGGCCAGATAGCTCAGTTTGTTAGAGCGTGCTGCTCTTAACAACAAGGTTGCCGGTTCGATCCCCACATGGGCCACTGTGAGCTGCACCCTCCACAACTAGATTGAAAAAACTACTTGACTTGGAGCTGATGGGTCCTGGAAAAACACACTTAAATAAATAAAAGTTTTTTAAAAAAAAGAGAAAAAAGCAGCAATAGTAACAGCTAACATTGATTGAGCACTTGCTCTGCGCTAGGGCTCTGTGCTAAGTAACAGGCATCATCTCACTGAATTCTCTCAACAACCTTCTCAGGGAAATATACTTATTCCCATTTAATAAAGAAACTGAGACACCAGAAAGTTAAGAACTTGGCCAGGGTCATATAGGTACATGTGAGAAAATCAGGACCCAAAAAAAGACCAAACTCCAGTCATTTTAAGACAAAACATTATAAATAAAGAGAATATCAATAACATTTTTCTATCTTTATCATCATGCATACTACAATATTTATCTTACATTAACCACACATTATTAATGTGTGCTATACAATAAATTCCATTTAAAAGCACTTGATTACTAGAAACTTTAAAAAAATACCCTCCAACTTTATTTCCGCTAACTACCTATAAATATTTTGCTCTGTGGTAGTGAATATGTATGCTATAGGGGCTTTGTCCCTCCTGGGACTGTTCCTCCATGTGAGCGGTCAATTCTCTTCTGAATCAATAACACAGTTCTTGACTCCTGCCTTCCAAGTCCCAATAGATCCAGACAAAAAGGGTAACTTGAGTGCTTACAGCAGAGCTGGTTTTGACTATTTCTGTTTAATCCCTCAGGCATGGCGTAGGCATTATTCCACTGGGTTATCCAGTTTAGCTTTCCCATAGCACATGCACTCAGTCTTCTAGTTACGACTCAATCCATGGAACCAGGAGTGAAAATTTACATGTTGGAAAAGAACAACTTTGGGCAGTTAAAGCAAATCCCACCAGAGTTTAATTGTCTTAAGAAACCCTAATATTTTATTTTCAACATTAAAAGATACCAAATTTCACGAAATTGATACATTCAAGCTATTCAACATCCTTAGCTGATTGCTATGATGTTGTCACCTGAGCAAATCACTGCAAATCAAGGACTGGTGCTCACTGGTATAATCAGCACCAGGAGGCAATGTTTTTAGGTAAACTGTTCATTTTAAAAGCTGACATGAGAAACTTCCCTTCCAACAGCCATTACACCTTAACGTGATGTGGCAGGATGTTGTGCTGCTACTGTTCATTCTTCATGTTGCAGTCACCTGAGGGCTGTGATTTGATTACAGTCATGACTTTCATTATTTCTCTCCCACTCAGTCAAGACCACGAAATATAGCTATCTGCCAACTTCCTGTGGAATGACACCCAGGACGAAGTTTGGTCTGTGAGGAAGCACCGTCCTTGCTGCACACACCATGATGCTCCATTATGTCTAACTTCCCCTGTTTATATCATGCTCACGAAAGGATCGATCACCAGCTAAATAACAACCATGATAATGATGATGATCATAATAAAAACCCCTCTTCTCCTGTGTCATGAATCTTCAGTAAGAAACAGAACAAAACTTTGCCAGATTCTTCTCCATACAAACTGCAAGTCCTGACTCAGTCTCTGCGTATCAGTGAGGCCATTCGACTATGAAGCAAAACATTGGTTGCCTCTAACACCCGTGATAGGAACTGCCCAAGCCTGCAAGCCATTCATATTGTCATTTCCAGTGTCCAATATCCAAATGCCACATCCATTGATATTTGACAAAGTAACTCTGCCAAAGAACTTTTGCTCTCTTTATAAGCACAATATTTGTCGTTAAGATTGTGCCAATTTTGTAAACCTCTTGACAACAGTGTCAAATTTATGTTTCACTGGTGTTTTTAGTGAGAAGTTCAACTCAATGATACGCCAATCATCTCTTCTCGTTAGGAACATTCACCAAAGTAACTTTACACTCCATTTCATCTCCATTTTGCATGCATTACAAACGGATCTGCCCCTGCCCTCTAGGGGCAGACAGTGGTTCTCAATCCTGGATGAGCATCAGAATATGGACAGCTTTTAAAAAGACTCTGATGCTGACATCCTATCCAACCCTCCCTTGCTGCTTCCAATACCACCCCTCCTCATCCCCAACACGTACTTCTTAGAAATTGTAAATGTAGAATCCAGACATAGTATTTTTGAAGTCCCCCAAGTAATTGCACTGTGCAGCCAAGATGAAAAATCACTCACTGGTCTTTTTTATGTAAATGGCATAATTCCATCTCTGCCACAGACATGGAGTGGTTTCAGAACAAAATGAAAACATTGGATTTTATTTCATGATTAGAGTAATTTACTGTATGTGAATGAGAAACCATACAGGCCTAGTTGACTCGGGCAGGTAACTAATGACTACAGGGGAGAATAAGGCAGAGTAGAGAGACAAAAAGAAAGAAAGTTCTTGTGGCGAACTGAATTAATGAGTCAAGTCTGGCCTGAAGCTGCCCTAATTATCTCCAGACTTGATAAACAAGCCTGGTTTCAGGGGTGGGAGGCCACACGCACACATCACTCAGATCTTTAAGACAACCTGCTACAGGGAACAGAGTTGACCCGCCCCCCCACGCTGCCCCTTTCGGTCCCTATGGCCGTTCTTTCCCTGGATGCTAACAGCCTGTGCTGAGCACGGTAAAGGTATTAAGACAGGCCCATCCTGCCAGTTTAAGAGTCTCCCAAAGGCAACGTTAGCTCGAGGACACCCCACTGGCCTTGCTGAAACTCTCTCAGAATTGCACTATAATCTAGACTCTTCCTACTCTATCCTTTTTCCTTCTTTGTTTTTCCAACAGGGGTCAGACCTACATCGTGTCTGGAGGTTTTCCTTGTCTAGTTCTACTTTTTTCCCTTCTATCTTTCACACAAGTTTTCTACCAATAAATTCTTTGCACATCTAATCCTGTCTGAGCATCTTCTTCTTGGAAGAACTGAACTAATAAAGATGGATTTTCTATACATTTGACCAAAAGCACCTTCACTATATTAGCAGGATATAGATTCAACCGCTGTAATGGAAGCCAAAATAACAGGGATTTAAACAAGATAAAGGTTTATTTCTCTCAATTAAGTATCCAACTGCAAGGAGCTGACGTGGCTCCATGGTGTCAAGGGCCCAGACTACTTGTACTTTGCAGCTCTGCCATTCTCAATACATGGTTTCCCACTTAGGATCGCTGTGATGACTTCCCCGGTTCCTGACACCATGCATGGATTCCAGGCAGAGAGCTGGGAGGGAAGAAGCGGAAATGGAAGCATATCCCACCCTTCTAACAGCAGGATTCCAAAGTTGCACCTATCTCTTTAGTTCACATGGCCTCATCTGGCTGCAATGGAAGTAGAAAAATTATGAAGTCTTTAGCTGCATGGTCATGTCACCAACTAAAACTCTACCATCAAGTCAATGGGAAAGAATGAATGTTAGGAATTGTCTAGTAGTCTTTACCACAATTAGTTCTTCATTATGCTGAATAAGTCAAAACAGTTTCTCTGAGAGACCATTATGTTTTGTTTGAAACGTATTCAAAAGCTTCAATGACTTTCTGTTAATTTTAGACCAAAATTTCAAAACAGACAACATCAAGAAATATGAATAAATCTACTACTCATTTTTTTAAATGCAATTTGGGGATATTCATTGTCCTTTCTATTGCCATGAACAACCTTCAAAAAGACAGTAACTATTAAGAATACAGTAGAATTTTGGGGTAATCATAATCACTCACATTTTAAATGTATAAAATGTAAATCAACTTTTCTTCTGAAATTACAAAATCATCTATCCCCACAAAAGCACTGAACCACAAAATCAAGAACCATCAATAATGTAGGGACCACACTATATAAAATAGTGGTATAAATACCATTTTAGGTATAGAGATATATATTTAGAGAGAAATAAGGAAAGAAGAAAAAAGAAAACAGTATCTTCAAACAAGTTATAGTACCTGGAATTGACATCTCCGTGTCCTAACTGCCCATGTTGCCCATATCCAAATGTATAGACATCTCCATTTTCCATTAAAACCACTGAAACCAAAATACAGAGTTTTACTTTTTCATTATATGTATTTTATATTTCTATCACACCATACTGAAAGCAGTGTAATTGTTACTACTTTGAGCACTATTTATGTTCAAATGGGCTATTGAGCACAAATTTATATTTAATAAGAAATAAATATGATTTTAGTTCTAGAAAATATTTTATAGCTTATAAAAATACACAATATTTTTCATGATACATACTTTAAAATTTGTATAAATTCCATTTAATAACACTCATATTTAATAAAACATTGGTTTGGGTCAACTGTAAAATTTTTTTAATGAGTAACTCCATATAAAAGATTGTCGTCTCTTATCTAGGATAATTATATAGGTAGCAGATAGATTTGCACTCTATTTAATTACGTACAATATCAATGAAATGTCAGAACTTTAATATCTGTCAATGATTTATCAAATAAGGAATTATACCTAGCATCAAGGAATTTAACATTTTTTTATTTTTATAAAGGCTAACTATACAACCTAAGCCATATAACCCAAATGCAATACTTTACTAAGAATTTATTTTTTAACATTAAAAAAATTAATTTGTTGGTGCACATTTCTCTTTGAGTAACAAAATATGAGACCACAGTATAAAAATCACAGAATTCTAGAGTTAAAAGAAATTTCAGGGATTCTTTCCTCTTCAGAAATTTCCTGAATTGAATTATAAATTCATCAGAAGACACTAACAGTCAGATCTCTGCACAAGTACCCATTACATCATGCCAAAGGTTTTAAAAGGAATTCTGTAATAAATACGAAGCTTTAATAGACTTGAGAGAGATTGCCACACGATAGCTTTTAACACACAATGAACAGATACATTGTCTAAACTAAACAAACAAATGATGTAGCACAATTGTAAAAATGTCGTTATACCCTAAAGTTCCAGCTGCTACCTGAATGGTGAAATCCACAGCTGACTTGTACAGCCCGCAGCTCACAGTCAAACCGCACAGAGCCGGGAGGATACGTTGTGATTTTGCTTGCATCCTTTTCTCCTCGTTCTCCACTTCCATCTGTAAGTGTTACAATGTGTAATTAAGCCATTATTCATCTTCACAATAAAATTTCAAATCAGTTTACTATGGAAGAACAAGAGAAACATGTTAAAAGAAACAAGCAAGAAGAATCTGCAGCTGTTAGAAGTGATAGATCAAGAATCTACCTGCAAAGAAGCAATTTTGAAAGATAATACTATATACTTCTGTTTGTAAATATCACTAAATCAATAAAAACAAAGATCTGGTTATGAATAAAACCTATTAAGCTAATCAGTTATGTAATGTAAACAGGTCATTAAATAGAAACAAAATTCTACATGTAATAATTTATATGGAAAAATTTAGTTTGCACAAAAAATAACTGCATGCAAAGTCATTTAACAATTATTTAAACTTAGTGATATTGTTAGTACTAGTCATTAAAAAAAAAAATTCTAGTTGATTCACAAACACCTGGGACTCTTCCAAAGACAACTTTAGCTTGAGGACACCCCACTGGCCTTGCTGAAAGGCCAAACACAGAAAGGCTACTCTGTCCACCAGAATTTAATTAACCTCAATTAAACTTTAAAAAATTTATAAACACCAAATAGCATTATCCATTATATTATAGCTCAATGGCTTACTCTGATTCATCTTTCCTGTCCCACCTCTCCTCAGCCATTCTGCTTTGTGGCCTTCTTCTGGCTCACAACCGCTAACTTCTCTCAACCAAACCTTTCTTCTTTTCACTCCTTACCTTCTTATCATTTCCTCCCTTAAGCTTGCTTTAGGCCTTCCCTGGTTTCTACATTTGGCTTTGAATATTCTGGCATTCTAACTGTAACATAAAAAAAAAACAACACATTCCATAATATAAAACCTTTATTTGGAATGTGTAAATAAGGGAGACAACTTACTTTTCCTCATCTAAAACTACACATCACTAGACTATGACCTCCATATCATGAAGATTCAAATTCCTTGCACATTGAATACATGTAAAACTAAAAGGAATTTCAAATGGTCAACTAGTCTAAGCCACTCTCTTGTGCCAAAACAACTCTAAATAAATGTGTATAATATGCAGATACACAGGTAGATCTATAGACACATTTTAAATTCTGAATTTTCATTGCCCATTTTAAAACACTAAGCAGAATAACATCAAATCATTTCATGGTTCACATTATCCTTTTATATCTAATATTTCTAACCTCTAGTGATAATTAGGTAAGACAAAACTGGCCCAAATTATAGCATAACTTCTATAACTAAATGACTATCATTTTGAAAAGCTTTAAACTCCTTATAACACTAGGACAGTAAAACCTCACTAATTCGGAATAACACAGAATGGGTTGGCCTGTATGACATACTGAAAAGGTCTTAATCAGAGAACATTTAAGTACAAATTCAATTTTATTACCTTCAAGCAGTACAGATTATAGATTAAACTAGATGCTACAATAAATAAAAGGTGGTTACCTACATTGTAATTCAAAATAGGCCTATATTACATAAAAATGTACCATAAACATAAAAGTCCTTTAACATACAAGAATTAATTGCTGGACCCAGAGGTTGAAGGCACGTTGAAGGAATCCTTCATTTCTTGAGCCCTTGGTTTGAAAAGCTAGTGATTTTAGACAGGTTTCCCCTTAAAAGTATGACCCTGAAAATTCAGAGGAAGAAATTATTTTGAATTTTTTACTCAAAAAAAATCACAAACACTACATCTGAAATATCATAAATTCTGAATTAGTGAGAGGTTTTACTATAAATAGGATAGAGAATATGATTCCTCTTCTGCTAAATTATCTAACGTGGGTTTGCCAAATAAAGCTGCAAGAAAGGATGGGCTACAAAAAAAAATAAAAAAATAAAGAATCAGAGCATTTGGTTTTATTCTATCCAAAACGAAATATACTCTTAGTTCAAAGACTTCTCATCTTGGAAAGAGTGTGGAATAGTTAAATATAAACAAGGGCCTATACAAAAATAAATAAGTAGTTTCCAAAGACAATGTAAATAAGATGACAGATGTGTAGAAATTTCACAGCTTTATCTCAACTGGTAAAAATATCTAATTATTAAAACCAAATCTGATTTAACACAGAAAACAAATTGCGTTCAGATGATTTTGCCAGACTTAATTAAATTCAATATTACAAGCATCATTCCACTTTATATAAATGGATTGACGCCTAGTTAGAATCTTTTACTTTGGAATTTGCCCACTCCCTTGAGTCAACGATTAAATATAAATACAAATCCTATAATAGAGTCATAAAATCTGGGAAAGAGAAATAAAAGCCAGGTAATTTACTGATTAAAACCATAGTAATGAAAAGAGTTATAGCTATTATTTAAAGGTAAAAATAATACTAGAAACATTTTGTTCGAGTTCATCTAAACAAACCTGTTATCTATATAGTTTTTCAATTATTACAAATGGTGAAAGTATTATTACAAGTAAAAATAAACAGGGATGAGGTGGTTGATCATTACAGCAGCAGTGGCAGAATTTTAAAATATATATATAATCTGTAGCTGGTATTTGATGCCAGTTAAAAAATAAAGTATAATTCTAATAATTTAGAAATTTATAAAAGTTTATCAAAGAAAAAAGGTACCTAATAAGTAGCCAAAAATTTAGTGTGAATTCCAAGAATCAGCAAGTGAAATTCAGGAAGATTAATTTTGCTCAAGCTCATTACCATTCAGTGAAGTGTTAATGAGTAGCAATAAAATTAATCTCAGATTTGTAGGAAAAATAGCTGGTCTGAATATTCTTATAAATGGCCATTTAGGAATGAGCATATCCATATTTACCCTAGTATAAGTATGTTCATACATAGTTCATGTGATATTGAAACTATAATAGCTATAAAGTTTTAATAGATATGCATCTAAAATATTATCTGTGTGTATATACGTTATATATACATTATTTATATATTTATGTACACACATAGAAAAAAGAGGATTCAGTATCAAAATGACTTAACTTTAATTTTCATTTAAATCTACACCATTTTTGGGGTAATCCTTTGGTCATGCATATCACAAAAAGTATCACAGAACACAATGAGTACTTTGAGCAAAATCACTAAAATAAAACAGCAAAGTAGTAGCAACTATAATTTGCTAAACATTCTGTGCTACATAAACACTGTGAAAATTTAAATAGTAAAGTGGTTAAGTGCTTTTGGGCACTGGAATCTAAGAGAGCTTGACTGGAATCCTGGTTCTACTATTTACTGGACAACTGGACACTGGACTTTGTAAGTCTTAGCTTTGCCATCTATTAATATAGCAATAACGGTACATTACTTCACAAGGCTCTTGAAGATTAAGTGAGATAATGTATGAAGAGTGCTCAATCAATATTCACTACTTTTGCTTTCTTTAATCAATATAATAATCTGATAACATAGGTATTGTTATTCCATTTTACAGTTGGGAAAACTAAGGCTTAGAGGGAATAAGTAACCATCCCAAAGTAATAAATGGTAGAGCAGTTTTGGAGTTTGATCAAAAACAAGACTCATGCATTTTTACCACCAAAAATAACTGACGTCAATCTTTTTGTAAAAATAAACTAATTACACATTTAACAAACCTCAAATTTTGTACTTTTAGCATAATTCTAACAGAGAAAGCAATTCAATTCAAAGAATTAAAGCCAGTGTTCATGGAGGATTTCTAGTTGTAAAAAAAATACATATATATACATACATATATGTGTATATATATGTATATATATTCATATATACATATATGTATACATACACACATGTATGTATTTATATATACTCTCATCTGTATTTTATTTTAAATTTCATATCAACATAATCAATTAGGAATTACCATTCTTATTTTTAAAATGAGAAAGCCAAACAGATTAAGAAATTTATGAATGGCCACACAGTTCTAGTAAATGATAATTTTAGGATTAAAACTGAAGCCTAATTCCAAAGGCTATAATATTTCCATTTCTAAACAGAAACAGATGTGAAGAAACACACAGATGTTTATAATTGCTCTGGGTTTTCACATCAGTCACTTCAAGACAGCTATCAAGACTGTTTCCAGAACAATTCAGATGTCCCTAAGTAGGAACACTGTGTTAAAATCTTTTCCTATGTAAGGTGCTGAACAGCTGAAACAAATGTTAACCCAGGTGTCTGTTTGAAATATAGTCTATGGTTACATTTTTAAAATAATTTACTATATGTTATATGAATTAGATGTTATACTTATTGATTCAGCCTTACATACTCTTAGTTTGCCTCTAGTCAAAATTTGCCTGTATAGAATAAATTCCATGACCTTCTCTGAATTCTCTCCAATCATCCAGAAGCTCTCTAACTTTCCATCTTAGAACTCACTCTTGTTAACAATAAATCCACAGTTCTTACCTTCCACACATCCAAACAAAATAGTCATACTCTAGGAAATTTTAACTATTATCATCCTACAATTTATACCACCAATATAATTAAATGTAAGACAGAACACAATATAACAAATTTCTCAGTGGAAGACAAATAGGGTAAGAAAATAGAGAAAAAACATATTTAGAAAAAAATACTTATTAAAAGATGTAGCAAGAGTAAAAAGCAGTGAATGATGAGATGATTAAATGACAGGGAAAATGAATGTAAAAGGCGTTAAGGGGGAGAGAATTTGTGGGTGCACAGAAATTAGTAACTGGCAAGTTAATACTCTATAAAATAGGGCACCATTGCTTACACTTTAAACTTAAATTTTCGTGGTAAAGAGATTAAATTGTTTCACTCAATAAAACCATAAAATCTGATTTTAAAAAACTGGACCTACACTATACTACTATAAAATAAGTCCTTCCAAAGAGGTTACTACAAATAACCCTGTGACAGATGAGATGGAATAAGGCTATTATGTAACTATTGTTGAGTAATTTCTATAGCTAATCAATGTGACATTGTCTGTTTTAAATTTGCAAATTTAGTCTCCACTTAGCATTTCATTTTAAATTTGTGGAATAATGAAGATATTTGTCCATAGATACTAACATGGACCTTTAAAAGTTTTAAAATGTTTCATGAAAAAGTGAATTATTTAACCTCAGGTAAAGTATTAGGAAAACTTCAGTGTTTTATACTTGGGAGGAAAAAGACACTAAGAAAATCTGTTCTAACAGTGGCATAGTAGAAAATATGAGATCAGAGATTCTGGCAATAACTACAATAATTTACATAGCATACCCAAAATATTGTTCCTTATTTAAATATTTATGGTATTGATAGAGCACTTAGTAAATACAGCAATCACAAATTTTACTAGGTTAATAACAATAGATTTAAAATACTCTCAATTTTTAATTCTACAGAAAATAAGTAGTACTCTTTTTGTGTGTGCTTTTACTACAAACAGAAATTTTTGTCTGTTTTGTGTTTTTGCTTTGAGTGGCAAACTGATAACATGATAGAAGCAAATAAAATGATTATAATATATTATATGTGAAAGTTTAAAAATAAAATTAGTCTATAATTATACAGTTTTACAGCAAAAAAAAAATAAAACACAAAACATTACTTGGATTAATTTGGCTATGTGGACTATGTGTTTTTAAAACGTTCTATTCTATTTGGTGAAATTTACCTTAAACATTTAGGAAAATAGTAACTGTAACTTGCACTAGTCAAAGAGGCCTGGTTCACAGCCAGGATTCAAGGCAGAATATATAAATTTATAAATTATCTGTATGAAATACTTTCCTGATTTTAGTTGACCCATAATCTGTGGTTTAAAAGAAAATAAGCTTGATTTAGGAATTTTTTAAATTAATCCATATCTCTTATACCTCAAAGAACTGTGTATAACAGATTCCTAGTCAGTTCCAGACTTGTTGAGACCTCTCACAGTTCCTGAGCACTACGGTCAACATAACTCAGTCTTTGCTTACACCTATCAGATTTGACCTTCAAACATCAAATAAATCGTGTATTGTGTATATAAACTTTAATGTTAAAACAATGGAAAAGCGTCATAGAAGTCAACTCATTATTACTTTATACACTGAATTTAGTAATTTTGTTAATTCTAAAGCAAACAAACAGCATTAAAAACAAAGTACAATGCCAGATGGTAGTCATCTAAGAACAGATAATAAAGGATAAAAACAGAAAGCAACTATTACTTTTTCCACCTTCCATTAACATTATTGAATTTGAAAATGGAAAAAAAAAGATATATTTTAAAAATGTCTTCTTAAAGTTAACAAAAAAAAAATGAAATAAAATTGATAGTCAATGACAAACAGTACGACTTTCAACATGTTCTTTCTCCTCAGGCTATATAATAATGACAGAAATAAAGTAGAAGAATTAGGGTTGTGCATTTTCCCAGAGACAAAATTCAAATGAGTGGAAGAAATTGGGAAAGTATCCCACCTAGTTGATAAGGAAGTCCAAATACCTTTGTGCTTGTCCCGTTTATGCTTTAGCTGTGCTGGATGGGATCTGAGTCTGGCTAGAGCCTGTTCTCGATGATTCATAAATATAGGACCAGCAAATACAAGGGGGCCTGAGGAGAAACATTTTGTATGTGCATAGAAAAGCTCACAAAATGAAAACACTACAATGAACAAAAATAATTCAAACTAAAAAGCATGGAAATTTATTCTTTACTGTTTTGGACATTATACTTTTCTCCCAAATCCCCCATGTTAATCCTCCACCCCCAACCATAACCTGTTCACCATTCTATACACAATTTTAGTATCTTAAATATCTTTAATATCTTATAGTTACATAGCAAAAATCTTTTATAGTTATAAAATGATCAGAGAGTAACGGTCTCAAATAAATAATAAGAAAGTATAATTACAATAAATAAAATATTTCATCTTACAAATTTTATTTTACAAATATTTTAACATAGCTTCAAACTTACTAAAGCATGCATTCATTAAAAACAGATACCTTTCCTACTGATGTACCAAAAAACAACTAATTTTTATATTAATGATCAAATTTAAACAAGGTCTTCAAGATTAAATATACATACCACTCTTGCTACAAAACCAAAATAAATGCTTTTGACTTAACTACATTCTGTCATAGAGGTAAGAAAACAAGATGGCCAAACACAAAACAGACACAAAAAATTACTCTGATCTGATACACATACACACACACACACACATAGAAAATCACTGTTTTATAAAGACAGAATTGTAGTTGTATTTGATTTTCTAAACATGGCAAATATAATTTTGCGCATAATGTCTGTAACCTCATACACAAAAACAGGAACACGGATAAAGTGAGATTCTCATTTATGCTAAAGAATCCCAGGAATCTAAACCCAATAACATTTATGGATCATTAACCATCTGTCATAAAATCATTTCTTTCTGAAGCTCCACTATGAACTTATACATACATACACAAATACATACTCATATAGGTTACAGTTATTTCCCCTGCATAGTATTCAAGGGAAAAATGTATACACAATTAATTTAAATAAAATTTTAAAGCTGCTTTTCCCCATTATCATTTAGCTGGAGAAGAAACTTTAAATTATACCTTAAAATTTCAGTTCTTTTCTCATAGAACAGAATTACAACTTCCTTGAGTTTTAGCAACATTAAAAATGCCTGCAAATTTCAAAACACTCTTACATATGACAGTTGAGAAGTTACCAGTATTTGAAAAGAAAACTGACAGTATATGAGCACTGAACATTTTTAATTAAAACAAGTTTCATCATGATTCTCTATAGATCTTCAGCTATAATGAATTTTTCTAACCATGGAACACAATGGAACAAAATGAAACTATTGCCCTGTTATAAAATGTGACATATGTAAAATTAAATACCAAAGTACCCTTCATTAAATATTAAAAAATTGGTAGAAAAGGTATACTTTAATTATGTCTCTAAGTATACACAAAACATACAAGCAGCACCAATTCTATTAAACACCAAGAATATTATCTATCATGACTAGATAGAAACAACACTGTTAACTGTTGCAAAAATTAGTAAGAATAACTAATACAGGTGATGCTAGAGGAAAATGCCACATTCATACATTAGTTTGGATAAATTCCAAACTGACATTTAAAAAACAACTTGAAACATGTATTAAAAATTTAAAACATAAACAGTCTCTGGCCCAGAGAGTCTATTTCTGGGAAACTCTACCATACGAACAAAAACTCCAATATATCCGATACATATGGCTAGAAGTTTAAGAGTATTTATTATAGCAAAACATACAAAACCCTGAAAAATAACCTGAATGCCCATCAACAAAATAACGGTTGAAAAAACTGAAGTATAGCCATATTATGAAATGTTATATAGCTACTAAGTAGAATGTGGTAGATCCATATTTACTGATCTAGTGTGTGTATTGTAAAATGAAAAAAAAGATGTTACAAAGATTGTATATATAATATAGTATCACTTTTGTAAATAAACATATGACTGTTTTTTCATACATGCATAGATATCCACCCATAATTATATTATAATGGATTAAGACATGGAAGTATAAATATTGGACTAAATCTCATTTGCTTGGTGGAAGAAAATGGCAAGGCAAGGAAAAAACACTAGCAACATATAAAAATGTATATACTGCAACTAAGCAAATATTCAAAACATAAAATTCAGTCAGTGGTGCAATTAGAAATGTGTAAAACTTGATTAGAAGATGACAGTGAAATAAAAACAATAATTTAATTAAAGGATAGGTTTGTGGAAATCTTTTGACCTGAACTCCTGTATTACTTTAATATGGCATTGCAATAAAGTACGAAAAGTTTTTTCTGACATAATATTAAGAGGAAAAAACAGAATACTATATCACAGTGTGAAATGATAATGCAACAACAATTCAATTACTTTGAAATTAGAGAGACAAATTATAATAAATTTGTTTTTGCATTCTAATTTGTAACTATGGTAAATTGATTGTATTTCTATGAAAATGGAATCTGTTTTATTCTACATGTGCTGTGGTGGATTTTGTTAATAATAACCGAAGTTTTGTGATTACCATCCCAACGTTGTGAGAAAAGCAATCAAGCCAAGGCCAGGAATCAAATCCAGGAAGAAGAGAAGTCAACTGAATAGCCTACAAGGACTAGCATCATTATCAAACATTTACTTAGAGCTCAGTAGCATGTCAGGAATTTTCATACATATCACTTAATTCCCATTAACATCCCTAGTTAAGTAGGTACAGTTGTAATCCCCACTTTAAAGGTAAGGTCAACTGAGGTTTAGGGTGGTTCAATTCCCAGTAAAAATTAAGAAGCCAGGCTTTGAACCAAAGTCTAACTTCAGAACCCATGCCCTTAACCACCATGCTATATAGTTGGATAATAATATAACTTATTATCCAAATGAGATTCTATTGAAGGCGCTATTAAGAAATATGCCCAGACAGTGGGGATAAAATGGGACTGTCCCAGGCAAACCAAGATATACGCATGAGCTCACCCCATCTATTGCTCACAATTATGAAACTCTGATCTGACATTTAGGGGGAAAAGAAAGAAGGGAGCTAATTTGAGCTTAGTTTTTCTTACAATACAGCACTGACAGGAATTTAAAGATAAGATCATTGCTACAATTACTCAGTAGTCCTTCTAATGACTTAAGAGAGCTATACTTGAAAATTCCACTGAACAAACACTTCACTTATAAAGTTAATACAACTCTCAGAGAATTTATACATCGATCAACCCTATGTAATCTGAAAGTTACCACAAACTAAAAGCTATCATAAATGTCATTGAAATAAATCTGTAAATGAATATTATTGACTATATACAGAGGGTACCAAAAAAATGTATACACATTATAAGAAAGGAAAAAACTATTAAAATTATGTTACTGGTAACCACTTTGAGCACCACTTATAATTGCAGAAGTCAAACGTGACTTGTATTCGTCTTTTGTTTACAGTATATATTGAGTATTACAATTTTAATACAGTTTTTTTCCTTTCTTAAAATGTGTATACATTTTTTTTGGTACTCTGTATTTAAGAAAAATAGTATGTGGAAGATTAATATCATAAAAAATTGAAGACAAAGTTCCAAATTTATTAAAAAGCAGTAATAAGACTGCTTTTTTGGGGTTTCAATAGCACATTCCATTATAGAGACTTTGTGTCATAAACAGGAGCTAAATTACATCAATAGGCCTAAGGCTCACTGAACAAAGCTTTAATACCGTGTTTCCCCAAAAATAAGATCTAGCCAGACTATCAGCTCTAATGCATCTTTCGGAGCAAAAATTAATACAAGACCTGGCATTATATATTATTATATTATGTTATACTATATTACATTATATTACATATATTATATTAGACCCGGTCTTATTTTATAGTAAAATAAGACCAAGTCTTGTATCAATTTTTGCTCTAAAAGATGCATTAGCTGATGGTCTGGCTATGTCTTATTTTCTGGGAAACACGGTATAAGAGTGAGGTCCTAAAATTCTAATCAACTTTGACACAACCCAAGCTTCATAAATAGGATGAGATAGATAAAATGAGCAAAATGATTTAACATAATGTAATCCTGAAGTTCTGAAATTTCTACATAGGTAAAAGCCAATTACTAACATATTACTAAACTGTAAGTATCTAAAAAGTAACAAGGATACAGGGGGTCAAATATATGGAGATGGAAGGAGAACTGACTCTGGGTGGTGAACATTCAATGTGATATATAGATGATGTATTTTACAGAATTGTACACCTGAAACCTGTATAATTTTACTAATCAATGTCATCCCAGTAAATCTAATGAAGATAAAATATAATAATCAATCAATCAATAATAAATAGACAGTAACAAGTATAGGCCAAGAAAAAAAAAGACAAGATGTGTGGCAGTTGGAGCGCTAAAATTTGTCTGACATTCCTGTTCCTCCTGAGGACAAAACAGGACCAACGATGGTCACTAGCAAGGTGCCAAACAAGACCCATGCAACACTGTGCATGTGATTCAAATCTGTATCCAGGAACATCACACAGAAATTCTGCTTCCTTTGACCCACTTGATTCTTACGTAGAGGTTCATGGAACAAACTGTGAACATTACTGCCTGCCCTAGAGCAGTGGTTCTCATAGATCAGCACCATCAGAACCACCTGATGGGCTTGTTCAAACAGTTTCCTGGGCCTGCTCCCCAAGTTTCTGATTCCGTAAGTCTGGAGTGAGGCCTGAGAACAGGCAATTGTAGCAAGTACCCAAGTGATGCTGGTCCCGCTGAGATCACTTGAAAAACCACTGCCCTAAAATACTGAAAAGTATAGTACCTGAAAGAGATTCCTCCATCCAATTAAAATAAAACAATTTTTAAAGAACAAAGGTAAAATATAAATGCCTTAGAACTAGACGATGTTTTTTAAAAACAATGGCTTGTTTTAAAACATAACTCGTATTTTGTTTATAGAGTAATATGCATATATTGGAAACCATTTAGGAAACAAATTGTAAACAACCAAATAAAAATCACCTATAAACTCACTTTTCAGTAAAAACAACTATTGACATTTTAATAATTATCTTTTTAGCTTTTTCCTATGAAATGTGGGTATATCTCTGTGTACATTTTGTTTTCTTATAAAAATTTGTTTTCTTATAAAATTGCTTATAATGGAGTGTTGAGAAGGAACATAAAGATCATAAAAGTATCATATCACTATATTGTTTTATAGTATAAGGATTTTCCAAAGTCACTGAATAAGAATCTGAAGTTTGACTTTTCAAAAACGGAAAAAAGTTCTTGTTTAAAAGTTATTTTTACAAAATAAAATGTACAAGCAGGCTTCTCCTTGCACAGTACTGTGTTAACTGAAACACATGCATGATTCCACAGTAACCATGGTGACTACAAAGCAAGGACATAGTTCTACTACGCATGAATTTCAATTAATTTCAGTAGCAGGCAAAGCAACAACTGCCATAATTAAGGTCCATAACAAAGATCTTAACCCGTCAAGAAATTTACTACATATTTTGTTTTAACAAAAATGAAAGAGGATGGTATGTGTAAGAAAGAGCTCAACCAAAAAATAAAAATAAGACAAAACTTTTGTGCACCAGTAATTTGAAGAAGTGTTTGTATATACTGAGGAGTGCAGATGAAACTAATTTGTCACAAAATACACACCAACTTCCTGGAACCTAAATCTGTGTTTATAAAGTCAGATACTATAATATAAGTCCTATAAAATTTTAAATGGAGGTTTTCTTTAACATTTAAAAGGTTAGAGTTTGTTTTAAAGGTCTACGACACATTTTAAAACAAATGGCACTGTACAATCACAAAGTTTTGTTGAATAATCAATGCAAAATCAATGTCCTTTTACTTCTGATATGCAGAAATATACTAGCTAGAGAAGAATAGCTTTTCATAGAGAAAGAAAAAAGATTAACAAGGTATACAGCATTAGGCAAGCGATTAAAGTCATCATAAGAATTTGCTATACTTTGGTAGAAACATAAGCAATTGCTGGGTTTTGTAGGTCAATTCATATAATTCTACCTAATACGTCCAAAAAAGAAAAAACAGATAGTAAAAAGATACACTGAAAATCATATCATTAAGGAATTACCACTCAATTAACATGTCATAAAAACATAGAACTTAACTTTTATCCAATTTTCTACAAAATATTTAATGTGTAACTTCCCCACATATTTATATTATGTAAATAATGACAGTATATACATTAATCTTATTAAAGTCAATACTTTTATGTAAACAAAGCCAAAGTAACTGCAAATATTCACTGTATCAATTAATAAACATTGCTTGTAAGGTACTATGAAGAACAATCTTTAAGTTCCAAGCATATGTTTCACAACTTAAATTTAATAAAAATAGAATGTACCATGTGTGCTATATATTTTACTTCTTATTCCATTTTACATTCAAAAAAAGAATGCCGATGGCTAAGTGGGTAACAGGTTCTATTTCATGTATCAAAGACCATGGCATTTTGAGTATTTAAAATTTACAATATCAGTAACTATTTCTAATCAACATTTTGCCGAGCAGAGGAATAAAATCACAGAACTCTATAATAATTTGTCTTACTCTTACAAAAAAGGTTCTACTGAACAAAAACAGCTTTAGTAATACTTATATTTATCTCTGCTTGTTGGATATATACTAAAATACCTATTACAACCACAATTAAATGCATTTTTAGGCTGAGAAATGATTATAAATAATGAGGAAAATATAATAAATCTTTGCAATTAAAACCTGCAGACTCTCCAACTTACCCTTCTTGTACATAACCAGAATAAGCTTTTTCCAGAATAAAATCAGACACATAAAGGCATAATTATGCATTGGATTGGAATAAAGAGACATAGGACTATGCCCAAGTGATGATTATAAATGACCAGGAAAATAGGAAATAAAATACTATATTAAACTTGTTTATGGCGAAATAGATGAGTCCAAAATCTGGGTGAAGGAAAGTTATTAAAATTCGTATTTTTAAAAAAGTTACTAATAGTTTTTGATGCTTGGCAGATGGTGCAACAATTCTTTTTTTTTCTTTATTTTTTAACAGCTATATGCTATGCTATAAATATTCTACTAAATTAAACGTATGTTATCAGCACAATCGTAAACATCCTGAATATTTTCATATTATTTTCATGAGTTACTAGAAGGTCACTAATTTTAATTTGTATTTCTTACCAATTCAGCCTATTCTGCAAACTTTTCAGTGGTCTCAGTATAGGGTTAGAAAACAAATTTTCATAGACTTTTTCTCTGCAGCTACATCTTACCTCTTCCTTCTTCTAATCTGTGTCTCCTGATTACTCGCTGCCGTTTTTCTTCTTGGCGTAACTGAAGGTGTTCTTCAATGTTAACCCCGGGTACTGGGACAGCTAGATGATTGGGGGAAAACAAATAAATAAATAAATAAATAAATAAATAAATAAATATATTCTGTGTGTGTGTGTGTGTATATATATATATATAGATATATATAATCTACATACATACACACACACATATTATCTATGAGAGAACTGTATGAAATTCGGGAAAGTAAAAGCTAACAAAACTGTCTAAAACACAAGTTATTTTTATTGTAAGAATCTTAGGAAAAAACAGAAAATGAATCTCATCCTTTAATTAATGACAGTGTCAATTACCATAAAAGCAATATTGCATAATTAACTATCTTAATTTTCTAACATATACCTAATAGAAATTTTTTAAGCTATCCAAATTACTGAGTTGAGGGCAAGATGTCTAGTACAGTAAAGCAAATTACCTAACAGAAGATCTAAAGGTATCATCTCTTTCACTGCATCCAGAATTCCTCTTTGTCTTGCCTCTTGACCATCCAACTCTCTTGCACAAGCCTTGCAACATCCACACACAGCACAGCCAGATTCTCCAGAACCACAACCACAGATCCTAAAAAACAAAAAACAAACAAAAGAAATTAACTGAAATCTTTTTACTCTTTCCTTAAAACTCTTTCTATAACATCTTTTATGCATTTTTGAGATTAAGTTAAATGAGTCAGCAATAAAATCATCCCTTCAGATAAGGGTCAGGATTTAGATTTTTAAGAAAAGGTATGAATAGATGAATAATTAAAAACAAGAATTTATTAAGCTCCTGATAGGCATAGTTGTTATATTTCTACAGAAAATGCAAATGTATTCTGTTATCTTCAAAGATGCTATAACAAATATTTTTAAAGTCTTCACATTTAAGATATCACCAGCATTTTTACTACTAAGTGGTCTGGATGGGTTGGTTGGTAAATAAACAAACATTCTTATCTACCAGGTAAGTTAAGAGACATTTGGGCAGCCTTCAATGAATGAGCCCAGCTTGCTAGCTTCATACATTACGACTCCTTTTCCTTCTCTCCCTTTACATGCTACCATCTTCCATTCGCTCCTTTCACTGTATTCAGTTACCTGTTATTTTTCCTCTTCTTTGTCCTTTTCATAACAGTTGTGAACATATAGCATTTGATTATAACATAAAGAAGACAAGAACATGCCTAGAAGTTGGCAAGAGGGTCAGTGAACAACTAACTTTTTAGTCACACATTTTATAAATGTAGACGTCGTAGCTATATTAGTATTTGTTGAATCAGTCCCAAAAAACTTTTGACAGCCTGGTTGAGCCTCTGGTTATCCAGGATCTACCTGGCAGGAGTTTTGAAAGACACAGCTAGGTGCCCTGTGAATCCTGGCTTTTAAATGGAAGCATTAATGACAATTTGCAGGATCACTAACTACAGCAGTTAAAAACTGCGGAATTGTCTGTGGGCACTATTTAAAAAATAATGCTTAATTCTAAATATAATCTAAGATATGTAGTCACAATTTTATAATAACTAAAGTCATTTTTAATAGTGCTTATTTTCCTGGCACATATTCTTACGTTGACTTTATTCATGCATTCACTTCTGCTCCATTAATAAAGAAATTATTGTACTTGGTTAGGAACTGTCCATTTAAATCTATAATTACTGGAAACTGATAATAAACCTCTGGGGGGAAAGCATATAAAGAAGAATAATTAATTTTAGGAAGAACCAGAGAATTATAAACTCATTTATGATATTTATCAATTGCTTCAGTTCTGAGGTTAGAGATACTCAATTTTAATGGAAATAGCTTGAGAGAGATCCAGGAGGATAATTTTCAACTCCTTGTAGAGGAAATATTATCCTTTCATGAAAAGAGCCAAAATATATGTACATTGCTAAAAAACGCAAATAAAAGGTATTGTTTAAAACTCATAATATTTCAATAGCCTAAGAGAAAAGGCCTGTTACATATGATCTATTTCACTGTGTTAGTCCATAATATAAACAAGGGAATATACTCATAGTAGATCCAGAAATTACATGGGAAGAAGCACCCAACTACTAAAGAGGTGTCAAATAGAGAGGTCAGAAGTGGCGGGGGTTGGGGGGAGGTCAGAAGACTCTAGGCTTTTCTTCACAAAATTTCCCTTACTTTCCAAAGTCAGCTAATTATCATAATTAATCTAATCTCACAAAGATCAGATCTGTCATAATTAATTTGATCTCACAAAGAATACCCCATTATGTTACATTGGCTATAAATGTCAACAGAAAAATAAGAATCAAAATTCTCCCCAACATTCTAGGGAAAAACCTGCATTCTGATTCTGCCAAACTCACACATTAAATTTAAAATGACAATATAGGACCCTGGAAAAAAGTAAGTGGTAAAAATAAGAGTAAAAAGGACAAACAGGTAAAATGCAACTTTAGAAGTGACAGTTCCTAGAACTCCTAAAATTACAAACAGTAAATTTAATTTAAAATAAAATTATATATCCCTAATTGACTATGATACCTGATAATTCTACTCACAAAAGATTCATGTTCAACAAAAATGAATAGATTTTTGGCATCCAAGCAGTCTTAGGAAAAGAATACAAATGAAAGTACAGCCCAAGCCTTCAAAAAATTTATGACTTGTTTTTAAATAATGGTTTAAATGAATCAAATGAAAGAAAAGCAACTTAAGTAAAAATGACACTAAACTAGAAATTATTGTAATAGAGAACAATTATGAGAATTATAAGTATATGCCAATATACCTTTAAGACACAACATACTAGAACATGCTGAAATCATTTTGGAATGTGTTCTGCACGTTTTCTACTACTATTTTATTTTTTCAATGTGAATCATGTTCTTACCCTCCAGGAACTCTGTCTGGACGCCCACTACTGACACAGCTGGCTCCGTAACCTGTACAGTCTCCACAGACAGTACACACCATGCACTGCTCCAGCTTCCATTTATGCATGCCTGGAGGGCACATCATGGACTTCTCATCTTTTTCATCTAGCTCTTCTTCCAGGTCTTCATCCATTGCAGTGGCCATATTTTCAACTCCAAACCCTATTTGACAAATCAGTTTATAATTTTTATGTAGATTATGCCCATGTCTAAAAAACTGGTAATTACATTTCCCAATTAAAAAATGTATTATCACATACTAATCCAAGTGAGTAACACAAAGGAATACTAAAATATAAGCGTGACAAAGAAACCACTAGGGACCACCAATAAGTGTTCCCCTCATTTCCTTTCTGCAAAAAGAATTGGGAGAGGCAGGAACATCTCTTAGCTGTTACTTTCTGTAGATCATACTTTTAATACTTCCTGATTTTAGTCCCTCCTTTCCATCCTCACGGCTAGCACTTTTGTGCAACAGACCAAAGTCTCCTGACCACGCTCTGAGCCGAGTCCCTCCACTCTCAAACATCCTCCCATTGCTAGTAATCAGCTTCTTAAAACATATACTTGATCCTATGACTTCACAATTTACAAAGCTCCAATGTCTTTCTAAGGTTTTTAAAAGAACAAAAGTGTTCAGCAAGATACAGGCAGTTCCACTGTAGCTCCCATCTCCTTTTGTCCAGGCAAACTACATTGTACCTGGACCTCAATTCCCTCTGCTTTCTAAACATCCCATGTCCTTCCACATGCTCCGGCTCATTTCTGCTCCATCTGCGTGTTCCTACCTCATTTACCAGATGCCTTTTCCTTCTTCATCTACCAGAGAAACTCCTTTTTAGCCTTCAAAAACTCAGCTCACAAGTCATTTCCTGTGAACACACTTACCACTTTTTCCAGAGAGCCAGCCTCTATCTCTTCAAAACCTGTTTATACTGCAATTACAACTTATTTGTGCTATAATTCCTATTATTATTATTATTACTTCTACTACTACTACTATTGAACACCTATTGTGCCTTAGGCATTTCACCTTAAGGGAAAGATTAAGCAAAAATTCTTGTAAATGTCCATATTGTAAATAATTTTGGCTTTGTGGGCCATATAAGTCCCTACCACATTTTAAAAAAATAACCCTTTACAAAGGCCAAATCCATTCTTAGCTCGGAGGGCCACACAGAAAACAGTCCACTGAGCAGATATGGCGTCGGGTTATAGTTTGCAGACACCTGATCTGGGCACTGAGGACTATGGCAATCAGCTATGATAAAGCTTATAATTTAGAAAGATACACATTAATCAAATAGCCATACAGAAAAGTGTAACTATACGACTGTGATATGATCATGAAGGAACATATAGTGTTACAAAAGCATATAATGAAAGAGAAAATCTGTGGGAATCGAGTAGTTATTTTTTATGTGTGCCTTTCTTACTAAACTTAGATCCTCAAAGACAAAGTTACACCTTACTCACTTTACCTCTTATCTTAGTCAACCTTATTCTCCTATCACTTACACGTATAACAGACTCAGTATAGATCTGTCTAATCTAGAAATTAACTCAATAGAATATACAGCCTTTTTAAAAATTTTGCCACTTCTAATCTATGGACAGGCTGAAAATTTAGATAACCAAGTACTGGATATACGTATGTCTAGAGTTACAATAAAGCAATCCAGGAGAAGGCCCAAGTAACTTTTTAATAACAACAATAGCTAAAATAGATTGAGCACTTACTTCTGTCTAGGTCTACATGTATTACTCATTTAATCATCTAACAGTCCTGTAACTATTATCCTCAAATTCATCTCTAAATTCAAAGCAATGCCAATCACAATGCCAAGTAGAAAAACTGACTCTAATTCATATAGGAGAAAAAAGGCTCCAACCTGACTACATGAAGCAAAAATTTATAAAGAAAAAAAATGAAAAACTTGTCTTCAAAATTTAAAAATTACAAGCAACATATGAAACCATACATATGAAAAATAAGCCACAAGTCAAAGATATTTGCAACACATACAACATAATATATAAACAATTCCTATAAATCAGTAAGAAAAAGGCAAGCAAAATAAGAATAGTTTGAAAAGACAGTCTAATTGACTATTTATAGCCAAGGGAATGCAAATCTAAAGAAAAATGAAAGATTCAGCAATTTTACCCCTTGTTACACGCCCCCAAAAAATGCATACATATTTTCACTGGCATTTACTAGAAATGTTCAGAGCAACACTATTCATAATAACCAAAAGTAGAAACTACCCAAATGTCCACGCTAGAAAAGATTTTAAAACTGTGGTATATTCATACAATTTAATACTACAACTACACCACGATGAGAACAAACAAACTATAACTAACTGTAACAACATGGATGAATCACATAAACGTAGAGTTGAGTGAAAAGAAACCAGACATAAGAAATTCATACTACATAATAACATTTATAAAGTATGCAAAAGTAATTTATGGTGTTAACTGGAAAGGAGGATAGTGACTAGAGAGGAATATAAAGGAGGGCTTCCTGGGCTGCTGTTCATGAACTAGTTCTTCATCTGGGCTCTGATTCCATGAATGTGTTCAGTTCGTAATAATTTATCAAAATGTACACTTACGACGTGTATTTTTCTGTATATATGTTACACTTCAATATAACAAAAAAAGTTACAATGAAATAGAATGTCACAGCCATCACAATGACAAAAATCAGAGTCTGTCAATACTAACTATTTGAGTCATGTGGAAAATCAAACTCTACCGGTAAGAGTAAAATAAATTGGTATTATCTTCCAAGAAAAATTTAGCAAAGTTGACATCTATAACACAGCAATTTCACTAGTCTCACACATTTTCCAGGAGACACGTATAAAGGTTTTATAATTATAATATTGAAAAATTAGAAATAAACTCATTTATCAGCAGGAGAATGCATAAACTGTGGTATGTTAGCGGTATGGTTATTTTTACACAGTAGTTAACATCCATCATCTAGATTTATATGTACCAACATAGACAAATTTCAAAAACAACAGTGAGACAATTTCTTTTGCAGAAAAATATGAGTAATAGACTAGCACTTACTCTAAATATATTTTAAGTGTAAAATATATGTGTGCAATGTATTTTACATCTAAAATATATAGGAACAAGTGAAAGTACGGGAACGTGACTGAAAGGACATTGATCAAAGCCACGAAGATGGCCAGTTCGGGAGAGAGACAGGGTATAATCATAAGCCCTGGAAGGGGAATGCACGACGCTACAATCTTACCTACAATTTTTTTCACTGAAAAATGGTAAGAAATAGTGGTAGGTACATAATTTTTTAATATTTCATTATTTTCTGTACTTTTCCTATTTTTTTAAAACTTTTAAATATCCCGTTATGTTCTTTATGACACTGCAATCTATACTCATTATGTGTCCTACACTACTAGCCTGCTTTCCAATTCACTTCCTGAGTGGGTGTCATTTCTATTAAGTGAAAAATCTTTCTAACAATTTAATTTTGTTATTACAAAATTTACACTAAGAATCCAGAATAATAAGTATAAATGTATGCCAAATTTTCACAAGTTTCAGAATAATAAACAATTTTGCTCACCTCAGAACTCCTATAAAACATAATTTGAATATGTTTATATTATAAGGAGAAAACTGAACCGGTTCTCTCCTCTTTGACTAGTAGGTATTATCTAAAACTATGGTTCACTGGTTTAACAAGAAGAAAAAATATTTCCATTTTGGAGTAATCCATTTCTTTTCTTTCTTTTGTTCTTCCTTCTTTTTAAAAATCAGTGTTGCTCTAACAGGCTTGTTCTTTTAAAAGCCATTTTAAATACATACACATATAAATGAGGTAAGGAAAAACAATAGTGGGCTCTTGATGTCTAGATGAGTCTGCCATCAAGAAGGCCCCCAAAGAGCTAAACTTGTTTTTGTTAATTTATACAAATATTAATCCTGAAACTCATTTGTACTTTAAACACAGTTCAATGCTTAGTTCTAATAATATAAATTTTTCACTCTCATGCCCACACAAAATTAAAAACAGAAAATCAGAAGTTGGAATGAAGGGTATATACAGTACTGATAGCAGCTAAAATAAAAAGTGACAGCAAGAATGAAGCAGACACAAACTATTACAAAAACAATACCACAACGAGCATGGATAAACCCCTCTCATCCCTTAAAAGCCTGTTTAGGAAAAGAATACAGTGAATAAGAGACATCTACAATTTAGCTCTTGATAAAGGGTCAAGTATTCTTGAGGATCATTCTTAGTTGTCAAGAACTGATTAAATTAGAGGTTAGGCACATGCTGTTAAACAGGAAGACAGTCTTTGCCAGACTGACTGCTGCCAAAAATGTTTAAAACTGAAAACATGGTATAAAAAGCTAATAATGAAGAGTTTGAAAATGCACTTTTCTAGAATAACTTTTTTTTTTTAATTAAAGTTTACTGGAGTGACAATTGTTAGTAAAGTTACAGAGGC
Organism: Rhinolophus ferrumequinum; assembly: GCF_004115265.2. Taxonomy (NCBI): domain Eukaryota; kingdom Metazoa; phylum Chordata; class Mammalia; order Chiroptera; family Rhinolophidae; genus Rhinolophus; species Rhinolophus ferrumequinum. The sequence goes on from NC_046287.1 coordinate 28,088,348, forward strand.
TTATTATGCTAAGCGAAATAAGTCAAACAGAAAAAGTCTAGAATCATTTATTCACCAATAATGCTAAATCAAAGAGGTGCTATTATATTTCATATAAAATTAAGAAAAACTTACAAGTAGACAAGCTCATTTGTTCATAAATTACAAGTCTAAACTATATTTGATTATTCCAGTGATAAATTGCCAAATAAATAAAAAAATGCAGTGGTTTTCCTAATTTGTAAATATGAAATCAAAGTGCCACCTGTTTAGAAAAGAATAAGATTCTTCACTATGTTGTTCTGAAAAACGAATGAAAAGACAAGGCACAGGTTAATGACCACACACTCAAGACCTACCTTTCCCACCTTGGTTCATGGCACCGGTGTCTCGTCCACACTGTCCTTTATTATTTACACCAAATGTCCAAACTTCTCCATTCTTCATTAAAACACAAGTGTGGGCTTTGCCCATAGCCACCTGAGTTACAAAATGGCCTTTCAAATCGGTTACCAAACCTATAGGAAAGATGCAAATTTGGTAAGAAACAACAAAAAAGCCTTTCTGAGCCCAGTAGTGAATCATCAGTAACATAAAAGGACCACCTCAATGCAGAACTTTTGATTTCTAGGATACAATAACCCACCAAAATGGAAAATAAGCAGCCAAAAGACTGGCAGAATATCAGTAAATTAATTTTCTAATTTTGTAATGAAGCTTCAAAATCTTAAAATGTTATCATCCAGACTTGGAACAAATCTTTAGTGTGACATTAGCTCAAGCTCTCTTCTCCTGAATACTTGCTCTAAATGGCAACAGCTCTCAACAATTCTCAGAAGAGTCACTAGTTCTCAAACTACCTGCTTTGACCTGCCTCAGCAAAACAAAGTAAAACACTCGCCAGAGTATACTGAATAACGTTTTTGTAGAAACCTGTGAGATTTTCCAAAGAGGTAGTTTTCAATACTTTTTAACTTAAAATACTTTCTTCCACAATCCAACGCATAGCTACTTCCTAAACTTGAATAAATGAACAAGTTTTGATGAGCCCATTCCAAGAGAATTTTATCAAGCAATAGTTATACTGAATATTATTTTTAAACTATACATGAGCCCATTCCAAATATTTTGATTCACTCTTGACACTGAGGCCAACTGAGAATCTAAATATTACCAAATTAAGCCAACTCACATATTACCTGAGTACATTTCAATATATAATTGCTATAAATGTTCAATATATGTCATTTCCCCAGCATGAGACAATCAATTAAACTTCCAATCAGAAACTTCATTAATTCTCCTTTCCTTTTGACAAAGAAATTTACGTACTTACTTCATATAAAAACCTTCCAGCGGGTTGCCGCAATCGTTATACTCTTTTCTATGTGCCAGAAAGAAAATATAGCAACCAAATATGACAAATTTTTGAGATCATAGTTTATAAATACTCTTTATCTGACTAGTTCTATCCTTCCTATCCACTAGTTAAACTTTTGGTTTATCTGTCACTCAGTCACTTAACAAGTACTTTTTGAGACGGTGCCATGAGCCAGACACTGCTGGGTACTGGGGAGATAACAGTAAGTCAAAGAGAGATAGTCCCTTCCTAACTACCTAACAGGGGGCGCTAAATAACTTATCAAGTATAAATCAGCTATGTTATGACAATCATTTCCCTGGGGTACTACCAGGAACACATTACATGAGCATCTGGGTCTAGAGGAAGCTTTCCAGAACAAGTAACCGCTCGAGAGCTAAGCCCCGTGATTAGCTCTGCATGAAACTATTAGGTTGGTGCAAAAGTAATTGCGATTTTTGCATTTGTTTTTAACCTTTTAAACCACAATTACTTTTGCACCAACCTAATAGTAACAGTGGTCCCCACAACAAGACAGGAAGAAATCACAAAGCATTGTATTTGAAAAGAAAGATGAAAAACATGGAAAAAGCATGCTATAAATGTTAATTTTCTAGACATATCTTTGCAATACATAATGTCTAGTTTTGGACTTTGCATAACAGTGAAATGGTGTTTAACTTACTTGAACTATCAGAGTAAATGGCATCTTTTCCAAACATGTATAGCTCTCCATCTTTAGAAATAACAGAACTACTTCCATTATTGCAGGCTGTATACACCACAATCTTGCCTTCCATCTTAATTATTTTTTTAGGTTTATAGGGTTTTGATTGCCGTCTGCTCTTAGCTTAAAAAATTAAATTAAATTAAGTTAAATTAAGGTACCTATGCATAAATAAAAATAAGTTTGTATATAAAGCCCAAGTAAAAAATACATTATTTGCTTTATGATACTATTTATTTATTTACTTATTTATTTTCACAAAGGCCTCAACTTCCCAACATGTCACTAAAATGAGTAAACCTGAACCTGAAAGCTTCAGCTGGTTAATTAACATTCAGGCTATCATTGTCAGATCCTCCTCTTGGTAACATATTGAAATTCCCAATGGGAAACACCAATTTTCTACCAAACTTCTGGGGAGTCCAATCCTACATCAGCTATTTATATTATCAATACTATTCCATAATTACCTTTTCTCTCAAACTCTACCTTACGTGTATTTTTATGGTAGAATCCTGAAAGTAAAATCCGTTCCTCATTCATTCAACACATATGTATTAAGTAGCTAACACCTACCAATGAAAGATTGTAAAGAAAGAAAATACAATATGGAGGGACAGTGAATAAATTTAAACGTGGGTGATTCAAGCAGCCTCTGCTCTCAAAAACTAAATCCTTGAAATGAGCAAAAAATGGGAAATATAAATAAATCTTATCTTCCTTTAGTCAACCTCAGTTGTTGCATGCTTTTCAGAATAAAAACATACTGCTATGCTGGGTACAATTCTGGGACTTAAAATACCATTATATTTTTTCATATAACATGATCCACATCATACTGGTATATACAACAACTATGCTATCTGGTGCTTAAGCAAAGAAAGAACAATGTTCTCTGAATGCTAGAAGGAAAAGCTGGCTGTGCAAAAGTTTCTGAAATATGGTGATACACTTCATGCTGTTTTAAGGGATTTCTTCCAGGGTAACTTTTATTTATACATGATTTTTACATTAGATGTTGACTTAAAACCTAATACTCATAAGATGCTACCCTACTGTGCTACAATATATAAAGTAGATGAGAAGTTACAAAAAGAGAAACATTACACTGAGGAAGCCTGAACAGAAGTACAGAAAAGATAAGGTATAAACAAAATTATTTTTTCATTACTTAAGGAATGCTTTAATTATAGAGAAATGACACCAAGAACCGTGATCCATAACTCATATTATTACACAAGGTTACATGAGGTTTACTTCATTTCGAAATATATGTTCCTTCAAAAATTTTGGGTTACCTAAAATAATATACCAGAATACGTTTTTTTTTAAATAACATGAACTGGCAAAACCAATCAACAGCCATGTATCCGTAACACATATAAGACTGATGAATATGAACTCTAGAATGACATAAGCAATCACAGTTCTTTACTGAACAGTACACCACCATTAACTGAATATGCCCCAATGTAAAATCCTCTATTAACTTTGTGAAGTTAGTGCTGTTGAAATAGATACACCTTATGTTACCAAATTCCATACTATTTTTACTGAATGTCCAGTTGATCAGTCAACTTACTTGACTCTCCATCTTCTCCTTTACTAGCAGATCCTGTAAAGAATATGCTTCCATCTTCTGCAACTAAAAGGGCGTGAGAGCCATCGTGTCCAACTGAGAAGTGTACAATCTTTGGAGATTTTGTAATTGGTAGCTCAACCCATTTTCCTGCTGAAGGACCACCTTGTTTGATTCCAAGACTCTGGTATTTGCCAGTGTAATATATCTTATATATACAAGAAAAAAAAGAAGAAAAAGAAAAGGAAGAAGAAAAAGAGAAGAAAAAGAAAAGAAAAAGGGAGTTATAGTGCCTTTTGGAGTAGTGCACCAGGTTTCACATGGGAGGAAAAAAACTTCCATATTTTATTGAAAAGCAAAAATACCAAGAACCCAAACTTTTTTTTTAATACCATTTGATTTCTGTGAGCTAAAAAGGAGACAATTAGGCATATTTTTCCAAAAAGACAAGAGTTCATAATAGTTTTTTTATCTATTCAGAATACTTATAATCCCTCACCTTTCAATTTTATATGATACTTTATAAGTATCCTGAATAGATATGAAAAAATAAACTTCATAAATACACTCAAAATTCGTAACAGTAGTAAGTTCATAAAATTCTCAATTAATTTTCCCCAATATAAAAAACCCTACATACAAATATACTGTATTTACCTAGAATTTTAATTTTCAGATTTCTTTTAATTACCTTACTTCATCCTCACACCCACTAGATAAGGAACTGCCATCTCTGTAGACTGATCTCTAAATCGATAACTTATTTACACATTCTCTTTCCCCCAACTTGTAGTCTGTATATTTCTGCTCATTTACAGAAAGTTGCAATGGATGTCATATTCATCAAAATAAACGCAAAATGTGAATTCACCCCAACTAAAAAAATTACACAAAGAGCCCCATAATTCAAAGCAAATATTTATAAAAATATAACATTTTATAAAGTTTATAAAGTGTTGTACTCTTAAATGTCAATTTCCTTTCATATTTCAACATGAATAAAATTTTACCATATAAAAACATAAAATAATTTAAATCAAAATTTAAAATATGATTATGTTTAAACATGTGAACTACGTAAACTAATCAACTGATGTACCAACTATCTCTTAAAGCAGAGAATGCTAATTTTTAATCCTAAAAGAGTAATTTACCTTTCCATTTGCTGTTTTCATTAGTGCAAACTCTCGTCCTGCACCAAGAATTGCTGACTCCTCATCAAATCCTGTACCTGATAATACAAGATTAAGAAAGTCTATTATTTTTTAATATGAATAATTTCATGTACAACTGCTGCTATTCTGAGTGATTAAAGAGTCAATTCAATTAATATCATACAAGGATGACAAAATGTCATACACCTGAATTAAAATATATATATATATATATATATATATACACACACACACACACATACACACACTCACATATGTATAAATAGGTACACTGCTCCAAGGAAACATAAGGTCATCATAAACTTCTTAATTGTTCCAAACTAGTGCCAGATTAACTTTTTTAATATAAAAAAAATTTTAAAGCAATGTCAGCAATATACCTTGAATTAACGAATAACAAATTTTTACTGAGCATCTATTAGGTAGCAGGGATTACAGAACACATGAACCTTATCCTATGCGATCCTCACAACCATACTGCCTGTTTTATAAATGAACAAATATAAAGCTGTTGAGGTTAGTCCAGAACTCAAGTCATTTGGACTTGAACAATGCCATGTACATGTTTGAATTAAGGTATTTCAGATTCTTCACTCCATGCTTTTTACTATACAGAACATTTCATGTAGCTACTTTATGAATCTGAAGACGTATGTGTGCATATACATATACACAGATCCTTACACACATTTTCAAACTGTAAAACTATGTGTAAATAATTATATATGACACGTTTTATAATTTTGTCCAATTATACAAGTTACCAATTAGTTCATGGGCTTTTTAAATTTAAAACTATAATTTAATTCTATATTTTTCTATGAAAGAATTACAAAAATAATTAATATGCAAAGTAAATCACTAATGTCAAGTTTATGAAATTTAATCAGATAGTCAAAAAAGACAGGTTTTGCAAAGAATCCCTAAGTGAAAAAACAGCACTATTAAACCTGCAGCAGCGTGGCAGACCAAAGCAAGACCCTCGTGGGAACTGGTGATCCCAATTACTACTATGACACGGCAAGAGTAAGTATATTAAGTCTGAGAAATACTCTCTGGTTGTCTGTACTTCTACATCCAAATGAAAGATTAATCTGTTTGTTAGACCAATTAACATTTTCACAACCTGTGGGATCACTCTATGGCTATCCTGGAAATCTGTTCAAATCAAAATTAACGGTTTCAATGAGAGAACTATATATATCATTGTAGTAACATTTACAATAGAAGTTTTCAAAATTTTAAATAATTGAATACAGAAGGAGCATACAAACTAATGATGTCCACAAGTGTTGTCTGCCTATAATTTTTATCAATATAAGTTTATTTTCTTTTGCTCTACTCAGAATGAAAATGGAAAATTACCAGTCTCTTCCTTAAAACGGTGTTTATATATCTTACTCTGTTTAAAGGCCACATTTCCTACCTACTCATACATATTAATTCATGAGTGTGCTTTATAATATCAGACAGAAAAATAGCAACTAAAATATAAGCTACACTGCTGAAAATACGATGTCAGTTTTCAAAAGGATAAAGAATCTGAAAATTAAAATATGCGAGAAAGGCTTATTTGACAATCTTACTTATAATATGCAAGTCCTTTTCCAGATCAAACAGTGAGATACCACAGGCATGTAAGCATTTTCTGGCCAGTTTAAGTTGCAATTCTTGTTGTAGCACAGGTTCAGTGCTTGTGGCAAATATTCTGACAACAAAACCGTCCTAGAACAAAACATCCACAGTATTATGTTGCATAAATTGGCCTTTCAACGATCTTTATTCCATCTAATAAAAATCAATTTATAAGAAAGGGATTCCATTTACCCCAGCTACTCATGATTCAGAGTACTTACATCTTTTGAAGCAGCTATCTGATTAATATATTCGCCATCAGTAAATAAAATATTTTGACCTTCATTGTGGCAATCTGTGCAAAAGGAAGAAAAAGTAATTATATTACAATATAAATAAACAGCTCACAAAAATGACTTTCTCCTCTGTTGAAGTCAGAATGAGAGTTCTCCACGCAATAAGGATAAACAAACTCTAAGGGAGACTGTGCTTTTTAACAAAGAATTGCATATTAGCAGAAACTAAATAATTCACTAATAATATTTATTACATTCTATGCTTACACTTACAAATCTTCCATAATCAAGGAACTCAGAGCCCGCCTAATTTCAAAATGAATTAGTATTAGATAAAGTCTGATACCAAACGTGCACCACGATGAACAAACTATAATGTTGGTTATAATCATTTCAATACATTCACATGCAATGTAAGCAACACTCTACCTCAGACATACATCACAGTCATTAGTGTCACAGGAAAATACAGACAGACCTAAACCTTCTGTATTTGAGTCTACGGTTTCCAACTACAGATATCCCTTGCTTTATAAAATAGAACTGGTTGTCCAGTTTCCACTTAGAAGTTTAATGCTTATCTCCAGCATTTTGAGCATTTAGCATGCTATACACTTTTTAAATGTTCATCCTTCAGAAAACAAACAAATCTAAACTCTGTATTTCTTTTTGCCTGAAAGTGCTCATATATTTGGCTGGAAAACCATGTTTTCTCAACACTCTATGTATCTGTGGAATAGTGCACAACATACTTTGATCAAAATAATGCTCAAGTGCAATTGTAGCAAGGGATACCAGCATTACAGAAGGACCTCTGGGACATGTGTTAGTGATTGCTACTAAATAACATGAAACTACAAGCAAAATCAACATCTAAGTACAAACTGTAGTCTTTTGGAAAAACTTATGTTCAGCAAGCAAGTAAAAAAAGCACACACACTTCCCAAAATAACTGCAGAGAACTAGGATGAATCTCTCCATTAATTACAATACCAAAAAATAATACTTTATTTCTATTTGCACCTGAATCAACAAAACATAAAATTCTGTTTTTGGAATGAAGTAATGGAGCCCACCCAAATAAGCTGGATTACTCTATATCTTTGCCCAGGAGCTTCATACTAGCATACTTCCTTATCATAAATATGCAAAACACAGGCAGACCCTTACCAAATAGAGAATTCAGTGATCACAAACTGGAAATAGAAACTGGGAGACAAGGCCCACGGGTAGCCCAAGAGACTTGGTAATCAAAGAGAGGAGAAATCGAAAGAAAGAGTTCCTAGTCCACTGTACAGAATACAAAGAGGCGCAAGAAAGATGCTTCTGAAGCTCTAAGCAGTAAGATTTTAAACTAAAAAGCAAAGAAGAAAAACTCATTATAATTTCAGATAAATGCAGGGGTGAGGAGTGAAGTGGCACAAGAAGAGTAGCAAAAGCCTCATGATCTGAGGCAGCCTGTCACCAGGCATGGAGCGTAAATGACATCAGGATACAATACAAGAACTATGGCAACATATAAAGGTTAAAATGACAATTAACAGGAAAAAGTATGTTTTAAGTTCATCAAAGCTAGGCTGAAAACAACTTATTTATAAACTAGATTGTAAGACAAGCTGGAACACGAAGCTCAAGAAGTTACCAGATTTATGTCAGTTTTAGACATAGTATTCACTGCTCTCTATAAAGCTGACAATTCACTTCTGCTCCTTCTTAGTTGAAAAGCGACAGGACAGAGTTGCCCCCAGCTAGGGGGGAAAAAAGTACTACTGAAGAAATTGCAGTCCAGGTCAAAGAAATGGAAAAATGACAAGAGGCTTCTTCACACTTGAGGGCAAGTCTTTCTGCTGTGTGATTTCAAAAAGATCTTCTCTTTATCCTTTCTTCATCCATCATGTAATGTTATAAGACAGCATCTTCGGGAAAATATCAAGCAACATCTGCCAGTTCGGAAGACATGCAACATGGTACTATCTTCCCAAAGTTTGGTTCATTCTTCCCCGTGATATGGTACATATTTATGAAACACAGAAAGCCACACTTGATATTGTTAAAAGTTGCATTTCATATGTTAAATGATGTAGAAATATTTAAAATGAATAAGGACATTAGCAACTCATTTCCATCATGGTGGAATAAATACAACAGCTGGTAGGTAGACCATTTGAAAATGGTCTTCTCAGTCACAATCTCTATGAAATGATGAGGGTTTCTCAGAAGTAAATCCTTTATATTAGGATCTATTTGTTGGGGGGAGTGTTAAGAATTTTCTTCCAGTACATTATCCTAAAATGACTTGCACAGACAGAGCGAGAATAATGCTCATTACGGTGTAATGTATATGGCAAAAAATTGGAAGAGACTTCCATTCAATGGAATATATTTTATAACATTAAAATGATACTGTGAAAGAATATTTAATGGCCTGGAAATATATTCAGATTAATGAGGGAAAGGGATATGTTAAAAAGCAATATGTAGCATATGATCACTTTTCACACATATAAACACACATACATGTGTAAGACAGGAAGGATATTCACCAACACATTATAGTGTTTATATATGGGATATAGGGTTACAATTTTGATTTTTTGTTTTTATGACACTTACTTATAAAATAAATATGATTATTTTTAATGGTGTATATATATGTATGGAGGTACACGTTATTTAAAGTTATTATTGTTATTACTATTATTATTATTATTATTTTAGACCAGAGACATGGCCCAGGAGGACTTATGATGATTAAAAAAAAAAATCTGTACACATATCTGAAAACATACAGTTACTTACAAAATTGCGTTAGTAACTCATCTGTTTTCCAAAGTAGCTTTACGCATGAAATGTGGCATTTTCCTTAACATAGTGTCATTTACACTAATTTGGATCTATTTATATATATATCAGTGTTCAAATAAATGTTTGATGAAATTATAAAAATATTTTAAAAATTAAAAGCAGCCTGGGAGCAACTATGCTTCTCAAGAAATAGTTCTCTATTATTTTCAGATGGTCTAGTATACAGAAGTAATATTGTTGCTTACCATGAAATTGATAAGACATATTAAGCATTCAGGGTTTTAATATAAACAAAGTCTTTTAGAATGTACTAAAAATAAGAAAATTCAAAGACCTTACAATAGAGAATATATTATGCATTTGCCCAGTGTTCCACAAAATTTAAGATCCACTGCCATAGACAGCAGTGATTTAAGTGATAGGTGTATGTAAAACATCAAAATTGAAGCAAAATGAGCTGTCCCCAAAGTGCCTTATCAGAGTATAATTAAAAAGTATAAATAATGGAATTTTTAAAAATTCCTGACCCACTGAAATATTTATTTCTGAAAACCCTTTAAAATAAAGAGGAAAACCCAAAGTATACTGTTGTTAAAGTAAAAATAAACAAAAGGTTGTTTACACCAGGTTATATGAGAGCCAAAGTTGTGGCTTTATTAAGAGGAACAAAGTAACATCTAATTCAGCAGTTCAAACTAACTCAGCAGCTCAGAGAGTCTTGGTAGGGAGAGGGTAGTGGGGGAATCAGGCTGCAGATGGGCAAGAATTTAAAATCAAAGATTGAAACACTTGTATTTCTGATGTCTGTTTTCCTCACATGCACTAACTTTCTATAGAATCTAAAATATTTTGCATGTCAAGAATTTTTTAACCTATTTGTAAGCAAGCACTATTCCTTGCTAATCACCCTTTGTATGTCCAAATGGCCTAACATGCATGTCTCTTAGATCAACTGTGAAGAAAACAAATGACAAGTTGCGTAACATACCTGGTAACATTACAGTACCATCTTGTTCCAGTGTTTCAGGGCTTATTCTTATGGCTGTCATGCTGTGGTTATTCACATCTCTATACAATAAATAACCCTGGTAACAACAAAAAATTTTGCCATGTTACATATTAAAATATTGTTTTCATTACCAACTTAGCAGAAAAAGTAGCCATTCACGTCTGTATTACAGTTTTTTGAGGTATAATGATACATCAATATTGAGGTCTAAAACAGATTAAAGATTAAAAATATAAGACTATGGGTAAACTTTACTAATTGTACACCACTGGGTATCAATTAACTTGTTATATTTTCAGATACATATATTAGACACTCTACATAGGACAGTACAAACATTTTGCTCAAAATTAATTTATCACTTGCTAAGTAAATAATGGAAATGACCAGTGTTACTTTAACAATATTTTAAGGAAAAAATAACTGAAATATTTAGGTTAATACCTAAAAATAAATGGAGGATGCTTTTAGATGGAGTGATATGCCACTGAACATATTTCTGTAATAATGTATTTTCCATGGCATTATTTGTCAGATAAAGTACAGCAGTGGCAATAAAAATTCGATGAGACATTTTAAACCAGATTAAGTGCTAAGAGACAATTACTGAGAAACTGACATTTAAAATTTTAATTTCAAAATCTTCCCAATAGTTGATATAAGAGGATTATTTTTCATGTAACAATAATTTCTTTAATTTTCAAAAGGCTTTCAATTATCTTTTATTATTTGATGCTGACAACAAGCTGTAAGCTGGGCAAGGGACATCTTGACTCTATGTCCTTCCACAAGGGAACTTGGCTTCACCTCTCAGGAAGGGACAGCAGAGAAATAATCACTTCTGGCCCCTATGTCCATCATTCATTTACTTCTCTCCATAGGAGGAGGAGTGATGTATCTGATTGCTGACATCCATTTGGCCACGTTAGTCAGGTGATGAGATCCCAGCACTAAGAAAGCAATACGGGCCCAGGTCTTTTTTCTTTGTTGATTCTCTGCATGATCCTCCATGCAGATAGCTATCTGCTGGAAAGGCCACACACTATTCCCTGGAAGGTACTGATCTAGATGTAGAATAAATGAGTGTGCGGCAAGAAGCTCTAATTTGGCCTCATGTCACAGCTACATTCCCAATTCAGATTTGCTAATGATAAAGGCCATCTTTGATTCTTATCTAGAGGCTTACTTAAACAAGAAGTCCAACAGAAGACACGTTTATTCCCATTTTACAACTAAATCAGAGGATGAAATAAGTTAACTGAGTTGTCCAAAGTGTCACAGCTAGTAAGAAGCAGGGCCAGAACTAAAACTAAACCTCTTATAAATTCTAAGCTAGTGTTCTTTACACTACATTATATCATTGTTAATAGCCATATTATTAAAAATATATTGCATCTATTTACAAAGAAATGATATGATTCATTGATTAAACAAGTACGAACCACATGTTTTAAAAGATGAGAAAGAGAAGATTGGTTTATCATGGATATTCTCCTACCTGAGCATACCCTAACCAAGACTTTTTTTCTTTTCTGTTTCTGATGCGAGATGTAGAATTGTATATATGGCCCTGCAAAATAACAAAAGTTAGTCTATCAACAATTTCATAATTAACAACCAATGGAAAAAATCACACAAATGGATGAGTAACATTTAATGCATGTTTCCCTTACGATTTTCAAAGAAATACTATTATATCAAAATTAGATGGTCCTCTAAAAATGGAGCAGGAAACAAATTCAGTGTGGATATAACTTGTGCTACGATTAAGAACGGTAAGAAATCACATTACCCTCACTGTTCCGCTGTATCCAGAGCCTATTTTGTACAGTCCATCCTTGCATAACAGATAAAGAAAAAATCCATCATTCTGAAGTAGACACTGATCATCTTCATCAACTGATATTTCTTTCAATGGCCACTTATGCATTAATGCTGCTTTCTTAATGCCATTGCTAAACCAGTCCTGAATTTGAATTTTGCCCACCAACACTGCCTGTACACTTCTTTGTAGTGAATTTAGAATCGTTGGCACCTATTCAAAAGAGAAGGGAAAAAACCAAAAAGTCATTGTTAAATGTCCCAAACACAAAACAGACAAAATAAATATACTTCAGTCATATATCATCATTTATAAGAAAATAAGTTGCTATAAATGCATCAAATGTAATGAAATACCTAGGAATAAATTTAACCAAGGAGGTGAAGACCTGTACTCTAAAATTATAAGACATTGATGAAAGAAATTGAAGATTACACAACAAATGCAAAATACTGTGTTCATGGATTGGAAAAATTAATATTGTTAAAATGTCCATACTATCCCCAAAAATCTATAGATTCAATGAAATCCCTATCAAAATACCAATGGCATTTTTCACAGAACTAGAATAGTCCTAAAATTTGTATGGAGCCACAAACGACACCAAATATCCAAAGCAATCTTGAGAAAGAAGAACAAAGCTAGGGATATCACATTTCCTGATGTCAAAGTATAAAACAAAGCTATAGTAATAAAAACAGTATGATACAGGCACAAAAACAGACACATAAATCAACGGAACAGAATATTGAGCCCAGAAATAAACCCACGCATATATGGTCAATTCATTTACGACAAAGGAGCCAAGAATATGCAGTGGGGAAAGAACTGTCTCCTCAATACATGGTGTTGGAAAAACTGGACAGATATATACGTGAAAAAGAATGAAACTGGAACCACTTTATTATACCATACACAAAAATAAACTAAAAATGTTAAAGACTTAAAAATAAGATCTGAAATCATAAAACTCCCAGAAAAAAATATACATAGTCAACTATTTGACATCCATCTTAGCAATGTATATTTGGATCTGTGTCCTCTGGTAATGGCAGCAAAATAAAAATAAACAAATGGTAAGGCGGGAGAGTGGTGATAGATAAGAGTAAAAGGGATCCAATATATGGTGATGGGAAGAGAACTGACTCTAGGTGGTGAATACATAATATGATATATAGATGATGTATTACAGAATTGTACACTTGAAACCTAAGTAACTTTACTAACAATTGTCACCCCAATAATCTTAATTAAAAAAATAAAAAATAAAAATAAAAAAGGGAGTACAACAATCTAAAAAGCTTTTCAACAATGAAGAAAACCATCAACAAAATAAAAAAGCAATGTACTAAATGGTTTGAAAAGATATATCCGATATCCAAAATATATGAAGAACCCATACAATTCAATAGCAAAAAACAAAGAACCATCTGATCAAAAATGGGCAGACGACCTGAATAAACAGATACTGTATTTTGCTGTGTATAATGAGCACCCACATTTTTGGCCCAAACTTTCGGGGGGAAAAATCTTTTGTTTTTATTTTTTAATTCAAATTTTTATTTGTTTACACTTAGGTACTTGTTTTTTGTATTATAAAGAAATTTTAGCATTTATTTTTAACATTATGGTTCAAGAAATTTTATTTAACAATTACAAAACACAAGAACGGATACAAGGTACAAGAAATTTTATGTATCAGTAACAAATTTATAATATTTACGCACCATAGAAGGCCAAGATCTCTTCCTCGTTGCAAGTTCGTCTTAAGTTCAACAAAACTGATTATTATATTCCAGGGTATTATTTTGCATACGAATATCGTTACTGATTTCCAGAGTTACACTTTTAACTCATAAGTATAAATAAAAGAATTAAAAACATTTGTTTTTAACAAATGGCTAGAATTAAAAACTAGCCATGTATAATGCACATCCTTATTTTTCCCTCATAAATTTGAGCAAAAACGTATGCATTATACATGGCAAAATACAGTATCTTGCCAAAGATACACAAATGAGCAACAAACACATGAAAAGGTGCTCAACGTCACTAGTCATGAAGGAAATGCAAATCAAACCCATAATGAGGTATCACTTCGCACCTGTCAGAATGGCTATTATCAAAAATACAAAACATAACAAGTATTGGCAAAGATATGGAGGAAAGGAATCCCTTGAATACTGTAGGTGAGGACGTAAATTGGTATAGCTACTATGGAAAATAGTATGTAGGTTCCCCAAAAGTTTAAAAAGAGAACCAGCATACAATCCAGCAATACTACTTCTGGAAATTGAACCAAAGAAAATGAAAACACTTATTCGAAGGTATATGCACCCCTATGTTCACTGCAGCATTATTTACAATAGTCAAGATATGGAAGCTATCTAAGTATCTATCGATAGATGAATGGATGAAGAAGACATAGCACATATACACAAATGGAATATTACTCAGCCATTACAAAAATGAAATCTTGCCACTGCAGCAACATGGATAGACCTAGAGCTTATTAGCTAAGTGAAATAAGTCAGAGAGAAAGAAATACTGTATGATTTCACTTACATATTGAATCCCAAAACAAAACAGAAAGAGATTCATAAACAGAGAGAACAAACTGATGGTTGCCAGAGAATGGGTAAAATAAAGGAGATTAAAGAGGTACAAACTTCCAGGTATAAAATAAATAAGCTAGAGGGATGTAATGTACAACATAGGGAATACAGTCAATAATATTTTGATAAGTCTGTATGGTTATTGATAATCACTAGATTTATTGTGATGATCATTTTGTAAGTCAAATCACTATGTTGTACACCTGAAATTAGTATAATATTGTATGTCAACCATATTTCAATAAATTGTTCAAAATGATCATGTTTGTCATGTCAGCAAAAAACATAAACTAGAAGTTCATCTATAAGATGCAAATCTCAAGCAAGTCAAAATAAAAACGTCAAATCCAAATAATATTAACTTGTATTTTTGACAAAAAAAACCACTGAAATATGCCTCTTTCTCCAAAACACCAAGTAACCAATACTTCCCATTGTTTTAAGTTTTGTGGACAAAACATACTAGATTAGTAAAAAGTATAAACATTGGACATAAATGAAATTATTTTTGTATTAGAGTGCACACAAGCCAAACTATATATTTCATATGATATGATAATCATGAATCTGCTATGATATGGATAATCATGAATCTGCTTCATGATAATGAAGCGCAAAATTCAGTATAAGAGAAACCAGGGCTGCTACTACAGATGAAATAAAATTTCCAGTGTTTTTGTTCAATTTTGCTTCTCTATTACGCCTATTACCCATTAATATCAACAATTTTCCATGATATAAACACTTAATTGTGCTAATAGTGTATTCATTCAGAATTCGTTTAACCAATATTTACCAAAGACTGACGAAATACCTGGGGTTGTAAAACAAGTCCTCAACAGTCACCAGCATGGGACCAACACTCTGACACCAGAGAGTTTCTGTTCCTCACCTTTTGCCCCTTTCACCACCCAAGGAGGACTGCCACGTGTGACTACAGGGCACAGCCCAGGGCATGTACTCAGCCATGGTTCTACATGGGTGCTGCCCACTATGGCAGCCACCAGCCACGTGTGACTATAGAAGTCCTGAAATGTGGTTAGTGTGACTTGAGAAATGCTTTCCATGTAAAATGCACACTGGATTTGAAGGCTTTGTATAAACACAAGAATACAGAATATGATTAATAATTTTATATTGATTACATGCTGAAAATTTTAGTTTTGATATGTTGAGTTGAGTAAAATACATTCTTACAATTAACTTCACCTGCTTCTTTTAACCCTTTAAAGTGGCTAATAAAAAAAATTAATGACACATGTGGATTACATTATATTTCTATTGGACAGCACTGTTCTAGAGGGCAGAACTTTCAAAGGGATGAATGACTGACCCACACTAAGGTTACCAGTTTCATTGGAGGACCTCCATC
Source organism: Rhinolophus ferrumequinum (assembly GCF_004115265.2). Taxonomy (NCBI): domain Eukaryota; kingdom Metazoa; phylum Chordata; class Mammalia; order Chiroptera; family Rhinolophidae; genus Rhinolophus; species Rhinolophus ferrumequinum. The sequence goes on from NC_046287.1 coordinate 28,104,662, forward strand.
CTCCCCCAACCCCCACCCCCACACAGAAATATCTGCATCTGTGGGTCTTTTTTCATTCTTTCTCCAAAGTACAATCTGCCAGTCTTTATCCTAGAAGGTAAAATAAGCCTCACTGTCAGTGTTCTGGGAACTTAGTGGTGATTAAGAAATTTCATCATCAATATGGAGACTTTCACTTAATGTCCATTTTCAGCCTGGCTCTTCAATTCCACTTTCAAATGAGCCTGGTTTCCCCTGGCTTCTCTGGCTCAATTTCTTTAAACAGCAAACCTATCTCTCAGAGATATGAGAGAAGGACAGCTTGCCGGTTGGGAAGGGTAGAGGAAAGGCTCTCAGTTTCTCTACCTTTCATTATACAGATGTCCAATCAATTCTTAGCACTTCCCTTCATCACTACTTTCTAGTAACCATTATTTCCAGTTCTGAATCCTATCTGGAGTTTTAGGGGAAAACCAACTTACTTGCTATGGGCATTAGCCCAATGAGGAACTTAAGTTTAAGCTTTCCCCAATTTCTATCATCCAAAAATGTGTCCCAGTCTTAAAAGTTTATACTTAAAAATAAATACTTTATTATAACCTTAGTGGAGACTGGGGAGAGTGCAGAACTTAACATGCATCTTCAGCATGGCTCTGTTTCTCTCGTGCTTTCTAACAGGGTACTCAAGTTTTAAGAAAGTCCAGTGCTACAATAAGAAGTCTCAGATATATCCCTTTTCTTCTTTGATTGATTTTCACTCTACAACACAGTGGCAGGGCCTAGAAAATTTATTCTGATAAACTGGACTTCCCTAATCTGAGAATTCCATGTCATTCACCAATGCTGGAAAATCAGCCATTATTTCAAGTACTGCCTTTCCACAAACCTATTATTGTCTTGCGGAACTCAGATTACACTAACACATTAGACTTGCTCATTCTCTATCTATGTTTCTTATTTTATTTCAAATTTTTTCCCTTTGTCTCTCTGTGCTGCATTCTGAATAATTTCTTCACTATTTCTATCTTCAACTATATTATCCACTGATTAACTCATCATTTAGGTACTTAATTTCAATTATTTGGTTTTTCATTTCCAGGAGTTCAATTTAGTTTGTTTCTGATCTGATTGCTTTTTATATTGTTATTCTTTAATAATACTTTTGAGACTTTACTTTATTATTTTAACCATATTAAATAAATACATAAGCATGTACATACATACACATATATTTATATTCTATATCAAATAATTTCAATATATAAAGGCTTGGCAGGATTGTTTCTGCTACATTTGTTTACACTAGCTCTCAGCAATGGTGCCCTTTTTGCATGTGCTTTTTGTTTGCTTGTGAGCTTAGACACACTGGTGTGTTGTCTATGGGAAGCCTTTGAAGTGTGGAGGTCAGGCCACCAGGAAGATTTCGTTCTCCTTCAATAAAACCCCTCCCAGTACTACACCCCTACCCTACTTTAAACTCTCAGCTTAAGCTTTTTAACATAAGATAGGTAACATGCATTTGGATCCCAAAAGAAGTTGAAATATTAGAGTTACACATTCTAAGGGAAGATGATTCTCTCCTGGCCAAGAGAGTTTTGTGAAATAGAGGTGGCATGTGGAATAGAGGGGGCTAAATCACGAACACTGTAAGCCATGTTAAGATAATAGGCTTTAATATAGTGTTTGGGCTGGAGCTGGGGATATAGTGATGAGGCAGGTCTACAGAACCACAGCTGCTGGTTCAGGGGATCTAGTGGTTTTCTGCAGCCTAGTGCTTGACCATAACATTTATTCACGCAGGAGATATGCATTTAAGTCCTGTCTCTGGTATTTGACAGCCCTCTAAATTACAAGCCTACTAAACTTCGTTCAGCTTTTAACATTCCACTCTTACTTTTATCTCCATGCTTTAGCACATGGATGCCAAGAACATCCTCTCTCTTTACCCTGAACACTAATACCTTCTCCCTCTGCACTGGCTCATTTCAACTCATCCTTTAGCTCTCCCCTCATAGCCTCTGGGGTAAGGCCATACAAACACAAATCAGGTGGCTGTCTAATAAGCTCATGTGTTTGTGGGCACTATACTTCTAAAATTTGGTTATGATATCAGAAGGTTATTTTATTAAAATTTAAAAAGTATTTGTATATTTTAATCATATATTTAAATAAAAATGTTGTCAAACCCTCACAGCACAGCTGTAGAACATAGTTTGAAAAGCACTGCACAGAGGAACTTCAAAATAATTAAGGATCATAAAAAGGGAAAAGAGAATTTCAGACAGGGCAGGAAGCGGGGGAAAAAATAAGAACAGAAAATTAGAGTAAGGGGACGGCTTATGTTTGACAAGGAGAGTTCAATACCTCTGAGTAAGACATGGCAAATGACCCACAGACTCCTTCTGCTATCTTTCATCTGCTAATAACACGATTAAGCAGCCCTTCCATCTGTTCTGGAGGTTGTCCAACGGGCCAGAGCAGAGCATGTAACAGATTGAAACTGAACTTCTTACTCAATTTCCAGAACCATCCAAAGAACTATATCAAGTTTGCCTATATGGAGGACGATATTTCCCACCACTAACAATGATGAAGAGTTTATTCCACAAATATTAAAAGCTAAAAATGTTTTATGTGGAGTTGAAGTAGCTCATGAACAAATCAATTCATGACAAACTATAATCACCCAATCAAAGATATAGTAGTATCACAACATATCCTTTTCTTTCAACAGAGAAAAGGTGTTTGGAAACTATGAAGGAATTCCATTCCTGACAATTCAGGGCATGATGGGAAGTGGGGAGAGCAAGACGATGCAGACAGAGACGAGGCTGACAGAAAATTAAGCTAATGATTCGCATTTTTGCCAAATTTCATTTTATTACCTTTAATGCTATAGAGTTAAACACACATGTAGCTTAGTCCAAATACTGTAGATTATGTATATATCAACCTTGGACAGATCAAACCACAGTCCTGAGTGAGAAATAGCAGGGAATTCCTGACAGAAATTGAGATGAAATTACAATTTGGCACCTTAAAACTTTCTAAGCAACTAGAAATATGAAATACCTGAATCGTTTGGCAAGCATGGCTGCCATTGTTGGTGAGGATAGCAGAGATGGCCTGAAGCGTCCTTCCTGTTTCTCCCCACGAAGCCACCAGACTAAAGAGGCAAGCACAGGAGAGTGCTGTCAGAGACTGTCCTGTGCTGTCATTCATCCCAGTACTTCGCACAGTGATTTCCAAAAGAAGCTGGAAGAGAGACTCTGTGGATAAAACAGAACTCAATTATATTCATTCAACGTACAGAACATTCTATGTGTAGATTTATTTATTTTTACCTCGCCTCATAAAAAAAATATTTAAGGCAACTTGAATACTTATTTTGCATTAGTTCCTTTCTAGTTACCTTTCCCAAAAAAAGTTATACTATTTATATAAAAAGGACCCTACAATATATTTAGTTCAACTCTTTATTTTTGTAAATAAAGAAATGGAATCTATCCAAGGTCATTTAAAAGTAACTTGCCTTGAGGTATGCACATATTCAAGAAATATCTATCAAGTAATAGACTACTCATCACATTTATTTTACCTTTTAGTCTAGGAAGACTACAGGCTTCTTAAAATGTTAAGTGTCCAGAATATGACGTATTTATTTGCAAACAACAATGGAATACATAAGACATATGCTACAACGTTTTAATATAAATTTGGCTTTATAGCTAACATAAGAGCAGTTCACAACAACAGAGGGCATAAGCAATTCATTTGATACCCTAGAAAAACCTCCAAGTCAATACAACAGATATCCTTCTCCTTTAATGCATAATGTAATTGAGACACAGGGAGGTTAAAAGACGTTCCCTAAATCATAAAGCCACTTAATGGCAAAGATGAAAACATAACACATGAATGTTCTATGGCCATCAGAAGTCTCCACACAAAATTCCCTCAACAACCCTGCCCAAGACTGAATCAAGACTTCTGCGTATCTCTACTATAGAGGGAAAGGAGACAGAAAAATTGAGAAAAAGGAAGAGAGGAAGAGGGAACGGGGTGGGAAGGAGGAGAGCAAGAGAAAGAAAACTAATGTATTGAATTTCTCTGAAAACTAAAAGGCCATCTGTGGTTATTTTGTTAACTCACAGAAACCTAGGCTTCCTCCGTCTATTCCTCATCATCCATACTTAATTCTTAAGTTCTTCCACTTTTGCTTTCTAATCAATTCTCCCACTTTCTCTATCTCAACACCAGTTTCCCAATCCATGCTTTCACCTTTTTTTTTTTAGTTTGTTCTTTAGCAGCATCTCTTAACTGTACTACTACAGTACAGTTAGCTCCTATACAGCCATTCACTTTGGCCCCATACAGCCAAAGAGAATTTTTAAATCAAAAATCTGGTTTTCTACTTAATATACATTTGCTCCTTTGTTAATTCCTTCCTGCTCCTCTTCCTTTTTCCATTCTCCCACCTTTCTTCACTGTCTCAATATCCTTCAGTCTTCCCTCTTTTCCATCTAACCTTCCCTCCACCTCCCTCCGCCTTTCCAACTATCCTCCCTTCCCTCCAACCTTTCTTCTATCCTGTTGTTTGTCCATCCTTCCCTACATCATTATGCCTCTTCATCTTTTATGACTATTCAGCAAATATTTACTGAATTTTTCCTATATATCAGGAACTATTCTAGGCTAGGGTCGTACATTGGCAAACACGACAAAGAATGTCTCTGCCATCAAGAAAGTTAAATTCAAGTGGAATAAACAGTAGAAATGTTATAAAATAAAGAATTTAAGTGAAAGGAGGTAGACGGGAACTTTCCATGCTCCTAGAACAATAACCAGCCTCCTTTAATGTGGCCTATAAAGCTCCACATGATCTAGACCCTGACTCCTTCCTCACCTGCGCCGAAGCCCTCCCTCCCTTCACTCTTCTCATTCTTGCATACAGGCTTTTATCAGAGCCTTGCTGCATGCCGTCTTTTCTGCCTAGATACTCAGTTAACTCCTTCCTACTCACCCTTCAAATCTTAAATATCGTATCTTCAGGGAAGCCTGGTATAGACTCTCAGAATTCCCTTTCCTTTCCCCTATCCTATTTATCCACATTTGCAATCATACATGTGTCCAACTGTCTGATGCTAAGTCCCATAATAACAGTAACAATGTCTGGATTGATTAACCCTGAATGATATGCTCTTAACACAGAATATAGAAGGTGCTATTATACTTGAGAACATATATTCTATCCTTAAACTGAACATAATAATAGATAGAAAGGAATACTTTTATTAACTAAACAATTTGTAAACCAAATCCAAAGAGAAGAAGCTTGCAAAGAGAAGAAGCTTGGTGTATAAGGTCAAGCTATTCCAATAATCAGAGTGATGCATATATACATATATTCATGAATAACATGAAAAATAACAAAGTGGAAAAGAGTGTAACTAATGTGATTATGATATTAGATCAAAGGAAAAAAGCTGAGACATATTTCAATAGAAATTTAGTTTTAAAGAACGAAATCACTTACATCTTTGAGCTGATTAAACAGCAAAAAAATATGAAGTGATGGTAAATCCCTCAACAGAAAAGTAAGTCAAAGCACTGACGTGATCAGAAGTAAGCATTAAAAGAATAGAAGAGATAACAAAGACAGTACAGAAACATTTGAAACTGTTAACAAGTGTCCTTCGATAGATGATTGGCTAAAGAAGATGTGGTATATATACACAGTGGAATACTACTTGGCCATAAAAGATGAAATACAGCCATTTGCAAAACCACGGATGGATCTTGAGATTATTATGCTAAACGAAATCAGCCAGACAGAAAAAGTCGAGAACCAATGACTTCACTCACATGTAAGATATAAAACTGAGAGCAACAAAAGAACAAGACAAATAAGGAAACAAAAACTCATAAACAGACAACAGTTTAGTGGTTACCAGAGGTTAAGGGGGAAAGGGGAATAGTAGAAGAGAGTAAAGGGGGCCAAATATAGGGTGACGGAAGGAGAACTGACTCTGGGTGATGAGCACACAATGTGATATACTGGGGGTGCCAAACAAAATGTATACACGACTTGTATTCATCTTTTGTTATCACTATGTATTATTGCAATTTTAATACAGTTTATTCCTTTCTTAAAATGTGTACATATTTTTTTGGCTCCCTCTGTATAGATGATGTATATAGAATCGTACACTTGAAACCTATGTAATTTTACTAACCATTATCACCCCAATAATTTTAATTTTAAAAAAAAGAAAAGAAAAAAGAAACTAATCAGGTGAAAGTTTTCATAGAAGATCATTAATCGAACGCACACATTATAATTACAAACATCGGTATTAACAAAAGATCTATTTTGTAAAGAATAAAAGGGAATATTTATGTATAGATTGAACTGACAAAAGACAAGAGAAAGGTAGAACTAGGAAGAAAGACATGATTAGGTTTTAGTGGATGTTTTAAATATTTCAATTATTTGTTGATTGACAAACCAGAGCTAAGAATAACTGGCAAACTATGCTTAAATCAAATTAATTAATTAAAATCTTAAGTAAATGCCATTAAGCCAAGTGTGCATTAGTGCATCACCATAGTAACACGATCACTGGTGCTAACAACCAACAAGGAGAACAGCTTTTTTTTGGTAGTAGCATTTAACAACATGGGGTGGGTTTGGAAGGGTTGAGTGGGTTGTTGGTTTTAAAAATCCTCAGCTTGTTTTCATGGCCAGCACGCCCTTTCCCCACTAAAATAAAACAAAAAATAAAATCAAACACAAAAACTAATCATCGCACATGACCCCAAAAAAGCACAATCTGACATGTAATTAGGTTCTCACACGCGAGTCTAATAAAATCCAAACAGGTGAGGAGAGAAAAAGGATCCAACTCCATTCCAGACAGCAGTGTGGTCTCAGGACCAAAGCATCAGCATCACCCTGAAACTTACTCCAAATGCAAATTCTTGAGCCCCAGACCAACACTAAGGAGTCAGAAACTCCACAGGTAGAGCCCATGTGACTCACTCTGACACAAGGTAAGGCTTGAGATTTAGAAAAATCTAGATTCTGACAAATACCCATAATTAGCATCAGAGAAAAGCAATTAGCCAATTTCACAATTAGGCCTTCATCTCTGATTTCTATTTTTTCAGAGTTCCTATCTTGCTTACAGGATTATGTGTTACACCTAAGTCTCACGCATGAGATCGGTATTCACAAAATTCAAATACACTTTACAAAAAGCAAAGATTTTTATTTAACGTAAGTTACTACTAATTCAGAAGCTTTATCAATAACAAAAATTGATTCTTATTTATGATGAATTCAAAAGAAAGCCCTCTTTGTTTAGAAACTTATTGTGTTGTTTCGGTTGGTAGCATTTATTCCCTTTTTCCTACCTTTTTAACTATCCAGACTAACATATAAAGTTAGACAAAATCAATGTGAGCTATGTTGGCCAAAGGTTTAATAAGAATAATTTAAGTTAATAGTGACTAGAAGGCTTGAAGCTATTTCTGGGTGCCTAGGATTTGTTTTGCATTTTCCCCATCGTTACAATAATTAAAATATACCTATGCATGAACTGTAACTCTTGAACCATACCTCCATAGGACATAGCAAAATACCTTAAAATTTATGCGCCTGCCGTTTCAGTGCCTAATTAAACACAAACTGCATGGTAGGCATCTGTGCTTCGTAAGAGAAGCTGTTTACATAAAAGGCTTCATTGAATGCCCCTGTGCTCTTACCTAGGACCTCAGGTGGTTCTGACTGGAGGCCTTCTGGCTGCTGACCCTGAAGCACGTTCAGCAGGGCTTGGAGACTCCTGAGGCACAAGGATGGGTGAGAGAATCGCGTCTCCTTGATCAATTCAAAAACTTCACAAAGTCCAACTTCAATGATCTATTTAAGATGAAAAACAAAATTATACCTCATTAGCATGTAAGCTAATAGCACTTCCCAGGCAGTTTAACGGGTGCAGCTTATTTCCACAGCAAATGATTAAGGCTGCAATATCTAAAACTCAAAACACAAAAAGGACACAAATTAAAAAAAAAAAAAAAAAAAAAGACCCAGTATGTTTAACTTCAAGATTTAGAAAACCATCCAGTTACACTGAAGGTTGAAAAATAGTGCACTGTTTATAAAGTGGTTTTTAGCATAATGAAGCCATAACAAAATATGAAAATTGTTTGTAACAGTGAACTGGATACAGATTTCATTCACTCTGAAAAACTAAACTATTAATTTACAAAGTTCTTTGGCCTTACTCAAGCAAAAATCAGCATTCTTCGGTTAACAGTCATTTCAATTCTTACCTATAGCCAGAAAAAAAAGTCAACATAGCACACACAGTGAAAAGATTAAAGTAGGAGTTTTTCATCTTAGCCTTTCCTATAATGGTACAATCATCATATTATTATTTATAGACGGTGTCCCAGCTTCTTGTGGGATTTATCATGAAAGGAATTTAAAACTGCCTAGCTAAAAGATCACTGCTATTTTTACTTTAACTATCTTATCATTCCTCATCAGAACCAAGAAAAATTTTATTCAGTATCTAGCAAAAGATAAATCTGTAAAGAGTGAGAAAGAAATGTGAGGAACTGGTATAAGATGATACCTTCAGAAGATCAATATAACAATAGACAATGAAATTCTATTTCTCAGTCATTGCCAACATTTTGAGAACCAAATGTATAAGATCTTTTCAGGAGGTGTTAAATTACTTGGAGAAATAAGTAACATAAAAAATTAAAATAAGACTAATTAGTAGAAACATATCAAAGCATTAATTCTATTGGACATAACAATGGAAGAATATTCTCTCTGCTGAGAGTTGTACATTAATTCATATATATTACATAAATATTTCTTAAGCACTTATTTTGTGCAACTCACTACAATGGATAAAAAGGTGTATTACACTAGACCCTGTCCTCTAAGAGTTTATAATCAAACAGGGTAAATGAAACTTGTGTATAACTCTTACCCAGTCCAGACCTCTGTTATAGCATTTATTATGGTATTGTGTAACTGACTATTTTTGTTTTCATTTTCACAACTAAACTGTGGTTGCCTTATAGACAAGGAGCATGTCTTAAGTAGTTTAATATTTCCCTTTACTAGAACAGTGCCTGGCACATGATTGGCACACAATAAATACTTCTTTAATTACTCTCTCAGTTTGTGTGCTAAAAATAAGTGCAACTCAGAAATATATTTTCCAGACAAGAGTCAAATCTTGCAGGCAAGTCAGGTGTAGTTCTGATTACCATTTGCCAGGTTTCTGGAAAATATAAATATGACTGAGAAGTCAAAATAACTAGTAGAACTATCTTTAGATATCTAAAATCCTAGCAGATCTGATTATAGCTAAGATTACAAAAATGCTTGTATAGAGTTTCAATTGATTAAATGAACTAAGCAATGAAAAATTTCCATTTGATATAGTTTCCTTTCCTGGAATAGACTAGAAAATAAAACCATGCTGTCCACGTTTTCCATCTGCTTAGGTACTTACAGGAAACAAATCTGAAGTGAAAGATCTCCTAAGTACAAAATGCAGCACTCTATTCTCAGGCCAGTGGGAGACTACTCCATCCCATCTCAGTCTGTAAGATTACTTTCTCTACAACCACCAATCCTGACTTCATTATTCAAAGAAGATTCTTCACAGATGATATTTTTGGCTAGGATTTGTTTATAAGTAATACAGCAAGTATTGAACTTTTCCAAAAAACAGTGAGGCTACTTTACTCAACAGGTTCTTGAGTTGTCTCTCTGATAAGCTGAAGGTGTAATAATAAATATATGACCACAGGCAACTCAAGTAGGCCGCCTAGGAACAGAGCATTAGCTGATTTTAGTGAGACATACCCACAAAACATTAGTCATGAAAGTCCTGACAAAGAATTATTCACCTGCCTAGGTTAACCACTGTGGGGTCTCACTATCTAAAGTAGCTTAGTTCACTGTAGATTTTTTTTTAAAGGGAGAAAACTAACTCATTTCCAGAGCAGTAATATGTATTCAAAATAAAACTCAACCTCAAGTTTTCCAATCTATTTAGCTTCGAATTATTGAGCAGAGGAACAAAGTATGTTGTGAAACAAGGTTTTTTCTGAGGTTTGGCTGAGAGTGTTTAACCGTATGTAAGAACTCTGAAATTACACTTTACACTCTGAAGCCTGTTGTATGGTCACTGAGAAGACATCATACTTTTTCTTCCCTCAATATTAGTAAGAGTATAAGGAGAAAACAATATGCTATGTCAAATACAGTGTGATTTCACTGATGCAGAAATAAATACATTTGAATGTGTATATATAAATTACAGTAAATATTTTTTGGTTAATAGGATTTTAAAAATAATTTCTAATTTTTAATTCATGGTTCTTCTTTATGAAAAATATTCTGCATTTTTCAAATTATCTACAATGAATACGTACTGCCTTTATAATTAGCAAAATAAATTAATAAATGTAACTTTTAAATTGAATAGTTCACTATAATAGTGAGATAACACACTAAGCTTTAATACTTTCAATGATAAACCATAACTAACCACCCAACACATAGCCGCCACTTACCTTCAGAAAATAGCTTTTGTAAATTTACTGAATTTCACCTTTACTGTTGCTTTCAAATAAATAAATTCTGAAGGCTCTCTATTATACTGAAAACACAAAACCCAACTAACTACCTAATACAGCCAGTCCAATGTTACTGCTGGGAAAAGTGAAATAAAAATGTATGTGGCCAAAGAAAAATGACCTAATGAGTGTTTCAAGGTTTCATTTTGCTCTGCTAGAATAATGCATTTCCACAAGTGACTTTCTGATTTTACTAAGAAGTGTGAACATAAGAGTTTAACTACATCACATTTAGATTTCATAATAATTATCTCTTTGCCATTAGAAATTGTATCTGATTCTATTACAAAGTCCTAGAGTCAGTTTTACTACTTCCAAAATACACCTGAAGCTGAAGTTAAATAATATTGAATGTTAACTATAATTAAATACATACATATGGTCACGGGAGGTGGAGTACAGCATAGGGAATACAGTCAATGGAACTGTAACAGCTATACATAATGTCAGAGGGGTAGTAGATTGGGGGGGTGGTTATCACTTTGTGAGGGGTGTAAATGTCTAACTATTACATTGTTTTGTACACCTGAAACTAAAAACTAAAAAAATAAAAACAAAAATATTCAAGAGGAAACCAAAAGTAGATTTTTATATATTACTATAGAGTGATGTATATTGCTTTGTAAAATTTTTTGTATAAAGTAACTATTTGGTAGAGACAACATTTACAAATAATAATAAAAATCTAGAGGCTGAGAGGAAGGGAGGAGTTGGAGGCAACAGCAGCAGAGGCAGCAGAGGAGGAGGAAGCTAATTTAATTTCAAACAATGTTCTTCATCCCACTTTCCCAATCCCATCTTTAACAGAATTTTGTTTCAACTTCTGCCACCACACTGTGATAACTCCCAAATCTGTATTTCGTGTTAGGACCTTTCTTTTGAACTTCTAACTAGGACCTTGTTTTTGAACTTCATCTCTACAGACACCTCACAGCTACCTCAACTCAGGATGGCGGAACTAAACTTACTCATCTTTACAACAAAGCCCTGTTTCTCTTCCAGTTCTTTCTCTTTCGGTAAATGCATTACCACCCAGAAACTTTGGAAATATGTTTAGATTCCACCTTCACGTTCAGCCTTTATCTCCAACTCATTACCAATTCCTAGTAATTATGCCTCCTTAACGTTTCCTGTATGCCCGACACTTCTACTACCCCAATTCCAACCCTCACTAACACTTCCTAGACAGCTGCAAGTTAACTGCCTAACTGGTCCCCCTCTCTAATTTCAACACGCTCTTAGGTATTAGTCTTACTAGCACCCGGGTAACTTTACTAAAATACAAGCCTGATCAAACTCTTTTTCTTAAAATCTGCAATAATTCCAATTCACAAGACAAAACCTGAAAATGGTTGCACGCCACAGAAGGTGCTTCCTGACGGAACTCCTGCTCTGCCTCTTGCCCTCTTCACCTTCTCAAGCCAAAATCGAGCACAGGTACTTTCCTAACGAAGCTGTTCCCTCTGTCCGCAAACACAGCTTCAGTCAATGTTGCATCCTTTCCCCTCTGTGTGTCCCACTATACCTAGTACGTCCTATTCATCCCCACGGCATTAGACATGCCTGCTGTCTAGTGCTAGGGAAGGGACTGCATCTCATCGTTTTGTTCATAATATAACATAATACTTGCTATAAACTCAAAAAGAATGTACTGAATTAAGAAGGAAATAAATGAGTTTATGTAAGTCTACCTCTTTTAACAAAATATGTGGCATCACTAGCCTCAAACACGACTGCATGGGAAGTATAAATCCTAAATGTTAGTATTCAAAATTATGTAGCTATAAAATTTGGAACTCTTTAGTGGATCTGAAAATTGGATAATGAAAGACAGTTTGGGCTGTGTAAAAACTATGTTTTGGGGGGAAAAAAATTTCTACAGAAGCATTTAGGTGGAGGAAGGAAGTCCTTTTTAAAATGTCAGTGATTAATGATCCACAAAGAACAAAAAGCAAAACAATGTGATAAGCATAACGGTCAAATTCAAATTACCTTTTAAAATTCAAAAGGGGGGAAAAACTGTGTCAAAATGATACTTCAACAACACATAAAAACGATCTGAATTATGTGAGAGAAAAAATGAGAAGAAAACTCAGGTGAGGAGCAAGAAAGCAACAGCCACACATGCAGGAGGAGCAAGAGAGGAAGAACAAAGAAAAGGAAGGAACTGACATAAAAGAACAGCATCAGGAGCACAGGTCAACATTTCCCAGCTGCCCTCAAATTCCCATCACCTCAAACCCTAAAGACCTCAGCATCTCTTCTTTTGTGTCAATCCTTAGACGGCTGCCAAACACGTCACCTAAAGGTTTCACTCCCCACCCGTGCCCTAACCCACAGCACTCTACTGCCTCTGCATAATATCATCACTTCTTCCTCCGTCTCACTGATTGTCCAGAAGTTTCATTCCCTTGGATATAAAGTAGGTCTTAATAAATTGAAGACTTCCTCGAAAAGTAACTCAAATTCATTTGCACCTACACATTTTCTTGTTTGCACCTAAGCTGATACAACTATAGTTATCATTTATTGAGCAGGCATACATTCAACATTTATTAACTCATTGAAACCTCACTATAACCCTATGGGTAAGTATAATCCCCATTTTATAGATGTCAAAACTGAGGCACAGGGAGGTCAAATAACTTTCTCAGTTTCACACAGCTAGTTATTTTTAATGGTGAGATTTGAACCTAGGCAGTTTGACTCTACCACCCATGTTCTTAATCAGTATATCCTGTTTCCTGACAAGTCAGTACTTGATGAAAAACTTACTAATTGGGCTATCTGGTTTTCTTTTAATTGTCTTTGAAAGATCCTTTTTTGACTGTGTATCTTTTGACACTGTTAATAATGCTAAAAAACGCTGTCTTAAGAATATCTGATATTTTAACTCTTTAATACGTATTTAGTACTCATTAAAACCAGTCTAAGAATCAGTTGTTCTTGACTGTGCAATAAAGTTTAATTTAAATGACAGTTTACTATTCAAAGATGTGTGAAAGATTTCTCTGGGTTCTTATTTTCATTCCCAATACTGACCTTAATCTGGGTGATTAGTATTGTGTGACTCACCCACGTGTACAATGGAATTCTTATCAAAAGTATACTACATAAGTCTTACAGCCTTATATCCTAACTTAATAATATATTTTCTCTCAACCTCCCTAACTAAGCATAAGAAATCAGAATTAGAGACCATGATCTCCACCTAGAGGGGCTCACATGGAAAAGATGAGCCAGTTTGTTTTAGGTTGAAGAAAGAAGCTGGTAGAGAAGGTACCATTAAGGACCCTAAAAAGAAAGGGGCGAAGGAAAGGAGAGGGGTGCCGAGAGGAGGCGATAAAGGACACTCGAAGACGGCTAGTTAAGAGGCTGAAGAAAGTCACAAAACCTCCATTACCCAATGAAATCGGAAGCAAGCCATCTACTGAGAATCAGGTGAGAAGAACCTCACAGTAATGATTAAGGACAGCGGTGCACTTAGGAACAGCCATCATGAAATGTGTGAAAGAACTCAGATCAGGAACACAGGTTCTATCTTGGCTACTATTTCCAAGTAATAAAAAAATATATTTACATGACATCTTGTGTATACACGTGAAGACATTTTCAAGGCATAGTTTTAAGATACTAGTTTAGTAAAAAGGCAATATACATGAATCATTTATGAAAGAAAATCATTTAAAAATGCCTATATTTAGAAAAACGCAATATGCATGAACCATTTATGATAAAGGTATCATTTTTAAAATATGTCTATTTGCACCCATTCTTTTGTTAGAAATACTAACTGTACCTACTATATAGGAATATATATATATATATATATATATGTATGTGTGTGTGTGTACATATGTATATGTATATATATATGTATATATATTCTTATATATACATATATACATATATATATATATATATATATATATAAAACATTACAGTCTTGAAATACACCAATACTTAAATAGACAGGGTACCTTAAGTTTGTTCTACTATACTACATGTTTCTACAACATAAATACACACATATATATATATTCCTATATATATGTATTCCTATACATATATATGTATGTGCATGTGTGTGTACATACACACACACACACACACACACACACACACACATAAAAACATTACACTCTTGAAATATACCAATACTTAAATAGAAAGAGTACCTTAAGTTTGTTCTACTATACTACATGTTTCTACAACATAAATTAGCTTATATGCCTCTGGTAAATACGGGAGTGATAGCAGAATAGTGTGGAATTTCTGTTGGTTCATATTTTTTTCCAGGGCAAGGGGAACCAGAATAGCAAGAGTATAGAAAAGGCAAAAGCTCTCAGCTCAGCCACAGCACAGGCAGGAGCCCTTCTAGTTCTATTTCAAGAAAAATAAAAATGTACCCTGTACCCAGAGCTCTCTCCCGGGAGGGGAGCACCCCAGCTTTCTGTGGCTATTGGCTTGTGATAGCTTGCTTCCTCTTGGGCCCACCTTAACGGCAGCCCATGGGCGCAGAGCTCCTCTTCCATCAGCAACGACTCAATGCCTTCAAGCTACCATTTCGACTCTACTGCTTTTGTACATTTGTAATCGCCCCATTACAGACTCCAGCCCACTGATTCCCCTGCCTGGGCTTTCCAAGTGCTACCCACTGAGTTTCCAATTATTGACTTTGCTAGCACTGCAGTTAAAGTTGCATAGAGCTTTCCTGCTCTGCCCCAAATCTATTTTTACTCATAAGCCGTGTTATTTTTAGTGCAGAATTTTATAAAAAGCAAGCTATTTTAGTAATGCAATAATATGTACTATAGCCAAAACACCCACAGGTTATGCACCCAAGTGGAACTTAGTGACTTACCTTTGGAAGCTTGATTGGGGGCTCTTTGGATTCCTCCTCTTCATCACTATCTGATTCTCCACTCTGCACTGAGTTCTTAGATGCAGCTGCCAATGATGTTTCCTTTTTCTGCCATTCCAGAACACAGTGGCGTACATTGCAATAAATATTGAATGCAGAAGGATTGCTATGTAGTTTGATATCTGGTATGATTACTGTATTCTCCAAGTTTTCGGACTGAAATGCAAAATATAATATTTCAATTTCATATTCCTTTCTGCCATCAATTCTCATGTTAAATAAAAAATGAAAGATTAAAATTAGACATGCTAGATGACTTGTAGAAGTCACATAATTGGCAAAGCAAAGACAATCTAAATCTGTTGACTCAACTTATAGTATCCTTTCTACTATACTGCACTACTTTCTGAGTAACAGCAATAACCCACTTGACAAGGGCTGAAAAGGGGCAGGCAGAGAACTTGACAGGAACACCCTTTTATCCCGTGATAGGAACAGAGCCAGCACAGCTTAACTGTTGCGGTATCCAAAAATATTTATTTGGTGCTTTTCTAAGGGACATCAGATGTACTGTAGAGTCTTAATGACCTATTACAAATGTTGGATTACACTTTGATTTCTTTTTTAAAAAAGTAGATATGCTAAAAGTAGATACCCTGTTTCCCCGAAAATAAGGCCTAACCGGAAAGTAAGCTCTACCATGATTTTTCAGGATGACATCCCCTGAACATAAACCCTAATGCATCTTTTGGAGCAAAAATTAATATAAGACCCGGTCTTATTTTCAGGGAAATACGGTACAAGGACTTAAACAGAAATTAGGACTGCAAAGAAAAACCCTTCATTTTAGTCAATTCTTCTAATTTCATTCCATTCAAATAATGGTAATGCTAAGAAAACTGCAGATTACAGACATATGCTTTCCTAAGGCTCTGTTTTAGCTATCAGTCTTGATAAATACTAAAAATCACATGCTCGGTAATTCAATTGTTAAAACTAAATAGTCAGTTTCTGTTTTGTCCCAGCATTTCATTCATCAGGCCAAAATCACACTTTTGATATCAACATTTATATTAGAAATATACAGAATTAGATTAAGATATTCTACAAATGCAAGTTCCAACAATTGGAGTATGTCCAGGAACTATCCAACATAAATAAAATGACATCTCAAGTACCAAAAATGCTTTGTCTCAAAATTCTACTCTTCTTACATAAATAATTGGGGCAAAAACTGGAACACTCCTTGTTAAATAAAAAAAAAATAAAGTACTAATGTTAATTTACATATAATGGGAATATATCTTCTAGAGATATTAAAAACAAGCAAATATTAGCAATCCAAATCCAGCAATACATAAAAAGATACATTATGCATGATCAACCCGAAAACAAGACTGGCACAACATTGGAAAAGCAGTATAATTCCCCACACCAACAAAAATAAGAGAAAATAAATAAGACACTATAAAGATGGAAAAAGCATCTAACACAAATCAAATACCCATTCATGATAAAAAGCCTAAGTAAATTAGAATTTACAAAACTTGATAAAGGATAGCTATGAAATACCCACAGCTTACGTAGTAAAAGACAATGCTTGTACCCTAAGATTGCCAACAAGGCAAAGATATTCTCAGAAATTCATTTGAACATTGTACTAGATATGCTAGTGCAATAAGCCAAGAAAAAGGACTCAAAGGTATAGTTAAAAAGAAGTATCTTCTAGAAAACAAATGCCTTTATTTGCAGAAGACGTGAAGAATCTTAAGAAGTCTGCAAAAAAGCCACTAGAAATAATGTGTGGATTTAGCAAAGTCACAGGATACCAGATCAATATACAAAAATGAGTAATATACCTACATACAAAGAGTGAACAACTGAAAAATGTAATTTTAAAATAATAGTATAAAGTTATACAGTGGGAGACAATATTTGCAAACCACATATCTGACAAGGCCTAGTATCCAAAATATATTTAAAAAATTCAAAACTCAACAGTAAAAAACAAATAAGCAATCCAGTTAAAAAACGGCCAAAGATATGAACAGACAAATGTAAATTAAAACAAAGTGAGATATATATACACCCATCAAACTTGCTAGAATAAAAAATAGTGACAACACCAAATGCTGGTGAGGATATAGAGAAACTGGATCTTTCATACATTGTTCATGGGAATGTAAAATGATACTGCCACTCTGGAAAAAATATGGCAGCTTCTTACAAAATTAAACATGTACTTACAGCACAATCCAGCAATTGCACTCTTGTGAATATTTATACTAAAGAAATGAAAACTTATGTTTATACAAAAAACCAACACATGGATATTCATAGAAGTTTTATTCAAAATAAATAACCAACAATGGAAACAATTCAGATGTTCTTTAATGGATGAATGGTTAAACAAATGGTGGTATATCCCTATCTTGGAATGCTTACTCAGCAATAAAAAGATACAAACTATTGCTATAAGGCAACAACTTGGATGAATCTCAAGGGAATGATGCTGAGCAGAAAAAGCCACCCAAAACATTACATATTGCATGTTTTCGTTTTTATACCGTTCTTTTTTTTTTAAGTATATATGTGTGCGTGTATATATATATATATTTTTTTTATTAAAGTTTATTGGTGTGTCAATTGTTAGTCAAGTTACATAGATTTTAGGTGTACAATAATGTAATACATCATCTATATGTCACAGTGTGTTCACCACCCAGAGTCAGTTCTCCTTCCATCACCATATATTGGATCCCTTTACCCTCATCTATCACCCCTTTCCCCCTTACCCTCGGGTAACCACTAAACTATTGTCTGTGTCCATGAGTTTTGTTTCTTCATTTGTTTTTCTTGTTCTTTTGTTGTTTTCAGTTTTATATATCACATTATCAGTGAAATCATATGGTTCTCTACTTTTTCTGTCTGACTTAATTCGCTTAGCACTATAATAATCTCAAGATCCATCCATGTTATCACAAATGGCATTATTTCATCTTTTCTTATGGCAGAATAGTATTCTTTAATCAAAAGTGGAGCTGCTCAGAAATCATAGTTATGGCTTTTCTTTTCCTCCTGTCTAGGCTTCTTAGCACTTGTTCAAGAGACTCTTTTATAGAAAGTGGAATCTGGTCCCTGAAATTGTTTAAGAAAAAACTAGACTGATTTTATAGTAAAGATTTATTAGGTAGAAAATGAGATCCTTGATTTCTAAGGTCCCACCTATTCAAGTATTCTATATTGCGTTTTCTTTTGCACAGCCAGCCACAGTCAAAAGAAGCTCAGAACAATACAGATGTACCAGATTCTCCCTAATTCGTATCACATGCATGCAGATGATGAGCCCAAATCCAAGTCCACACTCACAAGCCAATTTCACTCAGTTTCTAGACAGTCAGAGTGAATAAAAAGATAAATGGATATGTTCTCCCAAAGGACTGATCAAAGATAATAAGAATAAATAATAAATAGTCTTTAATATCCAGATATAACTTCCAGGCTACTGGTCAAGATATGTCCAAATGAAACTAAACAGTACAACCAAATAATAAGGAGCTTCTAAACAATTACTTTGGCTCACAGAAATGAAACGGTTTGCTAATTATACTCATACCTTCTTAATCTTGGCATTTTGATTCAAATTACTATATCAAAAAGTCCTTACTCCCTATAAATTGCCAGCAGTTTTACCTTGCTTCTTGTCTTCACTTTTGATTTGCTTTTCTGTTTTCTTTTCAACTTCTTCTTGTTTAAAATTTTCTTATTTCTAAAAATGTGAAAAAAAATAGAAGAAAAGAATTATGAAAGTTCATATTAGGGCATACAGTTATTAAAAATAGGTACTTCCAAAGTAGACATTTGAATATTTATCCTACCAACTTTCTATGAAATAATATACTCTAGATGTACATATCAGATACTACCATATAATGTAGCTATTGAGATAACACAATACTGTACACTAAGAAATCCACATTAAATGATAAAAAAAAATCAATTGTGCAAATACTTTTATAAAATTAAAAATTTTTAAAGGCATCAAATGAAGGTTTTTAAACTTTATTCAGCAGTGGAGATGCTAATAAATACCAACTAGGAGCTCTTCCCAGAAAAATCTGCTCTTTGTAGTAGTAAGGACGACAGTGTAACAAGGGTCAGGAGTCCATTTTTACTAAATTGTTATACGAAAACCCCAACTCATACACTTCTCATATCCAGCAGCCAGTTTTTTCATTACTTCACAGCCCTAAGACCAAACTATTATTTAAGCAAAAGGAAGCACCTAAATGATTTTGAGAAAGAGAAAAAATATGTGACAAAAAAAATGAGAATTATAGTGAAAGAAACAAAAGTCAAGGAAAACACTGTATTTTATTTTCATTTCATTTAATAATTGTTTAATGTCTGCCATGCTGAGGTGCACACTGCTGGAACTAAAGATACTGGATGAAAACAACAATTCATGCCCTCAAGCAGCTCAGATACTTGGATATAAAGCATAGTTGAATGATTTAGCAGGAGGACGCTACTCATATATTAATGACAAAGACAGAACAAGGAAAAGGGGGGTAAAGAAAGAGAAAGAGGAGAAGGGCGGAGCAAGAGACTAGATGCTTCTACGGAGGTCAAGTCCTTAACACTCGGTAACTAACTCAGTGGAAGCTGTGACCAAAAAAAAGTTGCAAGGCTAGCTGACTTGGCGGTAGAGATTCCACTCTCAAAAATAAGGAAGGGGAATAATTGGTTTGTGAAAGGAAAAAAGTGGGTTCAATTTTGAAGCTGTTTGAGTTCAAGATAAATAAAATATAAACAAGACAGATGTGAATAAGCATATGAAAATTTTATCCTGGACATTTCCTTCAGCTTCACTCCCTAAACCAAAATAATCACAAAATCTTGTCGATTGTCTCATAACTAGTTCTTGAATCTGTCTACATCATTTCTATTTCTGTGATGATAATAATCCAAGTTACTACCTTCTGACTGGATCACTGCAAAAGCTTAACTCATTTCTGCACTTTCACATTTGCCTTTCTTCAATCCATTCTTCACATAACACAAGTCTCCTTTTTTTTTTTAACTTTTATTTATTTTAAGTGTGTTTTTCCAGGACCTATCAGCTCCAAGTAGTTGTTTCAATCTAATTGTGGAGGACACAGCTCACAATGGCCCATGCGGGGATCAAACCGGCAACCCTGGTGTTACACGCATCACGCTCAAACCAACTGAGCTAATCGGCCGCCCCCCAAGCCAACTTTTTAAAATAGAAATCTAAATAGGCAATTCCCCACTTCAAACTCTTAGTATCTTCTCAATTCTCTTAGGATAAAGTCCAAAAGCACTGCCATCATTTAAAAGATCCTCTACCAAGATCTGACCTCTGCCAGTCTCTGCTGCCTCATTTTATACCCGTCTGCAACTTGTTCATCATACTCCAGCCACAAGGACATCCTTTCAAGTGTTTGAACCTGCTAAGCTCTTTAGGAGCTTTCACAAAGGTTCTTCCTCTGCCTGGAATTCTCTCCCTCATCTTCTCCTGCTAACCACTATTCATCTTTGATGTCCCAGTATAAGCGTCACTTATTCAGGAATGTCCCAGACTGGGTTAGTTTCCCTAATATACACTCTCATTTCATGTATACTTGTGTTTCATGTGTACAGTTTAATACCTAAACTGTAATTAGGTATGGGATTACTTGTTTCACGCATCATTCCCTCACTAAGCTGTATGCTCCAAGAATGCAGAGGCCATGCCTTCCTTGTTCACTGTTCTAACATCTTTGCCCAGAAAAGTGCCTGGAAAAAGGTACTCAATACTATTTTGAGAAAAAGAGAAAGTAGGAGGAAGGAGAGAGGAAAGGCAGAAAAGAAGGAGTTCACAGCTATAGCTACAAGTCTTACTCAGAGAAAAACAAGCAGAGGACCAAGGATAGATCCATAGATACACCAATACATTAAAGGATATCTAGCCAGAAATGTCTATTAAGGAATTACCCCAGGATTATTTTAGCAGATTTTGGTGCAAAGGCGGTAATGGAAATCATGCACGTGGATGAGATTTCCTCCGAATAGTATGGTCCAGAAGTAAAGAGAAAGAGAGTGGTCAATAGTTACCAAATGCTACACATGAACAGATATACCTGGTTACCCAACCTATTCAACTACGAGCAATGTGAGAGCATGAAGAATGTCTATTTCAACTCTTTACTTTCAGCACCTGCGTCGTGTCTGACACACCACGAATGTTCAAGAAATATCGGGTAAACAAATTCATGAAAGGCAATGAGTATTTCTCATATATGGCTTAGGAAACCAACCTCCCTTTATACTAAAGTTTACTTGAGTGAAATCAGTTATTTGAGCAACAGGAGTATGTAACTACTAAAAGGTTAGCCCCTTTATACAACTTAAGAAAAACATCAAGGTCCACTCAAAACCAAACTTCAGAGAAACATAATACACAAATCCAAATTAAGATGAATTTCCTGAAGGCTAATTATCACGGACTTAGATTTTCACAAGTTTACACCAATACTTTTGTCTGCTTTGTTTCATATCCTTCTTTAAAGTTCAAATGACTTTATATGTATTCCTAATATTCCTAAAATACTTATTTCTCCATATTTGGCATTTAATTAGTTATAACATTTTAAATGAACCTGAACCCACCATTCCTTGAATACAGATCAGTTAAAGAATCAGCTTTCCCCAAATCCCCACAAGTTGATTTTACTGTGTTTTTGTTGATGTGACTACTTTTAGAAGTAGAGGGTTGTCAAACACAGCCGGCAATAAATTAAAAATTACATAAAGAAACTTTATATTCAACATTAGGAAAAAATGCTATTAGTTAGTAATAGAACATCCCATCATATGACTTCATTTGAGAACTAAACTTAAATAAACTTTTCATAACATCTGAGGACAGATAGATAAAAGAAAAGAAAAACTCCAGAAACCAACCTTACACATCAGTAATTCATGTTGGAATTTCTGATGATTTAGGACTTTAAATCCTTTATCAAACAGGAGCTTAACAAAGAATGTCTGGAATTGATCATATAAAATTTTTACTCTTTTCACAAAAAGAACCCCATACCCATGAGATTTGAAATAATTATGGGAGGTAATGAAAGGCAAAGGTTATTAATGTGCTTTAAATATTTATTTTAAAATATTTACTTTAAAAATTCCGAACAAGAAATATTCTTAATAGCTACCATTGTGTAAGGAAAACCAAATATTTCTGCAATATGAGAACAAATAAATTTTGCAAGTTGTTGGATGATATAGATCATTAGTTTCTCTATCAGCTTATTACCAAGTCTGTTTTCTAACAAAACAAAATTCAGTCGTAATTTTATTTAAAAACCTCTCTCACTCTGAATGTTTCTTCATTTGTAAAGTAACAAGATTAAAGAGATTATCTCGGAGGTTCCTTTTAACTCTAAAATGCTAGAATTTTAATAAGTCCAAATTCAAAGAACTTCAGGAATAAGAGGATTTCAATCCTTTGTTTAATTTCCCTTAGTAATGAGATAAGAAAAGTCCTGAATCTATGGTCTAAGGCAAGAGTAGGCCGTTTTTGTTTTGTTTTTCTGTAAAGGACCAAACACTAAATATTTCACGCTTTTCAGGCCATAGGATCTCTGGGCAACTACCCAACCGTCACAGCAAAACAGCAGCCACAGACAACACATCGACAGAGGAGTGTGGCTATATTACAATAAAACTTGATTTCTGGACACGGAAATTTGAATTTCATATAATCTTCACGTGCCACAAAACATTTTTCTTCTTTTTTTTTAACTTTTAAATAATCTAAAAACCTTTTTAAAAATCTAAAAACCATTCTTAGTTTACAGGCCACACGAAAACAAGAATTGTGCCAATTTGGTCTGTGGACCATAGTTTGAGTTTGCTAACTCCTAGTTTAGCGCACGCTCATATCAGAAAGAAAAAAAATATATAACTATTAGTATGCAACACAGATAAAACTATTTAAAACATCACTATGCTTATACAAATAAGCACTTTAAAATTATCTCCCTTTTCTTTTTGCAAAGATAAACTCCTGACCTCTGACTTCCACTTCCCTAATGTAAGATACTAGAGAGGAGCGAGCCACTGCTCTCCCTTCAAAAACTAGACTAACGTAATAAAGCTTCGGAAGCAGTTAAGTAGTAGATAAACTACAAATCCTGGGGTGGAAGAACACTTCCAACGTGAGCCCAGACCATGGGCATTTTCTTCCATGGGGGCATCTGCAGAGTTCAGGTTCAAGTGAAGACTGAGCTTGGCTTAAACAGAGGAACTCTGCTAAAGGAAACCGGAAACCACTGATGCTTTTAGATGTCTGCAGGAGTTGGAATGAAAGACTGGAATCTAGAAAAGCCCCAAATATGTGGCCAGTTTTCCCCATGGTGCATCTGTGTAATGACAGGGCACTGAAGAGGATAGGGAGGCTAGGCCAACAGGTCAGGGTCGATTTCCCAGTCTCCCAGTATTGATTTAGAAGACAGAATTCCAGTAGAGGGAGAAGTCTACTTCATCCCTGATTGGACTGAAGTGGTCAACACCTCATCCTATTTGTCTAACACAGCAAAGAGCAAAGCTCTCTGGAAGAAAGTAACATCATATGGAAAAAATGTTGTCCTTTTACACACGATGTTAGGTACGCAATAAACATATTAAGAGACAGCAACAAATTAAGGTGACACATAATCAAGAGAAAAACCACACAATTAGGCAAACTCAAGATAACCCAGATATTGAAGTGAGGAGGCAAGAACCTGAAGTAGATACAGTGATGAAAAAAAATAGATGAAATGACATAATTTTCAATATAATCTATTAGGTTGGTGCAAAACTAATTGCAGTTTGAAAGGTTAAAAATAACTGTAAAAACCACAATTATGTTTGCACCAACCTAATATTAAGGAAAGAAAAAAAAAGCCAAGTGGATTTTCTGAAAAATAAATACCTGAAATTAAGAACTTGTCAGATGATTATAAGAGAACAGACCAGAGGAAAACAGAATCCATGGTCTTGCTGACAGGCCAAGAGAAAATTCCTAAACTCCAAGCACAGAGAACAGAATGGGATGAACAAAACAGAGAATATGAGATGTGAGACACAGTCAAATGGTCTCATAGTCGTGTATTTGTCATCTAAGACAAAGAGAGAAAAAAAGAATGGAACAAAAGCAATATGTGAAGAGATAATTAATACAATTTTATAAAAATGAGGAAAGACAGCTCTGAAATTCAAGAAATTCAGGGAACTCTCAAGTAGTAAAATGCAAAGAAAACCATACCTAGGCACACCAAAAGCTAGGTATGGTCAAACTGCTGAAACAAAGGATAAAGAGAAAATGTTAAAAGCAGCCAGAGCAAAAAGATACACTCAGAGGAACAACAATAAGACTGATCGCTTCCATTCTTTGAATTGAAAAGTGCTGAGGACATAAAAAAAAAACAAAAAACCTAGCAACCCAGAATTATACACCTATCAAAAATATCCTTTAAAAATTAAGACGAAAATAGAGATCTTTTTACACCCACAAAAGCTGACATAATTCATTGTCACTATACCAATACTACAAGAAATACAAAAGGAAAGTCTTCCTTTAATAATTACTATGTCAAAATTTTAAATAAAAGGACACAGACTAAAACGTAAAAGGACTAGAGAAGCTATATCTTGAAGATACTTACTGGCCTCCCCAAAAAAGCTGGGGCTATAGTGATACTTGATAAAGTAATTTTTAAGGCTAGAAGTATTATTAGAGATGAGTAAAGCATTTCATAATGCTAAAAGGGTCAATTCAAAAGAAAATATAACAGTCCTAAATTTGAACGCATCTATTAATAACATAGCTTCAAAATATATGAAGCAAAATTGGGAGTATAAGAGAAAAGACATTCATAAAAAATCAGATTTTAGCATCTCTTCTAATTGATAGAATAAGGAGAGGACAAAATAGCATGGACATAGAAAAAATTTTAAAGTAATTAATCAACATGACCTAACTGGCATACATAGAAAAACACATCCAACAACTGCGGAATGCACATTCTTTTTTAATGCATATAGAATACTTACCAAAATAGACAATATGTTGGACCACAGACCGAGTCTCAACAAATTTCCAAGTACTGTGATTATAGAAAAATTAAACTAGAGATCAGCAGAAAGAAAACTAAAAAATTCCCAAATGTTGGGAAATCTGAAACAACAGATTTCTAAATAAATTATGGGTCAAGGAGCTATAGAAAGTTACAATGGAAATTAGAAATATTTTCAATTAAATGAAAATGAAATATGACATATCAAAACTTATGGAACGCATCCAAAGTAGTGCTTTGGGGAAATATATAGCATTTTGCATATATATAAATGCATATAATGAAAAAAGAAAGTTTGAAAGTAAATGATACAGGCTTACAACTTAAGAAAAAAATTGCAAATTAAATGTAAAGAATGTAAAGAGAGGAAAAGTACAAAATAAGAGCAGATATCAATGAAATAGAGACCAGACATTCAACAGAGAAAATCAAGGAGCCAAAATTGGTTCTCTGAAAAGATTAATAAATGTAATAAATATCTAACAAGATCAGCCAGGAAAAAATAAAACTGCAAATTACCCATATGAGAAATAAGACAGGAGATATCACTACAGATCTACCCATAAATTTCCAACTTAAATAAGATAGACAAATTCCTTCAAAAATGTAACTTGCCAACACCTAACAAGGAAAAAAAATACCACATCTGAAGACATGTCTGTTAAAGAAACTGAATCTTTAATCAAAACCTTCCCACAAAGAAAACTCTAGACCTAGATGGCTTTGCCAGTGAATTCCTCCAAACATTTAAAAAATTTATTAGTACATTCTTCCAAACAATACCAATCTTAGACTGACTCATCCAGAGAATATAAAATGAAGAAACATTTCCCAAATCACTCTATGAGGCTAGCATAACTCTGATATCAAAATTTGAAAAAGGTATTTCAAAGTAAGAAAATTTCAGGCCACTATCTCCCATGAATATGGAAGCAAAAACACTACATAGCCAAAAAGTGGAAACCCAAATGTTCATCAGTCAATGAATGGGTAAACAAAATGTGATACATCCATATAATGAAATATTACGTATTCTGCCATAAAAAGAAATGAGGTAGGTAGACACATGCTACAATATGGATGAACCCTGAAAACATTATGTCAAAAAAAAAGGCCACCAAAGGTCAAAACCTGTATGATTCCTTTTATATGAAATGTTCAAATATTTTACGGTGGCCAAGACAAGGAAACCACCAAAGTGTCCTTCAATAGATGATTAGATAAAGAAGATGTGGTATATATACACAATGGAATACTACTCTGCCATAAGAAAAGATAAAATAGTGCCATTTGAGACAACATGGATAGATCTTGAGATTATTATGCTAGACGAAATACCTCAGACAGAAAAAGTTGAGAACCACATGATTTCTTGATATGTGGAATATAAAACTGAAAGCAACAAAGAAACAAGACAAATAACGAAACAAAAACTCATAGACACCAATAATAGTTTAGCGGTTACCAGATGGTAAGAGACCAGGAAAATGGACTCTAGAAGAGAGTATACGGGGTCAAAGGATGGAAGGAGAACTGACTCTGGGTAGTGAACACACAATGTGAGATATAGATGATGTATTAAGAATTGTACACCTGAAATCTATGTAACTTTACTAACAATTGTCACCTCAATAAACTTTAATTTAAAAAGAAAAGAAAAAAGAATAACAAAATAAGGAGGAAATATGATCATTTCAACAGAAGCAGAAAAAGTATTTTATAAAACTCAACATCTATTTGTGATGATATATCTCAGTAAAGTAGGAAAAGTTACTTAATCTGATAAAGAGTATCTACAATAAAACCTACAGCTAACATTATACTTAATTATACTTAAAATGTTAATGATGAAAAATTAAATACTTCCACTAAGTATGGGATAAAAACATTAAGGGCTTACACTATCACCACTTCTTTTTTACTAAATTAAGTCAAGTAAAAGAAATAAAAGTCATAATGGTTGAAAAGAAAAAATAAAGCTCTTTTATTTGTAGATAATATAACTATATTTATGGAAAATGCCAAACAACCCACAAATAAGGAATTAATAAGTGAATTATCAACTAAATACAACACCAATTTTTTAAAAATCAACTAATTTGTAAAATACCGTATGTAAACTGAAGCTTTTCTATGGAAGCTAGACTGATTTCTCCTGTGTCATTAATGCAATGGATGATACTCTCATCATTGTGTTCAAGCATCACTGAATAAATCAGGAGAAACAGTAGGCTGTTTACCAGGTAGAAAACTTACTTACTTAACCTAGGCTGATAATTAGTAACAAGAAAAGAGATTTTCAACAGTTCAAGTTGATCTAAGGGAAAGACGCAAACTGATTCCCTATATAGTTTCAGTCTCTTGGTCTTATTTGGAAGTCTTCAAAAGGGGGTAGGGGGTAGAGGTAAGAACTATGAATAAAGCTACCTTTGGCAGTAGGCAGAGAAAAGGAAAAGAGGTTGGACGGGTTGGGGGACACGGGGGTGGGGGAGGAGGAGGGTGGAGTCGAAAGTGAGGGAAGAAATCTCTGCAAAGTTATGACTTTAGACCACGCAGATTTATACTCTAAGGTACACATGGCCTAAGTAGGGGAGGAAAATTGAAGCAATGAAACAACTGGAAAACTTTCTGAAGACCATCTATTCATGCCAGGCTTCAGAGAGCCACCACGAAGATAAGGAGAGTTCGTAGTAAAATAACCAGGCACACAGATACAAGCAACACAAGGCACCACGGCTGAGAACTAGTAGAAGCAGACACCCAGACTTCAGATGGAATTTTCAGACACAGCTTACCAAATTCAAAGAAATAAAAGACCAGCTTTGAAATATCTGCAGATTACTGAGAACACAGCACACGTAAAAAAAAGAATCAAATCAAACTCCAACGCATAAAAAATATAATAACTGAAACTAAAGACTCAATAAGTAGGTTTAGTATACACTAGACACAGGTGAACAGAGAATTGAAAATAGCTAAATTCAGCGTAGAAAGATAAAAACGTTGCAAATGTGTCCCTGAGACTTTTTCCCGATCTGAAACCTCTTCCTTCGATGCCCCCCATCCCAAGAGAGATAGCCTGACCCTTCCGAATGCACTGGACCCCATCACATCCACCATCCTTGGAATTTGGCTCAACCACTTAAATCCTCTCTTTGTTCACTCTTTAATCTCTCTCTTTTTTCTATGGCTTCTAACTGGCCTCCTCCAAACGAGAAAAAAGAAAAAAAAGTTAAGTGACTTCCCTATTCCTCTTTATCACTAAATTTCTTGATGAAAAACAGTGTAGAACTTTTTCAGGCCCTCACTATCAAACTCCTAGAAGTGTATGAGACTTCTTAATACCACACATTTTTTGTTGGCTGTCTTGAATTCCCCATCTTGTAGAACAACCCCTATTTTCAGTGTTCCTTCTACTTTTGTTGAGGATTCCTTTTCAGTCTTACTAGCTCCTTTTACTTTCTTTTCTTGTCCCTTAAATCTTTAGTATATCCATATTACAACTCATGAGAGTTAGCTGTTCATATTTATTTCTATATTGGTAACTTACAAACCTCGTTTTCAATAAGCTATAACAACCCTAAACAACAATAGCTACCGCGTTTCCCCGAAAATAAGATTTAGCCAACCATCAGCTCTAATGCGTCTTTTTGGAGCAAAAATTAATATAAGACCCGGTCTTATGGTATATTATTATATAAGACTGGGTATTATATCATATCATATCATATCATATCATATCATATTATATTATATTATATTATATTATATTATGACTGGGTATTATATTATATTATTAGATTATATAAGACCGGGTCTTATATTATAGTAAAATAAGATCAGATCTTACATTAATTTTTGCTCCAAAAGATGCACTAGAGCTGACTGTCTGGCTAGGTCTTATTTTCGGGGAAACATGGTATTGAGAATTCATAAACATCATCAGAATGCTTGTGTAGAGCCAGCTATGTTCTTTAACAACAAATGAAAATCCCCACCATGAAAATCGACAACCTCTCTTAGTCAGTGCAATGCCCCCAACCACCCATTTAGCTCATGACAGATAATCTGACCCTCTACTTACATGCTAAAACGGAGACACCATCAGGAACATATTCCCTTTACTTTTCTCAATGAACTTTGATCTCTACAAGGCCTAACTCCATTAATTAACCCCATTCTCCCCTTTTTGTCCATCATGCCTACCCTTTCCCTCAGTCTAAGTTAAAAAGAGTACGGAATTTACAGGCAAACAGCCTAGGTTCAAATGCACATTCTGTCCTTTATTAGCTCTGTAATCTTGGGAAAGTTACTTAACTTCTCTGTGCCTCAGTTGTTTCATCTGTAAAACAGGATAAAAGAGTACCTCTCCCATTGGATTATGAGGCGCTTAAAGTTATGCTAGGTATTTAGTAAGAGCTAAAGAAATTGTATTTTTTATTATTACTGTGTTGAACTAAAGTGTCTGCCTTGGTTTGGATTTCCAGAAGCAGACTTGATTCAAGTCCAAGAAGTTGTTTTGAGAGGCGATTCAGGAAAAACATGGGTAGGGGGAAGCAGAAGTGAGATAGGGAAGGGAAGGCAGGCAAGAAAGAGTGCATTATTAAGCCGGGTATCTTAAGATGGGCAGCTAGAGCACGGCCCTACTGGAGAACTCAGGCAGATGGTGTAGAAGATGGCGCAGTCGTCCCAACTGAAGGATAAGAAAAATGAGGTATTTATTGACCGCTTCCTCATCCATGACCAGTTGAAGGCCTTTCTGAAGACATTAACTCTCTGGCTTTTCTGATTTGCCCTACACACAGTGTGTCTCTGCGGCCAGTAAGAAAGTTCTCAGGCAGAAAGTCATAGACGTAAGCAGACAGTGGAGAGATGAACGCCGAAGACATATGGGTAGAACACTAAGAACATCTCCTACAGCGTCTCATCCAAAAGATGAAGTCATTCTTTGTTTCCTTCTTTCCCTCTTTTCCTTTAATCGCTAATTTCTAAATACTCTACTCCCTTCTCCATCCACCATCAATTCACTTTCCTACTGAAATGTGACTCCTCCTTGCCGTCTGGCAAAAAGGTGGGAGCGAGTGAGTGGGTGTTAGGTCATTATGATCCCTTCCTGCCAACTTCAAGTTGATGTCTCAGACTCCTGCCAGCTGACCTACAGAAAAAGGGGCAGTTTGTAAGTGACAGTACATTCATGAGGAGCCTGTGAACAGACTGAACATAATCTACTTGAGACAGGATTGAAACTCCCAACAGACTTTGCAAAATACACGTCTAGGGCAAAGTTTTACCTACAAATCACAGACCAGGAAGTCAAAAACATTTAGGTAACAATTAAATCACAGAACTGACTGAAATAACGAAGAAAGAATATTTGCAGAAAAGGGTACCCAGAATGGACTCTTGAAAAACTAGTTCTTCCTCCCTAACTATCTAGACGAGGGGTGTCCAAACTGCAGCCCGCGGGCCAACTGCGGCCCGCGATCCATTTTTTATTGGCCCGCAGCAAATCCCAAAAATATATTTAGTTTACTTAAATAAACCAGGTGAGGCAATACGTACTTCACCTCGAGTGAGTGGCCCGGCTGTTTGTGTATTTTACGCATATGGCCCTTGGTGAAAAACGTTGAAAAAAGTTTGGACACCCCTGATCTAGAGGAAAGGCATTATTTCTATACTTGAAATCCAGTTAGCTGCTAGACTTAACATTCTTCCTTCATCCTTCTAACACCAAATGTCTCTCAAATCCATTCTATTTCATCTGTTCCTACTGACTTTTCTTGGGTTGCATTATCATACGTTAAAACTACTGCAATTGCTTCTTTAATGGCAGCCCTGCTTTTTATCCTCTACAATGATACTAGAGATACACTACTGTTCAAATAGAGCAAAAGCTGAAACAGAATAATAACCTGGTCCTAACATAGCTTTCTAATCTTTTCTCTCACACTCTCATGCTTATTTCCCGTTCCCCACACTTTAGTTATTGCCAATACTTGTGTTTTGCACTTCCTTTGATTTTACCCCAGAATTCACAATGTATTATAGCTCCAGCAACTACCGCTGCCCACCTCAGGAGTCAGCAAACTACATCCTGTAGTCCAAATCTAGCCTGCCACCTATTTCTTTTTTTTTTAATTTTATTTTATTGGGGAATATTGGGGAACAGTTGTGTTTCTCCAGGGCCCACCAGCTCTAAGTCTCTGTTCTTCAATCTAGTTGTGGAGGACGCAGCTTGGCTCCAAGTCTAGTCACCGTTTTTTCAATCTTAGTTGCAGAGAGCGCAGCCCACCATCCCATGCGGGAATTGAACCCGCAACCTTGTTATTGAGAGCTCACTCTCTAACCAACTGAGTCATCCGGCCGCCCCTCTGGAAGCTCAGCGGCAGCTCAGTGGCAGCTCGCAGCCTTCAATGTGGAGGGCGCAGCTCACCGGCCCATGTGGGAATCGAGCCAGCATCCCTGTTGTTCAGAGCTCACATTCTAACCAACTGAGCCATCCGGCCACCCCTAGCCTGCCACCTATTTTTGTAAATACATTATATTGGAACACAGCCATGCTCATCTGTTTACATATTGTCTATGGCTGCTTTTACGCTTCAACAACAGAGTTGAACAGGGGCAACAGAGACCATACTGCCTGCAAAGCCTAAAGTATTTACTATCTGGCCCTTCACAAAGCAAGTCTGCTGACGCCTCACCCATATCAAGCAGTCTCATATGTGTATAACTGGATTCCCAGAAGGAAATAAGAGGCTGGGTTTGAGATAATATTAGAGGCAATAAAAGCCAAAATGTGCAAATTAAATAAAATCACACAGATCTAAGAAGTTCAATGAACACCAAGCATGGGATACACACACACACACACACACACACACACACACACACACACAACATATTTAGGCACAGTGTAGTCAAATTACCAAAAATCAAAGAGAAAAGAGAAAAATCTTAAAAGCAGCCAGAGAAAAAAATCTGGTTATCATACGATGGCATCAACCCAAGTACAGCCTATATTTCCCACTGTTTACAATTTAAAAATGTGGACAAAATACAAAAGGAACGAAAGAGGGGGGAATGAAGGGAGGACAGGAAGGGGGAGGGAGGAGGAGCGAAGGGGGAGAGGGGAGGGAGGAAAGAAGGCAGAGTGGGAGGAAGAAAGGGAGGGAGGAAAGGAGGGAGGAAATGACTTGAGGACTCTGGGAAGCAAACAAGCAGATTGCAGGGGAGGGTCAAACTTAGAAAAGTGAGCTTCCCAGCGCTTTTCCCCCCTTTTCCCTAACAGCTTTGTCCCAAGGCCAGGAGGCCATCACTTCATACAGAGCAATAACCCAGAAATTAAAACTCCAAGAGAAACCCTATTTTCTGGCCACAGGAATTGGGGAAAGGAGCTCCTGCCTGCCAGAGAATGTGAAAGAAACCCTGGAATGGGGAAAGGGATTCTCTAATTGTCTATACACCGACACAAGTTTTGCACTACTTTGGGGCTGTACAGGTATGGGACAGACCTGTAGCAACATAGCAAAGGCTCTGAGAACTGAACTGAAATTTGAACCACCACTCACAGAAGGCAAGAGTACATTTGCCATTTGAACTTAAATGGGTTGATAGTCTGCTAAAAGAAACAATAAAAATTCCCATTCTCCAGAGAATTATAAGCCACAGAGTTTACAAAACATAACGTTCACAATGTCCAAAATAAAATTCAAAATTCTCACAATGCAAAAAGCAAGAAAAATGTGATCAATTTTAAGGAAAGAAACAATTAACAGGTGCCAACCCTGAGATGATCCAGATATAACTATCCAACAACACTTTTAAAGCAACTACTACAAATATCTATCAAGTAAAGGCAAACACACTTGAACTGAATGGAAAAAAGTTCTCAGAAGACAAATTATTTAAAAAACGAACTAAATGTAAATTTTGAAACTGAACAATACAATATGTGAAATTAAAAAATTCACTGGATGGCCTCTATAAGAGAATGGTGACGACAGAGAAAAAAATTCTATAAGCTTGATAATGAATCAATAAGAATGATCCAATCTGAAGAACAAGAGAAAAAAAATTGACAGAAGGAAAAATGAATAGTCAGAGACTTGTGAGACTATCTCAAAAGTTTTACCATATTATCAATGGAATCTTAGAAATAAAAAAGAAACTAGGGCAGAGTATTTTACGAAACAATGGCAGAAAGCATCCCAAATTTGGTGGAAGACAAATTTCCAGATTCAAGAAGCTGAGCATTCTCCAAAAAGGATAAAACTCAAAGAAAATAATGACTAGACACATCAAATCAAACTGCTGAAAACCAAAAACAAAGGCAATATTCTTGAAAGCAGATAGAGAAAAATGACATACTATATAGAGGGGAATAAGATTCAAATTACCAAAGCTTCTCATCAAAAGTCATAATGGTAAAAAGACAGTGAATTATATTCCCCAAACTGTATTTCACATCCCCGTGACAACACTGTGACTAATAATTTTTACTTTCTAATTCCTTCACCTTCTCTCCCCCATCCTCATCCCCCTCCCATCTAGTAACCATCAGGTTTTTTTTTCCTTATCTGAGTCTGTTTCTGTTTCGTCTGTTCATTTATTCCGTTCTTTAGATTCCACATATAAATGAAATCATATGGTATTTGTCTTTCTCAGTTTGACTTATTTCACTTACAATATTCTATAATCAACAATGTTATAAAGATTATGCACGGTGCCAGACGGGCACTGGACTTATCAGGGGGATCACGTCATAGACTGTGTAGATGCCTGACCACTGTGCTGTACACCTGTAGCTGAAGCTGAATAATACTGAATGTCAACTATAATTAAATATATATGTGTGTGTGTATATATATATGGTGATGGGATGTGGAGTGCAGCATAGGGAATACAGTCGATGGTATTGTAACAGCTATATACGATGTCAGAGGGTAGTAGATGGAGAGAGGCTATAACTTTGTGAGGGGTATAAAAAGCTAACTATTACATTGCTTTGTATACCTGAAACTAATTTAAAAAAAACCAGAAGAGTGGAAAATTATTAAAATGCTGAAAGGAAACAAGTGTCTACTCAGAATTCTATGTCCACCTAAAATATCCTTTAGGAATGAAAGCAAAATAAAGACATTCTCAGATGAAGACAAATGGAGTTTATCCCCAGCAGACTGCTATATAAGAAACGCGAAAGTAAGTACTTTAGGCTGAAAGGAAATGTATTATTTCAGGAATAAAGAACAGAAATAATAAATATATAGGTAAACATAAAATACCATTTTTTTCCTTTAAGTTCTTTAAAACATATAGGACTGTTAACAGCAAACTATAATACTGCATGTCAAGGTTTGCAAAGTATGCAGCCGTAACACACATACCGTGTTTCCCCGAAAATAAGACCTAGCCGGACAATGAGCTCTAATGCGTATTTTGGAGCAAAAACTAATGTAAGATCCGGTATTATATTATATTATACCCAGTATATTATATTATATTATACCTGGTATTCTATTCTGTTATATTATACCTGGTATTATATTAATTTTTGCTCCAAAAGACGCATTAGAACTGACTGGCCGGCTAAGTCTGATTTTCAGGGAAACATGGTAACAACTATAACATAAATTTTGTATGGGGTTTGGTCAGGGGTGCGGGGGAAGTTGCAGAGGGGAAAAAAAAAAGATCTATATGATTGCAAGGTTTCTCTATTTTTAAATGAAGCAGTACAACAGTAACTCTAAGTAGATTGTAAAAGATTAGGCATATATTGCAATCCTTAGGGCATTCATTAAAAAATAAAAAGATAAAGCCAAAAAGGCCAATAGATATATTAAGATGGAATACTAAAATATAATCCAAAAGGAGGTAGAAAAATAAGAAGAGACAAATGCAAAACAAAGAGGAAAACAGAAGACAATATAATGGTAGACCTAAAGCCAACGATATCAATATTTAATTACATTAAATATTAATGGTCTAAACTCTCCAAATAAAAGGCAAAGATTGACTAAGTAAAAAACAAACAAACAAACAAAAACAACAAACAAACAAAAACCAGCAGAATCCTACACATGCTATCCAAAGAAGAGAAACTTTAAGAATAAAATTGCAGATAGAGCTAATAAGTAAATGTATGGGAAAAAATTTACCATGCAAACAGTAAGCTGAAGAAGGCTGAAGAGGCTATTTTGACATCAAATAAAATAAGTTCAAGACAAAGAGTATTACTGCAGATAAAGAGAGATGTATCATAATTAATTTTTTTAAATTCACAGGAAGTTTTAACAATTTTAAACGTATATGTACCTAACAGCAGAGCCCCAAAGTATATGTAGCAAAACTGACAAAATTAAAGGGACAATGCAAACCCACAGTTAGAGTGGAATATTTTTAATACCCTTCTCCCAGCAACTGTTAGGACTATATAAAAAATTATTACACACATAAAAGATCCAAATAACACTGTCAAAAGATCAAAATAACACTGTTAACTACTGACAATTAAAAAACTCTACATGCGGGGCCGGTCCGGTGGCTCAGGTGGTTAGAGCTCCGTGCTCCTAACTCCGAAGGCTGCCGGCTTGATTCCCACATGGGCCAGTGGGCTCTCAACCACAAGGTTGCCAATTCAATTCCTTGAGTCCCGCAAGGGATGGTGGGCTCTGCCCCCTGCAACTAAGATTGAACACGGCACATTGAGCTGAGCTGCCTCCCGGATGGCTCGGTTGTTGGTTGGAGCACGGGCTCTCAACCACAAGGTTGCCAGTTCGATTCCTCGAGTCCCGCAAGGGATGGTGGGCAGCGACCCCTGCAACTAAGATTGAACACGGCACCTTGAGCTGAGCTGCCACTGAGCTCCTGGATGGCTCAGTTGGTTGGAGCACGTCCTCTCAACCACAAGGTTGCCGGTTCGACTCCCGCAAGGGATGGTGGGCTGTGCCCCCTGCAATTAGCAACGGCAACTGGACCTGGAGCTGAGCTGCGCCCTCCACAACTAAGACTGAAAGGACAACAACCTGACGCTGAACGGCACCCTCCACAACTAAGATTGAAAGGACAACAACTTGACTTGGAAAAAAGTCCTGGAAGTACACTCTGTTCCCCAATAAAGTCCTGTTCCCCTTCTCCAATAAAATCTTAAAAACAAACAAACAAAAAAAAAAACTCTACATGCACAAATGGCAGAACACACATTCTTTTCAAGTGCACATGGTACAATCACTAAGGCAGAACACATCCTGGGAGATAAAGCAAATTTCAATAAATTTAAAAAATTAGAAAATCACACAACATGTGCATTATAAATTACAATAACATATATTAGAAAACCCTAAATATCTGGTTTAAATAAAATAATTTTAAACAATGCACAGATCAAAGCTGAAATAACAAGGAAAATTAGAAAATACTTTAAACTAAGTGACAAAGAATACAGACTATCAAAATTTGTGGGATGCAACTAAAGCAATGCTTAGATAAAAATTCACAGCTTTAAATACTTATGTTAGAAGACAAAAAAAATCGACAATCAATGATCTAAGATTCTACTGTAAGAAACTATGAAAAATAGCAAAGCTAACTCAAAGCAAGCAGAATTAAATTATAATGAGAGAAAGTTAATGAAATAGAAAACAGATCAATAGAGAAAGTTAACAAAGCCAAAAGTTGGTTTTTTGAACTTAAAAATAAAACTGACAAACATCTAGCCAGGCTGATCAAGGACAAAAGAGAAAACACCATCACAAGGAATGAAAAAGAAATGATCATCACAGATCTCACACACATTTCAAAGAATAAGAAAAAAATGTTATAAACAATGTTATGCCAAAAATTTCAACAATTTAGATGAAATGATGAAATGGGCAAACCGTTCAAAAAAAAAAAAACACAAGTTGCCAAAATTGGCAAGAGAAGTAACAAAAAATCTGACTATCCTTATATCTATTAAAGAAACTGAATTTGTCAAAAGCTTCCCTAAAAGGAAATTCCAGGACCAGATGGTACCCCTGGTGAATTCTATTAAATATTCAAGAAAAAACAATAAGACCAATCTCATGCAAACCTTTTAAAAATACAGGAGAAGGGATTACACCCCAAAATTTTTAACAAAATATTAGCAAATCAAATTTAACAATATACCACATACGAGGAGATTTTATCCCAGGAATGCAAGGTTGACTTAACATTCAAAAACTAACTAATTTTTTTATTTTATTCTCTTAATATATGATCATTTCAAAAAATGCAGAAAAATCATTTAACAAAACTCAAAACACACTTGGGATTAAAAAAAAGTGTCAGCAAAGTAGGAATAGTAAATAACTTCCTCAAACTGGCAAAGGCTATCAAAATACGTATGGCTACTATCATACTTAATACTGAAAGACCGAAAGAATAATTTGTAATTGTTTCCCCCTCAGATTAGGAACAAGGAAGAATGCAACTTTTACTACTTCTAGTCAGTATTATTATGGAAGTTCTTGTCATTAAAATAAATGTGGGGGTAGAGTGGGGGTATCTGGACATCAGAAAGAATGATAATATGATTATATAGAACATCCCAGAGAATCTACAAAACAACTATTATAATTAATCCACAGCACCTGTTACAGTCCACCTACTACACTAGTAAGATCCACTTGCTTCTAATAAAGCTCCTCCATAATTCTGGTTACTCTCATTTCCTAGAGAAACTTTCCAGAGGAAGTAAAGCAGGACAAACCACAGCCCTCCCTACCCTGACCCAGGCCCCACTAGTTTCAGATAATCTCAAGGCCAAAATTATAGTCACAACCTCTTTGTTAGCCATTCTAGATTCCCTTCATCTTTGCTAGCCTTTTTGCTGGTCCAGGTGACTGATCTTGCGAGGTGGTCATCAGGCCTTTCTCATGTCCATTTACATCAAAACTGGACAAGGAAGTACGAAGAGACACCTAGCAGCTTACCTGTGTGCCAAACGCCCAAGCTCCACTGGGAGCAGCAGCCCTACCTCCGCCCGATAATTAGGCACATTAGCCCCGTCAAAATGGCGACTCCTTTCCTTGGAAAAGGAGCGCCAAGTCCCAGCAGTGGCTGTGCCTTAACATGTAACAGGACTCTTACAGTGTCTTCTGCTGGAATGATTCCCTTCTAAGAACCAGGACGTTGTAATCCCTGGTACGCAGAGCTACAGGGACAGGAAGCATAAGTTCCCTGTGGATCACTGACAGTGACGCTAAATGGAGCCACGACCATCTGCGTGTGTTCTTCCCACTGGGAACACGGATACCCTGCAAGGACATCCTGGAGGATGGCACCTCGTCCTTGCAGGGTACCCTGTCCAAATTCCAGGTTTTCAGCATCAGTTGTGCCATCAAAAGACTGTTTTGTTTTACTGCTCTATCAGGTCAAAAGCTTCTGGGTGGGGTGGTACATGATGGGAAACATGGATCCCATACGTCCTCCTTTGCTATAAAATGGGTCTCTTACTTTGCAAAGATGTTATGTGGGACCTTGTGCTGGGGGATCAAACACTCTGTAAGCCTTCAAGAATCTGTGTGTGTGTGTGAGTGTGTGTGTGTGTGTGTGTGCGAGCGTGCGTGCACACACATGCACAAGCACATACATGAAGTCCCTTTCCTCCCTTAGCAGGCCCAGCACCTCCCAAAAGGTTTTAACCACTTAACTCTAATTATTGGTTTGGTGACAGCCAGTAGGGCAGAGGAGAATAGACATAGACGGGGGGTAGTAGGAACAGCACACTCTTCACGCAACTACCCTCTAGCCAGAAGAAGAGGGCCGCTTCTGTAAGCCCACATGGCTCAAGGGAATTTGGGCTTTCAAGGTTTTTAAATGCATCAACTCAGATGTTCCGTCCTAAGAATCAGTGTCCCCATTCATTTCTAACCAGAGCACTGACACTGGCATAGCAGAGCTGCTGAGAATTCAACCCACCCAGGAGCTCTGCTACAGAATTCTTACCATTACCTGCACAAAAACTGTGCTTTCTCCTGTCTCACCTCTTGCGCTTGCTTTTGCACCAGCTCAGAATACCATCGCTTTGTCATAATACACTATGCTTTCTTAGTGATTTCATTTAACACTTTTATCAGTACCTGCCTTTATACCTTTCATCTTCCCCAACCAGACAATAAACTGAAGTGTACAAACATTGTCTTATACATCTTTATTGGGCCAATGGTTACGTACGCCAAGGAGTAATCCCTGAGCTTTTGTTAGATTGACTGACTACTTAACCTCTTATAACCAAAATCCCACGCATCTGAAGGATGTGCTCAAATACCATTTCTAATAACAGATAAAGAAGCTGAAGGAACTAAGGAACTTAGCTTAGAGAAAAAAAGCAATTCCGCCCTTTCACCACAATCTCCTCTATTGTTTCTATGAGCACTGTTCTTCCACCACTTCAACCCAGATACCCTGCCCCTCATTATCTCCCAATCTCTCAGTTCCTTTCCTGCAGCACTTTTCTTTTTACCATGTGGTCAATCGTGTCACCAAAAACCTTCCTTCACTTTCTTTTTTTCTTTAACCTTCAATCACACTTCAACTTTGAATCAACTCAACTAGCAGTTTTTTCCATTTCTCTTTGGAGTGGAAAAACATACAATATCATGCTGATTGGAATTTTGAATTTGTAGCTTTAATAATAAATGATAGCAAGAGCAGCAGCTAACTTTAATGAGCACTTACCATGTACAGGCACAATGTCCTTTCAATAACCCGATAAGGTTATAAGCACAGAAGGAGACAAAGGAATACTAATCAGCTTGCCCAACTTAAGACAGAAAAAGGTAGAACTGGGATTTGAACTAAGGCACTCATTCTGCCTCCAGAGCAGATTTAGCCACTGGGCTCCAGTTCTTTCCAAGTGCAACGTTATACTGCCATGCACACACAGAACTGATCAAATATTCCTTTATTCATTTCCTATCAATCCCTTTCCCCAAGTGAATGTTCCAATTGTGATTGGTTCATTCATACAAAAATGTATTTATTCAGTCACTGACTAAATGAAATAGTTATCTCCACAGTTAACGATCACTGAGACCAAAAATAAGAGCAAGACATGATCCTTGCCTTCTCTTTAAGTCCCCAAACTCCATCGCCCACTCACTCTCAGCAGAAATCAATAACTAATATTTAGTAGCACTTAACGTGCCACGCACTTTACATATATGGATTCATTCTCCATTCTACATATAAGAAAACTGAGGTATAAACAAAAGCAAAATAAATAAGTGGGACTACAACAAACTAAAAAGCTTCTGCACAGCAAGGAAAGCCATCAACAAAATGCAAAGGCAACCTACAGAATGGGAGAGAATATTTGCAAGTATATCTGATAAGGAGTTAATACCTGAAATATTATATACATAATATTACGCACACACAACACACACATACATACACACACTCATTCAACTCAATAACAAAAAAACAAACAATCCAATTAAAAAATTCCAAAGAAGATATACAAATGGCCAACAGGTACATGAAAAGGTGTTCAACATCATTCATCACCAGGGAAATGAAAAGGAAAACCACACAGTGAGATATCACTTCATACCTATTAGAATGGCTGTTATCAAAAAACGTAAGAGATAACAAGCGTTAGTTCGGATGTGGAGAAAAGGGAACCCTTGTGCTCTGCTGGTGGGAATGTAAATTGGTGCAGCCACTATGAAAAAGAGTATGGAGGATCCCCAAAAAACTGGAATAACACATGATCCAGCAATTCTACTTCTGGGTATTTATCCAAATACCCAAATGAAAACACAACATCTGCCCAGCCCCTCACCCCATGTTCTCTGCAGCATTATTTACAAAAGCCAAGACACGGAAGCAACCTAAGTGCCAATCGATGGATGAATGGATAAAGAAAATGTGGTGTACATATGTACAATGGAATATTATTCAGCCATAAAAAGAAGGAAATCTTACCATTTGCAACACCATTGATAGATCTTGAGGGCATGAAATAAGTCAGACAGAGACAAAATACCCTATGACCTCACTTAAATGTGAAATCTAAAAAACAAACTCATAGATACAGAGAACAGATTAGCAGAAGGGGAGGTTGGGCAAAATAGATGAAGATGGTCAAAAGGTACAAACCTCCACTTATAAAATAAGGAAGTCACAGGGATGCAATGTACAGCATGGTGACTATAGTTAATAATACAGTATTGTGTGTCTGAAAGTGCTGAGAGTACATCTTCTAAGTTTTCATCACAAGAAAAAAAATTGTAATTATTTGTGCTGATGGATGTTAACTAGACTTACTGTAGTGACCATTTCACAACATACACAAAAATGAAATGACCATGTTGTACACCTGAAACCAATGTTAGATGCCAATTATATCTCAATTAAAAAAAAATGAGGCACAGAACTTATGTAACAAACCCAAAGTCAAACAGCTAAAAAGTAGCAGAGCCTAGATTTAAACCAGTAGAACTTCAGAGTCTAAGCTCTTAACCAATTCACTAGAATGCCATCAAAGTCATGAACTCCATTAGACTTGAACCACTCAACTTCTCTACTGTACACCTAAAACACAACCCATGCTAATTAATTCATTCAACACTGACTGATAACTGACTTGCCTTTTGTTCCTTGAACACAAGAGTGTTCCGACCCCCGAGCCTTTCCCATTCCCTAAGAGACTCTTCCTCTAGACCTGCCTTCTCATCATTCTGATTCAACTTAAATGTCAATTCCCAAAGAGACCTGTCCCGACCCCCCACTACAAATCGTCTATCATATGATTGGTTTTATGTTCTTCATAATTACTTATCATTACCTGATATTATCAGTTGTTTATTTCTCCCAACGAGTGTAAGTTCCAAGAGAATAGAGACCTTGTCTATCGTGTTCTGCACTTAAAACAGTGTGTAGCTTACAGTGGGCACTTGATATTTACCGAATGGATGCCAAATATTGTGCTGGATATTTCAATTACCAAAATAAATAGGATATGATTCTTATCCTCAATAAATTCCTAGTCTTATATTTATAAATACTCACCTCCTCCCCTTCCATGTTAAAAGAAGACTAGTTCCTAACTTTCCTCAATGGCTAGCCTTTACACCCGTCTGTCACCTTGAACCTGCCCCTGAAATCTCCCTTTGTCTTCTCCCCATCAATCATCCCCCTCTCACGTCTTTAATTTCTCCTTCTCCACTTACTGAGCGTTTCCTACCCGCCTCTCTGTACTTGAATATCCTTCCCTCAGCCCTGCCTAACATCTCCCACTGAGTCCTCACCACACTCTCTACTGTGACCACTTCCTCAAAAGTCATCAGTGACCTGGAAAGTGTTCTCACTTTCTTCAGCATTTAACAACACTGAGGACTTTCAATCCACTTTCTCAGGACCAGAGGTGCTACTATCCATCCCATGGTTCTCTTCTTAGCATTTTTATCTTCTTTTCAGCTTCCT
Organism: Rhinolophus ferrumequinum; assembly: GCF_004115265.2. Lineage (NCBI taxonomy): Eukaryota > Metazoa > Chordata > Mammalia > Chiroptera > Rhinolophidae > Rhinolophus > Rhinolophus ferrumequinum. The sequence continues at coordinate 28,147,757 of NC_046287.1, forward strand.
TCACTGTTTCCTTTTTCTCATACTTTTAAACTTGATGCTCGCGAAAGCTTCATCTTCTATTCTTGCTCCATTATCTGTCCTTGAAAGATCACATCTGCTCCCCTAACTCAGCTGGTGCCCCTGTACAACTAATAATCTTCATTCAGAACCTAAAGCCTAGCTCCACTGTCCCATCACATTTAGTAAGAAATATGATTGAATTCTTCAGCAAATTTTCAATAAAGAAGAGTTGCAGGCTAAGACTTAGAAAAAATAATGTGAATGAGAATAAAAAATCATGTTCTGAAGAAGCAGTAGACAGCAATATTATACAACTTAAGGCCGGTTTCCGTAAGTACCTCTTCAAATACTTGAACTAATTCATTAATTTTAATTGGCAGCTTGCAAAAATGGGCCAAAAACTAAGAATCAGCCCCAACTTTTATATACGTGGTTAATCTATATTAATTTTGCCTGAAACTGTTAATATAATTCTAGACACACAGAAATGGTACTACTGCACTAGTAGTAAAAAGTTAAAATGGAAATATACCAGTCACAAATACTGCATAACTCTGGAAACAACATACAAAGTATTAATAAATTCAAATTCTTTGTAAAGATGTACCTACAGTACCATGATTTAGAGACTCACAGCTCACAATTATAGCTAATTATCAGAGCAAACTGTCTAATGAGGTTTTGTGCTATTTTTTAAAACATGAGGAAGAAACAGACTTGTGTCATTGTGGCCTTCAGCTTAGATAGCAAAAGGCTGTTATACACATTTATATCCATATGATTAAACTACTCATGTGCCCAATCCTGAATTACAGACATGAGGAGACTGGTTTACCCAGAAAAACTGTGAACAAAGCTCCACCTTTACAACTCTCTCTAAGAGATAAGAGCCACAATACATACTGGTAAAATACCAAATACCTGACTTAAGCCTACCCTCTTTCACTAATAGAAGAAAATGACAGCTGGTTATTACCTGACAAACTGCATTCAGTAAATACAGTAAACGCTGTAACATTTAACAAAATCCTACTATGCTTTCCCCATTTCCCCGTGTATTTTAAGAAGCTGTGAGAAAAAAGATGATGCCAATTCCCAATTACCACTGTCAAAGCCAAGCTGGTGAAACAAGTCAGTCACCATCCTTCGGGGTGTGTGGCATGTAAGGGCATGGACACACACACACACACAATAGAAGAGCACTTAGCAAAAAGACACCCATATATTAAGAAAAAGAAAATGAAAGTGATTTATCATCTCCTACATCAAAGAAACTGAAGGTGTAGTGAGCCTGGAAGAGATCCAGGAGCTACTCAAATTTTCTAGTTGGTGGCAGTTGAACACTATACAGCTGTCATATTCTGAAGTTCTTCAGTGTTGCCCTTTTTCCCACAAAACCCCCTCTCCTCTAGAACCTATAAGTGACAGAGGAAATAGAACACAAGATGAAGGGAAATGGCTGATGGAACATCAGAACATAAGAGCAATTGCAATGGCATTTCCAGAAGACTAAAGGTCCAGTTATCAAAGTACAACTATAAAAATACGTATCAGACACCTTTCACATCCACATAAATTGCCATCTGCATCCTTTTTTCTCTTAAATTGAAACCCCATGCCTAATCGACAGCCTGATGGGGAAAAAAAAAATATATATATATATATATATGTATATACACATATATATGTATATACGTATATATATATACACGTGTATACGTATATATTTATGTATGTATATGAATGACACTATCTTTAACCTACACCATTGCTCCCTTAAGTGAAAGGCAGATTTTTTAAGGGCGATGGAAAGGGGAGGATGGAATGTCATGGGGGTTGGGGGGGTGAGAAATACGTGCAAATACAATTGCGGCAGAGACTGGAAACGCCACTTCCCTGACCACTCTTGCAAATTCTCTTCTCGTATTACCTTCTCTAACCCACTATCCATTCCTCCTCCTTCCTCAACAATACACACACGTGTCATGACGACCCGAACCATCACCTTTTCTAACATCACATGCTACCCTCCCACCCTCACTAACCCGTCCCCCCAACACACACACACACACACAAAGCCAGGCACACATATTTAGAGCAGAAACTGAAGCCACCGCACCCTCCTATCTCAGTAAGTGCTTCTACCATTCAGCATCAAGCGCTTGCTGGAAGACAGCTCAGTAAATAAGTACGTAGACACACACACACACACACACACACACACACACACACACACACACACACGCAGACGCGCACGGGAGCACGCACATGCCCCATGTGGCGCAAGGAAGGGCACCCGGAGACGCACCTGGAGGCCGAGTGTCCAGCGCTGCCGCCCCCCTGGTCCCTGTCACTGAGCGCAGCGGTGTAAATCCTCCGGTAGCGGTCGGCCAGGGCCCGGCCTGACAGCAGCAGCTGGTAGTGACCCCGAGAGTCCGCGGTCGGCAGCCCCAGCCCCAGCCCCGCGGCAGCCACGGAGCCCTCGGGAACCGGCATGAACAGCGCCCCCGGCGCCGGGGAGGAAGAGATGGTGGCGGCTGGGAAGAATCCGTCCCCGCCGGGCCCCGAGGAGGCGGCGGCGGGGGAGGCAGTCGCTGCGCACATCATCATCCTCGCCGCCGCCACGACTGCCTCGTCCCCACGGGCCGGGCAGGCAGACACGCGCGCGCACACACACAGCCCTTTTCCAACGACGACGGCTCCGGCGGTGGCCTCTCGCTCCCGCAGCAGGGAGACTACAAAGACAGCGATCTCCTCCTCCTTCTCTTCCTCCTCCCCCCCGCACCGCCCTCGCCGCTACTGGGGCCGCTCATCTAACCCCGCCACCTCCGGAGTGTGAGGAGGAGGCGGTGCCGCCGCTGCCGCCGCCGCCACCACCGCTGCCACCGCCGGAGCTGCCCGCAATGGGAAGCTACCGGCCGCACTGGGCATGCGCCACACCTCGCACATGCTCAGTCACTCCAGCCCTTTTCCCTCCCTACCCCCTCTTCTCCACCACTCCCTCAGCCTCGGGGTTGAGCCTTACAGAATCTGAAAGAAATCCACTTCTCCGGATTTTACCAGCAGCTTGAGGAAGAGTAAGGAAAGTGGTAGGCAGGCTGTCAACTGCAGGCATTCGGCTTCAGGTAACGGGTTCCCTTCAGGTGGGAGAACTGGGACCTAAAAAAAAAAAAAAAAGGGAATGTACCCACCGACTGAAAATGAATGTTACATTCTCCTGTTCCCCTTCCCCAAAAGCGTGTGCTGCCAACATGCAGATTTACCGTGAATAGTGCTAGTTAATTCAGAATTCAAGGCAGAGAAAGCCAACTGAAATAGAAGTCCCTTAGGTGCTATTATTTTGCAATTTTTGTCTGTAGGATTTAAGTCTGTTTAAAATAGCTTTTGATTACAAAAGACAGGTATAATTTAGTGCATCCTTTTTTTTCTGTGAAAGTAGAATTCACAGATATGAGCGTATCCACAAGCCAGTCATTCCTAAATTCTTGTTCTCAGCATTTACACCAGAGCCAAAATCTTAACACAATAATACTTTTCTTAAATATTGTTTTGTTGACTCCACACTCACCATAAAAGTTCAGTCTTATCTCTTGACAGTGGTCACTTAGTGGTTTACCTTTTTCTTCCCAGATTTAAATTACTAAAGATAATTCTATATTATGACCGGAAACTATGATTGTGACTATGTATAACATCTGGAAATGGCGTATGTACCAAAGATCTTATTGTGATCTATAAAAATGTAACATTTGCTGAGTCCCCTTTTCCAAGCTATTTTACTGACCAATACTAAGTAAATGCTCTAGAAATACATGTGCCAGTGCACCCCGATTCCTGTTAGTTTTAGCCTTTTGATTCAATTGGAAGAGTATAAATGTATACCCCTGACAAAAATGATTAAGTCCTGTCATCCCAATACCATATTCTTTATCTATTTACTAACTCTTCTTATGTCTGTACCTCTTCTTTGAACATCCTTCTCTTAAAAAAAAAAAAAAAAGCAGCCCTATTTAGTATTTTGAGAAGTAGGGAAGTAAATTAATTCTAGTTACCTAGAGGGGAGGCAATGCTGAAGGACTGCATTTCATCTGAGGCTTTAAATGGTTGATGGATGTCACTCTGATTACAAAATAAAAAGAGCAAAAGAGAAAATGAAAACATAGGGATAAAGGACTGCCATGGGGAATCATAGTATTTTAGTACAGTGAGTAACTCTGTCAAACAATTTTTGTATTTGTCTTGTTTCTTCAATTATTTTATAAGCTCCCTCAGAGCTTCTCATTTATCTTTGTGTCTTCCTCAGCCCCTAATTTAGAACCTTGCACAAAGTAAGTATCCAATAAGTATGTTAGGCTAAATTCCTGTCCTGATATTTCAGCACAGTTACAAGCTCGGTGTTGAACAGGAAGCCCCCCTGCCCAACCCTAATTTCCTAAGGGTCAGAGGCAAGACACAGGCATAGAGGCAGCTAAAGGCTGGTGGAGTTAGTAGTCTGAACAATGCAGAAGCTGCTGCAAGGGCTCATTCTGTTGTAAGAGTCTAGGAAGTAGCCAAAGGCTCTGACCGGCTGGGATTTGGATCCTGACTCTGCTACTTGTATATCTTTGGGCAAGTTTGGTCCTCTGAATAATGGTCAAAATACTACGAGATTATGGAAGGACTTCAGGTACCTAGGATGCCCTCCTTGGCACACGGCTTTTCTCAAATGGTAACACACAAAACAAAACATTCTAGACTTTTTCATAAGGACAGGTACGGTGTCTGGGTCTGTTTCCCCATTACATCCCCAGCTCCTAGAACAGACTCTAGCTCTAAGCAGGAGGGAAATATATATTCGCTGAATGAATGAATGATGGCTGCACAGACAAACATTTCCAGTTCAGGCTTAGGAGGTGGCACAAGCAGTCATTGCCCATTTACAGTTTCTAGTGGGGACTGACCAGAGCGGCTGCACTGATCTCCAGTTCTTCCCACCTCTTCCTCGATTTCACTCCGCTCTGTACCCTACCCTTCAGTCCCAGACAGGCCCCTTCCTGGGCCTTCTGGGTACACACAAAACCCGGTAACAGGATCATTTCCTAAGGAATCCGTTGTCAAGAGCGGCGCCACTAGGCGTGCGCAGAGTCGCACACATGCTCACTTAGGTATCCGAGGGTGGCGTTTGTTGCGGTTGGCAGCGTTTCCTTCCACGGCAGCGGCAGCGGCCGCTCTACTCTAAATTGATAGCCAGTGCAGCGTTTTCTGTCCCTCCTCCTCCTCTTCCTGCCTCTGCACTGGGCACTCCCGGTCACTGCAGCTGCTACAGCTATTGGCCCTGGCAGCTGGGGACCTTGGAAGGTTCCCCTGGGGTGGCGGAATAGGGGGTGCATCCCAGGAAGGAAAGGACGTTTGGAGTCGCCTTTAATTCCACTGTCAAGGGGACACGAAGGGGAGGGTGGTCCCCAAAGCAAGAAGCGAGGGTCACCTGAACCGTCACTGCTGACGGGAGATGTGGGTTTCTCTGAATGTGCAAAGCAAGCGTCCCCTCCCGCCAATCTTGAGCGCACAACTACTGAATGCTTTATGCTGCCCTTGTGTGCGTTTGTGCGTGTGTGTGTGGGGGGGGATTCAGAGGGAGGGGCTCTTGTTATTCAAGGAAATATGGAGAATGAAAGCATATAGAGGGCTTTGCTTTTGTTTTTCCAACCCCACGGAGTGCGGCTCCCGTACTTTGCTCGCTGCCATCTTAGCTTTATCTTCTGGCCGGGCTGGGCGTGTGTGTGCATTTGTGTGAGGAGGGAATGTTAGAGGCGTGCGGGGGAGGAAGGAGCACTGCGCAGGTTGGGTGTCAGAATTGGCTAGACAGGGGTTCAGGACACAGTCGCCCTCAATAACGAACTAAGGCAAATCGTGATTTCAACCGTTTTATTAGTGAAACGCATGAGGTATTTTGTAATCTTTGTGGTTGATAACATTCATTTCTCAAAAGCATCTCTCTTGTCTATGATCATAAAAGACTATGGCTTCATCTTTCGATGGATGGTCACCGATTGTGTCACTCTTTACACTGGAAATGGCAAACCTGGGACTATAATTTTCTAACCTCTTTAGAGATTTACACTTTTTGTACTACATTTCTTTAAGGCTACTTTTTTTTGTTTTGTTTTTAAAGAAAGTCATCAGCACCAATGTATGAAAAGCAGGGCAGAAACCATTAGGTGTATGTAAGAGGACGATAAGTGATGTTGGATGTTGTTAGTTTCATTTTAAAGGTCAATATTGTCCTAATGTTTCGAGATTACAAACACAGGAAGCATGTATATTACCAGGAACATCAAGAGGGCTGAAAATGCTGTGGTCAAGAGTCTGAGTTTGTTGCCCAGATTTGTACAGTAATGTGCTGGAGCATTTAAAAACAAAATTGGTAATTGAGAGCATTTTAAAAGAAACTTGGTAGCTGAGAACAATTTGGAAGAAAAAATGCTCAAGCTTAAAGAGTAAAGAAATGCATCACTCTTCAGTAATCTGTGCTGTTTAAGGACCACAGAATTTTGCGTCTTTGACAAATATGACCATATCGAGCTTTGAAATATTTCATATGATATATTTAATACTCCAAATTGAACAGAAAAATTCAACATGGAAGTTGAAATTCTTTTACACATAAATTAGATGTTGGATTCCCTAGATATCTTGATCTCTTGCTTTAAATAACTCTTTTTAGAGCTTTAGAAGAGTCAGTAATTTGTAGGTATGAAGAGTTAATGTTTTTTCATTTTTATTCATATTACTTTTGGAAGATACAAATTATATGTAAGTTTTCTTACAAATGAAAAAATGTGGATTCTAAGGGACCTGACTTACGTATGCCCTATTTTGTCCCGGAAAAATTATTCTAAAATATTATGTGAGGATATTCTTTGAAGTATGTAAATTCAATAATGCACATTTAACTGCAAATCACATTTTTAAAAACCTTGCTGTGATGCATTTTAGACTACAAGAAGTTTTCACAACTGATAAAGAAAGTCATATAAAGTATAACTCTTTGAAAGAGAGAAATGTAAGAACCACAGCATTTTAACCTTGAAAACTTAGGTATAGTTTCAATGTAGTGAGTTTTGGGGATTTTAATTGATGCCTACATTTTGACACGTAGTTGTCAAAATAGATTATAGTTTCTTCTCAAGTGGCTTGTGGCTATGATTTCTATGGTTCAAAAAGTATTAATCATCCATGGCTCACATTCTCTGATAATTTACTGTAATTAACATCAAAATCTTAGCCCCACCTAGTTCAACTTCCTGTTTTGATAAATATTTTTACTTTTATATTTGAAAGTAAAAAGAATCCGATTTACTAGTTCTTCATAAGTAATTCTCTTAAAAATAGTTTCTCCCTCCCTTTTTTTATGTCAGGTTTGCCTCCAAACTGGGCCAGGAGCTATTTTAAAAGTTTTTAGAACGTATAATTCATGAAAAATCGTTCAGACTTTTCCTAAATCAATTTGTGATAAGTGACAGTGTTTTCTTAGTTTAGGCAGAATAATCTTATGATGTCAAATGTTGGGAGCTGGGTTAATTATTTATGTGGTGGAGCAAAGACAACACTGCTTCCAGAGGAAAACTGTGGCTTCCCTACAGGTCCATCTCTGTGTGGGGGTGGAATGGTGTGACAGTCATTTGCTTGTTTGCTCTGGAGTCCATTTCTCTCCATTTCCCTGCTCTGCTCTGTACAGCTGGGGAATGAGCCCTGCGAACCACATTTTCCAGGCTCCCTTGCCAGCTAGCTTCAAGTTAGGTGCAACCTGTGGGGTGGGATAGGTGATCGGAAAGTGGGGAGAGAAACCATGTCTCCCCCACTCCCCACCCTCTTTGCCTCTCTTTCGCCTTTGGGCAGTTATCTCCTCTCTCTTCCAGCTCCTGCTGGGCAGCTTCTCCTGCCTTGATCCATCTCCAGCCCAGTATCCTATACTGTGGAACCAGTTCTCACTGGGAAGCCCCAGCTCCTGAAATCTGGTAACCGCCCTCTTCTTCTTTGGTCTCTCCAGCTCTAGGGATTGTAGTGGCTTCCTGCTGGTACTAATTTTTGTTTGACTTCTCAGCTCCTTTAATACTGCTGCAATAGTTCCCTAAATGTAGTCAGTTCCCTGTCTTAATGACTTGGCATGCACTTGTCTGCTTTCCTGTTTGGATCCTGAGGGAGCAGATAGTCTACCATCCAAATAATAGATCTGATATGACTTCTCAGCCAAGTGCTGGTATTCTGTCACCTTTCATCCGGTCTTTAAAGTTTATGGGTCTGATCTCAGTTAGCAAAACAGATACCTGCTCTGAAAACAATATTGACTGACTCACCTGTACCCATTCCAAATCTTCTTCCTTGCCTGCCTCTACTCTAGAGACTGGGAAAACTGAAATACTCTCTCTCTGAGCCTTTCCTGCATCTAGGGTTGGCTCTGGGACACAATTCAGGCCTGCAAGATGAAGAACAATCTGCTGGGACTGCTCTGTCTCTCTTTCTTTCCACCCTAAAGATCAACAGGCTGATGTTTGTAGCCACGAGACAAGAGGTCTGAGATAAAGGCCAAGAGCATCACCGACTTGGCCTTGACATCATAGAGCCAATGAATAAAGTTTCAAACTCATTTTTATGTAAGAAAAGAAACAAACTCCAAGTTGTCTTGGACAGTGTTATCGAAGTATTCTGTTACTTTTAGCTAAAAATGTTCTTAGCCGACAAACCAACTCCAGCAGCTTGTCAAAGAGTACACTGTCTAATTTCTATCAGTAGCCTTTCTGGGGGGAAAAAAAAAGGAGAGAGAGAAATATTTATGGAAAATAATTAAAAGCATAAAAATCCATTCTTTCCCCGGGGGCCTAAATTTTCCTGCTTTATTCAAGTCAAACACCAGAAAGTTCACAAAATTGTGTTCTATGTCATGCCTTTGGGTTTATTAAAGATTTCTACAGGCTGTACCTCCCAGACACCCTTCCAGGTCTGAGGCACGTATTCCCCCAGCTGCTGGGACTATTGGCTGCTGGCTGCTCACAACGAAGCCCCTTCCAGTAAATTGCTCTGGGCCTTAAGGAGCTGTCTCACCCAAAACCCCGCCCCTCGCAGCAGGCGCCCACTTCATGTAACTGTTCGATGTGGTGTACAGAGACCTGGCCCTCTGACCTTAATTCAAAATGACTCAGAAGAGTCATCCCAGCTCCAGAACTCCCCATGGAATTAGCTAAGGCCTTTGCTGCAACTGCATTGCAGTTCAATTTCTCTTGACTGACACTGCTTTGCTCACTCATTCACAGGCAGTGTTATTGAAAGCACTCCACAGTGTGCTTCCTGCAGGCCAGTCTCCCTCTCGGAGTCTGTTTACCAGGGAACCGACAAATTAGTTAGGAGTGGGCTGGATGATCCACTGCTCAGGTGACAATAAAGACCCCATCTGTGCTACACAGTTTCTAAGGTGACTCCATGATATCTGTCTCCCAATATCCCTACCCTTGTATAAACTTCTCCCATTGTATGTGGGTAGGACCTGCAAATATGTCCTAGCCAGCAGAATATGGCAAAAGTAGAAGGATATGCATGACTATACATATATGATTAAGTTACATAATATTATCACTCCCATCTTGCTGGAATCTTCTCTTGCTTGCTGCCACGTTGTGAACCACCACATGGAAAGGTTCACGTGGCCATCAGCTAATGGCAGCCTCTGGCCAGCAGCCAACAAAGATGGAGTCCCTCAGCCTAGCAGCCGAGGAGGAACTGAATTCTACCAAAAACCATATATATATTTGGAAGTGGTTCCTTCCCAGTGAGTCTCAGATGAGACTGTAGCCCCATCTGACACCATGATTACAGTCTTGCAGAGGACAAAGCGAATCCACACGTAGTCTGCTGATGCACAGAAACTGTCAAATAACCACTGTGTGTCATATTCAGCCACTACGTTTCTGGTAATGTTGTTGTGTAGCAATAGAAAACTAATAGACTACCACTGATGATAGATGGAGCGTTGATAGCCCCAACGTACAGTGCGTGGGACTGTGCAATTGCTGGAATTTCATTGTAAGTAACTCAGATGAGATGCTTGCAGATGGGAATACACTTGCAGGTACAATAGGTCAAGCTTTTGAGAGGTTCAAGGCAATTGTTAATGATAAAGACATTGAGCTGTATTGCTCTTTGCGTGCTGTGGCTGCGCTGGAGAAAGACAAATGCTGAAAGTTGGGGTTCTGCTGGTCTAACACGCCAGGCGTCTTCCACAGTCATCACATCTCATACTTCCTACCACAAAGGAGGGAGAACACCTGCTAGGCTTCTCTGCGTTCTGCAAGCATAACATTTACTTGAGAATATTGCTCTGACACATTTCCTGAGTGACACAGATGGCTACCAACTTTAATTGGTGCCCAGAGCAGGAAAGGGCTCCGCATTAACTCTTTTAACTGTGGGACAAGCAGTTCTCCTTGGACCATACAATATGAGAGGATCTGTGATCGTGGGAGGTATCGGCGGTGGGGAAAGATGCTGTGGAATGAATGGCAAGGACGTTTCAATGGGAAAATCACAAGGAAAAGTCCAAGAGTTCTGAAGCAAGGCAAAACATTTATAGCAAAAACAAATCATACACTATTGAAACATGACTCCTGACAGGCTATTTGGGCCCTGATAGAGACAGAGCACCTCAGCATGAGAAGTCAAGTAGCTAGAACTGCCCATCAGGAGTTGGGTTTTGTCACACCCATGCATTCATAAGGTCCAGCGGACCAAGCGAAAACCTGCGGTGAGATGGAGATGATACACCCAGGATCGGGCATGAGCAGTGCCGGAGCACAAGTAAACCGCGTGAATGCGTAGCCAGACTACTACCGTGTTTCCCCGAAAATAAGACCGGGCCTTATATTAAGTTTGGTTCAAAAGACGCATTAGAGCTTATGTTCAGGGGATGTCATCCTGAAAAATCATGCTGGGGCTTATTTTCCAGTTAGTTCTTATTTTTGGGGAGACACAGTATGTCATCAACCACGGTTGCACTGGTACCTACATCTAAGATCAGATATATGACTGCATGGGATTGGAGTGTCTCTTATGACCGAATGGTGCAGGAGAAAAAAGGCTGAGCTCCGATCAAGCATAGGTTGACTTGGTAAGTAGGTAGGAGCTGAAATAAATTGCTGCTGCACTAGGATCTGGTAGACTGATGAGGAAAATCCTCCCAATGGTTCAAACGTCATGCATTGAACATGGTCATCCGTTTTGCACAGAAAGAGAAGTGGCCTGAAGTAAAGGTACGTAAGATTCCTGGGTAGTGGCATATGGCTTGACTGTTTGATAGGGGCCTGAAAGTATTGGGGATCATGAGATCTGTGGAAGAGGTGCGTGCATGGACCTATGCGAGTGAGCACTACGTGTAACTATCTTTGACTCACGTGGTGATATCCCACCATGGAAGAGACAGTAAATGACCATAGAGAGACGATGACTCCACCAGTTGGTATCAGCTGGCCTCTGCTTTTGTGCACCCAGTGGGGGCACAGAGGGCAAGTGCACAGAGTAATCATGGTGCAGAGATGGAAGTGATACATGGTGGCGAGGGTGGAGGTTACGCATGGAACTTACAGGGCAGGCTCTCCTAACGATGCGGATCTTTCAAATGCACAGCCTGGCAGCAAGAGAGACCAACAGCAAGGCCTCCATAAAGCATGGATCCTTCAAGGAGACCAACCAGCCATTTGGCTGGATAGCTGAGTGCATTCCACCCTGGAAGGGCCATTGATTTAACTTGGCTGGAATTGATACGTATTCTGCTATGGGTTTGCCTTTTTGCACACATTGGGCAGAACTATTACTGAAGGCTTACAAAATTCTGTGTCACAGATATGGGATCCTGAAAAACATTGTCTCAGACTAAGGGGCCCTCTTTATAGTAAAAGATGTAGGGCGGCAGGTATATGTCTGTGGTAGACTGAATAATGAGCCCCCTCCAAAGTTATCCACGTTGCAATCCTCAGGATTTGTGAATTTATTACCTTATGTGGAAAAAGGGGCTTTGCAGAAGTGATTAAGTTAAGGATCTTCAGATGGGGAGATTGTTTTGGATTATCCAGGTGGGCCCAATAGCATCATAAGAGTTCTTCTGAGAGGGATGCAGAGGGTCAGAGTAGGCAATGTGATTACAGAAGCAGAGAAGAGAGAGATTGGAAGGTACTGTGCTGCTGGCTTTGATGGTGGAGGAGGGACCATGAGCTCGGAAACAGAGGTGGCCTCTAAAAGCTGGAAAAGACAAGGAAATGACATCTCCCCTAGAGCCTCCTGAAGAAATATAGCCCCGCAAACATCTTGATTGTAGGACTTCTGACCACCGGAAATGTAAGTTAGTAAATTTGATTTGTTTTAACTCAGTAAATGTGTTAACAGCAGCAAATGGAAACTAATATGATGTCCGTTGGATACCCTCATCCTATAACATATAATACCACTCTGAACCTGCTCTTGATAGAATTGATGGTGTAGTTGGGGCACAAGTTACACTTAATACACTTTAAATTAACAGCGAATACATGGTACTGGCTCCCTAATCGATAGAACGTATGAGTTTAAGAACCCAGGGTGGAAGCAGAAGTGGCCCAGCGCCAGCGACCCCTTAGAGAATACATGCTTTCTGTCCTTCTCAGGCTCTGGAGCTCTAGAGCTCCTGGTTCTCGAGACACAGTAAGAGGCTTGTTGGACTTTGAATTCTGGTTGCTCAGTCACTTCATGCTTTTCAGTCCATCAGACCAAGAAAGGAGTCCCTATCCTGGCAGGACTCACCGACTCCTATCATGAGAAGTAGATAGGAGTCTGTTACACATGAGAGCGGGGAAGAGTGTGCACAGTCCTTAGGTGAGCCATGGGTGTGTCTCTTGGTACTCCTTACACAATTTTGATGTTAAATGAATAGTACAGTCCTCATAGCCTTGCTCTGATCTCTCAAGGATGAGGATGTGGGTGGCCCTAAAGGTAGACCATTTAGGTAGCAAAGGTTGTTGCTGAGGTGAAGGCAGTCCGGGACCGGTATGGAGGAGAATCAATATGGCTTTCAGCTGTAGCACTGAGGTCGGCGGTAGCAACAAGTTCTTGTCTTCCTCTCTTAAATTTCTGCAGGAGAAAAATACTACCCAGCATCCTAGATATGGAGTGAACTCTAAAGAAGCGAGTGAATCTGAGCAATGCTAGGGCGAGACTGTAATGGATGCTATGGTGTATTGTCCTGATTGCCCTTTTGGGGTTCAGTCACTTATTTCTCGTCTGTCAGGAGTGTTGGCTGCTAACAGGTCACAGCTGAGCACTTCTCTAGGCATTGTCCTCAGCGCAAGGGTGCTGCCCAGACCATGGGAATGTCCGCTCCCTGAGATGCAGTTTGCTTCAGTGACAACATCGCAGTGGTCCAAAGGCCTCGCCGTGTTGCCTCAATCTGGGGACAACTCTCAGGGTCATCCCAGTTCCAGAGCCCCCTGTGGGTTCAGTTGATGCTTCTCTATTTCACTGATCCTCGGTTCAACTTCTCCCCAAACCTACCTAAACTTGCTTCCCTCGCTTCTTTACAGAGTGTTTCTAAGTGTACTCCCTATATACTTCCTGCATGTAAGTTTTTGTGTCAAAGCTGAGTTCCGGGGGAAATTAAACTAAGACAGTTACTGTGATTAAAAGATACAAAATTTGTCACTGCATTTGCTTGAAATGTTGATGACATTGTTCATGACTCGTCATGTTCCAAATTTTATCTTATATAGTTAAGTACTCAGAAAAAGGTTCCTTTTCCTAAAACCTGTTCTTTCCTTTTTATTTTAAAAATTTCATAGTAATTGATCATGATTCCATTTACATTTGGCTACTGCGATACAGCATACATTTGGTGTTTGCCATAGTTCTTTTTCTCCCAAGTTCTGGAAAAAAAAATGTTTAAAGGTTTGTAGCAAATGGAAAGAAAAACTCATCTTTATGATAATAATGGCTGAGAGAACAGAGCTTAACGTGAAGCCAAAGCAGCTCTCTGCTCTGAACCCCAGCTAGTAGCAGTGTTAGCCATCTTTTCACTTTAATACTGGCAGGCCGTCCTCCGTACACAATAGGGAAGAGATCCTGCGCTCACCAAAGGCAGCTGGGTGAAAGGCAGAAGCAGCGAGGCTATCAATGCCTGACTTCTGTCTGCTTCCTGACTCAACAATGAGACAAGCACTGCACCTCTCCCATCTTTCCGTCTTCTGTTATCATTGCTCCACCTGATGATAGATTGTTGCTGGTGCCATGAACAGAGGATACCAGGTAGGCAGTTATTGTGTCCCGCCTGGCCCCCTGAGGACATCACTGAGGCAGTCGGCATAGAGGGGGGAGGTCTATTCAAGGAGTAGGATGCACAGCCGAAGGGATCTAGTATGGAGCGTGAGAGAAATGGAGGATTCTAGTGTGACCCCCACATTCTGGGTGGATAATGGTGGTGTTCATAGAGATGGGAACGCAGGAAAAGGAGGCTGTTTCAGGCGGTTTTTATCTTCTCTAGCTTATTTCTGAGTCTGAAAATAATTTGAGAGAATGTTTTTAGAGAATGCAATCACTCCCCAACTTACACACATACCTCTGCCATTGATTTTTGGCTCACTCCAACCTATTCTCTATACAGCTATAGTCTTCGAAAACTGTACCATATGCAATGAAACATTCAGCAATAAAAAGGAATACATGTTACAACATGAAGACGTTATGCTAAAATGAAGCCAGACACAGAAACCACATTTTGTAAGATTTCGTTAATGTGAAAAATCCAGAATAGACAAATGCATTGAAACAGAAAGTAGATTGGTGGTTGCCAGTGATTGGGGGAAGAGGGACTACTTAATGGGCAAGGGGATTTTTGGGGTGGGGATGTAATGAATTTCTAGAATTAGCATGGATGATTGCACAACTGTGTAAATATACTAAAAACCACCAAATTGCACTTTAAAAGGATGAACTTTATGGTGTGTACGTTATGTTTCAAGAAAACTAATTTTAAAAATCTGCCTAAAATCCTTCAGTGATTTTGTATGAGAGAAATTAAAGCTAGCTGCCACAACAGACACACCTCCGGAACTGCGTATCTTCTTTACCCCCCAGAACTGCTCTCCTCCCTTCACTGACCACTTTGTGCCCCAGGAGCCTGGCACCTGTGCATGGCATTACCTGGGCTCCCTCGGGGCTGCATTCTGATTGGGCTTGGCCAGTCGGGATACCCACTCAAGAGACTTAAGGGCAAGAGAAGAGGCAGGTCAGAGTATTGTTTTTTCCAGCTCTCCCCCTTCCTCTGGCAGTGGTGACATCCCTTTGTGACTAGAGTTCATGCTGGGTGGCTCCTCCTTATTGGCACCAGCTCTCAGGGCTCGATGACTCCAAATCCTCTCCTTTCCCCTTCAGTTCTAGGAGTTGGAACAGCTTCCTGACTCCTCAGGTTCTTCCCTTACCCTGTCCACACCTCTGAAAGGATTTCCTTCATTAGCGTCTCTGCGTTTGAACCATATGGGGTGGTTTGTTTCTGGACAGAATTCCAATTGATACCCCCCAAATGTCAGTTGCCTCATACAGTAATGTATACTCTTCACATATCTGAGACAAGTCAGATAGCCCTCTTTTATCTTGGAGCTTTGCTACTTAGACCACGTGGCCTCCAACACAGGCAGGAAAAAAGTGAATGAGAAGACTGCAGGGTATGCTATCAAGAGCCAGGCCTGCAACTGGCTTATATGTCTTCCATCCACATCCATTGCCCAGAACAAGTCACAAGTCCCCAAGCCAACTGCAAGGGAGTGGTGTGGTGAACATATGACGTTATCTCTAGCTAGTACTACAAAATCGCCTTCAGATTTAAATGAACTGTTTAGCATAGTATAAAATCCACATCGCCACCAGCCTACCATGTTACTTTTATGGCTGCTAGTGTCTCATGCTGTGTCTTTCCACAAGCTGTTTTCCTCTGTCTTTCCATTCTCCCTCTTCTGCACCTGTCTCACTTCAGAACTCAGCTCAACGATGAACTCCAGGAAACTTGTCCTGACCCTTCCCAAGGCTGAGTTAACTACTGGTTCTCCTACCACAGTGCCAGGACAGCATCTCCATCACAACGTTTATCACTCTGTGTTACAGTTTCATTCATTTCTTCATGTTATCAGTTAGACGGTGAGTTTCTTGAAGGCCTGGGCTATATTTCATTTCTACCTTTCCCAGTACCTAACCACTTGTCATTATACATATGATTATTCTAGTTCGTGGTTTTTAGCAGAGTCGGCACCATCCCTCTAGAGAGCATTTTGGCAATTTGTAGAAGTGTTTTTGGTTGTTATAATAACCAGGAAACATTACTGACATTTAGGGTAAGGACGAGTGATAATAAACATCCTGCATATATAGGACAGTTTCTCACAGTGAGGAACTCTTTTCTATCCTACAAGACTCTCACATGTCCCACTAGATTTTCAAATAGATGAAAAAACAAATCTGTTTACATCTGCCTAATCTTAGAACCTAATTCAGTTTTACATACAAATGCTGTTTTGATTGTCTATGGTTATATAATAAAATAACCCAAAATGTAGGGCTTAAAACAACAGACACTTGCAATCTCCTAAGTTGCTATGGGATGACTGGCTCAGCTGGGTGGTTTTGTTCCATGTGATGCTGACTGTCGCTGTGGTCAGCTGGGCTCAATTGTTGGCCTTGAACACCCAAGATGGCTCACTCAGACTGCTGGAGTGGAGTTGGGTGGTAGTTGATCTGGAGCTGTCAACTAGAGCAGCTCAGACTTGCTTCATGTGGCCTCTCCATGTGGCTTGGGTGTCTCATAACATCGTAACTGGGTCCCCAAAAGGTGGCAAGTGGAAGCTGCCTGTCCTCTTCAGGCTTGGGCTCAGAAGTCCCAGAACAGCATTTGGGCTGCTCTCCATTGGTCAAGACCAGTCCAGGTGAGGACACATAAACTCTACCTATTGATGCGAGAGGCAGCTTGCATATACAGGGAGGAGAAGAATATTGAGAGCCATCTTTGGAGAGTAGATACAGCAGACACTAAGTGAGTTTTGTCCAGTTTTAAGACTTTTCCAGACATATAACAAAGGTATGAAACAAGGCAACTTTGACCTTTGTTTTGTTTGGAATTTTGCGCATTGTATTTGAGTCACCACTATAACATACCTACGTCAGTCTGTCTTTTTAGAGTTGTTACATTCATGGTGAGTCAACGTTTAGATCCACATATCTGATTACTTCTTAGGTCTTCTAGTGAAATCTTGCCAAAATATTGATGTGTATGTGTGTGCATATGTGTATTTCATTTTAGTATAGTTTAGGCATATTTATATATTAAAATAATTATATTTTATAAAATAATATATTTAGAAAATATTTATACATTTATATGTAACATATTTATTAAATATATATTAAATATATTTCTATATAACACCAAAATATTTATAGATAGATAGATAGATGGAAGGGTAGATAAGTACAAACTTTCATTTTAATTGTTCTTTATATTATATATTTTTTAATTACATATAAAGATAAGTTATACTTATTAAATTACATCAGGGTAGTAATGAAATTGTGACGACACCTGCTCCTTATAGTAAATATTGTATAATATAGTTGAAAAATCATTAATCTATGGGAACTGAACTGATACTCTGGCATTCCCTTTGGTTTCTATATTTGTCTTCTTTTTTATCTTAATTTTTTACTTTGATTAATATTTTCTTTACTCACAATATGTACTCTGCACAATCAAATCTCTGAGCAATAACATGGGGGATATAAATAAATGAATGAATGAATAAGCAAATAATTCTGTTTCTATATTTTTCCCAATTATTAAAATGTATAATGCTTGTAGAAAATAGAGTACTTATCTTTAAAACTGATTTTTATCTCACAGGAAGTTACTTGTTACTTTCTAATTTGAACCAGATTAATAAAAAATGTCTAGACGTGTCATATAACACTGTTATATTTTATTGGTGTACCTTAATATGAATAGTTTCTTGATTTATCTACAACATAATATTTTTGGAATCAAACTCAAATTATACATAACTATTTTAGATTTCTGACATTGCAAAGTGCTTTTCATATTAAGATATTCTCAAGAAGAAAAAATTATTAGACCTTTTAGTGAAGCCAGCCTATGTACAAATGTTCTTATTACATAACTTCCTTTAAAGTATCAAGTTGAATAAATACTGTACTTGGAATATATTTACCATCTGAGACTAAATTCTACAGACCTGTAACTACTGATTATCTATTCCTGTGCCCTCCTAGTGCTTTTATAAGTACTTCGAGGGTTTGTGTTCTAATATTTATACTTTCATACCAAAATATACAAACAGATCTTTGATGATTAAATCATTGACATTTCCCATAATATAATTTTTTAATCGACTAGACAAATATAAAAACCAAATAACTTCATGTCCTTTGCTCTGGGCTCTGAAAACTTCTACCCCTTGCTCCTGGTTTGGTAGGCAGAGGCTACCCTCCCAGTTGTTTGATAGATGCTAACCTTTGGTTCTGCTAGACAGATATACTTGTCTAGTAGACAAGTGCTATTCTCCTGGTCTGATTGGCAGATTCTTTCCTCCTGGTGTCGTTGATACGTGCTACTTCCTTGTTTAATAGATACGGAGCTGTTATTTTCCTGGTCTAGTAGACAGATGTTGCCTTTCCTTCTGCTCTGATAGAGCAGTACAGAAGCAAAGTCTCAAACTAAAATAGTCCTATAAATCATCACTCAGCTTCTGCTCAGGAGACGGAGTAAATAATTCTGTTGGTTACCAGTGGTGCAAGGCATGGATGGCCCCTGAGAAGTATATCATGGAAAGGATTACTTAACTACTGTTGCTACAATAGGCTCAGGTAAACACTATCATTTTCCTTCTTAAACTATTTTGAGCAAGGGCAAAAGAAATCCAGCTTCACATCAAGCTTTATCTCCGTGCTTTAGAAAACTGAAGACTGGTGTGGGAACCCCATGAATGTTTGACCACAGACAGAAAATCCCCACTCTAAGCCAACCACTGCGTCTATTTCAGTTTTAGTTTGGGGAACTAGGTCAGCCTCAGTTCTATTGTAGCAAGAGAAAATTTAGTCTGGCTCCTTATAAGTGCAAATAGTGACTAATTTAACCGTTATTTTTTTAAAACACTGGCAACATATAGTATTGAAAGCTATTACAAATATTTTTTGATACAGTCATTTCCTTTGTTACCTCCTTTTTCTTCCCACACAAATCATAAAGTCTTTCTTTAGTGGGTTAAAAAGTTAACTTAATCTTTGCGTCAAGGAAAATATAGCAAGAAGACCAAATAATAGTAAATTTTAGAAGTCAACCCACCAATACTGTTTATAATATAGGTGTATAGTCTTTTTGAGTTAATATTATATCTCTGACATTCTTTAATTTTATTTCAAATAGCTTCTGAAAGTGAATGTTGGCCTGTTCTGTGGATGTTTACAGAATGCAAGAGAAAATTAATTCTGTTGACAAACAGAAGCATTGCCTCAAAGTGTGTGCACATATGTATGTACAAAATCTTGCCCCACGAATGCATTTTCCAGCCATCATCACAGAACAGAGAGCACCATGCCTACATTGCTTTCCTTACTCTGATAATAAAAAACAGAATAATAAAAAGGAAAGAATTAACTTCCTATTCTATCCAAGGAAAATGCATCCCCCAATTCAAAATGTAGCACAAGACATCTAAAAATAATAAACACATTAGTCAGTAGTAGTATTACAGTTCCAATATTCAAAATACTGTGTTTCCACAAAAATAAGACCTAGCCGGACAATCAGCTCCAATGCGTCTTTTGGAGCAAAAGTTAATATAAGACCCGGTCTTATTTTACTATATACTTATAGTAAAGTCTAAGTATATATATGTATATTCTTATAGTAAAATAAGACCGGGTCTTATATAATATAATATAATATAATATAATATAATATAATATAATATAATATAATATAATATAATATAATATAATATAATATAATAATATAATATGTTATATAATATATATTATATTTTCAGGTAAACACGGTATTAAGGTTCTTTTATGGATTTTTAACTTATTAGAGTTCTTAGTTTTACATAACTGCACATTGGATAAATTATGTAAAGCTCACCATGATTCATACTCAGTGTAATTAGGGATAGAACTATATTGTTGTAGAACACCACAGTCACGGTTTGTCTCATATGAAATTAATTTATTACCATGTGCGATCATGATGTAGCCCTGTTAATAAATTTAAAAAGCCAAAGTACTTCTGGGGCCATTGTATTGTTTAATTTATTAGGCTACTTTAATACAGCTAACGTTCAGAAAGAAAACAGTCCTAGTTCATAAAGTGAAATACTTGGGTTGGAGAGATAAAATGTGAGAAGATAGGGCATAAAGATAACTAGAGGTTTAGCAGAATTTTGTAGGATCAATGAAAACATCCCATTCGTATCCTTCCCATTCAATGTTACCCAGAAGTCATTGCTATGGCATCTTAAGCTTTATGAGTATTATAAATTATTTGTCAAAAAGAACCTCAATAAGATGATTCATTGTTACTGTTCTCTTCCCAAGGGAGTGAACTTGGAAGGTAGTTACATTTAAGCTTTGTTACTTATTCCCAGCTCTGGTAATTACATATTATTATTACATGTAGTAAATTACATATTTACTACAAATCTTCGATGGAGAAGCTTTATGCATGTATGCACACACAAACAAATATCTCATAAAGAATGAAAAAATTTGGCTAAAATAAAATTGCAGTTCATATTTGGCTTTATTTATTACATGCCTCCAAATTTAGGATTTTCTAAACTATACTTCATTGCTATTCTCCTTTTTAAAATAGTCTCTGTAGCACATAAACTGTTACTAATATCTCATATTTGTATAGCACACTATAGCTTTAAATGTAATTTCCAAAATACAATTGCAAATGATAAAGTACTCTTGCTATGTTCTAGATGAGGAAACTAAGTCCAGAAAGGTTAAAAATTGTGCCCAAGGTCACAAAATTAAAACGTAGCTGAATGCTATATTTCATTCTACTATTGTTTGCATATATATATACATATATATGTATATATATATACATGTATTACATTTACATGTGTGTATATATGTGTATGTATATATACATATATGTGTATATATATATATATATAGAAACGATACAATGAAATATACATATATATATGTATATATATATATTTTTTTAAGGAGGGCACAGCTCACAGTGGCCTATGCAGGGATCGAACTGGCAAACTTGGTGCTATCAGCACCATGCTCTAACCAACTGAGCTAACCAGACACTTTCCCATGATATTTTAAAAAGGTCATTTAGAACAGTTATTAGACTTTTATGTATACAACCTTTTCAATGAACATGAGTGAATCTTTTTTTTTTTTTTTTTTAGTCAGCTGTGGCTTTTAATTTAAATGTTTGATTTAGTGCTGTTTAGTCTGCTGGATTACAAAATATTCTCTGTGAGAGAAGTGTATGCATTTTAAAGCATTTTTTTTTTTTTTTAATTTATTGGGGTGACAATTGTTAGTAGAATTACATAGATTTCAGTTGTGCAATTCTGAATCACATCATCCATAAATCACACTGTGTGTTCACCACCCAGAGTCAGCTCCCCTTCCATCACCGTACATTTGATCCCCCTCACCCTCATCCCCCACCCCCCAACCCCCTTACGCTCTGGTAACCACCAAATTACGTTCCCCAGATTAATTTTCAAACCCCGTGGCCATCCTGTGGTCACCGACTGCCCTCCGATGGGCGGGGGGGGGGGGGGGGGGGGGAGTGAATCTTTTTAAACAACTTGAGCCCATAATATCTCCATCCCTCAAAGTCCTCATCTCTAAAATGGAAGTAGTAATAGTACCTGACTCACAGGATTGTGAGTTAATTCATGAAAACTCACACAACAGTGCTCGACACATAGAGTGCTCAGTCAATGTTAACCATTGCAATCTGAGACCACGAGTCCTTTTCTCAGTACATAAAGAATCCTGCCTTTTGAGGGACAGCCTTACTTTCCTGAATTCTAATTCCGTTTTCTTTCCTCTGGTAGGTCTTCAGTGTCATATATTTGAGGTAGATTCTTTTCAATTTGTCTTCCATACTTTTACTTATATGTGTGTATTGTATGTGTATCTTTGTTTATTTTTAATTATGGTTGACATACAATAAATTAGTTTCAGGTGTACAACATAGTGACTCAACATTTATATACCTTACAAAGTGATAACCACAGTAAGTCTAGTACCATCTGTCACCGTAATAGTTATTGCAATATTATTCACTCTACCCACTATGCTGTACATTACATCCCCACAACTTATTTCATAACTGGAAGTCTGTACTTCCTAAACCCTTTCCCCCTGCCCAACCTCCTACTCCCTTTCCCTTTGGCAACCTATGAGTTTGTTTCTGTTTCACTTTGTATATTCATTTGTTTTGTTTTTTAGATTCCACATATAAGTGAAATCATATAGTATTTGACTTTTCCATCTTATTTCACTCAACATAATATTCTCTAGATCCATCCATGTTGTTACAAATGGTAACATTTCATTCTTTTTTATGGCTGAGTAATATTCCATTGTATATATGTACCACATGTTTATCCATTCATCTATTGATGGGCACCTAGTTGCTTCTATATCTTGGCTATTGTAAATATGCTGCAATGTACATAGGGGTGCATATATCTTTTCGAATTGTTGTTTTTGTTTTCTTTGGATAAATACCCAGAAGTGGAATTGCTGGGTTGTACAGTAGTTTTATTTTTAATTTTTTGAGAGATCTCCATACTGTTTTCCATAGTGGTTGTACAGATTGACAGTTCTACCAACAGGGTACAAGGGTTCCCTTTTCTCCACATCCTTGCCAACGCATCTTATTTGTTGTCTTTTTGATAGTAGCCATTCTGACAGTTGTGAGGTGATATGTCATTGTGGTTTTGATGTGCATTTTTCTGATAAATAGTGATGTTGAGTGTCTTTTCATGTGTCTGTTGGCCACCTGTATGTATTCTTTGGAGAAATGTCTATTTAACCTCTGCCCATTTTTTAATTGGATTTATTTTTTCTTTATGTTAAGTTGTATGAGTTCTTTATATACCATGTTTCCCTGAAAGACATAGTCTTATTTTACTGTAAGTCTGGGTCTTATATATGGTCTTATATAACATAATATAATACCAGGTCTTATATTAATTTTTGTTCCAAAAGATGCATTAGAGCTGATAGTCTGGCTAGGTCTTATTTTCAGGGAAACATGGTATTTTGGATATAATCTTTTATCAGATATATCATTTGCTAGTATCTTCTCCAATCCAGTAGGGTGACCTTTCATTTTGTCGATGGTTTCCTTCACTGCGTAGAAGCTGTTTAGTTTGATACAGTCCCATTTGTTTATTTTGCTTTTGTTGCCTTTGCCCAAGCAGCCATGTCCCAAAAAATATTGCTAAGACCAATGTCCAAGAGTTTGCTGCTTATGTTTTCTTCTTGGAATGGTCTCAGGTCTTAAATTTAAGTCTTTAACCCATTTTGAGTTTACTTTTAATATGGTGTAGGAAAGAGGTCTAGTTTCATTTGTGTGTGTCTCTTTGTAAACCTACATTAAGTTTCCTTTTTAGTGAATTGCCTGTTTACATTTTTCACTATTTTTAATTGGATTCTTTGTCAGTTTGGGTCTTTTGGGAAGCAGGTGCCAAAATGAACATACGCAGAGAATTTATTATTAATTGCTAGAGTTTTCTCTTGACTGGAGATCTGAGTAATGCATCTCCACAGCAAACACAATCACCCAGTGTTTTCTCACTGATACTAAGGAATCCCTTATATAGTTTAAATATTAATCCTATATTGGTTGAAATAAAGGACTAATTGTTTGCAGTGTTGCAAATATCTGTGACTTGTTTGTTAACTTTGAGATTTTATTCACAAGAAGCATGTTTATCGTTTGCTGAATCCAGTTCTAAGTCTTCTTTGCCTCATAGGTCCCTGCTTGTGTCATGTTTGCTAATCACCCATTGACCAAAGAACAACCCAGAAATAACGTTGATTAAATAAAATAAAACCATTTTAGGACAAAAATCCCAAGGCAAGTTGAGATGCAAGGAATAAGGAAATAGATTCTGTGTCTTCAGTGAAAGAATCTTCAAAGTCATGTTAAAGGGTATGGTTATAGGGAGAGTAAAGAATTGGGGCTCTGAGCACCCAATTGATCAAATAAGACATTATGGGGGAAATAGAAAAGTTTCTTGAAACAAACAAAATACCAGAACTAATGGGATGTAGTAAAGACAGTTCTAAGACGGAAGTTCGTAGCAATAAATGCCTACATTAAGAAGCGAAAAAGATCCCAAATAAACAACCCAAGTCTATGCCTTAAGGAACTAGAAAAAGAAGAACAAACTGAACCTAAAGTTAGCAGAAGGAAGGGAATAATAAAGATCAGAGCAGAAATAAATGAAACAGAGAACAGAAAGACAAAAGGAAAGATTGAGCAAAGTAAGAGTTGTTTCTTTGAAAAGGTAAGGAAAATTGATAAACCCTTAGCTAGACTAATCAAGGAAGAAAAAGGATCCAAATCAACAAAATTAAAAATGAAAAAGGAGACATTACAACTGAAACTACAGAAACACAAAGTATAATGAGTCTATTATGAGCAACTATATGCAAACAAATTGGACAATCTAGAAATGGAAAAATTCTTAGAAATATGCAACCTACCATGAATGAATTAGGGAAAAAACTGGAAGATCTGAGAAGACCAATTAATTACTAGTAGGGAGATTGAAAATATCCAAAATGTTGTTATGGGCAAATAAATTTTAAAAATAAATGAATTTAGGGCCGGCCCGGTGGCTCAGGCGGTTGGAGCTCCTGTGCTCCTAATTCCGAAGGCTGCCGGTTCGATTGCCACATGGGCCAGTGGGCTCTCAACCACAAGGTTGTCAGTTCGATTCCTCGACTCCTGCAAGGAATGGTGGGCTCTGTCCCCTGCAACTAAGATTGAACACAGCACCTTGAGCTGAATTGCCGCTGAGCTCCCAGATGGCTCAGTTGGTTGGAGCACATCCTCTCAACCACAAGGGTGTCGGTTCGACTCCCACAAGGGATGGTGGGCTGCACCCCCTGCAACTAACAATGGCAACTGGACCTGGAGCTGAGCTGCGCCCTCCACAACTGAGAATGAAAGGACAACAACTTGAAGCTGAATGGCAGTCTCCACAACTAAGATTGAAAGGACAACAACTTGACTTGGAAAAAAGTCCTGGAAGTACACACTGTTCCCCAATAAAGTCCTGTTCCCCTTCCCCAATAATTAATAAATAAATAAATAAATAAATAAATAAATAAATAAATAAATAAATAAATCTAAGGATTGAGATTGTATTCTTTCATAGGAAACATTATTACTACTACATTAATTCAAGATGACTAAACCTTGACATTTAAAAATTCATGTTTATAATTTGTATTATAAAATTGACATGTGCTTATTTATAGAAAATTTTGGATGTGAAGTATAAAAATTTACCCATAATTACACAACCCACAAATGACATCTTAATATTTTGGTGTATTTTCATTTAATATTTATTCTCTGTATACATGTATTTCTAAAAATATTTTATGATTATACTGTATATCCAACATTGGATTTTGCTTTTTTCACTCAAAATTATGTTATCATTTTTTATATAATTCATGATGGAGAAATTTATTCTAATGACTACATAATAAGCAATATACGAAAGTATCATAATTTATTCAATAATCGCTCTTATGTTCAATTGTTTCCATTCTTTCACCTGTATAAATAATGTTGAGGTGTACATTTTTCTCCATAAAATTTTACTGTGATCTTCAATTTTCTTTCTGTTAGTCTAGATTCCTAGAAGTGGACATGCTAGATGAACAGGTTTTCTTTTTAAAGCTTTTGCATACTGTACATTGCTGTCAAGAAAGATGATATCGGTTTTGACTCCCAAGAACAATTATGGAGCCACCTGTGTCATTGCACTCTTGCTACCATTAAGATAAATTTTCCAAGTTAATAGGCAAAATGGGTGTATGATTATTTTTGTCATTTTTGTTTACTAGAGCAGTGTTTTAAAAATATATATGTATATGTATGCATGTATACACTTATGTTTAAAGCATATGTATAGCTGTGTGTGTGCATACATATACGTGTGTGTGTGTGTGTGTGTGTGTGTGTGTGTGTAGCTTTTGTACTTTATTTTCTGGGAACTGTTTATGAGGTATGACAATTAAGTTCGCAAACTCATCCTAGAAAAAGTGCTACGCACCTCACTGCTGAATATCAATACGGTCACCTTCGAAGTTCTCTCCTTGGGAAGCTATGCACTGCCGCCAGCACCTAGTCCACCCTTCAAAGCAGTTTTAGAACTCTTTTTCTGGAATGGCCATCAGAGCTGTCATCATGTTACCTTGATGTCCTGAATGTCATCAAAATGTCTTCCTTTCAATATTTCCTTTATCTTTAGGTAAAGAAAGAAGTCATTGGAGGCCAGATCAGGTGAGTAGGGAGGGTGTTCCAATACAGTTATTTGTTTCCTGGCTAAAGACTCCCTCACAGACAGTGCCGTGTGAGCTGGTGCATTGTCGTGATGCAAGAGCCATGAATTGTTGGCGAAAAGTTCAGGTCATCTAACTTTTTCATGCAGCCTTTTCAGCACTACCATATAGTAAACCTGGTTAACTGTTTGTCCAGTTGGTACAAATTCATAATGAATAATCCCTCTGATATCAAAAAGGTTACCACCATTGTTGCAACAAGTTCGCAAACTTAATTGCCAGTCCTCGTATTCTTTCCTTTTCTAACCATCACTAGTAATTTTTAAAAGCTCATTCTATTAAGTTCTATTTTTCAGATTTTATTAAATAATAATCAAATTGTCCAATCTTACATTTGTTAACAGGTAAGAAATCCCATGTCTCATAAAGGTTGGCCTAACTTATTAACTCTTATTTAGGCTATTGAGGTAGTTTAGCCTCGCATATAAAAAGTATTAAGTTGGAGCCAGAGAAACCTGAATTCAAAATTTATTTTTACTACTTATTGGTTCCATGATCTGTATCCAAACATAACTTCCCTGCACCTCAGTTAACTCAGTTATAAAAGGGAGCAGATGATCTTTGTCTTCTAGGGTTGTTGTGACAATTAGAAGATATGTAAGAGAATGCAGACCATAATGCCTGTACAACATTCATCACCTTTTAAAGTCAAATGATAGGAGAACATTTAGATACACAATGGAAAACTGACTAGTGGAAAAATATAACTGATGCTATAACAGTTTCTTCCCGTAATGTGTTAGCTTCAAAAAAAGAAGAAAAAAATGGTAGCTCTCACATTTCCTGTCAATAGAGGTAAAAATCTCAAGTTAATACATAAAAACCCTGACTCTATAAACCACTTCCTTTTCTAATTTCCTCTTTAACAGTACTCTAAACTTCGGCTCATGTCTTTCATTTTTTTTTTTTTAATGCTTCTTGTTCTTAATCATTCAATGTTCTGCTAGGTTCATTTCATTTACTAACTAGAATTCTTCATCCTTGACTAAGTGCTAGCTATTTAAATTATTAAAGTCCAAGAATATCAGTCTTCTGATTGGCATACTTGCTTACCATTCAACTGGTTCTCAGGGCAGAGAACTAAGTTTCATTTCTGTTTTACAAGCTTGTTTCATAATATCAATGAATTAAGCTGAATGAAGTACCAGAATAGATTCTTCAGGTGATGCTAGTTATATATTCTGTATTTCATACGAAAAATCTATTTTTTCCGTATAGAATGAAATATTGTATTCAAAACAATGCTGCTTTTTAGCACTGATCCCAACTGAAATAATGTATATTCTAGAATGTATATTCACCCACAGGAAGGTTAAGAACTCTGCATTATGGATTTCCTCTTCTAATATTATGTTGGCCTAAATATCTCCGAGAGTATCTTCCTTTACAGAGTATTTAGCTTCTGGACAGTATAAACCTTTGAGGCATTATTGGTTTTGCAAATGATAGGGGAATTCTCTAAGGATAAAAATAAAAAAAATACAAATGTAAATCTGGGGTTTGAGCTATTGTATATACTTGAAAATTTCCATAATAAAATTTTAAAATTTAAGAAAGTTGGGGAAAGAGTTCGGGGAGGAATATATATGTAGATTTAATGATATTGTTAGTGTTCTATTATAGATCATGGGTTGGGTGGTATGTTTATGGGTATTTATTATAGTATGTTTTATAACTTACATATCTATTACATATATTTACTTAGTATTATTTTTAAATTAAAAATTCTTAATTTAATTTACCAACAACTTATTATTTTAAAATTTTACGAATAGAGAAAGGTTGAAAAGATAACACACAAAAAATTCTTATACTTCCACTGAATTCAACATGTTACCAAATTAAATTTGTTTTCTTGGTGAATTATTTGAAAGTCATTTGCAGACATATGAAACTCCACCCTTAATATTTCATCATATGATCTCTAAGAATAAGAATGTTTTACTTAATCCCAATGCCATTTTACACCCAAGAAAGTTAATAATTTCATATTATTTCATATCCACTCCATATTCAAATTCTCCCAATTGTCTCCAAATATGTTATACATACATATATATATACACATATATGCATATATATATCAAATTCAATATGTCAAATCGAATGCTATTTTATATATATATATATATATATATATATATATATATATATATATATATATATATATATATTTGAATGTATTGGATTTGACATATTGAATTTGACGGTGTCTCTTTCAATCCAGAACAATTTTTCACCCATTTCTTTCATGACATTGAATTTTTTAAAACTCCAGGCCAGTTGTCCTATATAGTATATTCTATATCCTGATTGTTTCCTATGATGTTACTAAACCTTTTCCTTTATTCCCTGTATTTCATGTAGACTGAAATTTAGGTCTAGACTTGATGAAATTCAGATTAAACCTATTTGTCCAGAATTCTTCATTCACAACACAGGTAATATTGTGACTTCACATCTAATTAGGAGACATATAGTGTCAGGTTGTTCCACTACTAGTGATACTTGTGATTGTTAAGTTCACATAGCAACTGCCAGATCACCACTTTGTAGTGGTGCATTTTACCCTTTGGAATTAATAAGTAATCTGAGTGGCGATACTGTGGGAAAATTCTGTTCTCCCAACAGCTTTCCATTCAATGATTTTAGCAGCCATTTACTAGATATTGTGAAATCTTGATTTTCTAATTCTGTCATACTAAAGGGAAATTTTTTCTTTTCTTTTTTTTAATTTTTTCAGTACCTTTATTGTGTTTTAAAGAATTACATCAGGATGCTAGATCTTTAGCTTATATGAGTGAATTAAATTTAACATAATTAATCATTTGTTGTTATTCTATAGTTAGGTTGACCTAAAAACATTATTCTTTAGTACAATGCTATCCATGGACTGAATTGTGTTGCCCCAAAATTCACATATTGAAGCCCTAACCTCCCAATGTGATAGTATTTGGAGATGAAGCCTTTGGAAGATTATTAAATTTAAATGAGGTCATGAGAGTCGTCATGGGATTAGTGCTCTTATAGGAAGAGACACCAGAGCGCTCCCCACCCCCACCCTCCTCGTCCTCCCCTGCCACACCTGTAATGTGAAGACACAGAGTGAAGGTGGCTGTCCACAAGCCAGGAGAAGAACCCTCACCAGAACCAGACCACACTGGCACCTTGCTCTCGGATGTGCAGCCTCCACAACTGTGAGACAGTAAATTTCTGTTATTTCAATCACCTACTCTATTGCATTTTGTTGTGGCAGCTTGAGTTGACTAATGCATAGTTTTCCAAGTATTATAGAACCGCCACTCTTACCAAATTTCTCACATATTGCCAGACATTTTCTTAAGAAATATGACCTTCTGCTCTAAATTACACAAGTTGAAAAACATTGAGCAGTATATTTATTGCTGTTTCTGTGCAGTGGTTACAGTGCAGACAATGGTGATCCTACACAGTGTTCCTGGAGCTGCCTTCCCCATGGAAGACCCATGGGGCCAAATTTTCACTATTATAAATACTGAATATTGTTGAATCTAGATCTTTCTACGTAAGGTAAATTCTCTCACCCCTTCATTGAGATATAATTGACATACAGCATTGTGTAAATTTCAGGTACACAACATGTGGATCTGATACACTTATATATTGCAAAATGATTTTCACCATAGAGTTAGCTAACACATACAACACATCATATAGTTATTATACCATTTCTTTTTTTGCGGTGAGAACATTTAAGATCTAGTCTCTTAGCAACTTTCAAGTATGTAATACGATATTATTTATTATAATTACCGTGCTGTACATTAGAGCCCCAGAATTATTCATCTTATAACTAGAAGTTTGGACTTTCTGACCAATATCTGTCCTTTTCCCAACCTTCCAGCCCCTGGTAACCACCATCTCTGTTTCTGTGAGTTTGGCAGCACATATAAGTGATATCATACAATATTTGTCTTTCTCTGTCTGACTTATTTCCTTCAGCATAATGCCCTCAAGGTCCATCCATGCCATTACAAACAGTAGGATGTCCTTCTTTCGAATGGCTGAATAATATTCCTTGGTGTGTGTGTGTGTGTGTGTGTGTGTGTGTGTGTGTGTGTGTCACATCTTCTTTATCCATTTATTTATTGATGGACACTTAGGTTGTTTCCATATCTTTGTCATTGTGAATAATGCTACAATGAACATGAGGGTACAGCTATCTCTTTGAGATCCTGTTTTTATTTCCTTTGGACATATGCCCAGAAGTGGGATTGCTGGATGATGTAGTAGTTCTCTTTTTAATTTTTTGAGGATTCTCCACACTGTTTTCCATAACGGCTATACCATTGAGGGAAATTCTTAAAAGTAGAAAAACTTGGTCAAAGTTATAAAGTTTCTTAAGGTTTAGGATCTGAATTGCAGGTTAGCCTTCCACAAAGATTGTACCAAGTTTCAATGACACCAGCTGCATTTGTGAGTGTTCAATTAAATATCACACTTCTCAACGCTGGTCATTATAATTTAAAAAAGTATTTTCTGAATATAATAGAAAAATGTTTGATTTGTATTTCTTTGATTACATTTTTTTCATTTTAATTAGAGATTTGTATTTTTCTAGAAATTGTTTTGGTCATGCTTTGCCAATTTTTCTGCAGCAGTTTTAGCATTTGCTTAATGACTGTTGACTAACCATGTATCAGGTTATATTTTAGTGAAAATTATTTTTTACAGTTTGACTTTTAAAGAAGGCTGTTTCCGTGATCATCCTGCCAGCATTAGAGGGACACTGGAAAATGTGGAAGAAAGTGTTTCCTTGCATCTTGTTTCCAGAAGGCTTATTTCTAGCACATATATATATATATATATATATATATATATATATATATATATATATATATATGAGAATCAGGCAGGCGCATTGATTTAGAAATCAATGCCATTTCTAAGTGGACATTTGGTTTTAGTAAGTATTTTTTCATCAGTGAATCTGAATGTATGTACTAAGTATCCAAAGC
This sequence comes from Rhinolophus ferrumequinum, assembly GCF_004115265.2. Taxonomy (NCBI): domain Eukaryota; kingdom Metazoa; phylum Chordata; class Mammalia; order Chiroptera; family Rhinolophidae; genus Rhinolophus; species Rhinolophus ferrumequinum. The sequence continues at coordinate 28,179,445 of NC_046287.1, forward strand.
ATAGCACTGAACATGGAGCGAGTTTTAAAACTCTGCTTCCATTGCCACTCGACTCCTTTATAGAAGTTTCCTTATGGTATTTTAAAAATGGTCATGCACAATAAATTAAAAAAAAAAAGGGTCATGCTTTCTATTACCATAATCACCTCTATGTGGACATACTGTAGAAATTTTAAAATTATACTTCTTCTTTCCCAGGCGACTGCCGAAGATGGCAGAGGGGCAGGTCCTGGTGCTTGATGGCCAAGGCCATCTCCTGGGCCGCCTGGCGGCCATCGTGGCCAAGCAGGTACTGCTGGGCCGGAAGCTGGTGGTCGTGCGCTGTGAGGGCATCAACATTTCTGGCAATTTCTACAGAAACAAGTTGAAGTACCTGGCCTTTCTCCGCAAGCGGATGAACACCAACCCATCCCGAGTCCCCTACCACTTCCGAGCTCCCAGCCGCATCTTTTGGCGGACCGTGCGAGCCATGCTGCCCCATAAGACCAAGCGGGGCCAGGCCGCACTGGACCGCCTCAAGGTGTTTGATGGGATTCCACCACCCTATGACAAGAAAAAACGAATGGTGGTTCCTGCAGCCCTCAAGGTTGTGCGTCTGAAGCCTACACGGAAGTCTGCTTACCTCGGGCGCTTGGCTCATGAGGTTGGCTGCAAGTACCAGGCAGTTACAGCCACTCTGGAAGAAAAGAGGAAGGAGAAAGCCAACATCCATTACCGGAAGAAAAAACAGCTCATGAGGCTACGGAAACAGGCCGAAAAGAATGTGGAGAAGAAAATTGACAGATACACAGAGGTCCTCAAGACCCGTGGACTCCTGGTCTGAGCCCAATAAAATTGACTCTTAATTCCTAAAAATAAATAAATAAATAAATAAATAAATAAATAAATAAATAAATAAATAAAATTATACTTCTTCTAGGCCTATTTTGAAATTGGAATTTTTTCAACGCAATGGTTCTTCTTTAAGCACATGTTCTTCCTTCTACAAGCTTTGCTCACTTGAAGCCTCACCTTTCCTTATACACTTCCTCAAAGATAAGATGAGAAAACCAGTAATGCTCACCCTGTTTACCAAATTGTGTTAGTTGATATTTCTGTATAGTGTAAGCCAATGGCAGCTTCTTTTTACTTTCTGTAGTGAGTTCATCTTATGGGTATTTAAACAACGCTCGGCTCCGTTTGAGGAGCACACATGGCCCTATGGGCTGAGACATCTGAATCATCGTTTTGTCACCAACAATATAACCTATGAGTTGTCATTACAGTGACATGATCTGCAAAAATATGGGATTTTGGTTTGGGTATGTGTCCGTTATATTTTGCTTTATTTTGTGGTTATTTTTATATTTGGCTGATTCTGCTCACCCTTCTTCCAATATTATAACTCTCAGAGGGCAGAGATGAATCTTACTTATTGCTCCATCCCTGCAAAGAGTCTCAATATGAGTTTTTGTTTTAGGAAATTGAGTTGAGTCATCCTGTTTTTAGCTTATATTAAAATTATTTGATAATAACTATCCTCTCTATCCTGTTTCTTGTTTTTTAAAAACTATTTAGTGTTGTCACTTTTCTTGGAGGGAGCCAACATCCTTCCCTCAGGTATGAATTATTCAAGTTATACCAAGGACACAATGTTGTAATTATTTATTAGGAATGACCATTTTTTAAATTAAAATTGATATATTTAAAAAACTATAATCCTGTGGCAATATATACCCACATTTCATAGTCCTTAGAGTTCTTATACTGTCTAATTTAAATTCTCCATGCTATAACTTCTGTCTGCCACATGGTACTAAGAATAAATGTTTTCTATCATTTATATAGGAACCCTTTTCATACTCAAAAACAAGAGTCAGTTTCTCTTAATTTTTTTTTTTTTTTAACTTCAGGTCATATAAATTCAACTCCCTTACTCACACTCCTAACTCCCAAATTTTAAATTATATCTGTTCCTTTGTAATGTATTTTCTCAAAATTGCCGTGCAGAACTTTACAAAAATTCTGACTAATGCATTGTTGTTTGCACAGTGTTAAGTCATCTGTATACTTTTAGGATCAAGAGGTCCATGGAATTATAAAAACAAGAGCAAATTTAGGACATGAAAGAAATTAGGAAAGGTCTCATAACCACCCACTCAGCCTTCTGGGTAAAAAATAATCAGGCAGCAGAGGGTTTGTTTAATATGGTTTCTGTTGTTAGTTATCCCATGAACCTAGTGGAAAGAAATGTTTCAGTTCCCCTAGTATACTGGTATATGTAGCAAGGAAGTAAGTACCAATTTAAATTTCATGAAATAAATGAAATTTTCTGCCAGATTAGGTTTGAGGGACAAATGCAATCAGTGGACTCTTGTTAATGTATGTAAATCTCTGAAACTGATGCATTGAACCACGTGTTACACTTAGAGAGTGATCTTAGCATGATCTTAGCATTGACCCAGGTATTCTCTTCTTCTCGGACCATAGTGTGACCACTTGCCACCTGTGTGCCCTAACCAGTGGTGCTTGACCAAATAACTCAGAACAGCTGACTTACCTTTTTGGCCTTCGGAGTAGTGAACCTGGCCTTAGTAGTTCCAAGCTCTACTAAACTACCCCAAAGTAACTGACTGAAGATAAAATCTTCCATTTGACCGTACAATATTTTTTCTCTTACATGGCAAAAGTGCATACAAATTTATTTTGAGCCTGCTGATTGTGCCGCTTGACTTGACTGTGCAGCCGCAGCACCCCATTTCCTCTAGGTCGGGAGCAGTCACTGCAGACAAGTTCACTCAAGGGCTGTGAAGAGCCAGATGACAGCCTGCAGGTCCGGGTGCTGCTGCTGCTGCTGCTGCTGCTGGCGCTCACACCAGGGGCCCCGGATACTAGATGCCACTGCAGTGTGGCTCATTGTGGCTCATTGCCCTGCTCCCACAGCGTTAGATGAATCTGCCACCTGACTCTCCTCATGGCTCTTTATGTCACGAGCTCTAGATTCAAAAATCCCAATGAACTTGATCCTGGTGTTTGGCTGAGCCTTGCTCATGTACCCATGAATTAACTGCCCCTTCCTGGGAAAGCAAGCATCCTTCCAGGCCTCTCTACTCGGAGGTAGACTCCTCCACCTATGGAGGTCCAAGAGGGGGGGAAGTGCCTCAGACATGAAAGGGGGGAGGTGTTCAGATAATATATCACTTGGGAAATGTTATGTATGTTCTGGGCTTGAAAAGCATGGATAAAAACTGGGGAAAACACTCTGGAAGTTGGACCCAGAACTAGGGGAAATTTGGAAATCAAATTAAGGCACTTAGCCTTTATTTGGTAAGCAGAAAAAGTCCCTGGAAATTTCTACACAGAGTGGGCTTTAGGAATATTACTCTGCAGCAGTTTGTGTAGGAGAGCATTCGGAGAGAGAGGGGTTTGGAGGCAGAGAAACCAATGAGCAGTCCAGGGAGTTAGCTAAATGTAAAGTGAGAGGTGCCTGATCTTGGACAGTGTCTGTAGCAAAGGAAGTGAGAGAATTGTACACGTTAAATTCTAGAGCTTCCTTAAAGAACCCACTTCTCACCAAAGCCTTCTCTTGTCAGCCTTCTAGGTAGGATCAATACCAGCGTCTCTTTCAGAAGTGTTCTATTCCACAGTGAACTTAGTGAGGGCAGCTGTGCTCGGCATGTGAACAGCCGGGTTCCCTAAGACCCTTGCAGCAAATTCTGCAAGCATAAAATTATTTTGATAGGAATGCTAAGATGCTTTTTGCCCCTTTCCACCATGGTGACATGTACACCAATGACACAAAAGCAACAGTGGCTAGAATTGCTCCTTAGCCCAAATCGAGGAAGTGGCACTAAACCGTAATACCTAATAATGTAGTACATCATAATCGTTGTGTTCTTCACCCACATGCTCGTAGAGGGTGAAAAAAAGCTGTTTCACTTAAGAATAGCTTTGATGATGCAGTAAAAAGTATTAATTTTATTAAATCTTGAGTTTTTAAGTACACAGCTTTTTAATAACAAGTGTGATGAAGTGGAAAGTACAAGTTAAACACTTCTCCTGCACACCAGAATGCGAGTTCTCTCAAGGAAAACAGTTGCATGATTGTTTGAATTGCCAGCCGAACTAGCCTTTTTGCCCCCAGTGAGACATCATTTTTCCTTGAAAGAACAACTGACAGGCAAACTATGATTTTTTGAGCTGTAGCTAGTTGTCTGATATTTTCTGGAAAGTGAGTGAAATAAGTCTGTCACGTTAGGAAAATAATAGTTTTTGTTGTCAATGATAAAATTAGAATTTTGAAGAACTTGTGTCTGGCCCCATGAATTTGACACTTAAAGAATCCTAACACTTAAAGAATTTTCTAATGAGATTGTTGGTGAAATTAATGGGTGTGATTTTTGAAAAATATATTTAATGAATTGTGCCAACATTTTGAAAATATGGATACCTCAATGAGCCCATATTTGCCAAATGACCAAAGCAGGATGTTACAAAGTTATGGAGTCTTGGTTGTTTTCTGTTTGTTGGTTGGTTTTTTGTTTTGTTTTTTTGAGTGAAGAAAATGTTCTTGAATTAGTGGTGATGGTTGTAAAACCTTGTTATTATACTGAAAATCGCTGAATCTCTTTCAAATGGTTCATTTTATGGAATGTGAAGTATATCTCATCAACAAAAAATTATATGCCAGAGGAAAAAACTGTAATGTTAGTGGTTATCAACTAATAATAAAGTTATTGCCATTGCAAAAATGTTTTGGGTAATAGGGTTTGAAGGGTTGAATGTTTGATGTAAATTATACAAAGATAAAAATGTTGGTGATTTTAGAGAATTCAACTTTTCCATTTTTGCGTTTGCCCTTGCTACCCTTAGTACCTTTGCCTCATTTACATGCTAAGGATCATTAACATAAAACAAAATCCCTACATTTTTCACTTTTAGCAAAGTTGGGTGAGTTCAGTGACAATGATAAAAGCCATCTGATGTCATGAGACCTGCTGACATCTCAAGGTGCATACCGTTAGGAAGAGAAGAAAGCCAGATGAAGGGTGGTTGGAAGTTGAGGTAAGGGTAGGGTGAGTGGTACTGTTATAAGCATAGCAGCAGGAATATCTCAAACCATCTGACTAGAAATGGCATCATGAATTGCGAAGGTATATTCAATGTGGGGCAGAACGCAGCTAGCACGTCCATTTGGCAAGAATATTAGAACCCCAATCCTAGCAGGGCGGGGTTAAATAGCCCCATTCCATTGCAGGAGACAGGAATTGGGCCATAAGACCAGCCACAGAGATTAGAAGATACGGTTGAGCGTGACGAAAATGCTCCAGTTTTAGGGGTCACAGACTTCGAAAGTTTATCTTAAGTATCAAACATAGGTTACAGAACTGATTCTAGATCCAATCAGCCAGGATTTTTAAAAAAAAGAAAAAAAAAAGGAAAAACATTCTATCCTTAACATTTGGCTTGCGAGGAATTTCTAAAAGTGTTAAATGCTTATTCATCTTGCATGTGATCTTTTGTTTGCTTTTTGTATAAGTTTTTTTAAATTTCTTTTTTAACTTTGACCAATTACTTGTGTCTTCGCCATTGCATCAGCTCATTTTCTTGTATAAGTTTTAACCAGTGATGGGAATTTACTATTACTGAAAGACAAAATTACCGAATTACTGAATGACAAAAAATACAATACAAATTGTGGGAACACTGTATACTGACAACATAGAAAATGAGGTCACTGAAAAGTGTTAATTATAGAAAAACAGACTGCAATTTTATTGTTTCATTGTGTATTTTAAAATTGGTTTAATTTCCATTTTTAAAGATAACTTTTCTTTTTTGCTGAGAACAAGCTCCAATTAACAGAAACACAACAGCGATTTGCATTACAAACACTTCTTCAGTATTAGAAAAGCTTGGCATTTGGTTTTCTTTTAATGAAAGGTTTGGTCTCTGTAGGACACATACATTTTGTTTTCTTAATATTTTGTAATCTTTCCCATATTTTCTGACATCTGAATTCAAGTACACAATATCCCATCACACTCCTTGTCAGCATGGCTAAAAATGCCTCTTAAATCTTTAGGATTTGACCCAACCTCACTTTCCATTTGTACCACCTGCCACTTCCTCCTGTGATCTAGCCACAGATCCTCCTGTGTTCTAGCCACAGAGATTATAGTCTTTTCCATATTCCCCAAATTAGCTATGGTCTTTAGTGTTTGTAAAAAGTGGGTGCTACTTTTCTTCCTTTCCCCTGCCCAATGTCTGTTCATGTTCTCTGTGAAGACAGACCTGGCTCCACCACACACGACCAATGGCTCCTAGCTCTGTGTTCCCACCACGCTCTACCCCACTAGGCAAGGTGTCTGCCAGTAGTTTGTCACACTGCACACACGCTAAGGTCTGTATGCAGAGGTCCTTCAAGATTCTCCTCATGTTCTTCAAGATTCATCTCTCATTGGGTAGAGAAAAGAGAATGTACTCTGGAGTCAGACAGATCTTAGTTTGAATTTAAATCCCATTACTCATTAGCAGGTGATTAACTGCTAATAAACTTGGTGATTCATTGAATTTCCAACCTTAGTCTCCCATTTGTAAACCTAGTATCTAGCTCATAGGGTCATTGTGAAGATTAAATAGGATTCTGCATACAATGTAGCTGCTCCATTAACATATGCTAACTCCTTGTTTTCCCTTGCAGCTTAAAATGTGTAATTTTAACATGTTTATATTATATCTCCCTCTAGATGACACAGGTAAGGAGAGAGATGTAGCAGTAGTGTCTGGCCCAGAACAGGCACTTGATAAGTCTTTGAGAATTGAATGAATAGTTCTAAATTCTTTCCAAATTTCTTTGACAGTTGTGGCTTTTTACCTGCTTTTAGTTAACAGTTCTGTATTCAGACCAGACATACACATGATTCAAATAGAAAATTGGAGGAAGTTGCAACCATTTCACCATCTCCTTCATCCCCAACTTGTTTTGAAATCCAAATAGTCATGCTTTCTAGAATCTTAAATGGAAATTTGATATAAAAAATATTGTTTCTTCATATTTGTATGCATTTTATTTAGCTTTTCATTCCATTTATTTTGCTCTATGTAGTTCCAAGACACACTCTCCTCAGTTTCATCATGGTTGGTTTCAAATAAAAAGGTAATTATTGAGAATTTATAAGTACTTCTATTTCCTCTCTTAAAACTAACCAGGATCAAAGATGGCTTAAGTTATGAAGTCATTAAATCCTGTAGGTGTGCTTACAGAACAAAAAAATGATAACCTTATTTCTATGAAAAATCTACTAAAAGATAAATGAATGGTGGCTGGGTAATAGCTTTTTATTCGACAAAGGATGAGATATTTAAAGGGAGAAGAGAGTTTTTCTTTCAATGCTGTATTAAATTTTTCATATGTTCAAATTTAGAGTTATTGTCTTAGAAGTTACAATGGTTATTGCAAGTTCTTATTTTTCTCTCTTAGAAAATTTTATTAACCATGAAAGATCTCTCTGGGCAATGCTTTCATCCTGAACAAAGCAAGTCATATATATCTTCTATGAAATTTTTATACTGGAATGAAGTAGTAAAAGAAAATGCCAGGTAGCTTCTTCAAATGTAATTATATGAACAGGCTACCATTGAAAAGTAACTCTTTTTAATCATTTTAGAAGTTGAATTTCAGAGGAGGGTCTGACTTTGCCTGAATTATGGATACTCAGAAAAAGCTACGTTAGAGTTCATGGTTGAGTAGAATCTTGAAGGAATAGGAATTTGCATAATGAAGAAGTAAGGAAAGCACTTCAGGTAGAGGAAATAGCTATCTTTCACCAGTTGATGTTGGATTTAGCTTTTATGTGATAGTCCTACAGATGGTGAAAACAGGTATTATGATGATTCTCAGTCTTTGCTGTTTAGGGAAATGTGCATGTTAACATGACGAAAAGAATAGGCAATTTCTCCTGTAACCTTCTTTTCTTTCCTGGAATAGGTTACCCTGCAAAACAGGCAAAGTTCCAGGTTGCTGCTAGAGTTTTCTAAGGATGTTAGGTTACTGTCACTTCCAAAGAACATTTTGATCTACAACTTTCTTTTCCTGCATTATATATAAAAATTGCAAAAACTGCAATTTATACACACAACCGTCTAAAAACTGCCTTAGAGGACACCCTTGCTTTTTCCTGAAGCCAAATCTTCAATTGTTTCATGATCTATAACTTGTAACATATATATGTATATATGTGTATGTGTGTATATATGTATATGTGTGTGTAACATATGCGTATATATAAAAGTATGCATGTATATGTGGGTGTGTGTGTAAACACATATATACCGTATTTTGCAATGTATAACACGCTCCTGTGTATAATGTGCACCGTGTTTTTGGCCCAAACTTTCAGGGAAAAAAATCTTTCATTTAATTTTTCAATTCAAATTTTTATTTGTTTACATTTAGATACTTGTTTTTTTGTATTATAAAGGAATTTTGGCATTTATTTTTTAACATATTATGATACAAGAAATTTTATGTATCAAATAATTACAAAACACCAGAACAGATATAAGGTACAAGAAATTTTATGTACCAGTAACAAATTTACAATATTTATAGATCATAGAAAGCAAGAACCTTTCGTCATTGTAAGTTCGTGATAAGTTCAACAAAACCGACTATCGTATTCCAGGGTATTATTTTACATACAGATATCACTATTGATTTCTAGAGTTACACTTTTAACTCATAAGCATAAATAAAAGAATTTAAAACATTTATATAAATATGGAATTAGTACTACCCATGTATAATGCGCATTCTTCTTTTTCCCTCACTAATGTGAGCAAAAAAGTGCACATTATACAGGGCAAAATACAGAATATCTATCTATCTGTCAGACAGACAGATAGATAGATAGATAGATAGATAGATAGATAGATAGATAGATAGATAGATAGATAGATATCTGGGGGTGCCAAAAAATGTATACACGTTTTAAAAAAAGAAAACTGTATTAAAATTTTAACACTCAATATATACCAATAACAAAAGATGACTACAAGTCACCTTTGACTTCTGCAATTACAAGAGGTGCCCAAAGTGTTTACCATCAGCGTTCAGACCCTTCTGATGACAGTGAAATTCTGCTCGAGCAACATTGACCAAAGTGTCCACTTGTATACATTTTTTTGGCAATCCCCCCCCACCTTATATAAAAATCTTGCTCATATTTATTCCACAGTCTTTATCTTGGAGGCAGAATCCATGTGTTATACTTCTGTATGTTTTTCTATGTGAGTTTAGTATAGTGCTAGAATCTAGATAGAGCTGCCTAAATACCTATTAGATTGCTTCTTGATTTGACCATCATGAAGATGAGAGAAACTATTGAAAAATATGTAAGTCTGGTCAAACTAGCTTTATAATGTTGGAAGGGAATATGTGTTGGATATTTTCCATTGCCCTTCCAGACTCACTTTCTACCCTACTCTGACTGACCTTTATGGACTGTATTGATTTGCTCCCTTTTCCTTTGTCTTTCACTTGGTTTCAGCCAATAGGAGGCATTGGAAGGAAATCGGACGGGCAGAAGGAGTGAGGTTAGAGTATTTATTCACACAGTGCCCTCTGCATGGTCTCATATCTGCTTTCCTCCACCTGCGTCCACAGCTTCTGAGTATCCTTTTCCTACACACATGGCGACAACCCTCTTCAGGTTCCAGTCTCTGCTCTGGCACCTTCAGATCTAGGTATAGTAAACACTCCCAGTTATTTTAGCCTTGAAGAGCCTTATTATCACTTGTTAATTTTCTTAACCCTGCTTACCCCTTATCAATATTTCTCCATTAAACTCTCTCCATACTCATTTATGTCTTGCCGGGATTCTTACTGACATATGCGATGGCCATAACTTTCTGAGTAACTCTGGAGATCACAATTTGCATTTTATTTTTATTGTTGGAGAGCAGTGTTTTCTAATTTAACGTGAATAGTTACTTCTCAGAAAAACAAAACAAAACAGACATACAACCTTCTGAGATGGATACTTGAGGAAACTACGTGTAATTTTAAATTACGACCTTCAGTGGTTTCTGGAGCAACCCAAATTTCTTACTCAACACTGTACTTTTATAAACTTGTTTATATAACACAGATGGTTCCCGTCCAATGACTCAATGATCCATTATTAACCAGCCTTATTCATTCTAACACATTGTTTTTGAAGCTTAGTTGACTGAGCCCTTTCATACAAGATAAAACTCGCTCAGGAACCCCTTTGACTATGAGTAGTTACGTAGATGAGCGTGTGAATTAACTATTTGTGTGAATAACAAATGACAGTCACATTGACTCCTTTTTTTTTTTTTTGCAATAGTAAGTAGTAAGTCATAGGAAAGATTACTACTAGAAATGACAGAACTATATAATCTTTAGGAAATTCTTGATTTATGGAAAAATAAGTTAACCTAAAATATAACATCTGTTATTCTTTTCTTTTTTTAAGGAACGTTAAAGGCATTCCTTCATCAGATATTTTACTGGTATTTATGATGTATGATTTTTACATTCATGCTACTGCAACTAAGAGGAACATCTAAATGACAACAATGTTACTTTGGTAATAATCTTTAAGTACTCTTTTAAGGTTGTTTTCCAATTAGTACTAGGAATGTACACTTTTTGAGGCATATTGAGAAAAATATTTCTCTAGAATGTTCTTCATTTTTCTCTTGGAGCCAATTTATGCTTGAGTTAATGAAAAAAATCTCTCAGCATAGCTGGAAGCTATCATAGTTGGAGCTCTAAAAACATAAGGAAACTGAATGAATGAAAATGTTCTATATATCTTTAGAAAGAGCTTAATAAGACGTCTGAACAGCAATGTAAAATGAATGCACGCATCTGTTCTATCACAATACATTTACATGTATCACAATACAATTACATGTAGGACAAGGTAGGTATTATTTGCATTTTACAAATGAGGAACTCGAAGCTCCGAGAGGTTAGGTAATATGGCCAAGGGAATAGGTTATAAATGACAGAGACTTAATTTGGGTCTGAGTCCTAGGCCCACGCTGCTATTTCCACTGCACCTATCACCTCTCCTATCTCCAGTGCCTTCTGTTTTAGGCACCATACTAGGCACTAAGGATCAATATCTTTCAGTAAAAGCCAATGTCTTGTGATCAGGGATGACGGTCAAATATTTAACAACTCATCACAGTCCCATGCAAGCAGAAGCAAAGCCAGCAGTGAACAGATTCAGCTGGACCAGTGCATCCCAGCTGAGAATTCGCAAGACCTGACTTTTCTTGGTTTCATCACTTGTAGCCTCTGAGATACTCACCGGGGAGTTTCACTTGTCCCTCAGTTGAGACCAGGACAGCTGGGTCTCCCTCCCTTATCTCTGTGTCCTCTGTTCCTGTACTTCTGGAGTAGTCCAGGGTCTTTGACCTCCCACTGCCCCTTCAAGTTCTTTAGTCCCAGGTGCTGATCTGAATTTTGAGTCTTCCACTTCTTCAGCTTCTAGTGATCCCCTTCATTTTTATTTTCTTTTTGTCACATACTTATTTTGGGGCTCCTGATCATATTGTAATATACTATTTCATCAGTCTTCAGGACCATCTCCCTCTTCTGACCATCCTATAGCAAGCACTCATCTCTACTTTTCTTCGGGCATTTATTTCTCTTGGTTATTTAAGTAGAAGTCTTATAATTCCTTCTCGGTTGTAAACTCTTTGATAGCAGGGCGCAAGCCTTGTAGAACTGGATCTACACCAATAGCACCGAACATGAAATAATTATTACTTAGGTTAGACTGATAATGATATTATGGTTATGGTTGTAGAATGCTTTACCTAATAGAGATATATACCAAAATATTTACAAGATGAAATATGAGGTCTGGCATTTATTTAAAAATACACTAGGAAACACATTTTGGGTTACAGAAAAGATAATATAAGGACAATAAAATACTGGTAATTGTTAAAGCTGGGTAATGAGCAACTCGGGGTCGTGGCAATTTTTTCTCTACTTTCATGTGTTTGAAAAGCTCCATAATCAAAGTTACATTATAAATATAGATAATATAGGCATAAATTATATATAACATTAAATAATAGATATAAATAGATGTGCAGAAATATGTATAAACAATAGATGTATTCAAATACTTGTTCGTTAACAGAATTCACCCCTGAAATTGCCGCTTCTCTTGCTCTAGCATGGTTGCTAGACAATATAAACATCTCTCCTCTCCTTCCCTAAAGGGGATGTCATTAGAAGCAGCCACGTGGATCTCAGTAGTTTCTCTTTTCTGGGAATGGATCAAAACACAGGGGTGGCCATGCTTATACTATGTGACACTGTCACTTCAACCAAAGTTGATTGATCCAAGAGTATGCAGACAATTGACACAAGCTGGGCCATTCAGACTCTCTCTTCTGACAATTTGAAATTTGTAAGAGAGAAACATACAGACTGGTCAGATGGGAAGCCTGTTATATTAATGCCAGTGCCTAGAAATAAGGCCTCTAAATTACGAACGTAATTTAGCGGTTACCAGAAGGTAAGGGGGTTGGGGGGTGAGAGATGAGGGTAAGGGGGATCAAATATACGGTGATGGAAGGAGAACTGACTCTGGGTGGTGAACACACAATGTAATTTATAGATGATGTGATATAGAATTGCACACCTGAAATCTATGTAATTTTAATAACAATTGTCACCCCAATAAATTTAAATAAAAAAAAAAGGAAAAAGGTTGTCTGCATTAAGTCTCACTCCCACCCTCTATCCCAGCAGAGAACCATTTTGTATTAGTGTGTAAACATAAACAAATATGTATAAGTATATGTATTATTTCCCCCACATTAAATACAGCTTATTAAATAAAAAAAAAAAAAAAGAAAGAAATAAGGCCTGAACTCTTGCTCGGAGGTTTCCTAGTTGTCTTTGCTCCTGCCTTCCTGGGGATTGGCCGTCCACTTCTTCCCCTGATCCTGTGTTCAATCAGTAAATCCCCGTCCCCACTTTTTTGTTTGTTTGTTTAAGTTATCCAGAATTTACTTCTGTTACTTAGAATAAAAAAAGTTTATCTAATGTACCATGTGAATAAAATACACTTATTCTCATTACAAGGAACAGACTGTCTGAATGTCACACGATTCTGTGTGTGAAGCATTTTCATGTATTATTGTGCAGAGGGTTTCCTTTTTTCTGGCTCACTGTCCTGTCTTCAACAAATAGCTATTGAGTACCTACTATGTGCCTACATGGTGAGAAGTGCTCACTAGTCAATGATAAGAAAAACAGAGAGGGTTCCTGCCCTCCTGGAACTTCCAATTTTACAGGGGAGATATTGTCAAATAAGGATGCTGGCCATTATATTATTATAAAGATGAGTAGCCATAAGGAAAAGAATATGTTCCTAAGAAGGTGGAAAACCTGATTAAGAGTGGATGATTGAAGTGGGGAGTTTAAGCTGAGGGCTAAAAAACAGTTTGTAGGATGGTAGGGAGGATGGTAGAATGGAGGTGGAAGTGGGAAGTGATTCTTGAAAGGATGGCTTCCAGGATTCCGTCCAATCAATCAAATGGATGGAAACAGAACCCCTGCATGCAAAAAGATGTTTGTCACTCTTTGATTAATAATTAAGACTAAACAGGAATCAATGTAATGTTCACCATTGGGGCCCTGGTTAAACAAACTAGTACATTCACTTTATTATAAGAGCAAAAGCTCCCTCAGGTTTCGTTGGCCAAATATGTGACATGTCCCTCTTTCCTAAGCCTGGTAACAGTGGTGGTACGGCGCATGGCTTAGAGACTAATCATGATGCCTGACCCTTAAGCTAGAGAAAGGCCCAAGTCTCCTAAAGCATTTGGCTGTTTTATGAGCAAGGAAGTTGGTAGAAAGAAATGCCTGTTGCCTGGACAACCAACAATGTGTAAAGCAGATAGGTCAGCTAATGGGGACATGAGCAGTTCTACGGGAGGAGTGGGAGTGGAAATATACTTGCAGAGGGTTCAAAAGAGAATGAAAAAGAGAGCAATTAAAACAGCAAGTGCAGACAACTGTTTTGATAAGCTTTGTCATAAAAGCTAGATGAGAAATGAGGTGGTAACTAGAGAGGGATGTGTGTATAGAAGTATTTAGGCATGTATTGAAGATGAGATAAATTACTGCATATTTAATGCTGATGGGGAAGAACCTACAAAAGGCAAAAATCAAGATGCAGAAGAGAGAAAAAAAGAATAGTTGGAGCGGTGTTGTTAAGAGAGAAGTGGTAGGCATGAACGCACAGGTGGAGGGGTTGGTCTCAGGAGGAAGGTATTTCAGCCACAGTCCCAGTAGGCAAGAAAGAATCCATGGGCCCAGACGCAGGTAGGGTGTAGATGGAGTGGGGGGCTTATGTAAGTTCGCCTCTGATTGCTTATGTAGAACCCTGATATGTAAGCCAGATTAAAGGAACGAAGAAGTTTCTGAGGAAGATTAAACTCTTGTTTGGCAGAGAATTTTCATTGTTTGTGTCCCCATGAATGATTTCTATGATGTTTTGATTCTTGATGTTTAACTAGGCTGATTGTTAGTTAGTACAATAAGGACATTGTTCTGAAGCTATATTCCTAAGTAGATCAGTGGAATCTGTGCCAGCTTAGAAGGACATGGCATTGCATTTTGAATAAAATTCACACTCTTACTAGAGACTACATATCCCTACATAATCTGATCTTTGTTTACCTATCTAAACTCACAGTGTATTATTCTTCCCCTTGCTTACTCTGTCTCAGCTTCATTGTCTTTCTTGTTTTTCCTCCAACATGTCAAGCTCCTTCAGTTTTAGGATCTTTGCACTTCCTGTTTCCCTCTTGGCACATTCTTCCATCAGGTAAGCATAGGACAGTCTCACTTCATTTAGGGCTCAGAAAAGCCTCCCTTGTCCCTTATTTAAAGTTACCTATACCCTATCCAGTCATTAGTTTATTGCTGTATTTTGCTTCTTCACTAACTAAAGTTTTATTACTTCTTTCTACATTATCTGCATTCCCAGAAATTAATATAGAGCCTAATACATATCAGGTGCTCACAGTTTTTCAATTGAATGAATACAAATTGTTCTGTTCTTATTCGTATTGCATTCAACCTTTTTATCAGTGACTTAGTAAAAGACGTAGAAGGACGTGCTTATCACATTTGTAGATGACATAAGCTTTGCCAATTTAAATTGAATATATATCTTAGTATGTTGAAATGAAGTGCTGAAATAAAGCTATTTTAACAGAGATAAAGATAAAATGTAAAATTTAGCTTTAAAAATCTGCTATAGAACCACAGCTGAGCAACATTTCATGAATAAAATTTTATGAGCTAAGAATTTTAATTATAGGCTGCATGACAGCTAATATAACCAAAATTAATAGTGCATAATAGCTAGATAATGGTGCCACAGTATTCTGCTGGGTTAAGCCCACATCTGGAACAGCGTGCTTGTTTAGATTATTTGATTGTCTGAGTATTTATTTCCACATACTTCCAACTCATTATTTTTCAATGAGCAGTGTTAACTGCTATGTTAACTGGCTAGCCACTTCTGTTCTTGCAGGCTACCTAAATGGAAAATGAAATTGTAATCAGCCTGCTGATTAGTGAGCGAGGGTATTACTTTGATGACACTGGACTCAGAGGGTCTGAGCTGTCATCTCTACAGCAGGGATGTGTCTGTAGAGGGACTGATCCTCTTCCACGTCTCCTGTCACTAGGCTCAAACCTTGGGGTGAAAAATGACACCCTTCTCTTGCTGGCTCCTGGGGAACATGTCCTGTTGGGTCCCTGCACTCTTCCCTCATCCTTGTAGAGTCCTTTCATTACATTCTACTCAAAATCTCTATTTCCTTTAGGACACTGGTTGATAGCAACCTTTGGGATTTTTCAGGCTGTAAAATATTAGGAGCAAATTTTGTGTTTACTAATCATTATACACATACCTCTATTGAAGTCTTTGTAATGAATTTTGAGTTCTTCTGCATGCCCCGTATTTTGCATAACTTATCCCTAATTCTTACAACTGTAGGACAAGGTAGGTATTATTTGCATTTTACAAATGAGGAACTTGAAGCTCCGAGAGGTTAGGTAATATGGCCAAGGGAATAGGTTATAAATGACAGAGACTTAATTTGGGTCTGAGTCCTAGGCCCACGCTGCTATTTCCACTGCACCTATCACCTCTCCTATCTCCACCAGGCACATTGATTTCTCTTTTGCTGGTCTGATAACTTAGCTGCAATCTGGTTAGTTTTTTTAAGATAGAGACTATATTGTATTCTTTTATCTCTTCTGGCAGTGTCTGGCACATGGCAGACACGGAACATGTTTTGTTTTTTTAATTTATTAGGGTGACAACTGTTAGTAAAATTACATAGATTTCAGGTGTACAATTCTGTATTACATCATCTATAAATCCCATTGTGTGTTCACCACCCAGAGTCAGTTCTCCTTCCATCACCATATATTTGATCCCCCTTACCCTCATCTCCCACGCCCCTCCCTCCTTACCTTCTGGTAACCACTAAACTATTGTCTGTGTCTATGAGTTTTTGTTTCTCATTTGTTTGTCTTGTTCTTTTGTTGTTTTTGGTTTATATACCACATATCAGTGAAATCATATGGTTCTCTGCTTTTTCTGTCTGACTTATTTTGCTTAGCATCATACTCTCAAGATCCATCCATGTTGTCACAGATGTTCCTATATCATCTTTTCTTATCACCGAATAGTATTCCATTGTGTATATATACCACAACTTCTTTATTCGATAGATGTCCTTCATCTATCGAAGGACACTTTGGTTGTTTCCGTGTCTTGGCTACCGTAAACAAAGCTGAAATGAACATTGGAGCACACATGCCTTTATGTATAAATGTTTTCAGATTTTTTTGGTAGATACTGAGGAGAGGGATTGCTGGGTCATATGGTAATTCTATTCGTAATTTTTTGAGGAACCTCCACACTACCTTCCATAACAGCTGCACCAGTCTGCAATCCCACCAACAGTGTATGAGGGTTCCCCTTTCTCCACAGCCTCTCCAACACTTGTTACTATGTCTTGTTGATGATAGCCATTCTAACTTGGGTGAGGTGATATCTCATTGTGGTTTTTATTTGCATTTCTCTGATGATTAGTGATGTTGAGCATTTTTTCATATGTCTATTTGCCATTTGTATGTCCTCTTTGGAGAAATGTCTCTTCAGGTCCTCTGCCCATTTTTCAACTGGGTTGTTTGTTTTTTTGTTGTTGAGTTGCATGAGTTCCTTGTATATTTTGGATATTAGCCCCTTATCGGAGGCACTGTTTGCAAAAATCTTCTCCCATTCACTTGGTTGCCTCTTTATTTTGTCGATGGTTTCTTTTGCTGTGCAGAAGCTTTTAAGTTTTAAGCTTTTAAGTTTCATATAGTTTATTTTAGCTTTTACTTCCATTGCCTTTGGAGTCAAATTCATAAAATGCTCTTTGAACCCAAGGTCCATAAGTTTAGTACCTATGTTTTCTTCTATGCAGTTTATTGTGTCAGGTCTTATGCTTAAGTCTTTGATCCATTTTGAATTAATTTTGGTACTTGGTGACAGATAGCAGTCCAGTTTCATTCTTTTGCACGTGGCTATCCAATTCTCCCAGCACCATTTATTGCAGAGGCTGTCTTTCCTCCATTGTATGTTTTTAGCTTCTTTGTCAAAAATTGTCTGTCCATATTTATGTGGTTTTATTTCTGGGTTCTCAGTTCTATTCCATTGGTCTATGTTTCTGTTTTTCTGCCAATACCATGCTGTTTTGACTATTGTAACCCTGTAGTACAAGCTAAAGTCAGGGAGTGTTATACCTCCAGTATTGTTCTTTGTTTCTTAAGATTGCTTCGGCTATTCGGGGTCTTTTGTGGTTCCAAACAAATCTGATGATTTTTCGTTCTATTTCTTTTAAAAATGCCATTGGGGTTTTGATGGGGATTGCATTAAATCTGTATATTGCTTTGGGTAATATGGCCATTTTAATATATGTTGATTCTTCCAATCCATGAGCATGGAATGTCTTTCCATTTCTTTGTGTCTTCTTCAATTTCTTTCAAAAATGTCTTATAGTTTTCAGCATATAGGTCCTTCACATCCTTGGTTAAGTTTATTCCTAGGTATTTTATTCTTTTTGCTGCAATTGCAAAAGGAATTGTTTTTTGTATTTCTTTTTCTGAGATTTCATTGTTAGTATATAGGAATGCAATGGACTTTTGTATGTTGATTTTGTAGCCAGCAACTTTACTGTATTCGTTGATTGTTTCTAATAGCTTTTTGGTGGAGTCTTTAGGGTTTTCTATATGTAGCATCATGTCATCTGCAAAGAGTGATAATTTAACTTCTTCATGCCCAATTTGGATGACTTTTATTTCTTCCTCTTGCCTGATTGCTCTGCCAAGGACTTCCAACACTATGTTGAAAAGCAGAGGTGCTAGGGGACAGCCCTGTCGTGTTCCTGAACGTAGAGCAAAGGGCTTCAGTTTTTCACCATTAATTATGAGATTAGCTGAGGGCTTGTCATGTATGGCCTTTATTATGTTAAGGTATTTTCCTTCTATACCTATTTTATTAAGTGTTTTAATCATAAATGGATGTTGTATCTTGTCAAATGCTTTTTCTGCATCAATTGATATAATCATATGATTTTTGTCTTTTATTTTGTTTATGTGATGTATAACATTGATGGATTTGCGGATGTTGAACCATCCTTGTGCCCCAGGGATGAACCCCACTTGGTCGTGATGAAGAATCTTTTTAATGCATTGTTGTATTCGATTTGCTAGAATTTTGTTTAGGATTTTTGCATCTGTATTCATCAGAGATATTGGTCTGTAGTTTTCTTTTTTTGTGTTGTCCTTACCAGGTTTTGGTATCAGGGTAATGTTGGCCTCATAAAATGAGTTAGGGAGTACTGTCTCTTCTTCAATTTTTTGGAAGAGTTTGAGCAGGATTGGTATTAGATCCTCTTTGAAGGTTTGGTAGAATTCACTAGTGAAGCCATCTGGTCCCTGACTTTTGCTTTTGGGAAGGTTTTGGATGACTGATTCAATTTCGTTACTGGTGATCGGTCTGTTTAGATTTTCCAGTTCTTCATGACTCAGCCTAGGAAGGCTATATGTTTCTAACAACTTGTCCATTTCTTCTAGGTTATTGCATTTGGTGGCATATAGTCCTTCATAGTATTCTTGGATGATCCTTTGTATTTCTGTGGTGCCCATGATAACTTCCCCTTTTTCATTTCTGATTTTGTTAATTAGTGTCTTCTCTCTTTTTATCTTACTGAGTCTAGCCAAGGGTTTGTCAATTTTGTTAATCTTTTCAAACAACCAGCTCTTTGTTGCATTAATTTTTTTCTATTGTCTTTTTGTTCTCTATTTCATTTAGTTCTGCTCTGATTTTTGTTATTTCCTTTCTTCTGCTGACCTTGGGTTTCACTTGTTCTTCTTTTTCTAGTTCTTTAAGGTGTAACATGAGGTTATTAATTTGGGATTTTTTCTTGTTTCTTGAGATAGGCCTGTCATGATATAAATTTCCGTCTTAAAACTGCTTTCGCTGCATCCCAAAAATTTTGGTAGGATGTATTTTCATTGTCATTTGTTTCTATGTATCTTTTGATCTCTCCTCTAATTTCTTCTTTGACGCAGTCGTTCTTTAAAAGTATGTTGTTAAATCTCCATGTACTTGTGATTTTTTCTGCTTTCTTTTTGCAGTTGATATCCAATTTCAAAGCCTTGTGATCAGAGAATATGCTTGGTATGATTTCAATCTTCTTAAATTTGCTGAGGCTGATTTTATGTCCCAATATATGGTCTATCCTTGAGAATGTTCCATGTACACTAGAAAAGAATGTATAGTCTGATGTTTTAGGATGAAGTGCTCTATATATGTCAGTTATGTCCATTTCATCTAATGTGTCATTCAGGGCTGCTATTTCGTTATTTATTTTCTGTTTGGATGATCTATCCATAGCTGTCAATGATGTATTTAAGTCCCCTAGTATAATTGTGTTTTGGTCAATTTGTCCCTTTAGTTCTGTTAGTAATTGCTTGGTATATTTTGGTGCTTCCTGATTGGGGGGGCATAAATATTGATGACTGTTATGTCTTCTTGTTGTATAGTCCCCTTTACCATTATGAAATGTCCATCTTTGTCTCTTGTTATCTTTTTCACCCTGAAGTCTCTTTCATCTGATATCATTATGGCTACACCTGATTTTCTCTGGGTACCATTTGCTTGGAGTATCAATTTCCACCCTTTCACTTTGAGTCTATGCTTGTCCTTGTAGCTGAGATGTGTCTCTTGGAGACAGCATATGGTTGGGTTTAGTTTTTTGATCCAATCTGCTACTCTGTGCCTTTTTATTGGTGAGTTCAGTCCATTTACATTTAGGTTGATTATTGATATGTGAGGATTTCCTGTCATTCTATCTTTAGTTTTCTGGTAAGGCTGTGTCTCCATTGTTTCTTTGCCTTTTTGTTGTTGTCTATTATTTCTGTGTGGTGATATTCTATGATGTTTCCCTCTGTTTCTTTTTTTACAGTATATATTTCAGTTTTGCATTTTTTTTGAGTGGTTACCCTTAAGTTTATGTAAAAGAAAATTTGGTATTTAGAGTATTCCATTTTCTTCAGCGCGCTTACTTTCTCCATTCCCATATTCCTGTTCAGGCATTTTCTCTCCACCTTTTTATGTTTTGGTTGCCACAAATTGTCCCTGTTGATGGTGGTCGAATAGCTTCCTTTAGTATTTCTTGTAGTGCAGGTCGTGTATCAGAAAATTCCCTCAGCTTCTGTATGTCTGGTAAGGTCTTTATTCCTCCTTCATATCTAAAGGATATCTTTGCTGGATATATTATTTTTGGCTCATAATTTCTCTCTTTCAATAGTTTGAATATTTGGTTCCACTCCCTTCTGGCTTGTAGAGTTTCTGCTCAAAAATCTGATGATAATCTAATGGGCTTTCCTTTGTAGGTTACCGTCTTCTTTTCCCTGGCTGCCTTGAGGATTCTTTCTTTGTTGTTGATTTTAGACGGATTCAATACAATATGCTTTGGAGAAGGCCTGTGGGGATTGAGGTAATTAGGTATTCTATTTGCTTCTTGGAATTGAGGATCCAGTTCTGTCCACAAGTTTGGGAAGTTCTCATTAACAATTTGTTTGAATATATTCTCTGTTCCTTTCTTTCTTCTCCTTCTGGTATGCTCGTTACTCCTATATTGCTCTTTCTGATGGAGTCAGAAAGTTCTTGTAGAGTTCTTTCATTTATTTTAAGTCTCAAGTCTCTTTCTTCTTCCATCCGTGTCATTTCCAGGTTTCTATCTTCAATGTCACTGATTCTTTCCTCCATCTGGTCAAATCTACTACCTAAGCTGGCTATTTCATTCTTAATTTCTTCTGTTGAGTTCTTAATCTCCAGAAATTCTATTTGGTTCTTTTTTAAAATTTCAATCTCTTTGGTAAAATGTTCGTGTTGTTCTTTGATTGTGTTTCTGAGTTCATTAAACTGCCTTTCTGTGTTTTCTTGCATCTCGTTGACTTTTTTCAGAACTGCAATCTTGAATTCTCTGTCATTTAAGTCACATATTTCCATATCTTTAAGTTCCTTTTCTGGAGACTTTTCACTTTCTTTCTGAGCTGTCTTGTTGCCTTGGTTATTCATGGCAATCATTGATTTATTATTTCTCTTCCTAGACATCTACAGGAGTGGCTTCTGCAACAGGTTGATAGGAAGAGGTCTTTCTTTTGTTTTCCAGTACTTGTTGGTAGAATATTTTGTTGTCTCTCTGACAGCAGCCTTTTTTTCTCCCTCACACGGTAGTGCTATATTTTTTCTGCAGTATTCCAGCTTCTCACACAATGGGGGGATTCCCTGGGAGACGGGCTTCTCCTCTGTTAATAGTTAGCCTGGGTCACAGGGCGCATTGTCTGTGTGGGTATGCGGAGAGAGATTTTGAAGTTCCAGAGCTCTTCCTGCACCAGATTCAGAGCCCGTATGTTTCAGAAGTTCTTTTCACTCCTGCAGGGATCCGGCCAGATAGGTGGAAACAGGGGCGGGGTGAGTTGTGAGAGGTGGCCTAGAGCAATGGCGGCGACCACCACCACAGCCGGTCCTGATTCCACAGCTCCCTCCCCTTTGCCGGAACTAGTTGCGCTTGCGCTTCGAATCTGTGTCTGCAGTCCACAGTTCTCAGAACAGCAAATATTCTGTTCTTTTGATCTGACACTGCTACTGTTCTGCTTCTAGCACTGGGCAGATGGTGGCGGGGCGAGCTCTGGGAGGGTAGGGAGGGGGCAGCTAGTCTCAGTGCCTAAGGCTTCCATTCTCTGCTCGGCAGTGAGGGCTTAAACCACCGTTTTCAGCCTTCTTCCTTCAGTCTTTTCTCTGAGGTCTCTGTCGTGAGCGTTGGGTTCAGCCGTGTTATATGCTGCCCCCTCAGTCCTGTGGGCCATAAGCGGAGCCCTAGCATTCCGAGTTCTTCCCTCTCCCGCAGCTGCGGTAGTTCCGGGATGCAGCGAGCTCGGAGCACTGAGCTAGGTCTGGTCCTGCACCCGAGGGGCTCCGTCTCCGCACTTCTCCCTTCCCTCCTCCCCCGCTTGCGCAATTCGCCCACCTTTAGGTGAATTCAGTAGTGGGCCTCGTCGTCTTGCCTGTCTGCTGTGCAGGGAGTCCTTTGTGGAGTTATAGTTGTTCAATTAGTTGTAAATTCCAGGGGAGCTTTACAGAGGCTCACCTCACACCGCCATTTTGATGATGTCTTAGGAACATGTTTTTTAAGTAAATGAATGGAAGGAAAATGTCAATTACCCATTAGCCTATTATTTAGGAATACCTGTAACAGGTCTTTGGTTTCATGTTTACTCCCGCCATAGAATTCCCTCATGTTCCTTTTCTCTTTTAATCGTGGGCCTTCACTTGTACTTCACTTGCACTGGTTTTCTCCTATATGCATTTCTTGCGGAAAATACAGCTACATCGTGCATCAGAGACCAAGATGTATCTGGCAACTTGAAATGGCGAGAAAATAAAAATGCAAATAATGATAATATCTATTTGGTTAGTCATGGGAAGATGTTAAAAGCCACCTAAATCTACCCTAAATCTAAATAACATTGTTTTATTTGGATATATTACAGGTGGTGTCAATCCTGTCCCTGCCACTAGTAAAATGAAGAGGTTTCACATGGTATATTTTAGCCAAAATATACACCAAAGACATTGAGCTTGTTAATTGTTATAGGTTATTAGAATCATTAAAATATACATACTTGCCTTTAAGAGTGGCTTAAGCAGTGCCAAATGAATGACAGCAAATAGCGTATCTGGACATTGTAATTCTCCTTATCTACTTAGCCACAGACTGAATATGCTGACATGTTTTATAGAGTGTTTAACAAAAATGCTGGCCAAATTCAAGAGGCATGGGGTATTCACTTGTGGCAGGGCAGTCTGTGGTAGGGCAAATGCACTCCAAGTTTTTGCTTTTATTCTTGTGGTGATGATTTGGCTCCTGCCTTGGGAGTTCTCATATAGAAACAACCAAATGTTACAACTAAGCAAAGAAAGTATTAAATTATGGAAGAAATCGGACTCCAAATATTTTTTTTTCTGATTTATTTGTATTAAACTTTCCTCCAACTTACTTTGAAAAATTTCAACTCAACAGAAAGATCAAAAGAATAGTAAAATGAGTATCAATATGCTCTTCTCTTAGGTTAACTAGCTGTTAACATTTTGTCTTGTATGTTTTATCCCCCTTTATAACTAATAGCATTTTAAAAAGAGTTTAGAGCAGATAACTAATAAATATGTCCAACCCATTTTATTGTCTTGAGCTGCAACTAGATTTATGAGCTCTATGAGAGCAGAAACTAAGCCTGTCTCTCTCACTGCTGCATCCCCAGCACCTTATAGGATGAGTGGCATGTAGTAGGAGCTCAACAAATATTCAATGACTGATGCACTGAGTAGTTCTTTATAGACTTGGTCCTTACTAGCTGAACAAATGAATAAAAGCTTTAAAGAAATTAAGTTGATTTAATCTTAAAGGAAAGTATTCCAAAGTGTACACAGGTTTTAAGGGGACTATGTCTAAATCTTCTTTCTATTTCTCTCTGAACTTATTACAATGCCTTGCTTCAGGTAGGTGCTCATTAAATACTCTTTGAATGACAGAACAAAGAAAACTTGGTTACAGCATCCAAGATAGTCTTGACTATGATCAAACTCTGGAAAATAAACCTCAATGATAAAAGCTTGGAGAGTAAGTTTGCTCAGACTGGGACAATCCGTAAATGGATCTGGTGTTTTAGCTGGTCTCTGTTCTAGAGCTGGAATTCAGGGAAGAGAAAGTACAATGAATACAGAACAGATAAATAAATAAATAAATAAATAAATAAATAAATAAATAAATAAATAAATAAAATTAATTTAGACTACTACATAGGAATTCTTAGGTATAAAGAAGATTTTCTTAAGCTTAAAGGCTGTTAAACTTTGAAATTGGGTGTTTACAGAGATTATTCTCTTCTGTAGATCTCTTCTCTGGAGGAATCTATTACACAATGGAAATTTAATTGGATCTTTCTGTATGCTTCTGACTAAAATGATTGCACCTAACTATGCCAAATAGATAAAAAGAATTTCAACAAGATATTTCCCCATTGCCTACATAATAAAGTCCAAATATCTTAGTATAATTCAAGGTCCTTTGCAAAACTAACACCCAACTGTCTCAATAGTCCCACATCTAGCCTAGGTTGTGGTCCAGAGTTTTTCTGTGTTCTGTGGAACTCTAGTATCCCCTAACATAAAGCATCTAGTATTCTTAAATACAAAACATTTGATTTTGAAAATTTTACATGGTGAAACATGTTCAGGAAATGTTTCATACCATATCTGTAATCTACTAATTGGAAGTTCAATGATAAATGAACCTCATTAACTCAATTTAAACTACAGTAGCTCAACTAGAGGCTCTGAAAAATTCTACAGTGAAAAATCACTTTAATGTATAGATTACCAATCTTAGTTGGCCATGGAATTTTGGGGGATGGTACAATATTTATTAACATCATAAAGGACACTTGTGTTCCTTAGAATACAGTGTGCAAAATGCTGTTTAGTTATCGTAATATTTGGAATTCCTTGAGTGTTGCTCATTCCATTTTTGATTGGAATAACTTAATTTGTTTAGAAAATGCCCTATCCTAAAAAAGACCTTCCAAGGAACATATAATAAGGAAACCATAGAAGATGAGGAGGGCTTGTGAACTAATTTTGTAACCCAAACCTATGTATATCGCCCTCTAAGGCCTATGAGCAACTTTCTACTATGAAGTTGTAAGCACAATCTTTCTGTACTAGTTTCCCGTATTCTTTCTTTATTTTGACTAATGTCAACCTCAAAATTCTGTGTCATTTGCATTTTTAGTCTTTGGGATAAAGACTTTTTGAAAAGAGATATGTACAATCATTTATGTGTACAATGACGAAATGATATTGGAAACAACTTGTTTCCACAAAATACATAGTATTTGGTAACTTAAAAAGTGTCACTTTTTAAGTTTTTCAGGATTTATCAAATGAGTGCATTTATCAAATTGAAAGAGCAATATACATTTAAATTAATAAAATAAAATGAGAATCTTCCTGGGTGAACAGAATTGACCTTTATTAAGTGATATTTAGAGGAGTAGAAAATGGATGAATTATTTGTATTGAATACTCATTACTTTGTTTCTCTAAGATGTCCATAAATTATGACATTCATTCATTTATTCACTGATTTTTTTCAACTTACTATTAAGGGCCAATTTTCCATGGGTTTCTCATGTTTCTTTACCTCTTGTAAGCAGAAGTACTGATGGCCTTTTGTTCTGGATGATCTTTTCAAATATGTTTGCTAGTGAACAGAAGATAGAGATAATATCTCCTTCTGGAGCAGGGGGCCAGTTCTTTTGCTGTCTAGTATAATAAAAATAATGTCTCCCTCTGGAGCAACTTTAGACAGGTTTTCTTGCAGCCTGATCTTTTATAATAAAAGATTGGGGTTTCCAAAGCTCAGGGTTTCTCAGCTGTGATGCAAACTTATTGTGTGAACAGCACCTACCTAGGCTGCTCTGTGTAACCCCCACGGGCCTGGAAGGGTAAGGGGACAACAGTAGCATAAAGCTCAAGGTCCTGACTGTGCCATGAGTAATAAGATTCTTTGTCTCTGACCTATAAGTCTTGTGTCTTCTGCCAGTATTCATGAAGCTATGGTAGACTACTTGTCAGCTTGCACAGCATGGTAAAATCTCAGAGTTGTAACAGTTCTTGACACTTGCAAAGAGGCATCCTCTTCAGGGATATTGGTTTGGAAGGATTTTTTCTGGACGTCATCTGGGCTTGCCCTGGGTCAGAACTCCTGATATGGATCATTGCTGGATGATCAGGGTGGGGTGGCATTGAATCTGGCAGGAAAACCAATACTAGCCTGAGGTGAATATCAAGTGAACAAGGTTCATCTGATTATCTAAGAAAAGTTACCTTTGCTGGGTTCAGAGTGGCCTGAATGAATGGTCAGACTAGGAAATGGGGAGCCCTCTGAGGTCAGGATGGCTCAGGTAAGCACATATCCCAGACACAAGTGGTGAGGAACAGGTTGGCAGAAAGTAACCACTTGATTCCTTTCTATTCTAGAGCATGACTTTTCATACAGATTGGGTTTTTTCCCCTCCTCCAAAAGTGACCCGTAGGTAAGACTTTGAGTTCTTCAAGTTGCTAAGCTAAGTCGTTGGTCTGTTCTAGCTCCAGACATTGCAGACCCTAGTCATTTTCACTGTTCATGTTTAAGAAAGTGGCATTCTTTGCCTGATGGGGAATGTTGGCTGAGCCAACATTTTTAGAGTGTGTTGGTTCCTGGTGTCCAGATGTCCACTCTCTTCCCCGGGAGAGTCTTATGCTCCTTGGATCAATCCTTGAGTGTCAGGGTGAAAGTATGGTTGTAGGCCTTAAGAGACCACTCTGGGGAAAAAAAAAAGTTTCTAGAGGCTTAAATAGTAACAAATTTCTAAATGATGTGTCACTCAGTTTTCTCAGTATAAACAGTTACAGTTCCCTCAGGAATTTGGAACTGTTTGCTGTGCTCTTTCTAAAGGGGAATGTGGTTAAAATAGCAGCAGTCAGTCCAAGCTGGCAAGCCAAAGCAGTGGTGGCTAAATCTCTGTGTACTCATAAACAGACTTATAAAAGTGGATATGCCATGAAACGCAATGGCCACAGTGTGAACACCTGAAAGTTTGTGGAGAAAACTCCCCAGATCTTTCAGACTCTTAGTTTTGGTCCAATTTATAGTGCCCTTCTCAATGGTCGGTCGGCTATCTATCAATGTTATTGGCGGAATATACAAAAAATAAAATAATATATATATTATTTTAAGGGCAACATTTAGGAGTAGTTTAAGTATCATGGAAGTGTATAATGTCACATGTCACCCTTCAGTTTGATTATTCTTATTTTCAGTGGGAACATGCTTCTGGAAGTTGAACTTGTAATACAAAAGACAAACTCGAGTGGGAAATAAAAAACCCAAGGAGTACGGGTCCTGGTGCCAGAGCAGAACTTGCTGTCATAAACCAAATTCAAAAGGAGGTGTGGAAACCGAAGGGCAGAGATGGAGGGCAATCCAAGAGGACAGACAGGATGAGATGGCTTCAGCAATTTTGGGCACACGTGATTTGAAGCATAGCTTGTTAAGACGGAAGACCATTTGATTTTAAGTGCAGGAAAATAGAAGAAAAGTTTTGCTTGATGGCAGAGACTGGGAAAAGCAAATATGAGCAGAGGGATTATTTGGGCATATTGGCAGCAAAGTGTAGATAGAATAACTACAGCAAAACAAAGCATCATACAATGAGTGTCTGATCAGACTTGTTTAGCAAAGCACACAGGGTGGAGAGGGAGCTAGTATCAATAACCTACTAAATTATAATCTAGTTTGTTCTGAGTTAGGGTGGAACTGTGCCTGCTCATAACTGTGATGTTAGAAGCAATTGGAGCAAGAATAGGGCTGTTTATATCTCCCTCCTTTGGCTGGAAAGCAGTGTTTCCCTGATTAGGGGTGTCCCATCACTTGTGTTGGTCAAGAGCCTCTAGATCAAATCTTCAGTGAGTAATAAGCAGAAGTAATGCAAAAGGTAGTGCAGTAATTCAGAGAGATTGGTACACACGGCCAAACTTGCAGTAATTCAGAGAGATTGGTACACACGGCCAAACTGAGAGGCTAAAAGGTTATCAGAAGTGCCTGATAGCGCTATTCCTTCTTTCCTTCATCTATTTAGTGCATCATATGTGCTCGGCTCTACGCTAGGTTTTGGGGATACAAAGATGATAAGATATAGCCCCTGACCTCCAATCATTTACAGCCTTGTAGGTAAACGAAACAAACTGATTACAATCAAGTGTGGTAAGAACAATGCCAAGGATAAGCACAGGCCCCTCCAGGAGCAGACAAAATGGTGTGAGGAATGCAGATTGTGAAAGGTGGCTTCCTGGAGGACACAATGATCGAGACATGTCCAAAAGGATGGGTAGAAGGTCAGCAGGTAAAGGTGAAGATTGTGCTAAACTGAGGTGTGTGCCACAAGAAAAACAAGCAAATAAAAAAATCCAAAATACAACAAAACCCCAAACCACCAAACCTGAGGTTTCTGCAAATCCTGTGACTTGAGAGAGAGCAGGATGCATTCAGGAACCTTGAAAATTTCAGGGTAGCTGAGGCTGGAGAGCCATCGGAAGCACCGTGTATGTCATTTTGGTAGAGAAACTCAACCATTCACTTCAAGGCGTCTCAAATCAGCTCTGATCATGGGTGATAGTGGCTATCTTTATTCCCTTTGGGCTCTTCTCTAGGCGAGCTTACCCTTTCTGGGGTTTCCTTTCCACCACGAAGTAAAGTCTAAGTTCTCGCTTTAAAGGCTGGGGTGGGGAGAGAGAGGGAGAGTAGAAATAACGGCTTCATTGCACATTCGAGGTCTGACAATTAAGTTCGCGAACTTGTTGCAACGATGTTGCTAACCTTTTCTGGTATCAGAGAGATTATTCGTTATGAATTTGTACCAACTGGACAAACAGTTAACCAAGTTTACTATTTGGAAGTGCTGAAAAGGCTGCATGGAAAGGTTAGACAACCCAAACTTTTCACCAACAATTCATGGCTCTTGCATCACAACAATGTACCAGCTTCCACGGCACTGTCTGTGAGGGAGTTTTTAGCCAGTAAACAAATAACTGTATTGGAACACTCTCCCTACTCACCTGATCTGGCCCCCAGTGACTTCTTTCTTTACCCAAAGATAAAGGAAATATTGAAAGAAAGGCATTTTGATGACATTCAGGACGTCAAGGGTATTACAGCGACACCTCTGATGGCCATTCCAGAAAAAGAGTTCCAAAATTGCTTTGAAGGGTGGACTAAGTGCTGGCATTGTTGCATAGCTTCCCAAGGGGAGTACTTTGAAGGTGACCATAGTGATATTCAGCAGTGAGGTAGGTAGCACTTTTTCTAGGATGACTTCGGGAACTTAATTGGCAGACCTCATAGACCCACATATGCTGAGGTTCTAGCACTCCTCCCTCTCGAGTCTTTGGAATGAAGTCACAAACCAGCAAACATGGTAACCCATGATGACTTTGTCCAAAGCCCTCTCCTTAGCAGAAGGCTATGGACGCATACCTTTCCAAACAAATAGCAGACTCTGGGGTATGCGCTTATGTCCATCTTTGGGTCTTTTCCCCAGGAAGGACAAGCAAGTGATATCCTCCAGGTCCTAGAGTCCTTCGACTGACTTCATATTTAGCATCCTCCCGACTGGTTTAAAGATATCACAGAAAATGAAAATGTCATGTTTGTTTAGTATTGCTTAGATATTATCTGTAGTGATGGATAGTTGCTATGAATATTTGAGTTGCTGTGGATGCTTCAAAAGGCAGTATGTGTTGAAGTGGAAGTACAAGAACACTGTATTAGCCACAAGATCCTGATGGTTCTGGTGGTAGAAAGCAAGTAATGAGGCTTGCCTTGCCCATCTCATGTGATTATTTGAAAGATTAAATTACAGAGACATGTGAAAATGACATGTCACCAGGATGCTATACAACATAAGATGTTATCAGTTGACTTGCCTCCTGTCTAGCTTTCTAAGAAAAAACACACACACATTTTTTTTTTCTTCTGAAATATATCTCTTAACTAAGAATGAGTTACCATGGTATTAGAGACACTTTAATGAAACATTGACAAATAAGTGAAAAAAAAACTGTTAAAAGGTCATTTTAAATAGTCATTTAGAACTGTTTTTCAGTAGTATCTCAATACTTTGAATAGCATTCAGGGTTCTTTTCTCTATCTGTATTTAGGGCTCTGCTTGCAAATTGACAAATGTTTGATTCCATAAATTAAACATATTTTGATGCAAGAACACTGAACTAGGTAGTGATTTTTTGAAAGGTAATTGTTTTAAAAGAAAGCTTTAGCTTCGACTAAGAAAAAGGGTATTAGTAATTTCCACGGGTGCATTCAAACATGGATGCAGACAAGGAACAGTTCAGATCAGAATTAGTGGAAGCCGTAGGAGTAAGGAGAACACCTGTAGGAAACTATTACGTTTAAATGTGCAAGGGAGGTGAGCAGTGAGGAGGTGGAGAAAGATTTGCAAGATGCTCATTATATTTCAGCAAAGGGTGGTGCTCCATGCACAAGTATTGCAAAAAGGGCACAGACTTTCTCTTTGGCAGCTATCAAGGTCTGAGGTAAAATATCTGCCCGAAGCTTCTCCTACCCGGTCACCCTTCCTGCTTGCCAGGCTGTCTGGAACCTACAAAGAGAATTCTGTGTATGCATGTTTTGTGGGAAGGAGGAGAATCTTTCTCTCACAGTCACTCACATGACAGTGGACTTGGGCCTTGTAAACCTCCCAAGAAGGAATGGCTAGACCAGAGACTTCCTCCCCACCCCTGGTTTTCCTGTCCTGACTAGAGAAGAAGTCTTGTTAATGGAGTCAGAAGTGAACTGCTCCCACAGGAACCTAAGTGCAGGGCAGGGTGAGGTTTTTCACCCCTCTGTGCTTAAGGAAATACATTCCTTACACTCAATGAGGAGCTCTGACCTCAGTTTTATCACAAGTATTATTTCTAATCATAATTTCTATAAGTAGGAGACTATTCAAAATGAAGTTAGTAACTGCAACGAAGAAGCAATTTCCTGTATTTTACTTAACCAAACTCTATAAATGGACCAATGTCACACTAGTGTTTGAAAAAGAAAGCAAGAACATTTTAAAGTTCTTGAGTATTTAGCATGGCTGGGAATTATATCATATTGATAGTATGTTAATCTGATGTTTTTCGTGTGTCTTTCTAGTTAGCACTCACAGGTCACCTAATTTTATTTATGGGGGTATCAATTTGAATACCTTTACAATATACACACACCCACATCCCAAATACTTTTTCAAATGAAAATGCTCCTTTAGTACATTAATTATTAAATTCTGGAACTAAAATACCAAATTCATTGTTTTCTCAAAACAATAGTTTCATGAATAAGATATAGTAGTTGTGTCAGTCGCGGTAGCTTATAGTCATGAAATGTCGGCTGCTAAGTAATTTGAAACGTGCAACTAATGCGTTTTAATTTTGTATTACATTATGTTATGAAAAGAGGTCAGAAACTTTTAAAGATACTACCTACGTAACATAATAGGGTAATCTCGTTTTGAGGCTAGTGTGGTAACACATATGCTGAATTTCTTGCTAAATGGGTGTGGTGAGATGAAATGCTGCAGAGTAACTGGTTTTTTCTGTAAGCCGAGGAGGCTTGTGTCTGCCTGTTTCTGGGAGGATGAGTCTGGGAGGAGTGTTTGGGTCTGTTTTTCTGTTGCAGAATGGTTCTAAAGAGGATAACCTGACCTTAGGTCATATATAAAAGGAAAAAAAAAAAAAAAGCCCAGTACACCAAAAAAACCCCCAAACCCTAGGAGAGTTGTGTATGCATAGGTTTTTAAACACATGCAAAAGATCTAGAGCTCAGGGCTTTATCAAGCACACTCACGTACTGTGAGATCTTGAATCTTGTAGTACCCTAGTACCAGAGACTGGACATTGAGGAGTTTCTTTTTCTTGAACTTTTAAAAATCCAAGTAGAACGTACACACTGAAAAGTGCACATATTAAAAATGTATGTCCTTTTATTTTGATGGATACTTAGATCATTGAATGGTAGCCCTTCTTTCCCTAATATCAGGATTCAGGTCTCCATTAAATGCTCCTCACACATTTTGCATCTCACATATTTTGATATGTCATATTTTCTGTTATAATTCAGTTCACAATTTTTACTCTGAGTGATTCTTTGACCAGCGGGTTATTTAGAACCGTACTGCTTTTTACCCAAATATTTGGGCCTTTTCTAGTTACTTTTTTATTATTGACTTGCATCCTTATTTCATAAGATTAATAATTAAAATGCTTTGAAGTTTGTTGAGACTTGATTTATGGTCCAACATTTGTTTAATTTTGCAAATGGTTTATGTGCACTTGAAAAAACTATGTGTGATGTTATACTGTAGATAGCAATTAAATGAGGCTCATTAATCATGTTGAGAAAATCTTCTAAATCCTATGATTTATTTTTGCTTGTTCTTTGCTTTACTGAAAGAAATGCATTCAATTCTTCAAATCTAATTGTGATGTACCCATTTTTCCTTTGATTCTGTCAATTTTTGCTTCTTCTGATGGTATGTTATTAGAAACACATACATTTATACTCATTGAGTCAATTTAGTGGGTTGACTCTTTTATCTTTATAAAATATTTGTTATCTCTAGTAATGTTTCTTTTCTTCCTGATATTAGCATAGCTATAGCAACTTTTTTTATTTTTGCATTGTACACATTTTTCTAATATTTTCTTTTTAACACCACTGTGTCCTTATGTTTAAGGTGTGTCTCTTATAAGGAACATATAGTTGAGTTTTATTTTTTAATCCAATCTGATGGTTGCTTTAATTAGAAAATTTATTCGAATTGTTGAGCTTTTTAGTTTTAAATTTATCATCTTATTATTTATTTCCCATCTGTCCCTCTGTTTTTTCTTTCCTTTCAGTTCTTGTCTCTTTTGAATTGATGAAATATTTTTATAAATCTATTTTCTCCTGCATGAATTGTTATTTTTGTAATATTTTATAGTGGTTATCACTGACATAACAACATGCATTCTTGATTTCCTAGAGTGTTATATTAATATAAAAGTTGGTACTTTTACTATTTCCTAACAATGTCAGGACACTAGAACACTTTGACTCTATATACTACACTCCTGATTTTTTCCTTATATTTTCATATATATATACACATATATATGTATATATATACATGTATTATTATATACATGTACATGTATTATATATATATGTATTATTATTCTACCATTCTACCACAGAGTATTATTATTTTCTACCATTACAATTACTATAGGTCCTTTCTATTACCTATCACTATGTCTTACATTTCTGTGTTTCTATTGGGATTATTTTTTGTCTGAAAACCTACCTTTAATATTCCTTTTAATGCTCATCTGCTAACGATGAATTCTCTTGTTTTAAAATGTCTGTTTCTTCTTCACTTTTCAAAAACAGCTTTACTGAGGTGCAGTTTACATACCGTAAAAATTACTTTCTTCTTCACTTCATTTTTAATTCTCTTCTTCACTTAAAAAAAATTGCAGTAAATTGCACAATTTAAAAATTTACCATCTTAATCACTTTTTTTTTTTTTTAATTAAAGTTTATTGGGGTGACAATTGTTAGTAATAGATTTCAGGTGTACAATTCTGTATTACATCATCTATAAATCCCATTGTGTGTTCACCACCCAGAGTCAGTTCTCCTTCCATCACCATATATTTGATCCCCTTTACCCTCATCTCCCACCCCCCTCCCCCCTTACCCTTTGGTAACCACTAAACTATTGTCTGTGTCTATGAGTTTTTGTTTCTCATTTGTTTGTCTTGTTCTTTTGTTGTTTTGGTTTATATACCACATATTAATGAAATCATATGGTTCTCTGCTTTTTCTGTCTGACTCATTTCGTTTAGCATTATAATCTCAAGATCCATCCATGTTGTCACAAATGGTCCTATTTCATCTTTTCTTACCGCCGAATAATATTCCATTGTGTATATATACCACAACTTCTTTATCCATTCATCTATCGAAGGACATTTTGGTTGTTTCCATGTCTTGGCCACCATAAATAAGGCTGCAGTGAACATTGGAGCACACGTGTTTTTATGTATAAATGTTTTCAGATTTTTGGGGTAGATACCCAGGAGAGGGATTGCTGGGTCATACGGTAATTCTATTCGTAATTTTTTGAGGAACCTCCACACTGCCTTCCATAGCGGTTGCACCAGTTTGCATTCCCACCCCCAGATCCCTATGTGCTCACTTATCCAGTGAACCAGACTGGCCACCTATGAGCTTCTCTCTCTCTCTCTCTCTCTCTCTATCTCTCTCTCTCTCTCTCTCTCTCTCACACACACACACACACACACAATGTGAATACCAATACACACTTGCTTTCTAAATTATTTTCTCCTAATATATCAATACTTCATCCCTTAACAGACAAGAGAGCAGAGTGCCACCAATGTTTAATCTGAGTCACTCATTACATCTTTAAATTAGCATTTATAAATATCAGACACTACACCACAGCACTAAAACTGAATCACTGCTAAGAACAAGAACTTAACCACTTAAACACAGATCACCATCTGTCGATGGTGAGCACATTGGGCTCTGGGGGTGTAAGCCCCAGTGAATAATGAAAACATCATTTCCCAAATGTGTTCTCTGCAAAAATATGTAACGGAGACTTTCACGGACAATAGGTGTTTGGTCAAGGATCATAGATTTAGGATCTACTTTTTTTTTTTTTTTTTTTTTTTTAATTTATTGGGGTGACAATTGTTAGTAGAATTACATAGATTTCAGTTGTGCAATTCTGAATCACATCATCCATAAATCACACTGTGTGTTCACCACCCAGAGTCAGCTCCCCTTCCATCACCGTGCATTTGATCCCCCTCACCCTCATCCCCCACCCCCCAACCCCCTTACGCTCTGGTAACCACCAAATTACGTTCCCCAGATTAATTTTCAAACCCGTGGCCATCCTGTGGTCACCGACTGCCCTCCAATCCCCTCACCCTCCCCCCCACCCCCCACTCCCCCCGCCCATCTAGCAACCCTCAGTTTTTCCTCATTGTCTCCCAAACAGTTTCTGATTAGTTCATTCACTTATTCTTTTCTTTAGAATCCGCAAATAAGTGAGATCATATGGAACTTATCTTTCTCTGTCTGACTTATTTCACTTAACATAATGTTCTCTAGATCCATCCATGTTGTTGCAAATGGTAAGATTTCTTTCTTCCTTATGGCTGCATAATACTCCATTGTATAAATGTACCACAGTTTCTTAATCCAGTCATCTACCGATGGGCATTTTGGTTGTTTCCATGTCTTAATCACTTTTAAGTGTATAGTTCAATAATGTTAAGTATATTTATATTGTCATACAACCAATATTTAGAACTTTTTCATCTTTCAAAACTTCTTGGTTTTTTCTGATTTGTGGGGGTATAGAAACATAATTTGACAATTATTTTCTTTCAATATTTATGATAAGTCAGCTGTCAATATTATTGTTGCTCATTTGAAGGAAATGTTTCTGTTTCTTTGCCATCAATGATAACTTCATTATTTGATTATCTGTGGATCTATTTCTGTTATCCATTTTGTTGTTGCTGTGCTGCTGTTGTTGTTTTGGCTTTTAGTTTTTGGTAATTTCGTCCTGTCTCCTGGAATGACTAGTAATTTTTTATTGATTGCTGGATATTAGGAATAACAAATTGTGGACATTTGGTTGATTTTATACTCCTTTCAGAGAGGATTTACTTTTCTGTTGGTAGGCAGTTTGTGTAAAGGTAAATCTCTTTGATGTAATCAACGCTTAAGATGATTTGTGTTGGAATTTTAGTCCACGTCTGGCATATTTTGGTTTGTTCCAAATGCTGGGACGTAGCATTCTTGGGGTCTAGTGCAAAGCCAAGGTGTTTACCTTGGTGGTTCTCAAGCATCAATTTTTATCTTTTTATTTCTGTGAACAAGCTGAATGCTCTGGACTTGAAAGTTGGATGCTCTGCTTGGCCACTAAGCCATGTGCTGCTTAAGTATTAGCACAGTTTTTTAAGGGACAAAGTGGAGGAGAATGTTGAGCTCACCTCAGTGTGCTTTTCTCATCTCTGTGATCTTGACCCTTTAAGTGTTGGCTGCCTGCATTGCTCTCTAGTGCCTTCAAACAGTTTATTTATTTTATAATATTTTGTCGCGCTTAATGGTGAGAGTGTTCATCTGATGCATACCTGGAGGTAGGTGTCCTCTGGAATTTTTTTAGGTCAGACTGAAGTTAAAGTATGCAGATTCTCTTACCTGGATATTCCAATCTGATCAGAACTTGTATGGAGCTCTTCATCTCTCTGGAATATTCCATCACTAAGCTTTACCTCAGCAGGAAAATGGGCAAAAGAAACTAATTAATACTTCAGAGAAATAATATAAAAGGGCAGGAAACCTATAAACAAATGTTCAACCTCAATAAATATTAAGAAAATGGAAATTGAAGCAAGGAGAATTTTCTCCCATCAGATTAAAAAAGTGATTTTCTTACAAAGGAGGGAATGTAAATCAACCCAATCTACATGAACAATAATGATAATTGACATTTATTGAGCACTTTCTGTTGTGTCCTGTCTTCTAGGAAGGAAAAATCTCTCTACACCAACTAAAGGAACATTCTGTTTTGTTCCTACTTACTACACTCACACAAAATACTTTTTTAACCAGTTGTGTAAGTTTTCTCGCAACACCAACCAATTCTCTAACACCAGCTGTGTGTCTTACAATTCAGTTCAGTTCCGAGACTATCTACCTGGAGTTAGCATCAGATCCCACAAGTAAAAGGCTCAATCCCACAAGACTGTCCCAACTTCAGACACCAATAACAAGTCACCCCTGCTGCCGATTAGCTATAAATTGGAGGTTCCCAGGACCCACACCTCGGGTTCAGTAATTTTCGAGAAGGCTCACGAAACTCAGGGAAATACTTAGTTACATTTATTAGTTTATTATAAAGGATGTAATAAAGGACACAGATGAACAGCTAGATGAAAAGATACATAGGGTGAGGTCTGGGAAGGTCTCAAGTACAGAAGCTTCTGTCCTCGTGAGATTGGGGTGTGCCACCCTCCCTGCATGTGACGTGTTCACCAATCCGGAAGCTCTCCAAACCCTGTACTTTAGGGATTTTTATGGAGGCTTCATCACAGCCAAGTTGATTATTAACTCAATTTAACCTCCTCTCCTCTCTCCAGAGAATGGGAGGTGGGACTGAAAATTCCAAGCTCCTAATGATGGCTCAGTCTTTCTAATGCCAGCCTTCATCCAGGAATCCACCAAGAGTCACCTCATTAGAACAAAAGATGTTTCTATTACCCAGGAAATTCCCAAGGATTTAGGAATTCTCTGTCAGAGCCTCCTATCACTCAGGAAATTACAAAGATTTTAGGAACGCAGTGTCAGGAAATGAGGTCAAAGGCCAAATACTAGCAGGAAATGGAGACAGAAACCATATATTGTTATTTCACAGTTATTCTAAACACTTTACATGTGCTATTCTCACAATAGTGTTATTAAGTGAATATGAGTATTATTAATCCCGTTTTCAGGAGAAAAACTGACATTCAGAGAGTTGAGCGATATGCCCAAGAACACTGGGACCATGGGTGACAGCCCTGAGGTTAGGACCCAGGGGACCTGACTGGAGTGTCCACACCCTGGCCCCCTAATTTAGACGGCCTCTCGGTTCTGTGTCTAGAACTTCTCCCTACAGACACAGTGATACAAATGTGCAAAGAGCCATGTATGAAAAGCTTCCCGGTAACATTGCTTGTAATAGTTAAAAACTGGGAATAGACTATTCTTTCCTTTGGGATTGTAAAAATAAAATCATCCATGTTAAATATCTAAACAATGGAATACTTTGCATCATTTAGGAGTAATGTAGATCTAAATGTACTGACATGGAAAATATCCAAGATACAGTTTTAATAAAGAAAAGGTTAAAAAGCCTTTTGATAAAAAAAAAATATAAAATATGTGTATGTAGGTATAGATGTAGATAGAAATGTCCATATTGGTGTACACAACAAAGCGTTAATAGTGGTTTCCTCCTGGGAGTAAGATTTGGGTGATGATGAGAGAAGACCTTTGCATTTTAACTTATATACTTGTATACCTTACATTATTTGTACTTTTCCATACTGCATATGTATTATTTTTGTATTATTTAAAACATTTTATTGTGAAATTTTTAAATATATTTAAAAGTAGAAAACAGAATAATGAATCCCCATATATGTATCATCTAGTACAGCCAACAATGATCAGTGTTGTACTATATTTACTTCATATATTCTCCACTCCTTCTTTTCCCCTTTAGTAAATGTCTTACAGCTAATCTCAAACAGCATACCATTTCACTCCTAACTCAGTATGTGTCAATAAGAATTATAGAAAATTTATTACACAACCACAGTGCCATTATCATTGCTCACAAATTGGCAATAATTCCCTGGTATCATGTAACACCCAGGCTGTAATCAAATTGCCCCAATTTGACAAATTGCCAAATGTCTCAAAAATATCTTTTTTTTATACTTGGTTTGTTTATAACAGGATTCAAACTAAGTTTTCACATTATATTTAATTTTTAGATCTTTTTTTCTCTTTTAACCTAGAACAATCTCCCTCACTTAGTTTTTTTCATGCCATTGACTTTTTGTAATTTAGTAGTTATTAAAAGAACTCAAACATGGATTGCCATAGCTATTAAATTATATGGCAACCTTTGTCACACATTAAAACTTATGGAAATAAGCATTTTAATCATAGTTGTATTTCTTCCCCTGATTTTTCGTCAATACTATACTTATCGATTAATCCAGTATTTATTGAATGTCTAAGATTGTTTGAGTGAAAGACATTGTGAGAGAATAACAGTAGAAGAAAAGAGGAATACGAAAATGAAAAAGATAAAGTCATCAAATTTTTAAGCTCATTAAATGTAAGAACTGGACTAATTTTAAAATTCTAATATTTTTACTTTAAATTAGAAATTAGGTTAATTTCATAGTTAAAATGGTCATTTTATGTTAATGATATTTTGTGCTAAATTCTGTATGTAATGTTCTTTGATAAATCATACCTTTTTCTTTTCTTTCCCTCTTTCTCTTTCTCTCTCTTTCCTTCCTCCCTTCTCCTCCCTCCCTTATCTGTCTATCTATCTATCTATCTGTCTGTCTATCTATCTATCTATCTATCTATCTATCTATCTATCTATCTATCTATCATCTGTCTATCTATCTATTTATCATCTATCTATCTTCTTCTCTAGCAACAATCAGAAGTCATTGTTATGGATGCTGACAATTTTTTCCTAATATAGCAAATTTTAAATACCTTAGCTTTGAAAAGATCAGAAAGCTTAAGAACTTGCAAGGAAGGGCAAGTCAACATAATTACAATCTCAGACAGACTTATTAAGGACAACTGAAAAGTATTCAATGAATAATAGATAAAGATGTGCATCATTGTCTACAGCATTTGAGAGAGAAAGTCAAGATTGAACAGTATTATCTCCCTGATCCCAGGAGATCTAATTAGCATTAATGGGGGTAAAATAGCAAATGAGAGCAGGAGCTCAATATTATATTAGAGAAAATATCCTAATGGACAGATTGATCAGTTAATCAAAAATTCCCAAGAGAAGTAATATTAATGCAATTGAAATATGTTTTGAAGAGGGTGGAGAACACTGAGAAATAAATGTGCTGTTTGTAATTCTCTATGTAACACTGCACAGATCAGTTCCTGTTTAGAATATTTTATTTTTATTTTGGAAATAGATTGAAAACTAGCATTGCTGTATTCTTAGTGAAGGGATATCTAGAAAGAGAACAGAATCATTAAAATGAGATTTTGTTTTCATTTTTCTTGCTGATGGTTTAATGTGCACTCTAGAAATTCCCAAAGGTGGCTCATATTTCAGTTATTCTCATTCACTCACTTCAATATAATAAAATTTCCTTAATTACAATATTATATGGTATTACAAAAATTCAAATAGCATCAGCATGCGTTTCGTTTATTAGCATTGAAAATAGTATGCCACGTATTCAGTGTATTAGCTAGTTGAAAACAGAAAACTGAAGTCAAGTTGATATCTGTTTATTCTAAGAATGTACTCCAGTAAGCTAAATCAGTGATTATTGATTTAACTTTAGCTCTGGATGACAGAAATAAGTTTTTGCAGCACCACTGTGCTTGCTATGATTGACACTGACTAAGAAGAATGAGAGAAGTGAAACAATCTCATTGAGAGTATTCTACGTATGAACACGGTAATCTAGTCGTTAGCCCAACTAATCATAGTCTGCAAAATAATAGGTTATTTTGTACTACTGAACTCAGAATATAATTTTTCTATTGTACTTTCTTTTCATATTACTTGGTAGAATATTTGAAATTACAGAATAAGCTGAGACACCTCAAGAGCTTTATTTGACCAAGTTGTTCGAATTAAGCTTGAGCATGTTGAGCAGAGGTACAATACACAATTATTTCTAGTCTGTATTAATTGAGTCAATTTTTTTTTTCTTTTAGTGAAAGAGACACATTTAGGTCTGAATAGTGATTTAGCTTTCAAAAATCAGCAATATACCCGAATGTGAATCATTTAGATTTACTAGATCCAGCTAAACTTCCTTGGATCTTCATTTTGCTCTGTGCTGTGTAGATATGGCCAGAGCATTTAGAATTTAAATCAAGTTTCAGAAGCAGTTAAGTGCAAAAAAGAAAAAAAAGGCTTATTAATAAGAGTGAGGATTACTGTGGAAGGTTACAAACTAATGATAGCAAAGTGCTTACCTGATCATACTCATTATACCTGTACTACTCCCATTAGATGCACTTGTTTATTTAAATTTGCTGACCATAATCTAGGGCACATCTATGCGAATGATGCAAAACTACTTTCTTATTTGAGAAGCAGTTAATTTCTATCTTAGGATTCGAAAAAAAAAAAAAATTTGCCTGGAAATAGAATTTGAAGTCTACCACCAAGGTAGTGAATCAACTTGAAAACATTCTACAGATGTCAAAAGAAAGTCTATATGGAAACAGCAATTTTCATATTTGGCAACACTAAATTCAAATGAAAGGTAATTTAGACCTAGTGAATAGATAATTTACTGCACAGTGTTATATTTTCCATCTTTCTTTGTATTATCCTTGCAGTGTGCTGGATTTCTTTTGTATTAAAATGCCTGATTGGCAGCGTGTTCACAAATCAAAACCATAATCCAGCAATCTTTATTCTTCCATCGACGTAAAACCACGTAAATTCGAAGCAATTATTTCTGCATTTACAGAGTTGCATTGTATTCTTTAGCAATGTTTGCTAATTATGTTCACTACACGATCGCATTGCTTATTGATATAAAGATAATACAAAACTATGAGTCCCATATGGCAGGGAAACCTTATTAATCACTCTTGTATGCTTGGTATACATTATAGGCCTGGAACAAAGTAGAATGAATGATCTACTGTGTTCCCCAAAAATAAGACGTACCCTGAAAATAAGCCCCAGTTAAGATCATCAGCCAGACAGACACATTTAGTACGTTATGACGACGGTCCAGAAGAAGATGACATTACTGTATTTGAATAAATGTAGATTGCTGTACATGAAAAAATAAGACATCCCCTGAAAATACGCACTAATGCGTCTTTTGGAGCAAAAATTAGTATAAAACCCAGTCTTATTTTCAGGGAAATACGGTATAAAACCCGGTCTTATTTTCAGGAAAATACGGTATAAAATAGATGAGAGAAAAGTGTTATCATCCTATTGGTAAATCAATGGATTTCTTTACTCACTTTATGGCTAGATTGCTAGGTACCTAGTGGGTGGTTAAAACCTTCAGAGTTTGAGTTACTGGCACAGCCCACTGGTGTGCATTTTGTCCTATGCATTTAAACTAAACCTTCAAGGAGACCCCTACTCCAGAATTTCTATGTATTGTCATGAAATCTATTCAACGTTTTCAAGTTAAAAGGTAGTAATTTAACACTTCACTTCTTCAAAAAGACTAGTAATTTTAACATTTTATTGTTTCACTATTGTGTAAAAGGAAACTATTTGTGACTCAAAGTATTATAATTTCAAATATCCATTTATGTCAGGCTTTGCAGAATGTTTAGAAGTTAGGAAGGTGATATGAATGTTAGTAATTCTTAATATTGATGCCAAGTTTG
This sequence comes from Rhinolophus ferrumequinum, assembly GCF_004115265.2. Taxonomy (NCBI): domain Eukaryota; kingdom Metazoa; phylum Chordata; class Mammalia; order Chiroptera; family Rhinolophidae; genus Rhinolophus; species Rhinolophus ferrumequinum. The sequence continues at coordinate 28,221,964 of NC_046287.1, forward strand.
AAACTTCAAGTGGTATTCGTCATTTAATAGTCTGGGGAACGTATGTTGTGTGTGTGTGTGTTTTGTTTTTAACAGCAGTATTGAGGTATAATTGGCATATAATAAACTCATGTATTTAAAATATAAAATTTGATAATGCTTATTTATATACCTATGATACTCGTGATGGTGAACACATCTATTACATCCAAAAGTTTTTTTCTGTGTCTTGATAACCTCTCTTCTCTCCCTTTCCTTCCCACCCCATATCTCTAAAAAATTATGATCTGTTTTCTGTCACTATAGATTAGTTTGCATGTTTTAGAATTTAACATCAAAGAAATTGTGCAGTACGTACTCTTTTTTGTCTATCTTCTTTTACTTGGTATAATTACTTTGGAATCACCTATGTTGGTGTGTGTATCAATAATTCATTCATTTTTATATTGAGCAATATTCCATTAGATGTATATACTACAATGTGTTTGTCCATTTACCTGTCGATGGATTTGGGTTGTTTCCAGTTTTGGCCATTACAATAAAGCCACAATGAACATTCTTGTATAATCTTTGTATGCACGTGTACTTTCATTTCTCTAGGTGAATCTTTAAGAATAGATTGTTAGGCTATGTGGTAGGTCTATGTTTAACTTCTCAAAACCTGCCAACCTGTTTTCCAAAGCAGTTTACATTTTACATTCCCACTAGCAGGGGGTAATAGTTGGAGGGGCTCCATGTCCTTATGGACAGTTAGTATAGTCAGTCATTTAATTTCAGCCATTCTAATAGTTCTGCAGTGGCATCTCATTATGGTTTTAAATTGTGTTTCCCTGTTGACTAAAGATGGTGAGCATTTTTTTATATGATTATTTGTCATCCACCTATCGTCTTTGGTGAAGAGTCTGTGCAACTATTCTGACCAATTTAAAATAATTATATTGTTTGCTTTTTCTAATATTCAATTTTGAGAGTTTTTAAAAATACATTCTTTATATTTTCTCCAAGTATGTGGCTTTTCTTCTATTTTCCTCTTAGTTTATCTTTACATCAGTATCACTACCATGATAATTGTAGTTTTATCAAAAATATTAAAATCAGGTAGCATTAGTCCTTCAATTTTGTTATTTTGCAAAGTTGTTTTGGCTATTCTAAATCCTTTGTATTTCCATACGAGTTTTAGAACCTTGTCAATTTCTACACAAAACCTCCTTTTTTTATGATTGGAATACTGTTGAATGTATAGATTAATCTGGGGAAAACAGATATCTCAACAATATTGAGTCTTTCGACCTATGAACATGGTATATCTCTCAATTTTTAGGTCTTCATTTCTCTGAACTCTGTTCTATAGTTTTCAATGTATAAATCTTGCACATCTTTTGTCAGATTTACCCCTGCATATTTTATATATTTATGCTATTATGAAAGATAGTGTCTTTTCAATTTTAATTTCTTATTGTTTGTTGCTGACACACAGACATAAAATTGATTTTTTTTCCTGTCAATCCTATATCCCACTACCTTGCCAAACTCACTTATTAGTTTTAAGTTTTAACTTTTTAGCTTTTGTTAGTTTAGTTTTAGCTTTTGTTTTGTAGATTCTATAGGATTTTCTATATGACCAATATGTCATCTCTGGATAAAGACAGTTTTCCTATTCCAAGATGTAGGGCTCTATTTCTTTGTCTTGTCCATTTGACTGGCTAGAATCTCCAATACAATGTTGAATCAAAGTGCTGAGAATGGACACCCTTGCTTTGATCATAATCTTAAGGAGAAAGCATCTGTCTTCTACCATAAAGTATGATGTTGTAGATTGTTTATAGATATCACCTAGAAGTTTGAGGAAATTCCCTTTGTTGCTGAAATTTTTATCAAGAATGAATTTGGATTTTGTCAAATGCTACATCCATGTATATGATTATATCATTTTTTAAAGTTTTTTGTTTTTTTTTAATATATTGTGAAATCTTTGTAGGCTGTCCCAGTGTGAACAGGGCAAAGTACATGTCAAAAATCTTAAATTATGGAGATTTTATTATGATTTTTTTCTAACAGAACTATGACAGATTTCTGGAAATAAAAAGACAGACATCATGTAATAGAAAGGAAAAAAGTCCTTGTAAAGCCATCAGCTTTGGAGGAAAGACAACTCTTGATGATTTCTGATGACACAAAGAAAGAGAAAAAAATAACACAGTAAATTCTTGTGCTGTTCAAAGCAGTTCATTTCTTTTGAATATTGGACCTCCGTGTGGTTACTATTGGCTTCAAATATTAACCGAGGTGATAGATTTTTAGATTATATGTAGCAATCATCTCTTGGAATTCATATTTTAAGAGCATATCTATAAATAGGTAAATATGCCTTGTCCTGATCCTCTAAATAATAGAAGCAATGAAATTCCTTTAAGTGGTTACAAAAAATTTTGCTTTACCTTCTACAATCTCAATTCACCCAACCCAATTTTTAGCCTTTTATCCTGCACTGAGTATGTAACAATAATTAAGAATGGCTGCCAAATCTGCTGAGCAAAATGATAATTATAGTAATAATCAGCTGAGCAAATACCAACTTGTACGTGGCTGAGTGCTGGAATTAAGGAGAAAGAAGACCACAGCCAGGAGCCATGTGTCCGGTAGAAGGACTGAGGTTGTGTGCAGTAAGATGGAACTGGTTTCCAAGCCCTTTCTGCCACTTATTAACTGTATGACTTGGGCAATCCGGGGGACTCTGTGAACCTCAATATCTTCATTGGTAAAATGGAGATGACAGTGCCAGTCTCCTAGGGTTGTTGGGAAGTTCCTATAAGCTAATGCAGGGAAAGTGCCGACCACTGTCCTTAATACACAGTGAGAGCTCCATCCACAGTGACAACGTGGATTATGGTAATGATGATGCAGCAACACCTCTGGTGTTGGCACAGCCTGTTGACTCACGGACCCACAGAGGCTCTTCTGTGCAGAAGCTATGGCATCTCTGCCTCTCTCTGTATTCCAGCCACAAGAGCCATCTTTCAGATCCTGGATTATGTCAGGTTCCTCCCAATCTCAGGGCTTTCCCTCTGCCTGGAAGCATTCTGAATCCGTCCATACTCAGTCACCCCACCTGCCATGTATGTTCCACAGCTACAACTCCCCAGGCTTCCCAGAATCCATAAACACCTGGAATGGTTTTCTTTGATGCCCCTAGCCAGTCTCCTCAGGGATGCAGTCCATGCAGAACTATTTGCTTGATGCCAGCCAGTCAGAGCACCCAGAAAATGTGTACAATATAGTCATTTTTCTTAGGCTGCTGCAGTTGTTTTGTTGTTGTTTCCCTCCCCTTCTTCCCTTTCTCTTCTATAAATCCTATTTGGACCTTTGATAATTAAAATGATGGGTCTCCTTTATCTATAAATAAACAGTGTGCTGATAATTTAAAAAATAAGAATGGCTGCCAATTTTTACATTAGTTCTTTTTTGAGCATGCTGGGGGACCCCACTGCGTCCAGGCTGTATTTCCTGCTAGGATTCCAGCCTGTGTGCCTGGTGGGCTGGGGGCATGGACCTGCCAGGGGTCTATTTCCATGAGTAAACAAAGCCTCCTGGGAAAGAAACCATGGTTAAGAAGGAAAAGTCAGTCAGGGAAGACTTGGCTTAAGATGCCTCATCTCTTAAAATGTCTCAGGTATCAAAGAGAGCCTTGATTTTCTGTGTAGCATCTTGTCAGCCTCTCAGCAATGTCCCTGGTCCTGAGCTACTTAGGTCTTACACACGATAGGAGTTGAGAATAGGTGTCCACAACCTCTCTCTAAGACAAGAGGGCACTAAGCATCTCTACTGTGGTCTCTGGGCCCGAAGTCAGAAAGGAAGAGATACATGCTCCCTTTTCTGGAGGGAACACAGCATGGCTTTGGCACATAGAAGTTTCCATAGAGCACTCCACGGCTGGCATCATGAGAATTTAGCAGCACCAGGGCTGGCTCCTACAGATACAAAGTCTCCGTGGCTGCTCTTTTGCAGGTAGCAAAGGCAGAATGGATTTGCTCCTGGGGACTCCAGGTAAAACTGGAGGAATTCTGAAAGAATTTGGGGATCCCAAAATTGTGGTTGGTGGGACAAAATCAGAAGAAATATGGGTTGTTACTACGAATGTGCTTGAACTCTATCCTCTTGGTAGGTGTTACATAGTGAAATATGGGCACCATATTCTGGTTAGGTTAATTTAAAATACCTGTATTTTGAGTCCAGTTTTGAGATACAAGAAATAAAAAAGATAAAATCAACTACTAATCAAACATATCTTTTTAAAAAATGACTTGTTTGGCACAATAATTATTTTCCTGCTATTCTTGAGTATTTTTAAGTGATGAAAACTTTGCTGTGATTTCTAAGTGCTAATTAATTCTAAAACTCTCTCAGGCATGGAAACATTAAAGAATGCAGGAGGTGTGATTTAGTAAAGTATTGTCTACTGTAAGTTCATGTTGGTATAGAATGGATTCTTTTTCTATTGATATGCCTCCGTCATTCGTTTTTGAGAAATAAAATACAACCACTGATTTAAACATGGTAAACTAAAGGGATTTTATGTTAGAATATACTACTATTAACGAGTGATAGCCTGAAAATGGTATTACCCATTTCTGTGTGAATAGGTGCAATTTAATTGTCATAGCAGTGCTGGCGGTACTCCAAGCATGTGCCACCTGGATCAGGCATTGCATTAGGGATAAATATAGAACTCACAAATCTTTATTCTGGTGACTCTCACAGTGGCCTTTACTGCCTAGAGCATGTCAGACGAGTTAAAGGACAAGATGGCATCATATGTCTTCAGGCTGGCTAAGAGGGCACTCCTTCCAGAAATTATGATCCTCTCCGAAATAATGTTGTTTGAGGACATATTTCTAAAACTGGTATACTATCATATCAAAATAATATAATAAGAATAATAAAGAAATATATTACAGTCCACCTTCTTAGAACTTTCAGGCACTATTTCATTTAGACTGCCCTGGGCAGATTGGCAGCATAAAGTAATTCTAGTAAGGCAAGATTAGGGACTAGAAAATTAATTGTGGCAATCTTTGGATGATGGGATTATAAATGATTTGAAAAAAATATCTATTTTTCTTTTTGTTTCTCTATTTACTAACTTTTCTGTAATGATTATGTATGATTTGTGAAATGAGGAAATAAGATCACTAAGTGTGATTTGTACTTTTGCCTCTCTAGTGCTATAGTTTTGGTCCGATCCCATTTAGTAGAGAATTTCCAAATTCTAGCAATCTGATGATGTTGCTTTGGAAAAGATAAAAGTTACTGGCAAAAAAAAAAAAAAGAATATTAAATGTGTTTGTATTTTAACCCATCAGAGCCAGTACTGGGTACTGTTTTGAGTTGTGTAGCGTTATAGCAAGCTGTTTGCTGGAGCTGGAGAGATACAGAGATATACACTTTAAGGCAAGGCCTCGGACTTCAAGTTTGGTTCAGTAAATCTTTATTGAGTACTTTTATGGAGCTAAATAGAGATCCAGAGGTGATAAGATACTGCCTCCTCAAATTGCTAGCAATCTGGTTAATTACAGAGACAGGAAAATAAAATGAGTAATGCAAGGCAATAGATGTGAAGCGTCCATTGACTGACCTAAGGGTTCAGAGGAGTGAGAGATCACTTCAAGTTGAGATGAATAAACAAGATCTCACAAGAGATGTGGGATTTGAAGTGGTCTTCTTGGATGGGGATGCTTGGGTAAATGGTAGGAAGGTACAAAGCATGTTTGGGAGATAAGAGGAAATCTATGTAATGGGCTCATCTTGTAGAGTGGTGGCAGATAAGATTGACTGAAGCAAAGGTAAGATTTTACTCTAAGCTTTTCATAAAATGCTTTGGGGCTAGGTGTGTGTGTGTGTGTGTGTGTGCGTGCGCGCGTGTGTTTTAATTTTCAAACTTATTAATTATTTAGAGTATTTGGGGACTCACTACGTAGTCTGTTTCCGACAAGGGGCTGGTAAGCTGTTGTCCTATACCTGCTCTTGGCCATCTCTCACTTATGAACCCAGAGTCTTAAAACTCTTTATAATGAATGAGAGCTTCACACCCCCTTAAGCTCACACTGGCTTTCATATGCTTTCCTGGCATTCTGATCTAGGAATCAAGTTACCTTGAAATCTTATTTGGACTTTTACTCTATTTTAGGCTCTGAATCTAGTTTTCCATGCTGCTTGCTACTCTCATCCCTTTGAGGGATCTCCGATTCAGGTTACTGGCCTTGACCGAGGGTGTTTCACTACAATACTAATTTTTGATGGCCAATGCCAAGACCTTTGTGCCAGATCCCAGTCCATGGGACTTAGTTATAATCCTTTATGGAGGGAAATTTGGTAGAAAATGGAATCCCATCTCAATTTATTGGATGAAGTGTGAAAAACGGTGTGTATGTGTCTAAATAAATTATCTCACAGAAAGACGATTTCATAGTATGGGCCCCAAGGGCAGTATCATACTGATATTTACTTCACACACTTGTTTATAAATTCGATGGACAGTGTGTCACGGTAGTAATGAAAAACCACAAAATTGGTTTTACAAATGTTTGTAAACAGTTTTCTATTCCTACCTATTCTCCTTGTTTATCCTCATCAACTCCTATTATCTTCAAAAGAGGATGATGTTTCAAAATAAATACAGAGGGTGCCAAAAAAATGTATACACATTTTAAAAAAGGAAAACTGTATTAAAATTGTAATACTCAATATGTACCGATAACAAAAGGTGAATACAAGTCACATTTGACTTCTACAATTACAAGAGGGGCTCAAAGTGGTTGTCATCAGCGTCCAGACACTTCTGATTACGGCAAACTACTGCTTGAGCAACGTTGACCAAAGTGTCCACTTGTGTACAATTTTTTGGCACCCCCCCACCCCCAGTATTTTTAAAGCAGCATATTTGAACTGTGTTCACACAACACTAAATTGTTCTGAGGGGACATGGTCACTGGTATGAGTGGGATAGTGGGGAGAGAACACTGGTCCATTCATATATTTCATGCGTTGGTCCCTTTCTGCCTGTTCCATGCCTGTTCAGCGGCAGGTAAAGAGGACCTTCCCTTTGCAGGCTCCTCTCCTGCCCAGCCTCTTATCCCATGCAAGGCAACAGTATATCATCGGGCTCAAATATAGCTGATACTGGGGTCTGGAATGAGCCTAATTTGGTAGCATATCCCTGTGAACCATCCCCTCAACCATCATCCTGACCCCCATTCCTCTCATGGTGTTTGTGCAAATCTTATGGTAAAATTCTTTTTTTCTCTCCATTTTCATTGAGACATAATTGACACAAGCATTGCATAAGTTTAATGTGTACAGCATGATACATATACTGTAAAATAACAAAATTCTTCTCATGATTTCTTTTTTTGTACTCTAGTTTCACCTTCAGCATGAATGTTATGCTTCTAATCTCAGCCCTCATGCCTGGGACCCTACATTCTTCCTAAACCTTGTCAGCCCCTTTTTGGGGAATTCTCTTTAAAACAACTGCAAAGGGCAAAAAACTGGCTCAGAACCACAAAACTGACATGGCTGTGATTCTAAGGAGGGCCACCCAAGTATCCGTATCAGATTAACTGACCTGGAGTTTGTTACCTTTCTTTGAGGTGTTTGAAGTTTTGCTTCCTGCTTAATGTTGAGAAGCATAGGAATATAAAGAAATATGCATAAGAACACATGTAATGTAGCAACTATTTATTAAATTCTTAATGTGTATAGGAGCAGGCCAGGTATATGTTTAAGGAGTTAGATACGCATTTTCCCCTTTTGGTGTATAACACAAGAACTACCGTGTTTCCCTGAAAATAAGACCTAGCCAGACCATCAGCTCTAATGCGTCTTTTGGAGCACAAATTAAAATAAGACCCCGTCTTATAATAATATAAGACCAGGTATATGATATGATATGATATGGTATGATATGATATGATATGTATGATATGACATGGTATATGATATGATATAATACAATATAATAATATAATACTGGGTCTTATGTTAATTTTTGCTCCAAAAGACACATTAGAGCGGATGGTCCGGCGAGCTCTTATTTTCGGGGAAACACGGTATTAATCCAGAAGAATCTGAGACTTAACTGGTTTACATTTTATATCTCCAAACTCTGTTTTTCTATACAGTAGTTTTAAAATATCTGATGACTGTATTTTTAAACCTTACAGTGAAGATTACATGTTTGAATGAGTACTGACTTCTCATATGAATCGTATTGGACCAGGTGACCACCTAGATCATACTATTCTAGAAAATATTTGATGCTTCATATAATTCACCCACTATGTTTCCTGAACACCTACTCTGTGCAAGGCAGTGTGCTGTAAGGGATATAAAAATGAGTATGGGATAGGTAAGGAATATACAAACGAGTAAACCATAATCCTGGCCTTAGTATGGAGGGATTAAGACAGTTACACATAGACATGGGCACAAAGCAGGTAGGCAATACAATCTTTAAAGGACAATAAAGCAGTTTTAATAATAATGACATAATGGCATGATCTTGGCTAAGAAAAAGAATAATTATGTACTCGAGATGCAAATTACGTTTGGCTTAATTATCAGTTCAAAGAAGTAGACACTCAGGTGTTCAGACAGATGCTAACACCCCCTTGGAAGCACTGTATCTATGTCTTTTTTATGGGGGTTGGGGGTGCTCATTGATTTCAATCAGTATTACATTTTTAAGAACAATGTGGCAGAGGGCCTGTTCTCAAACAGTGTTCTGCTATGTATTTCCTTTGCCTGAATGTTCCTCAGCAGCTACAAAGACAGCCTAGTGGTGACAAGAACCACATTTTCATGTCAAACTAACTTAGAGAATATTTCATCACTAAGCTTCACAGTGTGAAGAACATTAATCATTCGTTGGTTTGTATACATTTCCATTCCTTCTTGTGAAGATGTTTGCACTGCATAGCAATGGCTCAGGGACGGAGGAGTTGGGAAGACCAGCCTCTTGGGGTGAAGTCATGTTTTCTTGTGCTGTCTCTTTGCTACTCTGTCCTTTCTCTTCTAGAATGTCTGGGGCTTCAGCAACAGTGGAGGAAACAATCCCTGGAGCTGAAGAAGTGGTCGGGTTTATACTGATACTACCTAATGCCTTTAGCAACCGCTCAGCAGTGACGTCCTTCTTGCTAGCTGTCTGGTTTATTAAATCATCTTTCTAAAACGTTCCTTTTCTATACTTTAGTGCTGGTAAGAGTAAGGCTTAGAGTAAAATTGTTTCTTCTGTGTTGAAACAAAGATTTTTTTTTAAAAAAATGCAGATTCTGAGGGAAGATTCCAGACACTTGGTCTCTTGGGAACTACCCATCTGTGAAAAAAATTATATTTCTGTTGGACTAGAGACCTGGCAGTGGCAAAATGTACTGCCACTGTGAGCCATTTATTCTGTCTCACTGGACAGAATAAATTGTTTCCTAATTGAAGCTATGTCATGACGTGAACTGTAAAATGTAGTAGCAATAATTTACTCTCAGCTAAAAGAAATGACAGAAAATTATCTGTTCTTTTAAAAAGCTTTCAACCAGATGGTAAGATAATGTTAAAAAAAGGAATACTTTCTGTAATACTATTTTACACGTTAAACTACATATTTTGCAATAATTAAAAATGCATTGCGGGCTTTTGAATAGCCTCATTTTTCATAAGTAAATCAGAGTCTCGAGCATAATTTCATTTATTGTTTTATGCTCCATAGACCATAGACAGTATTGCTACCTTTAGGATGAAGTCTGTAATATAGGAAACTTGCCTACCAGATATTAAAGCATATGTATATATGTTGCAGCTACACACACACACACACACACACACACACACACACACACACACACAGGCACGCACACACTATGTCTATATTAAAAACATCCACTAACATCTGGGAACTTAGTATAATAACAATTGTGCAATTTCAGAAATGAGCGGCAAAAGGATTATTTCAAAGGATGTTGGCAATCTAGTTACTCTCTCTACCACATCTTTTTACAGAAATAAATTCCAAATAGATTAAAGATCTAGACATTAAAAAAAGACAAACCCTAACTACAAAAAGCTAGAAGAAAAGGAATGAAACAAATTTATAATTGTAGGATGACAAAGTACTTTCTTAGCATAATGTAAAACTATAAAGGTGACATAAAAGTCAACATATTAAAAATTAAAATACTTCTTTTTGAAAAGATAAAAATAAAGTTAAAACATAAGTGAGTGAGAGATTGGGAGAAAAACATATGTAAAGAAAAAAGATTAGTATCCAAAATATTTTACTAACATTCTTCTTGTATGAAAAAGACTATCAGCCAAATAGAAAATTGACAAAAAATACAAGCAGAATATTAATGAAAGAGGGGATATAAACATCCAATTAACAGATTCATTTCAGTAATTATTAAACAAGTGGAAATTAAATAACAGGATATCTTATTTACCTACTTAACGGGCAACATTTCAATAGATTGATAACCCTTGGTGAGGGAAAATAGTCACTCTCATATTGATTGGAATGAATGTGGATATAGCTTTTTGTAAAGCAAATTGACATAATCAAAATTAAAATATGTATGACCTTTGATCCAGCAATTTCAATAGAAATTTTACTTCTAGGGGTCTATCCTATAGAAATATTAGCTTAATTACACAAAAAGTACATGTCCAGCAATGCTCACTACAGTGTTGTTTACTGGCCAAAATTGGGGGAGAAATTTCAGTCCATAGGAAAATGGTTGAATCAATTATAGAATTTTGATGAAAGGAAATTCTTATAACAATTAAAAAGAAAATAGCTAATTCATATGTACTGACTTTGAAAAATGTTCATTATAAATAAAACAAAAAGCACATTGCAAAACCGTATTCATAACTTGATTCTATTTTCATTGGGGAAAAAAACAACAAAAATATGTTCCTATAAACATAGTATAAACATTAGATCTTGAAGGGTAGGCTGATGTCCTAACAGCCACGTGTGAAGCATTCAAAACAAGTGCCCAGGCACAAGATATAGCTCTGACGTGGCCCCGCTTGGCCCAGTGGTGAGGTTAGCTATATCTAAGAAGAGAGAGAAATGGCAAGTGCACACCTATGAATATTAGATGCTCATATATATGAATCTTATTCCTTTAGGCTGAGTTTTAAATATTGGGCATTTACATTTATTAATTGTGTTCCTCTAAGTGGGTTTTTTGAAAATGACTGAGCAGCAGAATTTTCAGGGTTAGAATTTTTGGTAGGAAACGAGTATAGCAAGTCTATGTTTCTAACTATGGGCAGATCAATAGAATAAAGTCTGGAGGAATATAAAATGAGCTCTTGAGAGTGTCTACAGAGCTGGGGACTGAAAAGGCAGGAGAGAATGAAAGGAGGAATTTCACTTGTCATTTCAGATCCATTAAAAAAATAAAAGTGGGATTATGAGTGATTTTGGCTCTTGTTTTTTTTAATATTTAACATCTTTTCTGTTATAAACATGTATTACTTTTGTATTCATGTAACCTTGAAAAAATAATTCTCAAAGGATGATTAAATTATGAGAGACTAGAGGCAGGAAGATAATTTAGGAGAGCTTATGGCCTTGGCCAGTGTGGTGGTGGGGGCTGGCCCAGGGCAGAGACGAAGAGATGGAGGTGAGACTCTGGCAGGTGGAACTCTAGTGGAGAGGCTGGGTCTGACTCACGGGTGAGGACCCATCTGGGGCTGCATCCCAACTCGCCATCCAGAGCTCTTTCCAAAAACCCCCATGAAACTTCCATTATCCCACCACACTGGCCCCACACTGAGACTCTCAAGACTGGGACTGGCCATCGGCCCACCCAGAGCACACTTACAACAGATAACAAAACCCAGGTGGTCTGGCTCCTACGTTGGCAACTATTTCAGTTCTGATTTCCCACTTAACATGTTTCCCCATGAGACCAGATAAAAGCAACATCAGCGTTGCCTAGAGCGCTTGGGGCTCTTCTCTGTGGAGGTGACCTGAAGGTTATACCATATTACATCAGCCTCCTCCTTAGAGACAGGCAAGGAACTCTCGGGCTGTCTCCACGGGAGGCAGCTTTCCTTCCTTCACTCTGTGTGACGTGTCCTAAAATCTTCTGGTTCCTGTTTCCTAAGTCATGCTCACTGACATGAGACTTCTGCAGCCTTCTCTGCATCCAGCCTCTTCATCGCCCTAAACAGTCATGAACATCGTTTGTGGTGGAGGCACATCTCACCTTTGAGTTGTTTCAGGGCCCTGGGCACACCTTCCAATGTGCAAAACCGAATGCACAGCACAGAGTAAGCAGTGTCACAAGATGGAAACTAATTTCACTTGGGGCATCTCTCTGAAGGGCCTTTTTGTTTGTTTACTCAGAAACAGGTGTTTAAACATCTGCTGAAATATTGTGAAGTCATTTCACGATTGGACCTTTCGTTCTTGCAGCATAACCAGGTAGAATAGGGCAAGTACAATATCAGCAGAAACTTTCATGTGTTTAATAGGAAATACCTTTGGGTTGTTGGAAACTTTGTAGCTCATGAGTATACTATTACCTTAAATCTTTTTTTTTCATTTAATGGATTTATAGAGTGCTACACATAAGACTTTAGTGGAAAACAATTTTGAATAAAATTTAAAATATATCTGAGAGCTGAACTGATTATGGTAGAGAAGGTATGTTCATGACATTGTCCCTTTTTCTTCTCCAGGAAAAATGGGGCAACCTTTCTGATTTTAAAATCATTACATGTTCACATCAGCATCTCTAAGAAGCTGCATATTGAGCTATGAACATGCAACAGCTCTGCTGTTCGCTTCCATAATGGAATAGGAAAACATTTGGCTTATACAATTAAGATAATCTCGTTATATCACAGACCTAATGTCTTATTTTGAATTTGAGTGATATCTGTCTGATGTCACAGGGAAGAAAATATAATTTTGCCTGTCTTTTCGCAGCAGGTAATTTGTAGATTTTGTTGCTCAAGGGCTGATATTCAGAAGGAATTTTGAAATTGCAACTTGAGACTTGTACCATTTTGCAGACGAGAGAGTTGATATGATTTACTGGTCGCTTTTTGAAGCAGAAGCATGTGATTGGCTGAAAGTGGAAAATTCAATTTGTTAGTTGTTTGCCCTCCCTGATCTCAATCACTGGTTTTAACTGAAGTGTATCTAGTTCCTTGGGCATCATGTAGACTAGTTTGACAATAAAGAAATTATTTCTAATTCAAGTTCTCTCTGTTACCTTGTTAGGTTAATTTGGTCCAGCGCGCGCGCGCGCGCGCGCGCGCGCGCGCTCTCTCTCTCTCTCTCTCTCTCCCTCTCTCTCTCTCTCTCTCTCAGTGAAATAGCATAACAGAGATATTTTAGAGAAAAATAAAAAGTAATCATAAAGTATTTTTACAATGCTCTCTTTTTTCTTGGCTTGTTTAAGTAATATGCTGTGTCAAAAGTGACTCTTCACTGGCCCCTTGAGGGGCGACCTCCACAGTGACAATGCTTTATTGCTCCTCCATGCAGATGCTCCGTGACCAGGAATCCTAGTTCAGCTTTTCTGCACTCATACAAGATAGTCACTGGTTTCAGTTTACTCAAAAACCTGTTGATCTGCCCATAGTTAGAAACATAGACTTGCTATACTCGTTTCCTACCGCAAATTTTAACCCTGAAAATTCTGCTGCTCAGTCATTTTCAAAAACCCCACTTAGAGAATTAATTAATAAATGTAAATGTCCAATATTTAAAACTCAGCCTAAAGGAGTAAGATTCATATATATGAGCATCTAATATTCATAGGTGTGCACTTGCCATTTCTCGCTCTTCTTAGATACAGTAAGCCCCACCACTGGGGCAAACCAGGCCACGAGAGAGCTATATCTTGTGCCTGGGCACTTATTTTGAATGCTTCACACGTGGCTGTTAGGACATCAGCCTACCCTTCAAGATCTAATGTTCTGTGATACTGTACAATTTGAAGTGTTTGGGCGACATGGACTTCTGCCTGTATCCACCTGCTTGCCTTAAACAGATTCTGAGCAACTGTGTTCAGGATTGATTGCCTTTGTTCTTTTGGTTTTATATTTTCTAGCTTGCCTTGTCATCGGCATGCCAGGTCTAATGAAGGACCTGGCCCTTAGTAAACATGCCAAGCTTGTCCCTCTGATCGGTGATGAGGTGATGAGTAACAAGCCAGAAAACATGAGCAAACAAACAAATGAGGGAGAATGTTTTCTTTTTTGGTACTCACTTTAGAATTTGATTTTTCCTAAAACACTGTATATTTCCTATTATACTTTAAAGGCAATTACCTAGATTTTCCACACAATGTGCCTGATTAGGAGAGGGGCAAAAAAGCAAACGTTGGTGGTCTAAGCAACTCAGATTATGTTTTTGATATAAATAATTAGGCAATTGCTTAAATTTTGCCTTTGCTTAGTCTATACAAGCATTATCTTTGTCATGGGCCATACTTCGATTAGTGGTCAGGGGATATTTTTAGAAGGCTTTTAGTAGCTAGTATCCGTGACCAAATTTGTTTTATTTTAGGCAACCTTTTGTGAAGCAAAACGCCCTTCCCCACATTAATCCCCCAGTAACCCACTTCATTAACTATGAAATCTAATGAAAGATAATTTTCTGTTGGTACAGAAAATTATAGATATTCCACTTGTTTACTGCCTTTTTGTAATCGAGAGGTATAAAGCATGTAGTCTCCAGTTATGCATGCAAAAAGGGAAATGGTGATGTTTTTGTTTTGTTTGAATAGAGTGGTTCCTTCAGCTCATTTTCTAAACCCTTCTGCCAGAACAAGCTGGTTCTTCTGGGAAGACAGAACTGCCTTCGGCCATACGCATCCATCTGTTCTCCACAAACATGCCTCCGTCTTTTCCATGCAGCCACTGGGTGCAAGTGGTATCCTCTGCAAGGACAGGCCAGGTGGGCCTCAGCCAGAAAAAGGAGGCTTTATAGATAAATGTGCAACTGTAAGAAAACCACTACAGAAAAGAGTTTGCCATAAGAGAGTTACTTCTCTGCCCTTGCTAATGGCCCATAGTCTAATGGCTCACTCCTTCATGAGTAGACTCTAAATGCTTCTATAATGGTTTCCTTAGTCTTTGTTACACACTGTCCAAACAGCTTTGTCTACTGTTTGTATCTTAGAACCAAGTTCACACCCTTATGTAGTTCTTGAATTCTTTCATCAAGGACATCAATTAACACCATCCTTCCATGTTTGCTTTCTTGCCTGTTAAATTTCATCTCTCCCCGGGAGAATACACGATTTCCAGAGCATCCACTCCACAGGCGGCATCCAGGAGCTTGTGGGAAGATGGATTGAAATAGAAGGTAATTGAGGTCGCTGCCTTTTAAATAATGGGTTCCAAGGCTTTCTTTTCTCTTAATATATCTCTTTGGCTATTTCATATCTGGTTCTATGGGAACAATATGTTCTAACTCTTCTAGAATTCTAGTATTGAATTCTTTTCTAACATTTTATTTTGACCAAAAATTGTAAAGCTTCTATGAAATTCATTATAATAGGATTTACTGTGTGGGTAATGAGGACATACAGATTTACAATCACAGAATCTGAGAGTTGAAAGCAATTTATGCAATTTCCTAATGTCATCCCTTCATTTTTCAGAGGAGGAAATTGAGGCTTCGAGAAGTTATGTGATTTGCCTATGGTTATCCTGCCAATAAAGGGTTAAAACTTGGCAAAGAACTGTTTTACTCTACCCAGTAATATATTGAATTTGTCTATTTACATATATATATATATATATATATATATATATATATATATATATTATAGTGACTTAAAAAGTTTGGGTGATGTTTGGTGTACATATTTTAAGGGTTTCACAATTATTCAGATGACTTTGTATGTTTAGAATGTTTTTAAGTAATGAGGAAAGTGTGTGTGTAAAACTTTGCACAATTTTTAGTAGGTTTAACATTCCCTAAGTCATAAACATATTATTTAGTTGTATATTTAATGAGAAACTTAAAACTCTATAGTTGGTAAATAGAAGCTGGTAAATAGATCAAAGAGATTCATAAACTATGTTCGCTTTAATGGCCATAAGGTTGGACATAATTAGGTAGAGAATAGATTGGAAAAACTTTGCAAGGTAAAACAAAACAAATGAACCTCAATTCCAAAACCATTTATTTCCAAAACCAAAATAGCTATGATTTTCACTTATTCGTATTATTTTTGTATTTGCTTAAATGCTTTTTAGGACCTGGACCTGGAATGATTGCCAGAATTCATGGTCTGAATGAAATTAGTTTTCAAATTTAGCAGATATATATTTTCCACATCTCCATCCCACTAAATAAATCGAAAGCTAATTTACTGTGATGACGGACTTGATGGAAACTGAGAGTAACCCTTATTTCCATATGTTTAGACCATTCTTGAGCTTTTTAAACACTGGCCCTCAGCCTGCTCAGCTGCCTTGACTAGTACTCACCTTTTAGCAGGTTCCCTTTTTCACTTTCTGTTGTGTGCAGTCGCCAAGGCTGCCTCTGTCTCTCTACTTGCCTCTATTACAGCATTACTAGCTGCAGAACCTGACCAAGTTTGTGGTAGGCCGGCTAATTGTCCCCCAAAGATGTGCATGTCCTAATTTCTGGCACCTGTGGACATGTTACCTTATATGGTAAAAGGGATGTAGCAGATGTGATTAAGTTAAAGATTTTGAGATAGGGAGGTTATCGTTGATTGTCTAGGTAGGCCCAATGTAATCACACACACACAGAAGAATGTTTATAAGGGGTAACAAGAGGATCAAAGTCATAAAAAGCGGATGTGAGGAAAGAACCAGATTGGAGTGATGCCCTTTGCAGATGGAAAAAAGGACCATAAGCTAAGGAATGCTGATGGTTTCTAGAAGCTATTAGGAAAAGAAACAAGTTCCCCCCTAAAGCCTCCAGAAGAATATGGTCCTGACGTCAGCTTGATTTTAGAGTTCTGATTTCCAGAACTGTAAGAATATAATTTTGTTTTGTTTTAAGCCACTAATTCGGTAATTTGTTATAGCAGCAATAGGAAACTAATTATTAGCAATATATATATATACACATATCTTAAATCCCTCTCAAGATTATAACATCATAATAGGTATTATTCACTGTAAAACATAGTAATACCTTTAAATCCTTTTTTTAAAAATACTGTGTTTAAATATTAAATGTCTTTTAAAAAATGTATTTCTAAACTTGTTTCAAAATCTTTTTGTAGGTAAATCTCGTGCCATTTCCATATTTTTAAATTAATAAATTTAATCAGTCAGTTTATATTTATTGAATATGTACTGTCTTCAAAGGAATGTGTTGTAGAGGGCACAGATGTTTAGGACGTGTAATTTGGTTCCAAGGAATTCAGAAGCTTACCCCCTAGGAGCTCTATATATGTGTACATAAGCATGGCCCAAGGTGTCACTCTATATTAGTTTGCTAGGGCTGCCATGACAAAGTACCAAAGAATGGGTAGCTCCAATAGCAGAAATGATTTTCTCGAAGTTCTGGAGGCTGGAAGCCTGAGATCTGTGTCGACAGAGTTGGTTTCTTCTGAGGCCTCTCTCCTTGGCTTGCAGACGGCCGTCTTCTCCCTATGTCCTCAGATAGCCTTCCCTCTGTGCATATCTGTGTCCTAATCTTCACTTCTAATAAGGATACAGCTCATATTGAGTTAAAGCCCACCATAATGACTTCATTTTACCTTAATTACCTCTTTAAAGAACTTATCTCCAAATACAGCCACGTTCTCAGGCGGTTTGGACTTCAATATATGAATTTTGAGGGACCATAATTCAGCCCATAACACATATTAAGGATCATAAAAGAGTTGCAAATAAATTGCTTTGGGGAAATTCAAAGAAGTGTGAAATACTCCACATATTGCGAATAATAGAATTCACTTAAAAATCAAAGGAACTCCTTCTATGTTTAGTTTAAGACTGAGACATCCCTCCTGGACAACACAGAGACAAAAATGAGACAATCCTGGTGAAGTCATATGGAAATGGTAAATAAAATGATGGGACACATTTGCGTTCTTTCATGAAAAGCACTCAGAGTAAAGAGGTCCTTTGGTACAGCTCTTCAGTTCCATCCCCAGGCGACAAACAAAACCAGCCGCTAAACAAGTCTTCTTATAAATCTGCCTTTTGGAAGTACACAAATTTGCTGCAATGAGCTTTGCTGTGATCTTAGAAACTGTCATGTTGAGGCTTACAGATATTGGGTATCTTAGTGACACAAAAATAAGCCAGCAAACAAACGAAAAACCCATGATACAACATTTTCAAAGCTTTTTGTTCTCGTAAGAGAAACTATTGCAACAGAAAAGGATGAAATATTTTACATGTCAGCTGTGCATAACATACCAGGTTTCTTAGGGTCCTAATTGATATATTCTTAAAGAAAGGCCCACCCCAAAGTTAAGGTCTATTCAACTTGAGCCAAGATGTAATCCTATCATGAAAGCAAACAATGTTCACAGAAATCCTTTCATTGCCTTATCACCAGAAATGAAAATGCTCAAGTTGAAAGGAACTCAACGGAGCTGGTAATTTAATCAGCTTAATTTGGCCCACAATTATTCTAGTGCTACAGATGGAAATACGTGGACATGGGACAGGAAAAGTCCCTGGTAAAGAAGGTAAGATGTGCACACAAAATAACTTACTCATTAGAAGGTAATAATATGTAATGAAACACCATGTAGAGAGTCTGAAGGGAAAATGGATATGAGCTTCCTTGAATTTCCAGGCATAGAAAAAAAATGAAGAAATTCCACTTGTCTGAATAAATATTTGCTAATTTTGTACCTTATACTTTTCTCACTATCCTCTATCATTGCAAACTGCAACTAGAGGATTGAAAAACTAACTTAGTTTTTAAATCTCAACTAATAATACTAGTGAGGCAAAATGAATATTTTCATGCAAAGAAATAAAATGGAAAAATGGGAGGATACTTAGAAATGACAGTTAAAATGCTGTTTTTTTCTAACACTACTCCTGTTTCGATTGTAGAGTAGTTGAATTCAATTGTCTAAAGAGTATTTATTTGCTTGCAACATGTGAATTTATTTAATGATAGTGTACAATTTTTAGTAGGAGTTACTGGAAGTTTTCTAAGAATGCCAATTCATTTGAAATCACATTGTTTTCCAGATCGAGTCTGTTGGGTTTTACACACAACCCCTAGCTAATTCCAGGTAGGAAAGAATTATGTCCCATAACTATTGTCATTGATGGTGTTGGTGTCTGTGGTAGATCTGCGGTAGCACAGTAATGTGCCTCTCAGCCATACAGCTCCTGTAGTCAGGGAGATGTCAAATACTCAGAGGAAGGCATGAAAATGGAGATCTAGGACTCTCCTTAAGACACTGAGAAGATACTCACATAAAAGAAGTAACTGTCCTTCAATTGAATGCAAAGCAATCTTTCTTTTCTGAGCCAAACCTGCCTCTGCCCTATTCCTACGACCTTATTTTAAATTTTCTGAACCTCAGTGCTTTCTGGAACTGCAACACCTTGTGTGTCTCGACCCTCTGGAGGTCATTTGTTCTTGGTTAGACTTCTCTTTATATCTTCAGAACACTGGCACATTCTCAGTATTCTCTTCCCAGCATAATAGAAAATACTTACTTTGTGTCCCTGCGAGAGACCCTGTTCCAGGTACTGCTATTATTGTTTCAAATGGAATTATTCCCTTTATTTGCAAAATGCACTGATAGGTCCAATCTATTTTTATTAAAAAAAAAAAAAAAACCGAGTAAAACGTTTTAATGCAGCCCCGGGGTACAATGGAATCCACAGGCTATGAGGGGCTAATGTGTATAGAAATTTTTACTAATTTGGATAGCTGCCATTATATCTTTTGAAAATGAAAATTTGTTCTCAAATAGAATCAAATGTGGCCAGATTTTCTTAATAATTTTGCTGCAACATGACGCTACTGGCATATGTCTTTTCATTAGTCCCCAGCTTTCACAAAAATAGAGTAGGTATAGATTTAAAGCAAATCTATATTTATTCCAATAAACAAAAAAATGTAATATATTATTCTGTGAAATGCGTCAGACACTGTCTCACCTAACTAATGTGTAAGTGGCTAAGCAATTGCAAGACCAAGTCGTAGAATATCAAATGTCGAAGTTCACTACTAAACAATAGCAGGTCAAATTTCTCTTTTGCAATTCAGAGTTTCTCTGGTTAACGGAAAAAAAAAGTTTAAAATGAAATAAATTCATTTATTATTGTGCAGATCTTTGGGAAAGCATGTGTCACGCCTATATTATTTTACTGTGTAAAGAAAGCATAACTGTATCTTATTGGGAAGTCAGGACCTTTTTGGAAGGGCTTTGACATTGTTAGGATTTTAGAACAGAAAAATCCTGTTGGCGGTAACAAACATGAAGCTGTCTTAGCAGCAGATAATTCTTTGATACTTGGCTACATTTTGGCCATAAGAATGAAGAAATCTCTGTCACTCTTATATTTATAGGTCAACAATGCCTATATCTCAAAGGTTACATGGAAATGGTCCTTTTAAGATTTATCATGCTTCCCAATTCAAGTAACTCCTATAACCAAACTGTCACTGAGATGTGAAATATCAAATTCTTGCATTTTCTGCTTTGTCTGATTTGCCAATTGCTTTCTGAACCTTGGCAGATACTAACAATTAAGTCAAATTGATGACTTCCTTGTATTTCCAATTCCAATCCTCTTAATTTAAATAGACGAAAAGTTCATTGTGAAGATGGAACGAAAATATTTTCAGTAGACTTATGCAAATCATTTCCACTTATTGCTTTGTGTAATTTTATTAAAAGTAAAATCAAACAAGAAATTGGACTACGAGTTTTCTGGGGTAGTCATAGATTATGTGAGTGCTAGTTTTTCCTAAAGTGTGTTCTTTATTAATTTTATTTTTGACAGTTTCCATCACCATATCTATAGCACAACATTCTTTCCCTAAGTTTTAAAACAGATTTTAGAAACTAGTTAAGGAATACCATGAGAGAACAATGTTTAATAATCTAACATTTTGCAGCATAGAAGCTCAAATCGTTGGGAAAATACAAGTTTTAAAACATTGATGATTTTGATAAAGGCAAGTCATGATTTAAGTCCCTAAATTTTGTTTTAAATTTTATGCTTTAAGTTGACACGATATTTTATGTTTACCAATGAAGTTTTCAGTTTCAAAGTAAATTTTGTTTTTCTAGGGTAAATTTTTTATTGCATATTTCTTTGGTTTTCTCGTGTGTCTTCATTAACTTCTTTTTTCCTTTCACTTACATTTTACACTTTACAATAAAATTCACTTACATTTTTCACTTTAAAAATGTTTTTCCACACCACGTTTGTCTTCTATGTTGTCTAATACCAGTCACACCTTTTATTACCCCCTTCCTTCCATTCCTGTCTCCTCCTTTTATTTACTCTGACCCTCTGGCTTGGAGCTCCCACGCATGTCTGTGTTTGTTGGCAGCCTTTTCCAATAGCAGCAGGTCTTCTGCTGATTCAGAAAATTAATTGAACACCTATTATGTGCCAACCATGCTAGATTTTGGAGATAATGATAGTCCTTTTGAGTTCTTTGAGGTTCGGAGTTAGGTCTTCTTCACCCTTACAGCCCTCGTGCTTGACACACACCTGACCCATATCAGAACTTTCATAAATTGTTTCTAAAAGTATCTCCAAAAGCCCATATGCCCTGTGAAGCTGCCCATCTGCACTGACTGTGTTGTCTTAGTTCTGATAATGTTTATTCCAATTCTTGGAATGATTCCATGTACCAATCAGTAAAATATTGGGGAACAAATATTGTTATTAGATTTTCAAATGAAATTCACTACTACGCACGGCAATAAATTGCCTGACACAAGGAACACACACTGTGCAAACATGGCTTCAAGGACTTCATTGCTGTACCCAGCTGGATTGTAATGCAGCATTTGGTTGAATTGCTGACTTTTCTGGTAGGATGTCAGCCCTATATAAATAGCCTGTGCAGTGCTAGTTTCATGGAGCTGTACCTAAAATACGCCTTTTGTGTGTGATCCAGACACCAAAAAGTTGAGTAATAATAGAATGTGAAATGAAATTAGCTTGTATAATTAGAAAACATACAAATAATTATTTATATTTATATGGCAAATAAGGAGAATAATATAGGGTAAGATATGTAAAATCATTGTGAAATTAAATTAATTTGATTTTTATTTCTGAAAACAATAATACACAAATATTTTAAAACTTCAGAAACACATGTAAGAAAAATCTTATAACTATTTCCTGACCTTTCTTCTATGGATAATCAAAATGAAATTGAAGTGAGATAAACATGCTCACATCCAATTACACAATTATTCACTTCCTGATTTTGCAAACTTAGCTTAATATAATTTTCGGTCAAACTAGATTCTAGAACTGGGAAAACTACTATTGAATTTATACTTCAAAGAATTAATTTGTGTATTGTATGGCATTGGGTCACATGTCTTTCTGAAATTTTTGAAATCTCATTCTTTGTGAAGAGTGACTATCCAAGCTGACTAATTTTAATAACCTTCCTTTTCTTTTTAGGTAATGTATGCTTTAGTCTCTTGCTTTGCAGAATTTTGCCTTTTTCAAGCTTAGACTTGCTCAGTGCCATTTCCTTCTTTCCATTTGTTTCCTTTGTAAGGAAATTACCCCTTTCAGGGGGAAAGGAGTTGATAAAAGATAAGTCGCACAATCCAGTTTGTTTTAGCTTGTTTACCAAACGAGAGTCTGAAAGGAGTCTACCTTCAACGTGGGGCTCAGGAGACTGAGAAGACAAAGGAAGAAAAGGGAAATTGAACAACCCAAAGAACAAAGACTTGGAATTTGAAATAAAAAAATACACACTTAGCTATACATTCCCATTAAATTTATCATAATTTTGACCAGAATTCATGATCCATAGAATTTCATGTAAATGCAAAATATTGTTCAGTGTACTTGGACTTACATTGTAAACAAATTTTGTCAACCATCTTTTTGTTAAAATGCTTTAGAGATAAACCCACCACACAATTACATCTCCAGAAATGCCATTCATTTTCTCTAAAGGAAAATTGATCTACTTAGAAGCATGAGCTCAACATTTTTAGGCATATGTTTGCATAGATCTTTTTTTACCCCCTATGGACACCATGGCGTAGTGGAAACAATATGAGATTCTGGAACTAGAACTGGGCATGAGTCCCAGACTCTGTATTACCAGCTGTGTGACCTTGAGTAAGTCACTCAATCCATCTGAGAATTGTTTTTCTTGCCTTTCAAATGAAAAAATAAAAGATACCAACCTTTCAGGTTGGGTGTGCAGATTAAATGAGTAATATATGTGAAAGTGCTTTGCAGATTGTTAAGCATCATGCAAAAGATAGTTGTTTAATTTCAGATTAATTCAAATATTGCTCAAACAAAACAAATGACTGCTAATGCCCGTAGTAGCCCTGGTTCTATCTAGAAAAGTTTTCTTCACAAAAGACTTTGAGTTGGCAAACTGTAAATGGGTTTAGAATCTTAAAAAAAAAATCATTATATGTGTGAATCATTCAATTAGGGTAAAAATATAAGACTCCTTTAATGGAATCCCTTGAAGCTGAATCATTTTATCCTTACCTCAACTCAAGTATGGGCCTATCCCCACATTCTGGAACCAATCCTGTCCTTCTCTAGAGAAGCCCTCTAAGCTGTAGATTGTGTATGTGAGAAAAATGTACTCGTGCACAAGGGGAAACCTTACTCATTACACATTGTGGTCTCAGTGCCAAGGATCTACTTTGCTTTCAGAAGTCCATGAAAATATTTTAATTTCTTTTGAAATTGGGAGAAAAGAATGAACTTTTAGGTCAAAGTAAATATTTTAGTGTGTAGTATTAATGTACTCATCTTTACGCTAATGATCACAAATATAACTTTTAATATTTGTTGCAGCCCGGGGTAACCTAAGATGAATTATTTGAGGAATTCAGTTATCTGCCAAAAAGGTAAACCAGGGCCCTGTTCCAACAGTGGGGATGTTTCCAGGAGTCACCGATGTGGAGTGATTAGTTCTATCTTGAGAAATAGGGAAGGGTTTGCAGAGCTGATATTTAAATAAATCCTTTAAGGATAAATATGCTTTCTATAGGTAGAGATGTTAGCAAGATAATTTTTGGGACTAAAAGCAGCATGAACCAAGCCATGGGTCTGCAGAGAAAGACTGTTAGAATTTGGCGGTGGTCAATGACTGACAATGGCCTCTTCAATATAAAGTCGGTGGGACAAGGTCTGTTAGTGATAATGCTAACTCTTACTCAAATAGAGCTAACCCCACAAATTACGTGAGCATCTGCAGAAATTCCTAATGAGTAAGCAGTGGGTTGCTCAAAGAGCTGATGAGCTTGAATGGAATTAACAGGGATATTGTGTCAAGAATAAGGCAAAGTATCTTATGTAATAATTATTCTCCGATTGCAAGCAACAGAAACTGATTCTAGGTAACTCAGAAAAGAAACAAAAGGAGGAAAGAAGAAAGAAAGCCAGCCCTGCTAACACATATGATGTTTTTTTTGAAGTCAGATTGGTTTTCTTCTTTCCCCACAGCTGAATCAAGTAACTCCACCTAGAGGTTTAATTTAATCCTAGAGACCATTGGGCCAACTCTGTCCTTTGTCAGGACCTCTAGGTCGAAACTCAGGTGATGCAGCACCAATTATGCAAGCATCTAATCTGTGCTAACTTTTTTTTTAGTAACCCTTGTGCCTTGCTACATGATTGATATGGGTTATGTAGTTAAATTCTAGAAACTGCACTCTATCCTGTTCCTAAAAACAAGTCCTCACATGATTGCCTAGCTCTGTGGTCCTCTCTCTGCTCCTCAGGTACCAACCACATCTCTGCTCCTCGTTTCCAAGGACCTATGAGCACAGCTGATAACTATGCCTTATATACGCATAGTGTATTGGACTATTTATTTATGTGGTATCTATTCTGATGTAGTGAAGCATCCTTCTGCTGGGCCATGGCATCTTTCTGACTAGTTGATGCTTGTATGTACCAGCGGTTAGATGTGTTCCATGTCATTCCTGCCCATAATAAACATTTAATTTGACACCCAACAGCACCATTGGAATCTCAGTACGAAGATAGTAAATGGAGATCCTCTGTGTGGTAAAATGTTAGCTCTTCTCTTTCTTTAAGGATCAGTCTAGAATTATGTGTCCACCAAAACATATTGTTTTCAGAATTGGACTGTTTCTATCATTTAAAAGGCCAGCCGTGCATGAGTCCAGTCAGAATTGCTCAGTCTGCATGCCAGATATGCTCAGAGGCAAGATACTGGGGACAAAGGACAAATTGGCCATGGGCTGTGTCTGCTAGAAACTCACTATGCAGAACTTCTATTCCTGGATTTGCCACTTATTACTTTATTTAACACCATTTTGTTTTACTTTTTTTTTTAAGTTTAAAATTATGGTAGATTTCTTATTGACTTTTTGAAATGTAAGCGATTAATTAGATTTAGAAATATATTTGAGTGTATCATAATATGCTTGAAGGGTAATTGGATAGACTCCACCCAAGTAATCTATCCATCCATCCATCCATCCATCCATCCAATCATTTGATACCTTGATGTTTTCGTCCATCTGCCAGGAAATAGAAAAAGACTCCCAAGAAACTTATGGACTAGTACAGAAGTAGACACCAAATAAACAATTGCAATACCATTGTGGAGATAAATTCACGTGGATGGACTCACACAAATTCCAGGGCGTATAGTGAGAATGGTCCTAGAATCTGGAGGATCATAGATTTAAATTTGAATTTTGGTTCTACGCTTATTGAAGCTATGGCTTTGAGTGAGTTATTCAACATCTCTATGTCTCAGCCTCCTCTTCTATATGCATAATGTCTGTGGGGACAGAGCCCCAAAAAGCAGTTTCCAGGCTCTCGGCCTCACATAGAAAGGTGCTGGCTCAGGTAGTAAATGGCCATCAACTGTGATCAAATGGTCAGCAGCTGTGGCTAGTTGGCCGTCAGCTGTAACCAGTGAGCCATTGGCCACGAATATAACTGCTGTGGTTACGCTAGCAAAAAAGGGGGAGCTAGCAAGAAGATGGTGGCTGAGTCTGCAAGCGGCACAGTGAGGGTTGAGAATTGTGTTGCTCCTGGTTCCTGTGTCTCCAACCCAGCCTCCAGTGAGAGTATAGTGGTGTGACTCCCCTACCTATGGCTCCGTGGGTGTTCCTTTTTGGCCTAGCCGTATCCTGCGTTTTTGTGTGGGGAGTGGGACCAGAGACCCCACAGGCCGCCCTGCACGACAATGTCACTTACTTGACACATAATAATAGGTGTCCATTATGTTAGCTAACTTCTCTCCACTCCCCGTTTAGTTTCATTCATCTCTGAACTTGGGTTTTCTTATTTCAAAGAGGAAAGGCTTTAATTTGATCGCTAAATTCTTTAAGATCTAAAGTTCTGTGATTTAGGAATAAGCCCCTGATTTTGAAAGAAGTGCATTCTTTACTTATGTCAGATATTCAGTACAGCTTTATGAATAGCACTGGTTAGTCTCTAGCACACCCCACTGTTCCTCATCTTCCTGACTTGGCACGTCCTCTTCTTGCCTGCAGATCTCTTTCGCCTGTGCTGACCTGGCTAACTCCTCCTTCTCCAGCGCTTAGTCTGTGTCACTTGCTCAGGTTTGATTTCCATGGATGATCTTCACGGGGCTGATCTGCGAATTCTCTCTGGATTCTACTCCTCCTTTCAAAATAGGTTTCACACTACAGCAATCCCACACTTATATATAAATACCCAAATTTGAGATCTCTAACCTTCTAATGTGTTTCCCTTTAAAAAAGGCAGTGATGATGACTCTTCCTCATATAGACCCTTCTGGCGGGTCTCCATAGTTTACTGTAGAGAAAGAGAATCTGTTTCTATTCATCCTCTCAATGCAAAATATGGATACAAATTATTAATGACTAACATGTATAAATCATTCAATACATGCCAGGCACAATGCCAGGTATCATAGACAAGGTCTGATGACAATTAAGTTCATGAACCTGTTGCAATGATGTTGCTAACCTGTTTTGATATCAGAGGGACTATTCATTATGATTTTGTACCATAAATCTTTGTACAGTGACTTTGTACAGTAACCTTTGTACCAACTGGACAAACAGTTAACCAAGTTTACTATTTCCAAATGCTGAAAAGGCTGCATGAAAAAGACAACCTGAACTTTTCGCCAACAATTCATGGCTCCTGCATAACGATAATGCATCATCTCACACAGCACTGTCTGTGAGGGAGTTTTTAGCCAGTAAACAAATAACTGTATTGAAATACCCTCCCTACTCACCTGATCTGGCCCCCAGTGACTTCTTTCTTTACCCAAAGATAAAGGAAATATTGAAAGGAAGACATTTTGATGACATTTAGGACATCAAGTGTAATACGACGACAGCTCTGATGGCCATTCCAGAAAAAGAGTTCCGAAACTGTTTTGAAGGGTGGACTAGGCGCTGGCATTGGTGCATACTGTGTTTCCCCCAAAATAAGACCTAGGTGGACAATCAGCTCTAATGCGTCTTTTGGAGCAAAAATTAATATAAGACCTAGTCTTATTTTACTATAAGACTGGGTATATATATTATATTATATTATATTATATTATATTATATTATATTATATTATATTATATTATATTATATTATAATACCAGGTATTATTTTAATTTTTGCTCCAAAAGACGCATTAGAGCTGATTCTTAGGCTAGGTCTTATTTTTGGGGAAACACAATACCTTCCCAAGGGGAGTACTTTGAAGGTGACCGTAGTGATATTTAGTAATGAGGTATGTAGCACTTTTCCTAGGATGACTTTGCGAACTTAATTGTCAGACCTTGTATGCATTATTTCATTTACTCCTCATATTAATTTTAAGAAATAAGTTTATGAGTAAAATAAGTTCACAAATGAAGAAACAGCAATTTAAGAAGTTTAAAGCAATTGCTTACCATTACACAAATTACTGTTTTCTAAATGTCAAGACACCATAGATTGTAAAACAAAAACAAAACAAAAAAAAGACCTTAACACCAAAAACTCAAAATAGTAACGACTAAAACTATTATTTTAGCAATAGCTTTTCAAGGAAACATGGCTTTATATGCATACATTAATTCTAAGATGACCTTCATGTCAAATGCATTTGAATTGAGGAGTGGCAGAGGCAAGTTTGAACTCAGGACTGTCTGACTTCAGAACTAATATTTTTACCACTATTCTCTGCTCTTCAGGTTCAGAAAATCATTCGTTAACTATCATACTTGTGAAAGGCTCATGAAAAATAAAAATGTTATTGAAAATTGTGAAAATGTGAAAAAAAAATAAGGAAAAAACAAAACAAAACAAAAACCCCAAAACCACCCATTAAATTCAAACTTGCCAGCAACATTAGATTAACAAATTTTAAAATAAATGCAGAAAATACAGAATATTTATCATGTACTAGTCACTCTGTACAATTTAATCCTCATAACAATTTTGAAAGGAAATGTATTATTATAATCCATCTTTAACAAGTGAGAATCTAAGGCACAGAATCTGCCCCTGTCCTTAAACTAATAAATCATGGAGTTAATGTAAGAACTAGAGAGTCCACAAATTGTGGAATTGGTAGGAAATCCTACAGTTCTCCAGACTCCAGATGACAGGGATGCAGCAATGATTTCCGAATAACTGAATAAAATTAGTCAAGAGAAATGTTGGCTGTTGGAACAGGCTTTTAACATGAGGGAATCTGATTTGTTGTGGAAATGAGATCCTTCCAGATCTCCTATTTCCTACCAGATCTTAATTTTGCCAGCTTTCAGTTTTGACGGTCATGGTAATTTTAGGAGCATAACCCCCCAAAAGGTGAAAAGTAACTGTGCATTGTAATCTTTGGTTACTTGTCTTTATGCACATAGACAAAAATCTATGTGGTCAGGCGCTATGCTTTGTTCTTGGTTGTATCCACGTCTGGCATAGCCAAAGGACTCAGTAAATACTTGTTGAATAAATGAAGCACGTATGAAATTGAACACAAGCCATTTTAAATTTAAACAAAGAAAATGTGTATCTTGAAGAATGTGGTCTCTGCATCTGGTGATAGCCAGCCTCTACATGGCCTTTTACAAATTAGAAGAAGTCCACGGTCTGGGTGGATAAATTAGGCAAAGTCACCCACTGGCAGATGTGCTCCATCTGACTTGGCCCACCCCGCAGAGAGTCTGTTCCAGAGAGCCAGGGAGTCCAGCCAGTCAAAAGGAGCTTAGATTTCTAACCCACTTGGCCCGTTGGTCAGCCATTTTTAAGCAGTGCACAAAACATACAACTGTATGGGGTGGTCTGGTTTATCTCATCTTCCCTTTGATTTTTTGTGGAAAGGCAAATTTCCTTTTGTCTTTCTTCATCAAGAAAGAACCAGTCTGCCTAGTTTGAAAAGATGTAAAATAATTGCATTCTATTGATTTACATCTGATTAAACATCCAAGTCAGTCTTTTCAGTTCTCAAGGAGAGAGCATTAGGTAGAGTAGTTCCTTTTCTCCTTATACAGTAATCTATAAACAATTTTTATGGGATCAAATTTTAGAAAGCAAAAATATTGAGCTCCAAACCTGGTTATTTTAGTATTGGAACAATCAGTGAATTTTCTACTGATCTTGTGCCATTCTTTTGTGTTAGTTGAACTACTAGAAAAAAATATTAGCTAAAGCAAGAGTCTAAAAGACATGATGTCATTTTTTCTCTTCCAGAGCCTCACCCCTACACTCACACACACACACACACACACACACACACACACACACCCACACACACACACACAGCTTTTCCGTACTAAATAAGAGTTTTGGGGCAACCTGATTCTTAGTGAGAAACATGGGAATTCTTTTGTAATTAGTAGCTCTCTGTGGACAGCTGCATACTTTGCAAATGATCGTCGTAGTGAGAGTTTCTAAAAAAGAGTTTATTAAAACTGAAATGTTAAAACTCTATTTCATATTTCTTAGATACACTCCCAAAATAAGGAATTAAAATCATCATCGCTTTGCCCATTAAACCCTTTTTTGGCCTTGATTATTGCTCTGGTATAGCATACTTTTTAAGAGTGATGTTTATATTTACTTTTAATAAGGATCACAGAATAGATTTTAATTTTAAACATTTTTGGGGGAAGAGAATATTTTCATTCAGCGTGCAAGTCCTCAGGTTAGAACATTGATTTCATGTTTCGAAATGCATATACAAATGTGATCTCTATGGATGGATCTCAGTATCTATAGTTGTTCCCTTTAATCCTTATCTTCTCCCTTGTATGGACGTTTTTCATCCATTAAACTGAAGTGACAAAGTGGAAAGAATTCAGATGATGAAGAAGAGGACAGCACTTGTACCTTCACTAGGTCTGAGGCTGAGTCACTCTTTTGTGTGGGCAGTGTCTGTGGGTAGAAGCTGGCTCTGTTCTCTACTGATAGACAGGGGCAGAGACAACTCAGTCAGGAGAGCTCTGCTGAGTTTTAGTGAAATCCATAGTTAAGTGTTTGGAAGAGAAGTGTTAGGATTGCTAATGCCTACCACCATTGGCCTTCTCCTGCTTAGTTAGAAAAAATAATTTGTAGTACCCTGTTTAGTATGGCGTGGTTTCCTGAGATCCAGGCACTTTCTTTTCCGGTTCCTGTTGATTTTACCATGAGCTTAACTGTTAGGAAGGTACAGACCCTGGATTGGCCTCCAGGTAAGCTAGTAGGATGGGAGAACAGAGGGTTTGGATCATCTAGAAAATAGTACTGAGTGGTAATTAAAGGGCGAGGATTTAGAACCTTGACTTTGAGTCTCAGCTTTGTATTTTACTTTATGAGCTTGGGCAAGTTGTTCAACCTCTCAAAGGCTTTGTTTTCTTCTTTTGCGACGACAGCCCCCATCTTAAATGGTTGCTGTAAGGACTAAATTAGGTGATGCAGGTAAAGCATTTCGCGTCGTGCCTGACACAAGCTCAGGGTTGGTAAGTGACATCTTTTTCTATTGTTGATATGTGATCCTGAAGTGTCTTTTCTGGTCTGAAATTCCCTTCTCATAGGTCAAATTACACATCCTAGAAATAGCTAGAATAAAATAAAACTTTGGAGATTTTTGAATTTGTGCAAAAAATGAATATATTACCAAGAGTAGCTACCAAATCAACCTTAATATGCCCTAAATTGTTTCTAATAAACTTGATTAGATATATACTATAAATAAAAACAAAAATGAGGCCGGCCCAGTGGTTCAGGTGGTTAGAGCTCCATGCTCCTAACTCCAAAGGCTGCCGGTTCGATTCCCACATGGTCCAGTGGGCTCTCAACCACAGGTTGTTAATTCAATTCCTCCAGTCCTGCAAGGGATGGTGGGCAGCACCCCCTGCAACTAAGATTGAACATGGCACCTTGAGCTGAGCTGCCGCTGAGCTCCCAGGATAGCTCAGTTGGTTGCAGCTCGTCCTCTCAACCCCAAGGTTGCGGGTTCGACTCCCACAAGGGATGGTGGGCTGTGCCCCCCTACAACTATAAACAGCAACTAGACTGGGAGCTGAGCTGCGTCCTCCACAACTAATACTGAAAGGACAACAACTTGATTTGGAAAAAAGTCCTGGAAGTACACACGGTTCCCCAATAAAGTCCTGTTCCCCTTCCCCAATAAAATCTTAAATAATAATAATAATAATAATAATAATGCTTATAAACTAATAACATTAATGGTTTCTATTTGTTCAATGCAAACTTTATTTGCCAGGGACATTAAATATATAATTTTAAGTACTTATAACAGTGGCACAAATTAAGTATCATTCTTCCTATTTCATAGATAAAGCAGAGGCTCAGAGAGATTAAGAAACACCTCAGAGGCTGCACAATTAGTAATTTGTCCTTCCACTTACAGGTAGTGAAATTCAGCACATGGTTTTGTCTCCTTGGTGAATACTAAATATTTTGCTGCCAATTTCACAGCCTCTGAGGGAATCCAACATTCTCTTCTTTGCTAGAGTCCAGAATCCCTTTGGATGGTTAAATTATTTCCATTAATTTGAATTTCAATTCAACCTAATAGCAACAAGGCACTGTCTTAACAAAGGATATGCTGTTGGGAGGGGTTTTTCTGCGAGGCAGTTCTTTCATAACGTCTCAGCCCGATGACTGAGGATAATGTTGTTAACATCTGTCCAGCCTATGACAGAAAAAAGTTCTATTCTAGGGAATAGTTTTGCTCCTGGTGGATCTTATCATGAGATTTACAAAATGATTAAAAAAGAATCAATACAGTGTTCAGAGAACATATCACAGTGTTAGGAGGACAGGTAAAAGATGAATAAGACATAGACAGCTAAGAGGAAGAGACAGAGCTAATGATAAGATTAGAGGTACCAGGAGAAATAAGTATGTACAATAGAGTAGGGGAATGGTCAGGTCCGCTTATGGGAATTCAGGAAATTCTTCAAAGAGTTGAAAATCGTTTAAGTATTGAACGGTGAGTATTTGCTTCCAAATGATGGAGGAGAGGAAGGGAGTGTGCAGGGGAGTTAAAGCTCGTATGACAAAATGAAGTGTCAGACAACTTGGAAATAGGTCAATAGAAATTATCCAAGAGATACACAAAACAGAAAAAAAGCGGTAGACCTATATCCAACCATATCAGCAATTACATTAAATATTAATGATTAAACCAATGCTGTTTAATATGACTGCCACTGACACATGTGGCTATTTAAATTTATTAGAATTAAATATAATTAAAAATTCATTTTCTCAGTCGCTCTAGATACATTTCAAGTGCTCAATAGCTACGTGTGGATAGTGGTGACCATATTGGATAGTGCAGATATAAAACGTTTCCATCATCACAGAAAGTTCTACTAGACAGTATTGGAAACAGAGAAGGTCAAATTGAATTTTAATAAAAAAGCATGACCCAATTATGTATTGGGGACAAGACATACAGTTTAAATATAAAGATACAGAAAGATATACCATACTGATGTCAGATAAGACAGGCTTCAAGACAAAGGGTATTATTAGAGGTAAGTAGGAATATTTTGTAATGATAAATGAATCAGTTCAGCAGGAAACCGTAACAATTATATGTTTATACACCTGTGTGTGTATGTGTGTGTGTGTGTGTCTGTGTTTTCTGTCACCAACTAATTCTCCAACACTCTGACACCAGCTGGATGTCCTACAATTCCGTTCAGTTCAGTTCTGACCCTAATTACGCAGCCTTAGTGCAGACCCCACAAGTTAAGGGCTGAGTTCCGTGAGAGCGCCCCACTTCAGATACCAGCCACCAATGAGTTCCCTGGGAGACCTACACTCCTTCCAGGCTGACTGAAAATTTGGGCGTTTCCACAGCCTTCCCTCCAGGTCAGTAACTCACTAAAATGAACCACAGAACTCAGGAAAGCATTGTACTTACAATTACTGGTTTTATTATAGAGGATACGACTCAAGAACAGCCAAATGGAAGCAATGGTTAGGGCATCGCAGAGGGGAAGGCATGGCAGAGCTCCCATGCCCTCTCCAGGTACACCCCCGTCCCAGCACACTGACGTGTTCTTTAACCCAGAAGCTCCCTAAACCTGGCCCCGTGGGGGTTTTCATGAAAGTTTTATTATGTAGGTATGGCGGATTCAATCACTGGCCATTAGTGACGGAACTCAGTCTCCAGCTCCTGCTGGCCTCCGAGAGAGCTAATCCTCTAATCGCTCCGTTGTTTTCTCTTGGAGTTAGGGCCCTCCCATGAGCCATCTTATAAACATACAAAAGGTGGTAAATTCCAGGGGTTTTAGGAGCTCTGTGCCAGGAATCTCGGACAAAGGTCAAATATTTATTTTTTTATTATGCCACAGTGGCTAGTAACAGAGCCTCCAAATATATGAAGTAGAATTAACAGAATTAAAGGGAGAAATAGACAATTCCACAATCATTTTGGAGATTTTAATATTCCGCTCTCACTAATCAATTGACAAACTAGACAAAGGAATCAATAAGGGTATAGAAGATGTGAATAACACTATTAACAATTATTATCTAGCTGTGTTATACCATGTTTCCGCAAAAATAAGACCTAGACGGACCATCAGCTCTAATGCGTCTTTTGGAGCAAAAATTAATATAAGACTGGGTATAATATAATATAATATAAGACTGGGTCTTATATTAATTTTTGCTCCAAAAGATGCATTACAGCTGATGGTCCAGCTAGGTCTTATTTTCGGGGAAACACAGTATATAGAACACTACACCCAACAACTGCAAAATACATATTTTTTTAAAAATATACATGATAGTTACACTACGCTTGGGCTATAAAACAAGGCTCAATGAATTTGAAAGGATTAAAATTATACAGAGTAGGTTTTCTAACCACAACAATTTAATTAGGAAGTAAGCAGAAGCAGAGTTTGCCACCCCCAAATATGCCTTTTTAAAAACATATGATTATTTTAAGTTGGTTATTTTTAAGAAATGAAAGCCTCAGGAAAAACCTTTGACTTTCCCCCTAACTGCCTAAAAGAAGTTACATAGAAGACTAGCTCCAGGCAGGGAACTTTCATCATGGAAAACTATAGTTTAATATGAACTAAGTGACAGACAGAGCAGAATCTAGCAAGGCCTATTTGATCAAACTCCTCTCTGTGTCCCATTGTTAAAGATGGTCCAGCAAACATTTGGTTAACAAACAGTTGCTCTTCCATCTCCATGTGAAATTACCTTCCTCCCTTTGAAGTCCCAAACCACAAACCTGCTCCTGCCCTCTTCTCTTTTGGTCAAGACATATAAGCCTTCACTGCCCAATCTGTCCTCAGGTCTCATATTCTTAGGGAACCCCGGTATGTACATACATAATAAGTTTGGTCATTTTCTCCTATTAATCTGATTCATGTTAATTTGATTACTAGACCAACCAGAAGAACTTAGGAAGGTAGAAGTATTATTTTTCCTCCCACACAGAATCCACAAGAATGATATGTTTAGGACAATCCAAAATTTCGGAAATTAAACAACAGACTTCTAAATAACCCATGGATTGAAAAAAATTAGAAAATACTGTGATATATAGCTGATGTGTTACAGAACTGTACACCTGAAACTTATGTAACTTTACTAACCATTGTCACCCCAATAAACTTTAATTTAAAAGAAAGAAAAGAAAATAGACTGATAACAAAATGACAATGTATCATAATTTGTGAGGTACAGCAAAAGCAGGACTTAGAGAGAAATTTAAATCTTTAAATGCTTACATTAGGAAAAAAGAAAGGTCTAAAATGAATGACCTGACGTTTCACCTTAAGAAGGTTGAAAATGAAAAGCAAAGTACAATGAAAATAAATAGAAGAAAAGAAATAATAAAAATAGGAGCACAAATCGATGAAATTGAAAACAAAAATGAAAACAAGCAATTTAACAAAGCCAAATGTTAGAGGGAAAGAAGCTAGGTGACGTGGGGATGCCAACCATGAGGAAGACGGGTCTGAGGGGAGACAATGCCCCATAACGTCATCGAGTCTTTGTAGAAAACACCGAGTCACGTGAAGGGGCTTGTCAACACAGTAGTTCAGACTATGTACACATAGTATTGTGATGCATGTATTGTTTTTCACAGCATTTTAGAATTTAAAATATTAGATAGTGTTCAAAATAAAGGTAGTGGCTTCCACTTTTCTATGCTTCTAATTTCTCTCTTTGCCATTCAGCACTGTTGACAAGAACCTCTACTAGATTTTTTTTCACTGCCATTACCATTGCTGGTTCACAGAAATATATAAATGTATGTAGATTGCATTCAGAATTCACTGCCTCTAAGGCTGGGTTTCGTCTCAGTAAAGGGTTTCCAAGGAGAACACTGTCTCGAAGACAGGGCTACCTGTTCTTGTTTGAGTAAAACATGCTGCTGAAATTTGCAAATGCCATGCACTTTTGTAAGAATGTAAGTTACAATATGGTCTATAGGAAATGGCAATTGATCAATGAATTTTTGGTTAGTTTCCCTTTGAATTTGAGCTCCAAATTTTAGAAATTTTTTCATAAGTGGCATTTATAAGATTTAATAAAATTTAAATAGATTATGCATAAGCAATTGCATATTATTCTTATGACATTTGACCATAACATTCTTTGGCTCCCCTGTGCCTTTTTTCTCCATGGAAGTAGAATGAGGAAAAAAAATTTTTAAGGAGATTTGTGACCTTTCATGGAAACTAGAAAAATATGGGAGAACTTTGTTATACAGCAATCAATAATGTATATAGATTTGGCCATGCTGTAAGTCAAATATTTTCTAAAACATAACTACATTCAATAAAAAAGCCTCATCTAAGCTGGCCTTTGTTGAATCCACAAATACCAGCATTATATAAGGGTTCCACTTTGTAGGAGGTGAGCTGGGAGAGCAGAAAGAACATGCCTTGGAGTCAAACAGACCTGGTTTCCATGCTAGCTGTGCCACCTAGTATTTCTGTAATCCTGATTATGTCCCTTAAAGGGTTCAAATGTCAATATTCCTACTTCACAAGGTTACAGTGTGCTTTAGTGGTGATAACGTGTGTAAAGTGCCTGGCACACAGAAAGACCTCAATTTTCTTCCCTCCTTGACCTCTAATATACTATATCATGAATGACTAGGAGCTTTCTGCATTTTCAGAGAGCTAGTGTGGCAGAGTGGAAAGAGCCCAGCATTTGAAGTTGCACAAAACTGGTCTCACTCTCCTGTGCTACTCACTGGCTGTCTGACTGTAGGCAAATTACTTAATGTCTTAGAGTTTCGGTTTCTCTATATATATATATATATATATATATATATATATATATATATATATATATATATATATATATATAAAGGAAGATTGTATCTGCAGACACATGAGGATTAAATGAGTTATGATAAGTAAACATCTAGCATGGTGCCTGGTGTATTAAGGTTTAATTCAGAGTAGCTTCAGTTATATCATTTTTGTGCTATTAAGATTTTTTTATTAAGAGTTATTTTCAAGGCCCCTTCTATTTTCACTGTGTTCTAATGGATAAAGCCCTTAGGAGTACAATCAGCAATGGCAGAGCTCAGATCAATTTCTGGTCCAAATATTGGATATTTAATTTTCTCTCTGCCTCTCTTTACGAGGGCTAGAGAAGCCAGTCTCATTGTACCATACACTG
The DNA here is from genome assembly GCF_004115265.2 of Rhinolophus ferrumequinum. NCBI lineage: Eukaryota > Metazoa > Chordata > Mammalia > Chiroptera > Rhinolophidae > Rhinolophus > Rhinolophus ferrumequinum. The sequence continues at coordinate 28,259,265 of NC_046287.1, forward strand.
CAGAGCAGAAGGACGCTTATGAGCTCAATGGAGGTTATTTGTCATGGCTCCAGGGACCTAATCTTTATGATTGATGATTGTTGTTTTAAGATTTAAAGTTTCATCCAAAGGATTCATATCTCGGATTATTGATTTCTGTTGAACCTACCTACTTTTCAATGCAACAGAGTATATGATCAGGGAAGTAAAGGAACGGCATTTATTTGATTAAAATTTCTTCAGCTTGATTCCCTTGTTGCTAGTGGCAACCAACAAAAGAATAGATCTAAAAGGACAGGTAACAACCACAATGATTACAGTCCATGTTTTTATCTCTTCCCAGTTGTGATTTTAAAATAGCCCCTCTAGTGCTTGTAGCCATAAAAATGATTGCTACATGTGCCACTTTAGACATATTGATAAAGCACCCACCTACACAAACCTATTCCACCAATAAACCTCTTCCCAGGGCTCAATGAGTCAACCTCAGGTCACATGTGCCATTGTAAAACACTAATGGCTGTAAGGAAGATGATACTGGTTACATTATAGAAATTATTTCCCACAGTGAATTTTCTATTAACTGGATGTCTTGGATCAGCATAACATTATATGTAGCTGCAGCATTTACATGGTTGTATCATTTTGAAAACAGTATCAGTTCCTAAAAAACAACAACAACAAAAAAAACTCAACTGTAATTATTTTAAAATTTGGTGGTTCTGGCATAAATACATACTGAAGTCTCTAAAGCAGATTAAAAATACACCTTTGGCAGAGCTCTTTATAATACAGTGAAATTCTATTAGACTTCTTTCCAAGGATGGAAGAATATCTTTGTAAGCAGGAAAATATTAACTCTATAGAAGCATGACCCAGAAGCAAACACCTTTGAGATGTTTATTGGACATTTCAAAAATGAACCTGGTATACATGAAATAAAACACAGTAGAGCAGCATGTGACAAAAATATAGTTTCACTCTTCCTCCATCATCTTGTTCATTTGCAAGCCAACAGAGAGGATCTTCTAGTACACGATTTGGTCTCTGCCCACTATCATGCTATTTGTCTGACTCCTGGAGGGTGACATTCACGTGGATAGGACTTCCAGAGGGGTAGCCATGATCAAAGTTACAATAAGACTTCTGCTGGGTAAGGAGCCTTTTCGGCGAGAACCATGTGTACCGAGTTGCATTTCTTGAGGCCAAGGAGAGGTCTTCATACACTCCATGTTAAGGGCAGGATTCCTTCGGAGGGACACTTTAAGCTGCTAACAGTTACAGCAAGTTGGAAATGGAGTTGGGGAGCAGAGCATTTTTCTAGTCAGCTGGCAATTAACGGAGACCGTCCTCCCCATGAGGGGAAGCCCTTAACTACAAATTTGACCCAGGAAACAGTGTAGGGAGAGCCTCTCTGAGCTGAGTCAGGCCACAGCTCTGGGGAGGAAGCCAAGAGACCTGAGAAGACCAAAATCATTTTGTCAACTTCATCAAATATCCTTAGGCTGGGACTCAAGATATTTTCTAATTTAAAAAAAGAAAGTGCTCTTTAAAAAATGTTTAATCTAGCCAAAGTCACGAGGTACAAGTAACAGTTCCCCATTTGCCTTCCTTCTAAATCTGTACAACGTTGCAACACTCTGCTGTCTCCTTGCTTGAATTTGCCACGGGCACTGAAGAGCTGGCCTTCCTGGCTCTGAGTGGCAGTTGGCTCTGAGGGAGTGTTGGCAGGGTGAAGGGTGGCAATCTAAAGACGCGATGACTAAACTGTTAGCTAAATGCTTACCTCTGCTTGCCTTCTCCGTCATCCCTCAAACTGGAAATGGACTAGTGCCCTCCTCATCTCTAGGGCTCACACTGGGTATACTGTTTATTAAACCAGAAGACGGGTTTTTCTCTGGGAAGAAAACTTTGGCTCTGGCCCCGCTCGGCAGACATTCATTCATTTACTGAGCGTGTATACTCTGCAGCGCTGCTCACTGCACTGGGTACCCTGTAAATGCAACACAATCCCCGCCTTCCTGGGGATTATACGAGTACATGTACTTTAGCTCAGTTATTCCCATCCATGTTGTTCAAAAGAAATTCAGTCACATTTCTTTCATTAATTTGAAGTACTTTCCATTTTCACTTTGTGCTTGGGACACCCACTCTCACTGGGTTGCCTGGATTTTCTCAGCTTGCCTCAGCGAAGTGACGGAAGCTCTGGAGCCAGAGGCAGAGGATTCCCTTAGAGAATTAATTGCTTGGTAGACTGGGGAGGTTTTTGGGATTTTTTGTTGTTGTTTTTTGGAGTTTCTTTTTGTTTGTTTGTTTTATTTTTCTTGTAGAGTCTGAAAAACATTATTTGAGATAACTTAGCTCTGTTGGCACAAGGTGGGAAAATAAGTAAATTCTGGCCTCAAATCATTCAGATTCTTGAGAATGTAAAATATTGAGACAGTGAAATGGTAATTTATGAAATTAAAGCTGTATCTCCCTGGGATACTGCTGTCAAAGATGCTTAAAGGTAGGAGGCTATTTGAGGGCTGAAGAAGTTTTGAAACTTCATGACAGCAGGGACTATGTTTTCGGTATTTATTACTCTATCACTTTGCACAAAATTGGCACTCAATAAATACTTGTTGAATGAATGAATGACCGAATGAATGAATGACCTTTTGTTTTGTATTGCTATCTCTTCCTCTACAGGCTGCTCCTCTACAGCCTATGTTTTATTCATGCAACAAACACTTATTAAGTGCCGACTTTGTTAGGTACTCTACTGTGGCACGAGTACATAAAAATGAATAAAACTCAATACCTGAGATTCTACCCAAAGAATCTCAGTCCACTATTGAAATGCTTAGAGCTATTGAGTAAGGCTGTTTATCTGTACACTTTTTTCACACATTCCTGTTAAAAATTTTTTAAATTATTTTTTTCAGTTTTAAAAATTTGAATTACTTACTAGGCTTAATAACATTTCTCCTCTCAGTAGCCCCTTTCTACATAATCCCACAAGCTTTGAAATTTTAGAAAACCTAATGTTTTTGTGAACTTGCTGTGTTAGGTTTCCTTCCTTCCTTCCACACTGACTTCTTCTAGGTATAAATTTTGCAGTAATTCTCTCAATGAGATTATTACCATGTGATCGTCATGTATTTGGACCAGAGTTTAGAGGGCTTAGTGACCTTGTATTAGGTTCTTATTGGTACTGTAACAAATTGCCACAAATGTAGTGACTTAAGACAACGTAATTGTATTATTTATATTTCTGGAGATCAGAAGTCTAGAATGGGTCTCACTGAGCTAAAATCAAGATATCACCAGGCTGTGTCCTTTGAGAAACTCTTGGAGAGAACTGTTCCTTCCCTTTTCATACTTCTAAAGGCTGCCTGTATTCCTTCAATGGCGGCCTCTTCCTTCTTCAAAGCCAGCAATGGCCAGTCACATCTTTTTTGTGCTCATTGCTCTGACTTTGTTTCTCTCATCACAGCTCCTCTGACTCTTCCACCCTTACCTCCCTCCTTTACTTATGAAGACACTGTGATTACACTGGATCCACCTGGATAATCCAGGATGATGTACTCGTCTCCATATCCTTAATTTAATTACGTCTTCAGAATCTCTTTTGCCATGTGAGACAACATATTCACAGATCCCAAGATTAAGATGTGGGTACAGTGTGGGGAGGGAGGGCATTCTGCTTACCACATAACCTAATGGGGTCTTAAAAAATCATGTTCTTTATTCCTTTCTGGTTGAAATGGTAGCTCTATCTAACACAGATTCTGACGCCCTAAATTTTGCCCAAATGCTTGGCTGCCTTAAGTCTAGTAGAAGAGCACCTGACATAATACTTTTGTGGAAGAGTACATTACATTTTAGACCAGGATGAATTCTTTATATGTGTATGTGGACAGGTAATATATAGTTTAGTAAGCTAAAAATGAGCTTGGCTCTGCAAAATGTTTCCTCGTATTCTGACACCTTTACTATTCATTTCACACAACTATATGATTTTAGTAATGGTGTATGAAGGCTATTTTTTATAGTTTTCACATTTTATTGTACTTACTTAAATTTCACCATTAAATATTGAGCGGAAATGTATGCTGGCCTCATGTCCAGATTTTTGAAATGTGGAGATAAATAAGTGGATGGCTTTAAGGATGTGATACATTAGGCCGTGTAGAAAATACGTTGGGTTGCAATTGGAGGAAAACCTGTTAAGGACTGAACTGAGAGGTCATGCACAGAAGAGAGAATTAGTAACCTGCGGGGGCAAGACTCATACTAGGAAATTAAATAATGGTGATTCAAATTTTGCTACTAGATGACCTTTACATGCAAGCAATGATATTTCCTTGGGAACTGACGGTAAATGTCACTTCATATTTGGAACAAAGAAAGTTGACCATTATACTACATGTTGAAATAAAATTTCTAATTAAAAAATCTTAATTTGCTTGTGTATTTCTTCTTGATGTCATATAAATAGATTTGGTGATATTAATGAATAGGGAATAACATATAGAACATTAAAATGCATATTTCAGAAATTAGAAAAGAAGTAAAAGCAATTAAAATATGGTGTTTGATTGCTGGGATTTTTGTTTATAAAATACCATTGAGTGTCTATACCCCTAAGGAGTATGGAAGACAGAGGTCTGTGGAGGAGCGAAAAAGGACAAGGTAGTTCTTGCTCTGGATGAATAAGGATGACAGGCAGGTCCATAACAATTAATTATAGTACAAAAATAATGTAAGTGATTAAATCTCAGAGATACATCGGCCATTACCTATAACTGTGTAGAGATAATTACATTAGAACTTAGTCATTGGGAAAGAGGGAAGAGTAAGAGATTAAGAATGATTCTTGAGTGACTGCCAAGAAATGCCCATTTTAAGAAAAATTCTTCTCATATAAACATGTGATAATCATGAACCCCCTTGATGGAGTTACTAGGTAGCTTTAGTCTAGTCCTTCAGTAGAAGCGATGATTAGATTTGTGACAAGGCCCTGTGATCCTCTTCTCTTGCTTTTGTCTGCCCATCCTGAGCTGACTTATGGTGTGGCTTTGGGAAGAATCTTATCATTTGATCATTGTAGAGTTGCATTTCCTCATCTCAGAAGAATAGAAACTTACTCTGTGTGTATGTGGCTGGAGTTGTGTTGAGGGTCACATTAAATAAGGTTATAGTGGTGGGAGCCAGGGCAGAAATGAAGATATTTTGAGACCCCCTACCTTGGGTCACACGATCAGCATCTACTTGCCACCCTTAGCTGAACCATGTTTTATTCGACTTGAAAGTGTGCTTGGCGTCCCTCACATGAATATATTCTAGTATATTCTATATAATGCTCTCTCTTTCTCTCTCCATATCTATATTGTCTATCATCTATCTTATCTTATTCTATCTATCTATCTATCTATCTATCTATCTATCTATCTATCTATCTATCTATCTATCTATTATCAGCTTTTATTTCCACACTCTTTTATGCTTTCCTCTGTATCAAAGGGCTGGAAGCCTGAGAGTCTTATTTCAGACATTCTTCTGCTTTTGATATTCTGGGTGTAAATTATGCTTTGTCAATGAAATGAACTCATGCAAGATTCTAAAGGCAGAACGAGGCTCAGTGAACCCATTTATGAAAAATAAATCCTTTGCAATATAAATAATAATTTTCCCAGTTTATTGATTTTATAAGTTTGGAATTGGAAAGGAAAGGTTTTTCCCCTTTTAAGTAAGGAATTCCTGCTTATTCAGTATTTGCTGCCAAGATTGAATGCTTTACTAGACTAAAAGATGAATGAATTTTCTTTCCCTTTAGCTACTTTTTATGTGACATTGTTCGAGAGACTAGCACAGTATTTTTAAACAGATAACAAGGTGTCACCTTTGAGTGGCACAAATTTTGTAGCAGCAGTAGAGTTGTGTTATTATGATTTCTTTACAGTGCGAAACCCAAAAGCTATTCCTCTGTGCCTTCATGATGAAATCACATTGAGAGGCAGCATTAAGACAGTGATTGGGAGGAAAGGCGGATATGAGAAGGGCAGTATAATTTTCATCTAAGGCAACAGCACTAGACTTTCGAGAAGGCAATTGCATATATTACTGAGCAATATGATGACTCTCCCCCAGGGACAGTTCATCTTCAAGAAGCATTCAATCAGGTTGGCTATCAACAAGATTTCGCCTTTGATAAACACATCCACTTTAATAGCAGTTCATGAGAGGAAAGGTTTGGATTCTTTCAAGGAAATTCAAATTCATGGCCCTCAATCTCTATGGCCTGAAAATAAAAACTAGTCACTTTCTAGTATGGTGCCTTGAAAACCATCAAATTATGCTACAATCTTCCTTTAGACATAAAAGGAGGATATAGGTCAAACATAAGATGTTCCTAATTAATTCATTTCCCTCTTTATTCCTAAAATGAGTTGAGGCAACTGACTGTATAATATAATGGGCAAATAGTACTTCTCGACCTGCTGCAAAATGAGGCGTTGCCCAAGACAATCTCTAAGGTATCTTCCACATCATACCTTTTCTGAGAAAGTTTGGGGAGTCTGTCCTTCAAACCTTTATTAAAAGGGACCATATTAAGGTGAAGTCTTAATCATAAACCTCCTAAGTGGGGTTTAAGACAGATCTAAATGCATCCTAGAATCTCGTGTGTATTTGGACTGTTGTGATTCTGAAGCTTACATGATCCACGCCGTTGATGTAAACTTAATTACCTGGAAAATTAGGAGACAAGGATTTGCTCTCTGGTCTTGTTACTGACTTGGTGAATTTGGCAAGTCATTGTTCCCTTTCAGTGGCACAAATTTAGTAACAACAGGAGGATGTTTTATTATGATCTCTGTATTACATGAATTCCTTTTTTTAATGTTATTTAATTTATTGGGGTGACATTTGTTAATAAAATTATATAGGTTTCACGTGTACAATTCTATAATACAATACAAACACACACATTTGCATTGTGTGTTCACCACCCAAAGTCAAATTTCCTTCTGTCACTATATATTTGACCCCCTTTATTCTTTTCTACCTTCCCTCCACCCTGCTTTCCCCTCTGGTAACCACCACACTGTGGTCTGTGTCTATGAGTTTTTCTTTCTTTGTCTTGTTCGTTTGTTGCTTTCAGTTTTATATCACACATGAGTGAAATCATATGGTTCTGGACTTTTTCCATCTGACTTATATAGCTTAGCATGATATTCTCAATATCCATCCATTATATTACATGAATTCTAAAACTAAGTTTGGTAATTGGGAGGGAAGGTGTTAAGCTGGCCAGATGCTTTTCATCTAATGAAAAAACACTTAACTTGTGGGAAGCTGATTGTATGAGTACTGAACCACTTGGACATTCTTCCCTGACTGAATAGATTTCCTTTTGAAGCAAAGGGTGTCAGTTTTATCTTTTTGAGAATTTTTCCAGCCAGTATTTTACAAGAAAACATTTTAAAAGAGTTTAAGCAGCAGAATTCTCATTAGTCAAAAGATGGAAGCAACCCAAGTGTCCATTGACAGATGAATGGATGAACAAAGTGTGATCTATACACACAATGCACTATTATTCACCTTAAAAAGGAATAAAATTCTGACACGTTACAACATAGATCAACCCTGCAGACATTATGTTAAGTGAAATAAGACAGTTAGAAAGGACAAATATTGTATGGTTCCACTTATATTGGATACCTAGAATAGTCCAAATCACAGAGACTGAAAGTAAAATGGTGATTGCTAGGGGCTGGTAAGCGGGGAATGGGAGGTTAGTGTTTAATGGGTACAGAGTGTCAGTTTGGGAAGATAAAAATCTGGAGATGGATGCATAACAAAGTGGATGTGCTTAAAGCCACGGAACTGTGCACTTAAAAATGGTTAAAATGGAAAATTTTGTTGTGTATATTTTATCACAATTTTAAAAAAGTTAATTAATAAAAAGTTCAAAGTGACTTCATCTTCATGTTTATCCCTTTTCATAATTTAAGGGGTGCATAAGCTCCATTTCTCCAAAATTCTGTGTCTCTACTGCTTTCAAGCTAAATAAAATGTCACCAACTATTTTTTGCCTCTTTTAAAGAGAGGCAACCAATCAGCCGCTTGGTTCCGAGACATATCTCTGTGGCTCTCGATTCAGATTAGAGTTACATCCAGCATTTGTTTTGCAATTACAAATATTGGAAAGTAAGTTAAGAAAATAATGTTATCATCTTGGAAAACTGCTATTTGTTTGGGAGATTTTTTACATTAAATATGTGATGTTACCATGTTTTCTTATTATTGAAAATATTTAAAAATGCACATTTGGACATCAAGCAACTTAAGGCGACCAGCCGAATGGGAAAAGATATTTGCAAACAACACCTCTAGGGGCTAATATCCCAACTATATGCGGTCTGACAATTAAGTTCGTGAACTTGTTGCAACTATGTTGTTAACTTTTTTTGATATCAGAGGGATTATTCATTATGAATTTGTACCAACTGGACAAATAGTTAGCCAAATTTTCTATTTGGAAGTGCTGAAAAGGCTGCGTGAAAAAGGTATGTGAAAACAATCTGAACATTTTGGCAAGAATTCATGGCTCTTGCATCACGACGATGCAGCAGCTCACACGGCACTGTCTGTGAGGGAACTTTTAGCCAGTAAACAAATAACTGTATTGGAACACCCTCCCTACTCACCTGATATGACCCCCAATGGCTTCTTTCTTCACCTGAAGATAAAGGAAATACTGAAAGGAAGACATGTTGATGGGATTCAGGACATCAAGGGTAATACGATGACAGCTCTGATGGCCATTCCAGAAAAAGTTCCAAAATTGTTTCAAAGGGTGGACTAAGCCCTGGTGTCAGTGCACAGCTTCCCAAGGAGAGTATTTCAAAGGTGACCGTAGGGATATTCAGCAATGAGGTATGTAGTACTTTTTCTAGGATGTGTTCACGAACTTAATTGTCAGACCTTGTATAAAGAACATATGCAACTTAACAACAAAAACACAAACAAGCCAATTGAAAAATGGGCAGAGGACCTGAACAGACACTTCTCCCATGAAGAAATACAAACGGACAGAATATATATGAAAAAAGGCTCAACTTCACTAGCTATTAGGGAAATGCAAATGAAAACCACAGTGAGACACCACCTCACAGCTGTTAGAATAGCAATTATCAACAAGACAAATAATAACAAATGTTGGAGAGGTTGTGGAAAAAAAGGACCCCTCATACACTGCTGGTGGGAATGTAAATTGGTACATTCATTATGGAAAACAGTATGTAGGTTCCCCCAAAAATTAAGAATGGAATTACCATATGACCCAGCAATCCCTCTTCTGGGTATCTACCCAAAAAATCTGAAAACCTTTATTCATAAAGATATATGTACCCCTATGTTCATTGCAGCATTATTCACAGTGGCCAAGACATGGAAACAACTGAAGTGTCCTTTGATAGATGATTGGATAAAGAAGATGTGGTACATACATACAATGGAATATTACTCAGCCATAAGAAAAGACGAAATACTGCCATATGCTACAGTATGGATGGATATTGAGATTATCATGCTAAGTGAAATAAGCCAGACAGACAAAGTTGAGAACCATATGACTTCACTCATATGTGGCATATAAAACTGAAAACGACAATAATAACAACAATAAAAAAGAAAAAAAAGAAAAGAAAGACAAAGAAAAAAGAAAAAACTGAAAACAACAAACAAACAAACAAAAATTTTAGACAGAGACAACAATTTGGTGGTTACCAGAGGGTAAGGGGGGATAAAGGGGATGGTAGAAGAGGGAAGGTAAAGGGGATCAAATATATGGTGATGGAAGAACTGACTGGGTGGTGAACACACAATGTGATATATAGATGATATATTACAGAATTGTACACCTGAAATCTATGTAACTTGACTAACCATTGTCACCCCAATAAATTTAATAAAGATACAAAGAAAAGAAACTTATGTTTTCTTATTTGCTAAAGGGAAGCCCACTTATTAATGTTATGCTTTTTGTTCCCTTATGAATATTTGATCAAATCTTGTTGTTCTTTTATCCTTTTTATGGTGTTTAAAATAGGTTAATAATACCCCAAAGTTGTTTATTTCTATGTTTATTTTCTAAATTAATAACTGTCATGAATACCTTTATGCATCAAAGTTCCATGCCAGCAACACTAAAGTGAGAGTGATTTTTCCATTTTTTTTAAAAAGTCAAGTCACAATCATTTAGAAGTGCTTTAAAATTCTGGCTGTCATTAAAAACTTGCATGAGATTTGTTTTAGGAGAGTCCCGCCTCCCCCCCACCCTTTCACACACACAGAATGGTGGTAAAATATAGGTGAGAAGCCATGACTCCAGGCATCTAGACATAGACATATTTTTGACAGAATATAAAGCATCTTGAAAACTTCTCTTTGATTAATCCCTTTTTATTATGTGTTATTAAATTTTGACAGACATTTTTCATAAATGTTTAATTCTTTTATAGATAAAAAATTTAAATAGGACAATTATTACAAATAATAATCAATAACTGGAAACACCATACTGAATTTAAAGAGGAAAACATTGATAATACAAGCACAGACACACTTGGGAGTTTCAAGAAAGTTGTTAGCAGAGAAGTACTCTCTATATGTCATGAATAGAAAGCAGGGGCAGGGATGAGGCAGAACTTGTATTGTTAAATACATCTTGGGCAAGTGACCCTGGCTTTGGACACGATTTACTTCATTATTATTCCCTCCCGATACTGTTGAAAAATGGAGAGATTTAAGTGCTTCCAGGTTATTTCAATGACAGTGAATTTCATGGTGGAAAAGCTGTATGATGGGAGTCCACTGAAAATCAATTGTTTCCTCGTGAGTGGTTTGCATTTATTTTGCGTCAGTCTGAGTAAATGTCAAGTGCTTTTTCAAGTGCTTTTTCACATGGTGAAAGTGAGTTCTTCTGTGGGCACCTCTTATGAAAGCAGATATCATGGCAGGGATAGGACAGTAACTCAATCCTTAATGGAATTCCCAAATCCAAACCCCTCTGAAAACTTTGTTTTCAGAACTTTATTGGCGGTAATATTGAGCCGGACCTGATGTGGGGCTATTCATAGTTTTAACGGGTCTACTTCTTATAAATGTTTGTACATTTGTGGAAATATTAATGTTTGATTATAGAGGCTGACCCAGATCCTGCCACGGGTGTCCTGTAATGTGGGGTGTCCACCGTCACTCTAAAAACCAGAACATTTCTGAATTCCCATATACTTCTGGCTCTAAGGGGTGCAGAAAAGGAATTTAGGTCTATACTACTATAAAAATTTATCACTACTAAGTACTAATATTCTTTCATGAAATAGGTACTTATTGTATGCATACTATGTGCCAAGCACAGTGCTAGGTGTTGGATATACAATAGCAAGGAAAACATATGTAGTCGGAGAGACAATCACGTGTACCTGTAAAATTACAGATATATGTATATTTCTAAAATTATATATATACCAGATATATATATATACATATAGTTAAATATGTTTTATATATAATTTGATATATAATTATGTAATATTGTATATAATATATTATCTTAATGTTAAATATATCAATTATATATTATACATAATTATAGATAGATATTATAGATAGTCACATGTACAGCTAAATAATTGCAAATTGTGTTACATGGTTTGAAAGAAAAGGACAGAGTTCAGGAAAAAAATGGGGGTGATCTAAATTAGATTAGTGAATCAGGGAAATAATTTGGAAACCTGCAGAGTTACTAGGAGCAGGCAGGCGAAAGGGATGGGGAAAACATTCCATCTGGAAGAAACATGTTGTACAAATATTCAGGGGTAAGAAAAATCTTGGCAAATGTGAGGGATGGAAGAAAAGCATGTAGTTGGTACATAGCAAGGGATAAGAAACTGAGATGAGATGAAGCTTTAGAAGGAGGCAGAGGCTAGATTATTTGAATGGGCCATAGAAAAAACAAATTTTAGCCTATTTGTTGGGGAGTGATATGCTCAAATTTAATTTTTAAATTATCATTCTAGGATATAATAGGAATTCTACGAATGAATTGGAGTCAGAAGGAAATAAAAATTGGAAGGAAATAAAGCTATTTCAGATGAGAGACGGAGGAAAAACTAGAGTGAAGGAAATGAAAATGAAGAGAAAGTGATAGAGTCAAAATACATTTAGGGCTGAGTCAATGAATTGGTTACAGCAGCCGAGGGAGAGACTTACTCTTTTCTGGGTGAATAGAAGTGGCATTTGTCACAATGAAGAGGCCTAAAAGAGGAGCATGTTGATTGGGTAGGGGTGAGGGGTGAGCAAGAGTTTTGCTTTGGACATGTTAAGTTTGTAATGTCTGTAGGATACCCAAGTGGATACCAAGTAGACATTTGGATATACAGATCTGGAGTTGTGATATAAATTTGGAGGCTATCAATTTGGTAGTTGTCATGTAGATGGATTTAAAGCATAGGAATGGACGAGAACACTGAACGAGTGAAGATAGAGACGAAGGTCAGAGGCTGAGTCTTCGGGAATTTCACCCTTTAACAATCAGGTAGAAGAGGGAAGGCAGCAATGGGGAGTGAGAACGAGTGGTCGTAACAGGAGGAGAAGAACAGTAACAGAAGCCAGGACAAAGGCGGCTGAATGAGCAACTTAATTTTGTCATCAGAGCAGCCATCGGTGGCCTTAGCAAGGCAGGCTTTGTTGTTGTTGTTTACTGGGTTGTGGTTGACCAATCAGGGGGCGAGAGAGCAAGGGTATTTCTTTTTGGAAGCTTGGTTGTGAAGAGGAGTGGAGAAGCAGGGAGGTAAACAGAGATGGATGCAGAAACAAAGAGTTTATTTAAAAGAGAGGAGATATGAGCATGTCTGAATGTTGATGGGAAGAATGAGGACAGGAGATGCTGAAGACACCTGTGAGAGGAGGGATTCAAGGAGTTGAGGCCACTACTTATTCTCTATCAGGGTATGAAGGGTATTATACACTTTAATCCATTTTAATCCTCACAGCATCACTAGGACTACGTATCACAGTGTTTCACACCTTGTTATATTCCAAAGGCTTGGAAGTCCGATGAGAATGGCCCCAGGCTTACTCGTGTCTATTAGGAATCTCCTTGCAGTACAAATGAAGGTGCAGATGTTTCTCTACTGCTCCCCTTGGTTGCCTCCAGTCACTGCCAAGTGTGCCCTCAGGGGGGCTTACGGAGTCCCTCCTCCCTGGTCTTCTTCCCGCTGGTCCTCATTTCCCCCTCGTCTTCTGCCCTCTCCCTGAATTCTGACTTCATGTCACTGTACTACTTTTACCTATGTTGGTAAGTTCTCTTTGCACTGGATCTCCCCAGTCTTGGAAAGTACCCATAGGACCAACAAAAACTAATATTGATCACTTCTTATAGCATATCTTGGATTTATTCACTTATTAAGTAACTGCTGTGTGCTAGGTACTGTACTATGCAGTGGGGAGCAAGCAGACCTGGAGTTTACATTCTAATGTGTGTGTATATGGGGCGGGGGCGTCATGCAAAATGTTGACAAGAATTTTAAAAAAAGTAATTTCAGATAATGATGAATTCTCTGAAGAAAATAAACCAGGGCAATGTGATGGAGAATTACTGAATGTTTCTTTTAGTTTAGGAGGTCAGGAAAGTTTAAAACATTATATTAGAACCATTATACAAGACCCCCTCTCCACCAAAGATGGGGATGAGAATTAAGAGTACCCACCGAATGGAGGAGATAAGGCAAAGGAGTGAAAGGGGAAGGGTCCAGATACCCAATTCTCATTTCACAGACAAAGATGCAGAGATCAGAATTACCTAACCTGCTCAAGACCCTTTGACTCAAAAGCGAGAACATGAGGATTCCAGCCTCTGCCTAGTTATTCCTTGAATGAAAGAACCAGTTCTAGGCCTATAATAGTCTCTGGGAAACCGTGGATAAACTAATTTATCTGGCTCTGCAAGTGAGGTCATCACCAAACTAAGTATCTTAGGGCTAAATTAGGTGTGTACAAAACCACTGTGAATCTTTCAGAAGCAGTGGGCAATATTAAACCAAAATGTTCACTACCACACCATCTCATCATTGTGAAATGTCATTTTTTTTTTTTTTTTTTTAGATAGTTACGTCTTAAAATTCTGCCAAAGGCCACTTAGTCTTTCCCTTCTCTTCTAGGAAGGAATGTGCCTAAATTTTCCCAGAACGATGGGTGTTTCCTTCAGAGAAACAGATTGCTCAAGCTTGCTCTGTGGCAGCCAACTCCAGAGAATCACAAAAATTAGGGTATGATGTTTTCTTTTTTCGTGTATTACAGAAAAAACCCCAAATCAAAAACAACCTGCATAGACACCCAAGGCCCTGCATTATGGTCAGTGTTTCACTGTGGCAGGAAAGGATCCCGAGGTTGTTATTGCTTGGTTGGTATGATAGTCCCCTCAAGCCCCCACCCAGGTATCTGGGTGTACCCTGAAGTATAACTATGGAGCAAGGCCTCGGGGAATATTGGGAAGTGCTTCCCCTGGTTAATCTTTTAGCTTGTATCCAGTAGGTGACTATAATTGAAATTGCCTACGCAAAACCAGGAAATAGCCTCCCTATTTTAAAAGAGACCTAAGGGAATGAAATAATTAAATGGTTACAAAATCAGATTTATGAGCAAAGATTAAAGAAGATGGGGAATGATGAAGAGAAGGCTGAAGGTATTTACTTGTCACTCGTATTACACCCTTGGTCTGGTTGGCTGGCTCTCCTGGGCAGCTTTCCTCCAAGCAGCAATGTCGGCTGTCGATCATTCTCTAGATCCTTAGATGTTTCCACTCAATGGGTGCAAATGGGAAAAAAGGGAGAACTATGTGTGTGGAGGCCTGGAAGTCGTATATATTGCTATTCACATGCTACTACTATTCAGTACTATTCATTACACTCATATTCCATTGACCAACACCCAATCACAAGACTATATCCAAGTGGAAAGGTGGCTATGACATGTCACACAGCAGT
Organism: Rhinolophus ferrumequinum; assembly: GCF_004115265.2. Lineage (NCBI taxonomy): Eukaryota > Metazoa > Chordata > Mammalia > Chiroptera > Rhinolophidae > Rhinolophus > Rhinolophus ferrumequinum. Next base: position 28,274,282 of record NC_046287.1, read on the forward strand.
GTACTTGGGAAGGAAAGAAAAATCATTTGGTGAACAATACCTAGTTGCTGGCACAGATGCCACATGTGTGTCTCTGTTTCTATTAGTCAAATGGTTCTACCTAAAATGTTATGAAAAAATATGGAAGTTTTAAAGGGTATGTACAAAGTCCTCAAAGAGTCTTATAGTTGGGTAACCATTACACTTGGTCTGAGTTACAGAAATGAAGTTAATATATGAAAGTTTTACTTTCATATATTTTTAAGTACAATTATGTACTTAAAATGTACATAATTTGATATACTAGAATTGTGATTCTGCCGATATATCAATTGTGACTGCTAGTTATTCTCATGCAAAACAGTATTATAGCATACATTGAAGACAGTTTGATCACACTTTGCCATTTTAACAGAATGTTTGAGACTTCCCAGTTCTCTCATTTTTCATATTTTCAAAAGGAAAAAAGCCCGTTTGTCTTATCTGCTTATCTATGTAATCATGAAAGGAAGAATGAATAAATTAAAGAAAAAAGGGAGGGAGGAAGAATGGGAGGAAGGAAGCAAGGAAGGAAGGTAGGAAGGAAGGAAAGACAAAATCATAGTACAGAGCATCAAACATGGTGATGGAAGGAGAACTGACTCTGGGTGGTGAACACACAATGTGATATATAGATGATGTATTACAGAATTGTACACTTGATACCTATGTAATTTTACTAACCAATGTCACCTCAATAAACTTAATAAAAAATCAGTACATAAGTACCCCCACACTTATTTTTCATGACCATTTTGGTGCTGTTTTCTTAAGTGATCGATCCCATTAGTTTTGAAAATTTCCTCCAAACTGTGAAAAAAAAAACAAAAAAACAGGCAGAATTTTATTTCAGTGTTTGTTTTGACATCAAGCTTAATTATTTTTCTTTTCTTTTAGTTATACCATTTTATACCTCTGTCTATGAGCCTTCACTCCAGGCAAGATTCAGTCCTAGTACAGGCATACTGTGGGTTTCTGGTGGAGGGCACATTAAAAATAATTAAAGTGCAAGCAAAACACCATAACCTGGAGGAGGTTAGGAAAAAAGAGCAAACAGAGCCTGGAAAAAAATAAGTAGAAACATAACTACAAACCGGGTAAGAGATCAGAGAACCCCACATTTTCCTAAAACATCCAACTTTACAAAACTATCATCACGGCTGCTAAATGGCCCATTCAGATGGCATGATTGAGTGTGAAGATGGAAGAGACAGAAAGGGCTCAGAGTAAAACATCAAATGCCTTCACTAGCAGACTGGGTTTTGAAAATTCTTTCTATATTCAAGAAACTAGAGCTTCTGTCTTTTCATCTAGTCCTCCTTCTGTTCCTTCCTCTTGTGTAAAGCGCCTCCGATGTGAGAGATGCTGTTCTAGACATGACCCAGTGCATATAAGCCAGTGAGAACATCAGGTAACACTGCCCAGCTGTTCAAGCACCTTACACTTAACTATCATTGGCAAAGAGGTTGAACAGCTGGAGAACGTAGAGGGCATGGCCTGACAGCAGAGACACCACGCCTGCTCTGTCTGGGTCTTGCTTCTTGGATGAAGGATTACGTTTCTTTAGAAGCAAAGTGCCCAGGGAAGTGTGTTGGGTGAGCCCCATGCTTGGCTATCTTCTACCTCGCAATCTCATTCATCCAGTCAACCGTTATGCAATTACAAATGTGCAAGACAGTCCGGGGTAACTGAGTGATGCGTGAGACACAGCCTGCTTTTTAGGAGCGTACAGTGACTTCAGGATGGATGGGGCCATCTGAGAGAGACAGTCAGGAGCTAGGGAGGTGCATGGCTCTGTTCTGGTAATCCCAGGGAAACTTCAGAGAGGAATCCCTACGATCTATTCCTCCGCATCCTTTGCCTGGGCCCCCTGCACTATCTATTACTCTTGCGTATGACTAGTTTATTGTACACCCTGTCCTAGGGGCTGGGGTTTTTACCTGTAGTAGAACCAGATATACAAAAACCCTTTGGTATTCAGAACCACTACAGCTTATGAGCCCTCATCAGGAATCTTAGGAATCACTAATTCGGTTTTCCCTGGCTCTTCCAGTAAGTAGAATGGGTCTTGTGACTCCAAGTGGCCAAATACCGAAGGCTAGCCTGACGTACTGCTCCCATGCCACTCTACTGTGCAAGGGAAAGGACAGGCAATGTTAAAGTCACACAGACTGTTAGAGAGGAGATTAGAATACCATGTGGTCAGACATCCCATGGTAAGATGTCTTACATTAGACTAAATGATTTGCTTTACTCGGGGTTTGTATGAAAAACAAGTATTTCCTGACAAAAACATGAGTAAATATAGTTAATCTATTAATTGCAACTATGTTTTAGACAGATGGTTGAAGAAACTGTTGGAGCAAGTATCACACTTACTTCCTTGTACTGTCAACAAATCAGGATTAGTCATCTCAAACTGAAAGAACAAGGATGTGGTTATTTCCCATTGTCTCAGCTGCAAGTTCCCAAAGCCTTTTCCTCCAAGGAGCCAGGGGGCTGTGCCCGTTCCCGGAAGCCCCCCACACCAGCCAGCCGTGCTCTGCTTCAGTAAATCAGAATGGACGGGCCCTAACTTCTGTCTTTATTCATTACGTTTATGCCTAGAATGACTAATGATTCTTAGTTACTTTGAATATGTGCAAACTATATCTGTAGCAGTTGCTAATTTGGAAAATGCTTGTAGTATGTAATATCATGGTATACAGATTGTTCAGCTTTAAAATGGCTAAGAGAAAAATTATAGGCAGGAAATAATGGAAACTATTATGTGCTGAGGACCTTAAAATAGTTTTAGATTTAAAGTCTAGGATGCTGCATAACGCTCAGAATTCTTCTTCATGACCTACCTACTCCGAGCCCAATTCTCTTTTTTGGAAAGATTTTTAAAGAATAAGAGCTGAGTATTGCAATGTCTGTTATCATTTCGTCTGCATTTCCATGGGCATTTTAGCAATCATGTGAGGCACTTCTCCTTCTCCTCCCACAAATCACGTGGGTGCAATAGAGCTATGAGCATTTTCATAGAAAGTAATAATTCTGACTTCAGAATCTAAAAAGATACCATTTACATTAAACACACTCACACACAGACAGCAAATGACCTACCAGTGCAGCTGCCTGTAAATGTTCCGTAAGACCAGTGATTTGGGTTTTGGTGTGTTATCCTTGATCTTTTGAAGGCAGCGTTAAATCTGAGTGTATTGGGGAAACGACCTCGTTACATCATATGTGCTGAATCACTGTCCTACAACTGTTGTCCCCAAGGCACCGGGAGACTAAGCATTGTCATCCCATCGTCATGCAAATATGTGCTAGTAAAGTCCTTTCAGGCTTGTGGGATATTTTTACTGCTGTTTCCCATTAATGTTACATTAATTTGATCGAGAAGATACTTTGTTTTCCCTTTCTCTCTCTCTCCCTCTCCCGCCACACCCCCTACCCCCCCTTTCAAAATCCTGCAAAAACAGCTTTCATTTTAAGGTTCTCATCTAAGGACTTGCTTTGTCACATCGCCAGTGTTTTGACTGTCCTCTAGTGGCTGTTTTGAACCATATTATGTTTCAAAAAGAGAATTTATGGTTTTTTTTTTTTTTTTTTTACCGTGCCTTGAATAAAAACCTGTGTCCTGGGAGTCGTCCTTTAAGGAACAGAGTGTTTCATGTTTGAAGAGGATAATGATGAATTTTCATCTCTATTTTGACTCATCTTTGCTGCAGTTTGAAAACCCCAAACCTCTGAAGTGTTACGTAAATTAACCCACGTCTTGCAGCCTCCTCCATCCGTGAATGTAACAGTTTTTACTCATTCTTTGAAGAACAAACTGCTTTTGTCTGCACCACTCAATTTAAGGGAAAACTACTTCTGGAATCCTATCCAAGCTCTTCAGACTCTGAATGATTTTTGCTTCTACTCTAATCATCATCCAGGATGCTTATTTGTAATCACTAGCTTTCAATAATTTAAATAGGTAGTTGTTCAGCCAACTATTTTTATTCAAAATGTGACAAAAGCTGAAATTGCATTTAAATTTTATCCAGATGCTGTCTTCTTGTGGGACGTGCCAACGGATGCAGAACAATGGTTTGTTTACTTATAACATGTCAGAAGCACATCTTTACTTCCTGAATCTAACCAGTAATCTGGAATGAAGTCTATAATTTATGTATCGGTTGAGTTGCTCACCAGAACTGGCAGGCAGGACATTTTAAGATTTATTCAGTGTGCTGAGTCATCAAACATAACCACACCCATAAGTTGTGGTTATTAGACTTTAGAGATGAGCTTTTCTTTATCTAATTGCATTTCAACAAGATCCTTTTGATCATTACATTTTTCACCCATAATAATAAACACCACTTTGAATAAATCTGTCAATATAATTATCACTACTTAATATTTCTGTAAGGCCTTAAAAGTCTTTTTTTCTAAATTTTCTTTTGTACTTTTACATATAAAATGGAGCAAATTTGTAATTTCCAAAAGAACTAAATCAGACAGAATTCAGGTCCCTTAGGAACAAATTTCTATTATCTTAAACTTTCTTTTCTAGTCCAATAAATATTGCCTTCTGGACCAGCAAAGGAACTCACTCTGAAAAGTTCCAAAGCTACAAAATTGTATAATTGAGAAGCTAAGTTAAATGTTTTTCTGTTTTGTGAAATTTGTTAGATTTTGTCAAGTTCACGATTTTGCACGGAAAAAGTTTCAGGGAACACTTGTGTTCAAAAATGTCTGCAGAGTGGCTAATTGCTATTGGTGAATGCAAAGAGAACAGTTGCTACGGTGCAATTTCACAGTCTCTTTGCAAGTTCCCCTCTCCTGTTCTCTTTATGGCTTTTCCCGGTCTCCATCTCTCTGTCTATAAATTATGCCCCCATCTTCCTACACTCACTGGCGGAAGATTACCTTGGCTCTTACCGCAGAGAGGAAATAGACTCTTTTTACAATAACTCCTTCAAGTTCCTTCCACTCAACAAACATACCTACCTCTGCAACCTCAGGATTGGGGTGAGGGTGGGGGACAAGGAGAGTCCTCGGATTTTTCCAAGACCAGTCCTTCCCCCTCACTCCCATTTCCTCAGAGCCCTTGCTCCACCTTGTGTCTTCTCTCTAATGTGTCTTCCAACTCCTGCTTGTCACTGACTCAATGCTCTCAGCACATAAGCATGACACAGTCTCTCCCGGAGTAGTATTGATTTACAGTCCGTGAGTGTCCAAATGAGGGCCCCCAGGTTCCTCCGGAACACAGAGGCCATAGGTGGCTGCTTTGACAGAAGCCGCCATGCTTTCAGTTCTGTAGCCATGCCACCCTGGCCTCAAGGAAGTGGATTATGGGTTAGGGTTGTAGCCAGAGGCAGCTCAGGTGTGAGAGCCAAAACTACGTGATGTCTGAGTCCTGTTTGGATTCCTGTCTGCAAGCAATAGCAATGGATTCTGGCTAACTTACCCTCAGTAGGATATTCCCTGGAAAATTGTCTGGCTCTCCTATCGACAGGGGCCTAGAGGACCTGGCTTAGAAAAGAGGCAGAAACCAAGGTGCTCTGAAGAGCTCTGCAGTGGGAAGCTCAGCAAAAGTTATACAAGAAGAGCAGTGTGTTCAGCTTCCTACTTTTGCTGCGGCTCCTTTAGTAAGGGTGGTCTGCAGCTGTCCTTATACTTGTCTGACTGGCCTAGGCCAAGTGACATGTTTCCCTATAGCCAGGCTGGGCAGGAAGAGAGAGTATTGGCTCATGGGCTGCTGTGTGGGAGGTCTACACACAGTAGCAGATTCCTCCCAAAGGAGGTTGGATGCTGGGCAGCCCAAACCAACAAATGGTGACTATAGATGTTTCTCTAACACAATGAGATGCTCCCTGGAGCACAAGACACAAGGCACAGAGAAGGAGTTGAAAGCAATAGGAACAGAGAAGCAATCACAGAGAGAAGCAAAGATGAGAGAGAATCAAAGAGAAGTTGTGTCATGAAAATGTTAGAGTCACGAGAGTAGAACCAGAAGGATTGGTGTCCATTCTCAGGGTGGTGAGACAACTGGTTGCTTGGGACACTGGAGCTGGCTCAATTCTGTGTTACCTAGTTCGTAAACTTTGGAGTCAGAATCATGCACGTCCCTCAGATTCAAATACAGGCTTCACTACTCACCTGCTGGGTGAACTTGGACATAATTTTTAACCACTATATCCTCACTTTCTTCATTTGTTAACGTTATACCTATATCATTTTGTTGATGTAATAATAAAATCACAATGCATGCAAGTGATTCGTGTAATTCCTGACATATTACATGTTAGTTGTTATTCTTACTGTTATTTCATGTTTCCCATCATTTTATAAATGCTATTCTATTTCTTCATAGAAAATTCCAACTCATCTTTTAAGATCCAGCTCAGACGTTACCTTGACCTTCTCTGCAAATCCATCCATGAATCTTCTCCCTGCCCCAGGCAGAACTTATAATTCAGGTCAACACTTACTGAGTGACTGTTTTGCACAGTGCAGTATTTTTCTAGGTTCTGGAGATATAAAAGATGTCAAAGACATAGTTTGGTTCCTCCATAGCCTGTCACCTAAAGGAAGAAGCAGAGACATAAGTAGACAATTTTAATGTCTGCCCGTAAATATCGTGAGCTACAAAAGAGTAGTACCTTGCTGTGTATTTTCTTCCATTAAATCATACCTCTATTGTAGCAATTATGCCATTATAACTTAGTTGTTTGCACATCTACCTCTCTTTGTAGGTTGTATACATTTTGAGAGAATATATCTTTTTCATCTTTTTATCCCCAGGACATATCAGACACCCAATATTTGTTGAATAAATGATGATCTCATTATATTTTCACTGAAAAACTTTATTAATTTTCAGAGATGTCACTCCTAATAAGTTATTACTATTTGAGAGCAAAAGTTTTCTTCTGAAATTCCACAGGTTACTTCTTTACCAAAAATTAAGGTTCAGTTGCTGTTCACCATTGTTACCTTTAATTTATAATAGTATACATCTTTTTCCAATACATTCTTTAATTTTTTTTTTATTATAGCTAACACACAATATTGTGTTAATTCTGGTTGAAATTTGAATGAAGGGAGGGAGATGTGTCAGGGAAGTGTCAGACCGAAGCTTGAAGGAATCCCACACGTGTGAGATAAAGTTTGGGGGTGGTTGAGGCCCGAGGAGGAAAAGGAGGGCAAGTGTGACAGGTAGAGACAGAGGTGGAGCTGCCCAGACGCACGGGGGGGGGGGGGTAAGTGTAGTCCAAGGAGGAGACGAGAGGGAGGCGAGGACGCTCTGAGGCCTCTACCATGTGAAACGGAAGAGAAGCCAGGGAGACTGGAGCAGCATAAGAGAGCGAATGGAGGCCAGAGAGGTGATGTGCATGGGGGATAAGGACTTCCATTGCTTATTTATTTGGGGGTTTAAATGGAACTTTGGCATGCCTAGAAATTCTCAGGGCACATTGAATGAATTGTCTAATTGTCATCCGGAGGGATGCATGGGAGGATCAGAAGAGTGGTTCCTGGGTGTCTAGTGAAAGAGTCAGTGTCGTGATCCCAGCTCTCGACACGCCGGGGTGAGTGGGATAGAATGGGGATGAGGACCCAAGAGGCACAGCCCAATCCGGATTGTGGAGCCCCTCTCCCATGTGAGCAATCTGTTGTGTACGCTGTACCAACCAGCCATGCACGTGACTCACCCAGTCCCCCAAGGGACCGTGCACCTACAATTTTAAAATGTGATTTCTCTGCTTTGGCTTGTTCAGAACATTTTGTCAAGGACAATTTTCTTCATCTCTGTGTCTTCTTTTATAGTTTGTGACAACAATTTGTGTTGATGAATGGCTAAATAGTGTTCAAAAATATAATAATAACACGTTACGGAAATGCTGAGTAACTAGATTATTTTTTGCTTATGTGACTCTGAGTTGGCAACTTTACAATTTGTGTTTTATCTTCTTTGGCTGATTACTTTGATCCCTCAAGCCAAATGGAAACAGGGTCTACTTTAGGTGGGGGTGGGACAGGGGCAAGTGGACTATGGCCAAACAGAGTTGACAATCTTTCAGGGCTGGAAAGAATCTGATCTAATGTCTTCATTTTGCAAATGTGGAAACTGAACTTAGACCAACTGACTTGCCAAGGCCACACTGTAGGAGCAGAAATAGGAGGCCACATTTTCTTTCCTTGGCTGAATCATTATAGAATCATTAATACTTGGTAGAGACAGTAGAAAAAACTCCATTCTCTACTACTGAGTAAGTGGAAGAGGAATTTTTTAAAAAATTAAGTCAAGTTTCATTTACCTGTGTTTTGTGTATAATCTCCATTCCAAGTAGTATGGGGTCTATTTTTGAAGATTGGTGAGGAATTTGAGGACAGCGAAATGATTAGATTTCTTCAGAAAGTTAGATAACTTTAGAAAGTTATTCTAGTAGGTAGTATACTTCTGGACTGTGAATGAGTAAAATAAAATAAAAAACTATATGTATTTAAAAATATTTCTCGCTGTTTTTTTATTATTAATTCAGGCTAGTTTTATTTGCATGATTCATTTTTTTGACTTATATAAGAAATATATTACCTTTTTGCTACTACCATATTTCCAGATACTGCCATTTGTTTCTCCTTGAATTGACTTAGTTCAGAAAGTTGAAACTTTTATTTGAGTTACTTGTAATAGTGATGACCTGTTTGGTATCATTCATGAACAGTAGTCTTTTAGAGCCCAATGTGATGCAGAATAACATACCTGTTACTTTAAAATACATATATATATATATATATATATATATATATATATATATATATATACACACACATATTGACAGTCAGTATTATTTTATATTAGTTTCAGGCCTCACCTGTTACATTTTGGTTATCAATGGAAGCTCTCTAGGAACCTACTTCAGAGTTGGAGTGTGATATAACCTGTACTTATATATTCTTTCATTCATTGCTATAGAATGAAGCATTACTTTCTCTCATTTTGATTTATGAGATCTCAGATATTAGTTTATTTATTAAGTGTGTGTGTGTGAGTGTGTGTATTGCTGTGGGAAATAAAAATAGTGTAAAACAAGTCACTAATCTAGAGTGCTTTAATTAGGGAGAAAAGGAATAATATATAAAAAGTTCAATAAAAAAATAAAATATTTTGCAAAGATGAGGCTTCCCCAAATAGTGTATATTTTGAATAATTTTTCAAGTAATAGCTTTCAATTTTTGAACATCGGGTCCACACACCTTACTTTTAATTCCCCCCAAAGAGGTTTCATATCCATTTTGTTTTTGAGGGAAAAAACAAAAACAAAAAACCAAAGTGAAGAGAGGTTAACTTGCCCAAAGTAAAATAGAAAGTGAAGGAAGTGCACAAATTCAAACCTGGGTCTGTCTGTGGCCACAGATCCTTCCATTTCTCATAAAACATCTGTAGAGGACATGGATCAATTTTTTTGTCCATCCAAGCATCAGAACCCATTTTCTATGTTTAGGAAATAGTCACTCTTATGATGCCTTGCCAGATACCTTTCCTGGCTCCTGGCCATTAGGGTGTGGGTCTAGGCTCTGCCAAGCAGATCCACCTGCTCTCCAGACTGTGAATCAGTAACTCATGACACCCAGAAGGAGGGACCACCCAGAATATATTTGGAAAATACACAGGTTTGAGGGGGTCTGGTCGCCAAGGCTGCCTGGCTGGGCTGCGGTGTCTGTGCCCAGCGGGAGCTTCAAGAAGTCCTGTGGTTTGCTTTTGGGAACTGTTTCTAGCTGTAAAATTCCTGAGTTTGCCCTCCCAAGAGAATATGAGAGCTATCCCACATCTTTTAAATAATTTCCATTTCTGCTTTAATTAGCCAGAGTCACTTTCTTTTATTAGCATCCCAAAGCATCTGACTGCTACCGGAAGTTCTACTAGTATAGGGTACAGGCAATAGATCTTCAGAAAAAAAGTTGGGAAACTGGAATTTATTATTTGTTCTGGGAGGGGGTAAGGGGATGTGGAAATCAAGTTGATGTCGACAAACTGGACCTGAGCAGCTATTGAAATGAGTGAAAAGACAGCTAATTAAATGATCACCTGCTGTCCACTTGAGTGATAGTCCCATCCAAGGCTGGTTTGTGAGACAGTGATTGCTGCAGGAGGGCCATTGAAGAGTGTGAGCAGTTCAAGGATTGTTGGATATAGCAATGGACAGTTTACCAGCAACAAATAACACATTCAAAGACCTCGACCCTCAGCTCAAGGCACCAGCTGAAAACCAGTCACTGTCTAAGATGGTTCTAAAAGGATGTGTGATCTCTTTCAGCCACAGTGCTGAAACAAACAGGAGAGAGACTGGAAACAATCAAATAGATTACTCGATTGATCATTAGATGGGCACAGAGACGCAAGCTAAGAAGCTAAGTGGAGGGACAACGTTCTATCACATATAGAAAGCTATAAAAGACAAGAACACCCCTTTGTTCTTAAAGCATTGCCAAGAGAATAAAGTCTGCTTGGAAAACAAATGTATCTAAATTTTCCCAATACGATTGCTTAATCAATTGTGTTTTCTCCATACTATGCAATTTTAACTTTGTAAAAGAGAGAAAATGGTCTCAATATATTTAGTGGTAAACCAGGTGATAATATTTAGTGTATTATAAAGTCCATTTTAAAAATACGCTGTGTATGTGCATGTGCGCAGTAAAAATGGGAAATATATTGATCCCCCAAAAGAAAACCAAAATGCCACTATGCCCCCGTTCTCTTCTTCCTTCACTGAAAGCATGCTCCAGGGACTATTACAAAGTCAACCCAAAAGAACTGCAAACTTTTGTAGACTTGCATTTGGAAAACTGGCTGATACATGGGAATGCTGAGATTGTTGGTCAAGGATGGAGGACTGAGATTTGTATCAAGCAGAGTGTGTCACTATATGTACATGCACCTATATGCAGTTCTGTATTCAACTGGGGGTGATGTTAGTTCCTTTTCTCAGCCTACCGACAAAACTTGGACTCAACAGTGGGCTTGACATTTCTGGTATAATATAGAAGACAGTGAAAGACTTAGAGATGTAGGAAAGTGGGAGTGCGTTTCTTTAGTGCCATCCATTCCCTTAACTCCTGACAGTGACCCTAAAGACATCATTGGGTCATGCATCGAAAAATTTACTAGTGAGCAGAGTACCAGTCTTTTAGAAAATCTCTGTAGAGGCTCTTCTTTGTGGACCTAGAATGCAGTGAGAGGAGACAGTTTAAATGAGCTCTCTGATTTCACTGGGATATAAGCATGCCAGAGTGGCACAAGCCATGTAACACCACGTAAACTGGGCTTTGGGAGGGTGCAGGGGGTGAGCGTGGGGAGGGAGAGGGCAAGTCAGTGTGGTAATCAAAATGGTCCGACCCTCAGAGATCTTTAGTATTTGCTAAACGGTCATGGGTATTCTAGAAATAAACTGTATGTACAGTCCACCAAGAGAACATTTGATTTGTAAAACAATACCAACACCAACCAAAACACAAAAACTCTAGGTCTTGGCAATCAGTGGCCCAACTTGAACTACCACAAAAGAAAGCGTTGGCCTTTTACCCAATTTCCAACGTTAAATTCCAGACCTAGAAGGAAGGCTAGATGGTCTTGAAAAGTAATTTTGTGGTAATATCACAAACGTGTATTTCTTCTAGTCCTCTTCAAAGGGACCTTCAGCTCTTGGGAGGACTATGCTTTGGGAAAGGGAAAAGCCAGGCCTTTCACGTGTAGTACAACAGTTGTTCTGAGCTAACACGAGTTCCTGGGGGTCCAGAACGCCATTGTGGCCTATCAGTCAGAGTGAGGGCTTATGAGAAGCAAGCAATAAGTGGGGTTTTGAGCTGAATTTACCTCAGTGGAACCTGGGCTCATCTCTGTTTCTTTGCTCTGTTTCTGATTTTATGACTGTACTGAAAACCAGCAACCACAAAATCCTGTTCTTGACTTCCTGACACCTGGAGTGGGGGTTATTATGATAAGAAGAGCTGAATAGAAGCCCCTGGAATTCTTCTTCCTCATGTTTTCCAAATGATAATACTATTCATTCCTTCAGTAAGTCAGTCAGTCAACAATTTTTATTGATTGCTTACTATGCGTCAGACACTATGCACTGGTAATTTATTAGTGAACAAAACAAACAAAACGTTCTGCCTTAGTGGAGCAAAAATCCTAGAGGACGAAAACAAATTAATAAGTGAAGTATATGGTATGTCAGGTAGTGGTTAGTGCCATGGAAAAAATAACTCTGGAATGAGTTGCTTCATTTCTCACTGAGCTAATTGGGATTAGAGCTGAGGGGACGGGAGCTGATGTGGGGGTCTGGGACGTCTGATGGTGACAACTGTAAATGTAGATGAAGGGAATAATGAAATATACATAGCACCAAGTGCAAAAAAATAATAAATGAAAAAAAAAAACACAATTTCACATGGTCACCAGCAGGGACTGAAAAGACGCAGGGGTGATAACTTCCTGTCTGATCTCCATTTAACTTGTCTATGTGGCAGATGCAAGAGGCAGATGGGTGTTAGAGAAGAGTGTTTGTGTTTCTATATTTGGATTTAAGCTAAGCATGTAACAGAGACAATCCAGCTCATTGTGGGTGATCAGTAAATACCAGGTTATATCTTTGAGTTCTCATCCTAATTGATACTGTGAACCTTTGCATTGATTATTTTGATATTAATTTTAAAATGATTAGCAGCTCAGCAGGTCTCCAAGGAGTGGTGCTCGAGAGTCCAGTACTATACAGTATGTGAATATTATCAGCTGTAAGCTTGATTGATTGTTATGTTGTTTGTTTCATGAATGACTTCCCTTTGCACTCAGTTTTATCAGTTTTTTCATCATTAACCAGTGGGGTAGTCTGCTGGGTGTTGGTATCTCAACTGAAATTAAAATCTGTTGGTTCAGGATGGTTTCATGGAAGCTTAGTACAGTAAGAGAAGAATGATTTATGCAAAGGTTTATCTCTCAGCACATTTGTTTTCACAGCCAACCCAGTTTAATTATGTAGAGTGGATTAGCTTTTGTCCTTGAGCTGGGTAACTTTGGATTTGGTCCCAACCATTAAAATACAAAGAGAAGATTTCCTCCTATTTAATGTAGCTCTTTGTTAACAGTATGGAGAAAAATGGTATCAGTTCACCTGTCTGCAAAATATGGCTTGTTTAACCTGAATCAACTACAGTAATTAAAAAAAATTTTTGTTACAAAAAGTTTTTTCCTCTGGTATAAAATAAACATATTTATTACAGGAAACCTGAAAAATCCAGAAAATGGAAAGGAAATCCATTAATTTTCTAGGGATGCATGACAAATTACCACTGGCTTAGTAGCTTAAAACAACATATATTTATTATCTCACAGTTTCCGTGGGTCAGGAGTGTGGGCACAGCTTAGCTGAGTTCTCTGCTCAGTGGCTGCCCTCATGGTGTTTGGTCTGTGGTCTCATCTGGGGTTCAGGGTCTGACTCCAAGCTCAAGTGATTGTTGGCACAAATTCATTTCCTACAGCTGTAGAACTCCATGGTGGCTTGCTTCTTCACATGATGGGAACTGAGATGGGAAGCTTCCTTTCAGGGAAGATCTAGGCCTTCTTTCAAAGAGCTCACCTGAGTAGGTCAGACCTACCCGGGATAATCTCCCTTTTGATTAACTCAACGCCAACTGATTAGGGATTTTGATTACCACTGCAAAATCCCTTCACTTCTGCCAAATAATGTAACTTAATCACAGGTCTGGTATCATCATATTCATAGCTCCAGTTCTCACACACACACACACACACACACACACACACAGGTCATCTTACAATTCTAACAACCACAGGAAACATACTCAAATCATCTCTAATAACAACTCCAAAATTTTAAGATATTTCTTTCCCGTGTTTTTTGTTTGTTTGTTTTTGTTGGTTTTTTTTTTGTTGTTGTTCCCCATGTAGAGTATTCTTAACATAGTTGGTATTAAATTTTGCATAACTTTTCTTCCTTTTTATTATTATTGAAGTTTCAAATGTCGATGATAGTAAAGAAAAGACTAAACTTCCATGAACTCCATCATCCAGCTTCAACAATAATCATGACTATTCTGCAGTGCATAATTCGGAAGTCTACTCCTTTATCATTATCATTGTATCATAGCAATTTCCAGGTTTATTAAAAGTCTTCAAAACATCATACATTCATCTATTCAAGGAATTAGCACATTTACTGAGTGCTGACTACACTCAGGTACAATAGTAAACAAGAGAAAAGACCCTGGCTTCAAAGAGCTTACTGTCAAAAAATGTCTTGCCAATTAAAGGGCAATTTCAGTATAGTGTAATGTGTATTACTTGTGGTATGAACTGAGAGGGCTATGGGAGGGATAAATACGAAACCCAGTTTTGGGGAGTCATAGGAGGTTCCCTAAAGGAGATGTTACCTAAACTGAGATCCTCCTAGCTTTCCAGCTCACCCCCTCTAGTGCCGACTCTGAAGCCTGCAATTGATTACTCCCATTACTTTTACGAAAGTCCACACACCTTTCTTCATGTCTTTCACTAGGCTTGGCTTTCATGGAACACCATTATGTATTTATTATAGAACTGAAAGGAAATGTAGATATAAATAATAGACTATAGAACAAAAATGATAAGGAAAATGTGGTACAATTAATAGACATTGTTTTGACCTTAAGAAGTGAATTGTAGAAAAATTCATACTATATCAAAATCATATCCTTGGTTGCTAGATGGGCGGGAGGGGTGGAGGGTGGGGGGGAGGGTGAGGGGATTGGAGGGCAATCGGTGACCACAGGATGGCCACGGGTTTGAAAATTAATCTGGGGAACTTAATTTGGTGGTTACCAGAAGGTAAAGGGGTTGGGGGGTGGGGGATGAGGGTGAGAGGGATCAAATGTATGGTGATGGAAGGGGAGCTGACTCTGGGTGGTGAACACACAGTGTGATTTATGGATGATGTGATACAGAATTGCACACCTGAAATCTATGTAATTTTACTAACAATTGTAACCCCAATAAATTAAAAAATAAAATAAAGAGAAAAAAAAAGAAACGTAGAGCTATATGAATACACTGAGATAATATTTAAATTTCTGAATCTTACAGCTTTTATGTGAAAGACACCTTGACTGAGGTTTTCCTGAACTGTAGAGAAACTCAATAAGATGTGACAAATAAAGTTTTCTAAACTATCACAAATTAAAAAATAATTTTTGTGGTTATCCACACTGGAGGAAAGACTGCATTACATTTCTATTTTGCTCTCAAGACAGTGATATTATAAATTCACAGTCTTATATAAGAGGCGATCAGAATGCACAGCCAAAAATGTAAAAAACTGATATAGATTATAGCCACATTAGGGAAGAATCAGACAACTAGTTACTAAGAGCATTGTGCTATTTTTCTGGATATTTGTAATGTTAGCAGTATTTGTCAGATTTTTGAGATTTTTAAATTATGGTTTATTTTTTGTTCTGGTATAGACACTTCTGTATCTATATTGGAAATATGTCTATATTCCACCTGTGGAATTGAAATATGACCACTACAGCTGCTGGATGCAGAGCCGTTCTGTGCTGGCTAAAACCCATGCCAGCGAATGGATGCCCCAGATTTGACATCCATAAAAGAAGTGAAGAGAGACTGGCAGTTCTCTTCACCCTGTCGTTGTCAACTTAAGTGCCTCCACATCTATGCTAGCAAAAAAAAAACCCCAAAAAAAACCACTCCAAAGCAACCAAGAATAGCCACTGCCTCAAGTCTGCTTTTCCAAACCTCACCAAGGGCATTGACTTGGATCAACTCAAATCATATGAGAATCGCAGCTATGAAGGAATCTGAAAAATTGACTTTCAACTTTCCAGCTTTGGCAGTTTAGCAGGTTAGGAAGCTGTTTTAGTCAAGAAGGATGTAGGAGTGGCTGTTCAGTACCAATCCACCACACCCACCAAACTACATGCTGTCAAATTGCTTTTAAAAGAATGATATGGGAAAGTGCTACTTTCATAGAACTGTGCCCTATAGTTGGGTATCGTTCCTTAAAAACCTTTGCAGGACATACATTTTTGCATGAACTGTAGTAGTACCATGCTTTTGGCATTGTTTGATCACTCATGAGCTTGATCACTTTCTCAAATGTTTGATAACAAGTATTGTTTTACATTGTGAGGTACCTAGTCATCTCTTTGCCATGACTCTATTAGGTTTTTAATGTATTTTTCCTAGGAATTTATTTTTTTATTGAGGTAAAAAATTACATAACATAAAATTTATCATTTAATCATTTTTAATGTACAGTTCTGTGGCAGTAAGTATGTTGACATTGCTGTGCATATGTTTTAAAAGTATTAACTCTTTATTGAATTTGTTGCAAATGTGTTTCCAAATTTGCCATTTGTCTGACATAGTGATTTTCTATGAATATTTGCAGCACTTTTTTTAATGGTTTAATTTTTAAATTTAAATCTTTTAGCTACTTTGAATATTTTAGCTGTGATATGGTTAAGGTTCTATTTGTTTATATGTAAATATAAAATAATATATATAAGTATAAAACTGTACATTTATATTTTTAAGCAAAGATGATTGTTTTAAATACTATAGCTTTATAATATATTTGAATATCGTATACCATTAATCTTTGTTTTCAAAATTTTATTTGATCTGCTCACTCATCCTGAGATCATATCAAAGTTATGAGAGTTATCTGCCAGATCACTTAGGCTGTGTAAACATTGTACATACAAATGCTCAGCTGTAATCCCATAAATCTTCATCTATCTATGCAGCTCTTCAGACTGCTTTTGTTTTGTTTTGTTTTGTTTTGTTTTGTTTCACTCGGAGAAGGTTAGTAAAGAGAATATGTATGTCCTGACAAAAAGTAAAAGAGTTACTTTATTCTGCTCTTCTTCTGTACAGGTACCTGGGAGGCCCAAAGGAGATTCTCAACTGTATATTATATGGCGGTCGCTCTCAGGTTATGTATTTGTGAATTGCTTTCTTTTCTTTTTATTTGCTAGTGTTGTTAGTTTGTATTTTTAGCATCCTTGAATACAGCTCATTTGGCCTTTCCAGGTTCAATAGGCCTGGGGTGTTGTTTCACTACAGGTGCAAACACAGGATTGCCAACACTGTGTTTTAGGGCAAACCCTAATCTGCTTAAACAATTAAAAATTCATATTTTTGACTGATGTGTTTTCCAATCACAAATAGTTTATGACAATGCAAATAGATAGTCTGGTGGCTGTACAGAAAGCAGGAATACGTGAACAAAGAAGTTTTGGGTTTCATAAGACATGAGCATGGGCAATTCATTTAAAAAACATGTGGGATTTTTAATTTTACAGATATGGTCTCATGTTTAAATGAGGAGCTAACACTAACATTTATTTATGTAGTACACATGTATTTATTGAATGCCTACTATGTGCCAATACATAGGAGAGCAAAAAAGGCACCGCTGTGGCTGGAAGACACCGAGCAAGGAGGCATTTAATTTCAGGATGTCTGATTATTTGTTTAAATGTCATAGACTAAGAATTTAGGGACAGTTCTATGAGCATAAAATGTTATGTTTGTTTTAAGGTCTTTTACTAAAGCGTCAGCCAAAAATATATCAGATTTTTATAAGACCAGAGAATTTTATTACTCTGTTCTGGACTCGTACAATTGCACAACTCCTAACATTCTGCTTTCTGTCTTTTTTTGCTTTATCTTTAAATTTTCTGCTTTATCGTTTTCTATCTTCTACATTTCAAAAGCATTCACATGTACATGTGTGTGCATACACACGTGCTCTCAGTGTTTATCATCAAACCCTGCCAATGCCTTTCTCTCTTCTCCATTGAGGCAGAAGTATTCCATCCACCATGGTTCAAGCTGTATATTAAACAAACATGTCTCTACCTTCCTTTACATCCCTGATTGCTCCTTATTTCTGCAGGAAGTTTTCATGGTTTCTTATGAGCAATTTTAAATTTATTCAGCTTACTTTGACTCCAATCTGCATCATCTTCTCATTGTACTCTTGAAGTTATAAATATTTTTTTCTGTGCATATTTTCCACTTTCTCTTCCACATTGGATCATAAATCATTAAGAGATCCAATCTTTCCCTCAAACAAGAAATACACAGGGATAATAACTTTGATCGTCTTTGAGTACAGTACTTACAAAG
This sequence comes from Rhinolophus ferrumequinum, assembly GCF_004115265.2. Lineage (NCBI taxonomy): Eukaryota > Metazoa > Chordata > Mammalia > Chiroptera > Rhinolophidae > Rhinolophus > Rhinolophus ferrumequinum. The sequence goes on from NC_046287.1 coordinate 28,292,493, forward strand.
TACCAAAATAAGTCATATTAGGTCATTTAGTAGCCTCTCATTTACAAGGAACACGTGCACTAAACTGCTCCATGTAAGAACATGGTCATGGATTTCATGGAAAACTGAGAACTGGATGCCTTTTGTGTGTCACGCTCTCTTTCTCTCTTTTTTCTCTGAGTCTTTCTTTCCTATGACTATCTGTTTCTCTTTGCATGTATATTGTCATTTATTATCTTCTGTATGTCTGTACATTAACCTGCCTTTATGTAAAATCAAATTTGGCAGCCAAATCCCATGGCTTGGGTTTCAATCTTACTCTCTCACCTCCTAGCTGTGTGACACGTTTTAAAATTCCTTTGCGCCTCATCAGTAAAATGGTGGTGGTGGGCGGGGGAGGGGGGTTTGTTAATAATGGTAATTATTTTGTTGGGTAAATACATTAAGAAAGTGAAACACATAGTAAGTACCATGCAAATGGTGGCTCCCATTATTTATACAACTGATTTCCATTTCCTCATAACTTCAGTTGCCTGAGGACCATCATGGTTGTCCTGATACTTTCTACAAGATGGCTCTGACCTTGCCACTAACTCAGTCACATATTCTCAAGGGAGAATCTCTTTGGCTCAGTTCATCTTTTTAAGCTGAGCCACCTTGGTATCGGCTCCTGACAGGCCAGTGGATTGGCTGGCTGCCTTTTATGCAAGTGCCGTGCTCTGGTCCTGCCATGTACAGGGGTTTGGGGTGGGACCCCATGTACGCAATATGGCTGCTGTCTCTCACCAGGTATGGTCAGTCAGTATCCCAGTTCCCAACAGAAGAGAGGGTGGGTAACAGACACCATAAAACATGTATTGGGTAAAGATGTAAGGGAATATGTTGATAGAAACACTGATTGGATTTTTAGTGAGTTTTATAAATTGAATCATGATTTTGATAGACTTCATAACTTGAAAGATACAATTCATGGACTTCTTAGTATTACCAACACAGATCCTTTAAATCTGGGAAAGACATGACATCATAGTATTATAAAAAAGAGTACAAAGGGGGATCAAATATACGGTGATGGAAAGAGAACTGACTCTGGGTGGTGAACACACAATGTAATTTATAGATGATGTGATATAGAATTGCACACCTGAAATCTATGTAATTTTAATAACAATTGTCACCCCAATAAATTTAAATAAAAAAAAAAAAGAGTACAAAGTTTGGAGTCTGGTGACCTGGCTGAGTTCTGGTTCCTGCCCTCTACCACTGGTTAATCCTGGGCAATGCATGATATCTCTCTGAGCATCACTTTCCTCATCAGCAAACAGGGACAAAAATCCATCTCACAGAATGCAAGATAGCAGTTATTATACAAATATCCTTCTTTACAAAGAGTAGCCTCCCTGGATAGTGCCTGTACTGAAAAACTCAGCATCAGAATTCAGAAATACAGAGTATGTCATGATCACAATAGATAAAAAGTCTTTTAATGTCTGTATTTGCCAGAATCAAAAGGCTAGCAGCACAGAGGAAAAAAAAAACATCAATGGTAGAGTGAAGATCACAATGAAGTATGAATGACATTGAAGAACAGCAGCTCAATACTAAGCTGGAAATAATAAAATTCCAACAGTTTCCTTAGATCAAGGACTTATAAAAGAGAAAAAAAAAAGAAGAGAAAAAGAGAAAAAAGAACCATTTTGAAAATTGCATATATTGGGCTCAGGGATAGCAGGGCTCACTCTTACTAACCTCATTTTAAAAGTTGAAAATTAATTTCCTTTGTAATGTTCATAGTGTATGTTAATAGCTCAAGCATAGTTACACATAAGATTCTGATGGAAGACTAGCTTGTACTAACTGGTTGAGTGTCTAAAGAATGTGATTTGAGAGCTACAGACAGCTGCCTCCCCAAAGTACTCTTCCAATAGACTGCTCCTTTCTGTATTACTGAGTCTCCTTGAGAAGACACATTTTAGCTAGGCTAGGGGTTGTGTTTTATGGAAGATGTGCTTACGTGATAAATAATGCCAATATTTCACAAATATTCCTGGGTGAATGGGATGTATTTGTAGAACAGACTCACTTTGCACCAGGCTGCCTGCTTGTAGAGTCCAGCCTCACAATTGACTAGTTCTGTGACTCACGCTCTCGTCTTTAAAATGGGGGTAATAAGGGTGACTTGCAGTCATGTACTTCACCGGGTTGAATGAACTAATATATATGTAAAGACTGTATGGGTATCAACTCTTATTATGTTGATGAGATGAGAGAAGTTTGGATAATGGAGTCATATCTTAGTGAAGTATAATGTGTGTGTGTGTGTGTGTGTGTGTGTGTGTGTGTGTGTGTGTGTAGAGGGCAGCCAAGGGATATCATAAGAACATTAGGGTTGAAAATAGTGGGAGTGCTGGAAAATAATATGAAGAGCCCACCCAGATGTGTGGTGGCTGTCAATTATTAATTTTCCTTTTTTCACAAATTTGTAGAGAATCATCCAGCCACTGATTGAAGTACCTTTATCACTGTGGATGCCAGAGAAAGATTCTCTTTCATCTGATGGCCCACTAACCCTTTTGTTTGTCAGTGAGAGAGTTTTCTGATTCCCTAGTTAGTAATTTTTCCCCCTTCAATTCCTGTAAGGTAACAAAACTTTTCATACTAAGCGTTAGAACTATAAAGGTTGTTCAATGTCAATTGTATGTCTACGTAAGAAAATTAGGTGACTGAAAAATTCTCCAACAGTGATGGACGTACAGATGCCGTATTCTGGGAATGTCAAGGTCACTGCTCAGCTTGTATGTTGCATTAAGTGGAATTTTAAGTGTCTGAAATGGATGATCTTAGAACTGATTTCCCTCAGATTTGTCCACATTCCCACCACTTTGTACTTTGAGAATCACTGTGACTACTTAGCTTTACTACTTCTTTCTTGATGTGACTTTTGCAAAGATGGTGGCACATGGATTACATAGAATTAGGTTTGGTCATGACTATCAGTACAACTCAAATGACAGTGCTTTAATCAAGAAAGTTCATTTCTCTCTCACATTAATCCCTGGATCTAGGGATTCCAGGGCTCTGATGGCAGGCAGCTCTGCTGCTTACAGTGTTCCAGGACCCAGGCTTCTCTCTTGGTGCTCCTCCATGCATGGTCTCCATTTCTCCAATCATGCCAACATGTCCCCATCCAAACACTGAGAATAAGCCAAGGGAGAAGGGCACGTTCCCCCCATGCAAGGACACTTTCTTATGCTTCACACAGTACGCCATTCCCATCCCTCTGGCCAGAACTTAGACACAGAACTATGTCTATCTGTAAGGGAAACCAAGAGCTACACTCTTTATTCTGTACGGCTATGTGCCCAGGAAGAAGGCAAACTGGCTATTTTGGGACAAATAGCAGTCTCTGCCATCCTGAGTTTAGGGTGACTATGAGTCAACCCACAAAATAATACACGATGTAACATGAACCTAAATGGTCATCTAAGTATTTAGGAGCCTCTCCAATTGCTCAGATTCTTAAAGTTTAATACGTCATTAAATACCATAACAGAAGCTCATTTATTAATATTTCAATCAGTGAATTAGACGTTCAAGCAAAGAAGACGTAATTTTAGTGATCTGCTTGGCTTCCTAAACCAGTATTTGATAAGTTCCCATGACGGATCCCTAACAGGCGCAGGTGCAGACCTGACTGGAGGATTCATTCCATTTTAAGCTGCAAGAAATTTAGGGAAATCTACGGTAGGTCTATGGCATGGGCACTCACTATCAGGTCGCAAGCAGTGTATTTCCCTCTCAGACTGCTTACTTGATTCTAAACTTTAACTTTTGTTTTTAAACAAGCCCTTGCCTTGAACTTTATTAAATGGGTCATCTAGGACCAGAGTTCTCATCATTCCTCTGAGGGACAAGTGCCCTAAGCCTCTCTGAGGTCGTGTCAGCATCTGTCTCTGATGTCAACCACGTCCAGCTTTGCATTCCCTGGAGAACCAGTTCTGTGACCTGATGCTGCGATAGCCATTTGGTAGCCACTGCTGGACCATGATGCCACTCTGGGCTTCTGGGCACTGCCTGGAGCTCTCTGGACTGCTCACTTCCCAACCCCTTCCAGAAAGCCTATGTCTTCATATACCTAATGATCCAGATGAAAAGAGAGAGGTTCCATGACTCATTCTAAGTCCTATTTGCATGGTGTAAAATAAACAAACAAAAAACGAAATACTTTTATGTTTGTCGTTGGAGAGGCACAGTTCAAGATGGAATAGTTGGCTGTGGGATGACGCTGCTTAAGGTAGCTACAGCTGCAAATTAAATTGGAGCTGATGTATGCATAGTGTAAAAGGACTCCCCACAGGCTCAAACATGCCCACTGTCAGAATTCATCATCGTGTGAATTAAAGTTGGGTACACTTGAGATTATTGGGGATCCAATCAGGATAAGTAGCATCACTTCCCACCACAAACCAGGAAAGCCTTCCTGGCTTGAAAAATGGCTTATAAAAATGGATCCTCAAACTTGCTCTTTACAAACATTCAAAAGAACACGTCCTCCTTTCTTTCTGAAAAGGAGCTCTCAGGACAGTGGGTTAGGGCACGAGCTTTGGATTCAGGCAGATCTCAGGGAACCTTGACTCTCACTTACCAGCTGTTACCTTGGAAAAGCTCCATCATTTCTTTAAACTTCAGTTTTCCCATGTTTAAAATGGGTGTAATAGTAGTACTTATAAGGTTATTGTGAAGAAAAAGGAAATCATTCATTTAAATACTCAGTATACTATCTACACATTGTATGCCCTTAACAAATATCAGCTTTAAAAAGCAAGGAAGATACTAATGTAACTACGACTTCATTGATATTTTTAAAATGAGCAGGTGGGGAATTGTGCGTCACATAAAAAAACAAAAGCAATACACAGTATGATCCTTCATAGTACTCTTAAGAAGACATGGAAAAATCATGATTCTCTCCCCCACCCCCCAGTTTTATTGAGATATAATTAACATACAGCATTGTATAAGTTTAATATGTCAGCATAATGATTTGACTTACATATGTCATGAAATGATTACCACAATAAATTTAATTGACATTGATCATATCACATCGATACAAAAAAATAAAAAATATTTTCTTCCTTGTAGTGAGAACTCATAGGACCTACTCTCTTAACAACTTTCATATATATCATACTGCAATGTTAATTATAGTTACCTGTTGTACTTCACATCTCTGGTGCTTATTTATCTTATAATTGGAAGTTTGTACCTTTTGACCACCCACCTTCATCCAATTTCCTCTTCCTACCCTCTGCCTCTGGTGACCACAAGTCTAATCTCTTGGAAAAATCATGATTACCATATTCTACCATTATATTGTACTAAACATCATTACTGTGGTATTTATATTCTAGTTTTAAGAGTGATGAGTTGAGGGAATACGCCACATCTAGTAAGGAAACCCAAAGGGAGGTGTTCTGGAATATTTGCATAATTATTACTCCACCTAAATCCCGATGCTAATCTCCAAAATCTCACTTTAAGCCTGTGGTGATTGCTTTGATTTCTGGTACAACCAGCTATTACCATGCCTGTTCCAAGCTGGTGAAACCTGAAAAGGTCTTACTTCATTTGACAAAGCAGAAAGATGAACTTCTTACCTGGTATTCCAAACAGGTATCAGGTAAAGCTCTGTCACACACACAGCAGTCTGTAGATCAGCACATCAGCACCAGTCAGGAGCCTATTAGAAATGCAGAATCTCAGGCCCGACCCCAAGCCAGCTGAATGAGAATCTGCTTTATGACAAGATCCCCAGGAAGGCATTGAGCTGAGAATACCTGACATCATGTATGTCAGAGTGATGGAAATCACGATCTTTTTCAACCAATTTGTTAAAAATTCTTTGTTCCCTAATTCTGTCTTCTCTCCCATTCATGAGACGTGACCTTTGGTCTGGCCTTCAGTGAGAAAGGAACATCACTGTTTAAATTACTCCACCCCATACTCTGTTCCTTATCTTGGCTTGAACTGGAGTAGTGGTAAAACCCACAAGCTTTGGGTTAACAGAAACAGATTAAGTTCTGTCTCTGCCAGTTACCTCTGTGAAAACTAGCATAAATCAGTTTTCTCATTTGTAAAGTGGGCGTTCTATGAATGGTTCTTTTCCCATTTAATCTTGCAAGGCCTCCCACAGCTTTTAGTGTCAGATACAAGGCTCTGTGTGACTACTCCATTTCCTAGGGAACCCTGAGTGGCTGGCTCAGACTAGCCTATGTTAGTCAAACTATTTGCAATTTATGTAATGTAAACTCTCCCGTTGATTTCTGTTTTCAAGATCAGGGCAGATTTTCTATTTTCCATTGCTCAAACCCTACTCCCTTTGATTCAACCAAGACTGAGAGCCATCTGTGTGCTTAGGACTGTCCTAGTCATAGGGACATAATATTGAGCAGGACAGAGAAAGCTGCTACGCTTGTGGAGCTTACATTCTAGTGATAATGATACAAACTGTAAGTGTATCTGCAATATTTTATTGCAACATTCACTTTTCCTTTCTGTTCCAGGCAAATTTCTGTAGGGCATGGCTTGCTGCATTTCTATCACTTTTATTTGAGCATACAAACACAAAACCTGAAGAAAAAATGCTGCTATTATTATTATTATTATTATTATTATTATTACTTTAATTCTAGTAACCCATAGGATTTACAAAATCTGTTAAGTTTGGGAGCTCAGGAAAAGATGAAACATGAGGGCAATGTTAGTTTTTCAGTCATCCTATGACTACATGGAAAAATTTGGAGGCATTAAACACCATTTAATTGATAAATCCCCAGATGATAAGGACCCAGAAAAGACTAAGGATTAAATTTATAATCATTCAGCTCTGCAAATAAATACCAAATGTACACCAGCACTCAAAATACATATACTTTGTTTTCACAAAAATAATTCAAGGCAGTCGGTGACCACAGGATGGCCACAGGGTTTGAAAATTAATCTGGGGAACGTAATTTAGTGGTTACCAGAGGGTAAGGGGGTTGGGGGGTGGGAGATTTGGGGGGTGGGAAATGAGGGTAAGGGGGATCAAATATATGGTGATGGAAGGAGAACTGACTCTGGGTGGTGAACACACAATGTAATTTACAGATGATGTGATACAGAATTGCACACCTGAAATCTATGTAATTTTACTAACAATTGTCACCCCAATAAATTAAAAAAAAAAATCTAACCAAGGTCAAGCTTGCACACTTAAAAAAAAAAAAGACAGCATTTATATAATCCCTAGTTTAATAAAAATTAATTTAATGTATTGCATTAAAAAAATAATTCAAAGAAGTAAAATTGCCATTTATCACTTTGTTTTCTAATTTAACAATGGCTAGCTATTTAAAAAAAAAACTATAACACACACATTACATGTATGTATTTTAAAATCAAGTATTACTTCACCAAATACTTTGAGTAAATTTACTGGGTCTGAGTGGGTTTTTTTTTTTTCCTCTCAGTAAGAATCATTTCTAGTTTGAAGTTAGGTTGGATGAATCTATTTACAAGTTCAAGCTCAAACATTACTAGTATATTTCAATATCAAACTAATCCTATAATTATTCCGTATATAAAACATGATTTAAAGTAATCACTGTAGCAGACTTAGAAGATGGGGCTTCCTTTACTTGAAATTAGAAGGTGGAAATGCACAGCAGATGGGAACTCCCAAAAGGGCTTAACGATACTTATTAAATCAATGACGAAAATCCCAGGCACATCTTCTTTATGGGAAGATGGGATGAAGTGTGTGCACTAAATTGTGATACATAGTTTTCTTTTATTTCTGAAAGCCATGACCTTCTTATTGGTATTTTTAAAAAGGAAGCCGAAGTCAGAAGTGGGTTGTTTGTTGCCCCTATTCTTAATAAGGTGGAAAATGTGCTCCTATATGTAATTGGGAAAGTAATTCCCTAAAAAGAATTTAAATAGGACTTTAGTAACAAGCATGTATAACCCAAACCTTTCTTGGACCTGACTTACATCTTCACTATTTTTTTTCTGCCTTCACTGGAGATAATGGACCTTCTGAGATTCTAGCTGTAGAATTGTTCCCAAGAAGTGGGACTGCAATATTGTGAACTAAAATCCTGGCATATTTTGAAACCAGGCTACTATTTGAAAGTTTTTTTCTCCCCTAAAGAAACAGAAAGACACATCTATAAGATGAAAGGAAGAAGTGCTCTTGTAATAGCTGGATACACTAGATTTCATTTTTCTTTCTTTGTTTCCCTCTAGTGCCCCAAAGTGAAAAGTACATGAGGAATTTATGTGGAGATTATGTCCAACTCAAAGGCTTTTGTTCATTATAAAGGGATTGGGAATATCTGCTCTCATGGTCCCTTTTAGAACCCGGGCGTGACCGCCCCTCTTAGGAGGATGTGTGGGCTATAGTCTGGCATCCCTTCTGTCTCCCCAGTTCACCCACACCCATGAACACCTCTTTCCCTGGTGGTACTCAGATTCCCAGGGACCAAGCACATGGTCTTGAGTGTTTCCATGTCTTCTGCCTGGCCCTGGTATTTTGTCTGAATTCAGTAACGCTACAAATTATAATGATGTGCAAGTTGAAACAATTTTTAGCTTACAGGTTACTATAATCAAATTAGCTTATAGGATTATACAATCAAATATTCGCTTTATTATGGTATAATAACACATAGTAAATTTTTTAAAGATGTATTTATTATATATATATTTATTTATTTATTTATTTATTTATTTATTTATTTATTTATTTATTAGGGAGGGTGTGGCTCATACCCTGTGGGGAATCGAACCAGCAACCTTGGTGTTATTAGCACCATGCTCTAACCAACTGAGCTAACCGGCCACCCCAACAGATAATAATTTTTAAAGGGGGAAATTGGAGTAATATTTGGATTTCAGGTGTCAAGCGTTCTATTTTTGACCCAGGGACACTATTCTTATCATAGTTCTGGTCATTCTTGAGCATCTGAGGCAACAGGTGTCTGTCTTTCCCTCGGTCTTGCTTGCTACCATAACAAAAGTTATTACTTCGGGGGAGAATTACTACCTTGTTGATACTCTAAATGAGGGAGAAAATGCTTTGTAGTCACTCTGGAACTGTGATTCATAGCCACTAGAACTCCTTTTGGCAGGAGGCAGGATATAGATATGGCCAAACAGTAGATTTGTAGCTTTTCTAGGATTTGATGATTTCACAGTTCAGGCTGGACAACTCCCCACAATGACAAGTTTATTAATCATAGAATTTAGGTGCGACAACCAGTCAGGGATGCCTTTGTCTTCTTCTCAGAGAAGAAGGTACTGGACAGGCCAGCAGGGAAACACACACAGATGCACTGTGAGCCTGTACAGCCCTGACCTTTTGTGGTCTTAAATATATGGCTAGACACTCAACTTCACACTCCTTGCTTGTTCTCCATCAGACGATAGTCAGGAAACACAAGAAAACAGCATCACTTGGATTTCAGTCGATCAATTTCCTAATTCGTTTGTAAAGCCCACGACAGAACTGCTATGTTGCAAGTGACATCCTGGATATTTAGAATTAGGACGGGCAAGTTTGAGATGAAATAAACCTGGATGAGCAGTTTTCTTTGGCATTGTTTTAAAGACACTTGGCAGTAATCTTCAGAGGAGAGTGTGTGTTTATCTTTCTTTGGCATGGCTTTTCTTTACTCACTCTGGAGCCACCTTTTATTTGGGGTAATATTTCCTCCAATGTTCCTGGCAGCTGTACTTAGGCTGCTCACAGTGCCAAATTATCTGGTCAATTTAGGAAAAAAATTGGGTAATTTAAGTTTTGTGCATCCATCAGAAAAATGATTGGTTTGCAATTCCGAATGTTGGTTGTTATGTTGAGACAACCATAAAGCACTCTGAACACTCCCAAATTTTGGTAACTCATTTATGAAGAAATTAGTGAAATGAGACTTCAAAAATAAAATAAAATATAGATGAACATTGTACTTTACTTAAAAAATTATTCCAGTTCTCCTACCCAGTGCCACCAGCTTCACCTTTTAATGGACATAACAAGTAATAAAGGCAACGGTTTAGGATCTTCAACTATTACGTGACTGCAGACCAACATTTAGGAAGGAAATATTCAAGACAAGTTCATTCTTAATGTAAAAACTTAGTGGTCAAGGGCATGGGTTTTGGAAGTACACAACCTTGAGGATGAAAACATGCTCCACCACTTACTAGCTGGGAGAACTCTCTGAGGTTAAAGACTCTGTGAAATTAAGAGTCTTTTTTTTCTTCTTTTATGCCATGTTGCCTTCTGTCTCTAGCAAATTGCCTAACTTATAATGAAAGCTCACATATATTTAGGAGCTCCATGAATGGTAAGTTTCCTTTTCTGTGCAGGAAAATTCTTTTTGAGTTAGTGTCCTCATATAAAAAGACTGATGCTTTGCTCTTTTGTGAAGATTACTTGGGTTCTACCCTGTATTGTGTGCTGGAGAAGATGAAACATCGCTCAGCAATCTGACATTCCTTCCTTCCTGTTTCCTATTCTGTTGCACGTTGCTGAGCCTGCCAACGAAATTGTTTCTGAATCTACTTCTTTACTGATTGTTTTATGACATTTAATAAATGAAGGAAGTCTCAGAATTCTCATAAAGGGAAGATCCATCAAAGCTAAGGAAAAAGGACTGCATTTTGCTGTTAAAAGCTGCATTTGCATACTGTCTTCTATAATCTATGACCTGTAGTCATCAGTGAGTTTTGCCAGCACTAAAACTAAATTTGGGTCTTATAACCAAAGAACACTTTGAGAAGTTGGTTATTGGGGTCTTTCCACAGTCACAGGGTAATCCTGTGGAATATCAAATATATGTATCTGAAATATCTCAAATGGCTGCTTATTAACTCATTTAATTTTATCAACCTTACATGAGCAATAACCTTACCTGAGCCAGGCAATGGGGCAATCAAAAGCTAACACAGATATTTCATAGCTAAAAATTGTATGCTATAGTTTAGGCTGGTGACATGAATACAAACAAAATTTAATATGATACAGGTAAGGGAATATGTACAAAATAATGGCAAATTTCACAACAGGAGGGTATTCAAAGACTGATAATCACCTACCCAATATTAATCCTTCTCCTCTTTCTTATAAAAGAACTCCAATTTTATACCAGGTGGAAAAATGCCCAGCTAAAAAACTCCATTTTTTATCCACCCTTGCAGCTAGACGTGGCCATAGGACTAAGTTTTGGCTAATGAAATGCAAGTGGAAGTGTTGGGATTGGATTTCTGGGAAATCTACTTAGCACGGGGACAAATAGCTGGGGCTTGCTGGAATGTGGATGTGATGGCTGGAACTCCAGAGGTAATACTGGAGGATGATGTGACCTTGAGGATGTGACCTGCCATGTATGAAGGATGGCGAGGAAGAAAGATAGAAGGAGTCGGGTCACTCATGACACAGCAGAACCCTGGACTGCCTCTCCCTTAATTTTGGGGTGGAAATATATCTCTATCTTGTTTAAGCCATGGCTATTTTCATTCTGTTACTAGACTCTAAATGCAATTTCAAGTGGAATGTGTAGTTTTTGTTTGTTTTGAGAGAAAGTTGTTGGGGAAGGTAACAGAGAGTAAGCAACGCCTCTGCAGTCTATTTTATAGGCTGAATAGGCATTGTGTAGGTGATGGGAGATAAGAATCCAGTGGAAGAATATTAATTGTCACCATTAATTCATTAGACGCTGTTTTCTTTAACTTTTTTGTTTCTTTGGAAATAATTTCAAACTTACAAAAAATTTGCATGAGTATGAATAATGCAAAGCACACCTCTTATACGCTTTACTCAAATTCATTTGTTGTTAACATTTTACTCCATTTGTTTGTATTTGCTGTCCACTCTCTTTACGTGTTTTATATTGTATTACCAATGGTATTCAATTGTATACATCATGACCTTTTACCCAAATACCATTTTACTCCTAACTTGTCTAGTTTCCTTCTGCATTGTGTGCTCCCCTGACAGCTCCAATGCTGAGAAGATTTTCTGAACTCTTCTCAGTGGCCTGCCCACTGAATCTGAGTTCAGATTAGGAAACTCCTAAATTGTGTTTTCATGGTGGTGCTTGCTCTTCCTTGAGCCTCCTAGTTCTCTGACTGTGAATGGAAGCCATGCTCCTGGGCCTGACTCCTGGGAAGACACATTGTCTTCTTAGCTTTCTGCAGCCACAGGAAACACGGCTCAGGGAACAAATGTGTGTTGCTCTGATGGGTGGTCACGTTTTATATCAGGGCCCTTATTTGTAAGGACAAAGGATTCTCGTTCTCCGCATCTTCGGGACAGTGAACTCTATTCCCGTGCATTAAATCACCTGCTTTGCTCTAAGATCTTCCGCAAAATTCTCTTGCCAGTTTTTTGTTACTTGGAGAATGGCTTCTCTTATTCTGAGCGCAGCCATGCAGCTGTGCTCTGGAACTGTGTGTCCTTGTTGCTCAGCTGCCTCTGTGCCCTGCTGTGTTAAGTTTCTCTTGGCTTTGAAAGGTTGAGAGTAGCAGCCTGGAGTGGGCTGGCTTTAATGGGAAGTGTGGTTTTGAGGTTGGTTCCAGTGTCTCTCGCAGTCATGTGATTCATGTCATTTTCTGGGAACCATTTCTGGTAACAGCAGCATAACCTTTTCATGCCAACCATTTTATACATTTCATGAACATAAGGGAATATTATTTAGCTATTAATAATGACAGGGCTGTTGTCAATATAATAAATGCTCACGTGCAATGATCACCAAAAAAGGAGCAAAACGCAGGACAGATGCACACATTCACACGATCAGGTGAACTTTAATTTTATAATCATAAGAAGAGAATTTGGTGAGAGTTTAGAATCTAATAATATTTACCAGTTTTCTTTTTTTCTGTAATGATGCCAAAGTTGCTACACAGAAGTCATTCTGCAGAAGGTGTGAGTCTGTTTTAGGCTTCACTGTACTCTCATGTAAACCTGGGAATATGGAAGAGTGACTGTTAGAAATTTTGGCTTGGAGACTGCATTAGTTAGCCAGGGCTGCCGTAACAAAGTACACAGACTGGGTGGTTTAATACATACAACTCTGTTGTATAACAAAGTGAAATGTTCATGTGGGTTTTCTTCTGTGGTATTTGTTCAATTAATCAATTTCTCTATCCCTATTCAGCACCGTATTAATTACTACTGCTTTATAATAAGTTCTTATGTCTGGTGAGACAACTCTTGCATCCCAAAACTGTCTTGTTATTCGGAAAGCTCTTGGGTATTTTCTCTCATCTATGTTATTTTTAGAATCAACTCATTGACTTCTGTGGAGAGCTCTGTTGATGTTTTGATTGGAACTGCATTAAGTCTATAGACTATTTGATGAGAAATTACTATCTTTCTATCATTAAATCTTCCTGTCCAAGAACACAAGATCTGTTTCCATTTTATTTAGTTATTATTTGATGTCTTTCTAGAAAGTTTCATGATTTTCTGCATTATCATAATTTTCTTCCATATCACAATTTACTAAGCATAGCCAATGAGGTCCATCTTCCATTTCAGTCTATATATTTTTGTGAGATGTCTTTTTTTCAGCTCTAATAGCTATTAAAAAGTAAGTATTGAAATAGATGAATTTAAGAAACAGACGCCCTAATTGTATGCTAATTAATTGAAAAAATTAATTACAAACTAATATTTCAATTGAGAAAAAGTTTTTATGCTTTTTATAAAATAAAATAATGAAAATAGCATTTATGTTATTCTTTTTTCTTGCTATTATGCTTCATCAGAAATATGTATCAGTCAAATGTCTGCTAAGGAAACAGAAAGGCTGGTAGAATATAGAACAAATCTGCTGATGGCTCTCAGGAAATCAAGACTCGCAGGAATTGCAGGAAATGGTTGACCATGATTCAACTATCTGTTTACCACTGAAATGAAATAAATTACAGGAGGATGCTCAGAAGCTTCTGGAAACATCTTATACCTACAATCTGCCAAAGCACATGGCGTGTCTGCCAGGGACACAGGAACAATATTATGATGTCTGCTTCTCTCCCAACTTCCTAAGCTCCTATGACTATCTCATAGGCAGAATATAATGTAAAACTCTGCTGCAGGGATTCTGAGAAATGTCCCTAATCTCTTACCCTTGTGAATAAGAGACCTCGGGAGGTAAATAGGCTGATTTAACCACAGATAATCTGCACAACACAAAATACACAAAAGTACAAAAATGAAGACAATATACTATATAGGTGGTATATATTAAGAATGTTTTTATGCTGGTAGATATAGGCAATCAACAATTTTTGGATAGTACTTCTCTGGAGCCGAATAACTCTAGGGAGTCTCTCACTCTCTTATCCCCCAATTACTCTCTAATTCACAATCCTCTTCCCTGTCTTCTTGCTTCTTGACCACCTACTTCAAAAAGGTAAATCCAATGGACTTTTAGGACACAGCAGACTTTTAGGATGCATCAATTTCCTTCTCCTCCATCTTGTGTAGTTCTATAGCGTGTAGTTGATCTTTGGCTATGCGTACTTTCTTCTTGAAAATTGATGTGGGAAATATGGACTGTAGAGGGTACAATTGAGTGGGCAATGCCCAAATGCTCTAAGAAGGACTGGGAAGAGGGAAAGGCTGTAAACCACTCTTTATTACTAAATTTAACTCCAGCACACACAAACAGAAATGATCACACACGGTACAGCTTTCCGTCCCTGAGGTAACTCTAGTCTAGACCTAAACGGTTGATACCATCCCACAGACACTTTGTATGATTTCTTTCTCCAAGCATCCTTATAGTCTTTTAGTTTGTTTTTCCGGTTTCCAGGAACTGGCTTATTTCCTCTACCCCTTCCCATGCACGAGTCAGAGAGTCTTCCTTATTGAAAACAAAACAAAATAACAACAACAAAAACCCTTCAGTGCTCCACCCATTCAATGCTGGCATTCAAGAGGGTCATGCCTAGTGCGCGGGTGATTCACCGGACCATGGCAGCTGACTCCCAGTGAGAAAGAGCAGGAGACTCAGCCCTTAGCCCCGGCTGACAGCTCACTCCCTCTTCAGCCTCCCTGATTCTCTCACTCAGCATGAGATTCCTGCCCTCCAATAGAGAGAAGGAGTTTTAACCATTTGCAGGTGGCAGAGAAACAGCACCTTTATTACCCAATATTGTAATGTGTCCAAAGTAAGCAGAACCACACGATAAAAACAGAAGGATAGTGACGTTAGGTGGAGTCTAATAGGAATCCTTGAGATAAAAAAGGCTGGAAACCAATTCCTCTCAAGTCTTTGGCTTTTTCCGTGGCTGATGTGGCTTGTGAGAACAAGGTTATGAAGAGACACGATTATCTCTCTGTACACACAGGGCCCTTTAGGATTGAAAACGGACATTGTGGAGGGTCTGTTCTGGATCTGAGGCCTGTCAACCCTCCTGGGATGTTAGAGGTCCTTGAGTCATCCTTACTGTTTCCACAATGCCTGGGGAATGTCAGGAGCTGTGTGTGTGCTGCTCCAGGAAGGGATGGAAGGACGGAAAGAGAGGGGTCGATACAATATGATATTTATGCAAAGGATCTTGTTTTCATTCCATCCTGTACTGGGTTCAGTACAAGTAACTTTGCCAGGGGAAGTGTGGTTTGGTTTTGATTTTTGTTTGAATGTTTTTAAGATGTCAGTAGCAGAGGAACACAACACTGCAGATATTTAAGGTAAATGTGGATTTCTGGACAAAGACAATTTAGAAGTGATTTCTTCTAGGGAGGCTGTAGGTAATCCTTTGCCCCTGGCTGAGGAACTCGTTCTTTGTGCCAAACCTTGTGAGGAAGACATAGCTGCCAAATTCCTCTGCACAATCCCTAAAGAATGTCTTTGCCTTGCCAGTGTATTTGCTCAGGCCTTGTCACATTTGGCTGTGAAGGGTGGGTCAGCCCACAGGGCGGGCTGCATACCTTCCTTGGGAGACCCAGGGAGCTGCCTGGCTACTCCTGTGGCAGTGGGAACTTCAGGTACGACTGAGGATTTGTTTACAGCGGTTAAGCATTTGCCTAAGGTGTCTGAAGTGCTTCAGTGAAATCACCTGATGGTAACTTTCCTATTGTTATTTTTAAAGAACTCTGTTTACCTTCAGTATCAAATTCAATGACACAATTTTTAATGTTTCTTGATTTGCCTCTTCTGTCTTGGCAAATCTCACGGTTATGTGAAATATGTTGGATTTCTTCTAATCTTTGTAGTCATCTGAGTAAGCCCTCAAAAGAGGCCCCCACTGTTTCTTGCTGCCATGGGGTCTGGGTCTGCTGAGTGAGCAAAAGGGAAAGAAGGTGGAAGGTGTTTAATACAGCGTTTGGATGATACGACCCATGATTCACTATCCCAGTCTTGTCTCACTTTAGTGTATGGACTCCTCTGGGCTGCCTCACCCAATTTGACTCCAGATTTTGTTTTCTTACTGTTGGAGACATAAAGATTTGGATGAAAGCATAAAGGACAATAGACCTTATCAAGTAGCTTCATTAGACCCACTAGGAATTACCCTTGCTGCAAGACGGAAGTTTGCTCCCATTTAATTTTTTTTTTTCATTTGAACCCATCTATTTTAACAGAAGCAAAATGGGGTTGGGTTGGGAAAGAAAGACAGAGAGAGAATATATGCTTATAGGTTTCAGTAACCGAGGATCATGCATTTTATATATGCCCTTTTCTAGAGTCTGAGATGAAAATAAAAGTGCATAGACTGCATAACTTCTCCTTAAGTCAATGGACAAGTAACGTGGCTTACCTTCATACACAGGATACATGGAGACTAATATTTGATTCTGTAACATGAATATGTCAGCTTATAAAACTTTCTGTTTCTAGCTCAGAGCTTGCCATCTAGCCTGTGATGGTATTTCTTTTCATCGTGGAGGCTTTATGTGGGTGACACTTGCCAAAACTTCATAAGGAAATAAATTTATTCAGAAAAGAAACGTGCATTGAATATCTCTTCATTTCTTTCTACATTTTCTACACCTACTGGTTTGACAGGGCTTATGGAGAAAGAGTGTGAAGTGGGCGGATGGTAATGTAATGACATATTAGGGGTGCAGGAAAGGCTGAACTTTCTAAACGAATCACACCTTTGAGCTGTGAAACAAAAGGGAATTCCAGTTTGTCCAGGGGCCCTGGACTCTTGGTGGTTGCGGACACTGTGGACAGAGT
This sequence comes from Rhinolophus ferrumequinum, assembly GCF_004115265.2. NCBI lineage: Eukaryota > Metazoa > Chordata > Mammalia > Chiroptera > Rhinolophidae > Rhinolophus > Rhinolophus ferrumequinum. The sequence continues at coordinate 28,309,715 of NC_046287.1, forward strand.
TGCTGCAGGCGTCTAACACAGTAAGAGGGACACTTACGTGCGTCTTCTTGGATGGGTGTTGCGCAAGCAAAGATCAAACACAGGTTTCTCAGCCTTTCTACGTGGGGTTTGCCATGGGTGTGTAAAGTTAAGGTCTACTCCCCGTTTCTGTGTTGCAGAATTATAGTTAGACTGGATAAACAAGTCAGGTTATGTGGGTGCTGCTAAGGGAGAAAATTTCCTAACCATGACAGCTTAGGTCAAATACGACAGTGGAAAGTCTCACGTTGTCTTTCAAGAACAGAAAATACACGCACTACAATGAAAAGGCTTCTCGAGAGGATCATGGAATGGTACACAGTGGGAAGCAGAATGGTGGGGACGTTGCAGTAGCAGCAGGAGTAGCAGCAGCAAGTAGCAGAAGGTGAAAAACCCTGGTTCTTCCCTGTACCATGTGGCTGCTGTGAAACTCTAAACAGGTTGCTTAACCTCTCTGAATCTCAGTTCCTTCATCTGTGAAATAAAGATGGTAATAGCACCTTAGAAAGTTGTTGAGAGGATGAAATCAGATAAGGTGTAAGTACTTCCAAGCTTACCCAACCCAGTAAGTGATCACTTCTCACAGCTGACGTTCGTGGATCTTGGCAAGTCACCCAACCATTCAGAACCTCAATGTTTTTGACTGAATGTTTATTATTATTATTTTTTCTCATTTAGCATTCCTCTCCACAGGGAGCGGAGGAAAAAGAAGGCATGTTTTTCCCACAGGCTTGGTTAGCATGGACTAGAAGTTGGTCTAGTGCTGCCAGCTCCGGCCACTGCGCGCTGTTCTGCTCATGCCCATTCTTTTATGTATTATCTGTGGCTGCTCTCTGCTATGACAGCAGAATTGAGCTTTTGGATATGGATCACAAAGCCGAAAATAAAATATTTACTATCTGGGCCTTTAAGAAAAAGATTACTGACCTCTGGTCATAGAAAAAGGACAAAAAGGGAGAGTTGATTTTGAGTAGCATCAGTTATTTTAGTAATAAAAGCTATTTATTTTCATTTTATAATATTTGTATTCTCTTTGATACTGGTATCACATCAACCTTAGTCTGTATCTGTCCTCAGGGCCAAAGGGTGTCATATTTTATTTGCTAATGTAGGACTCATGAACAGGGATCTTAATGGCTTCTTGGAAACTTCCCCTGATTGGGAGGAAATATTTTATGAAATGCACTTTTTTTTATAATGGCCATATTTTAAACAGATAGTAACTTTATAATTATATGTCAGTATTATGCATTTAAGCATAAAAATGAATTTAATCAAGTCTTTAGATTACTTTTTAGCCTGTCTTGGGAATTTGACTGGTTTGTTGGTTGAAAATTTTCTCACTTTCTTTACTCTTCAGCTATTAGTGCTAGAACTGGTAAAAGTCAAGATTTGTTTTTATATGGGAGACATCTGAATATAATGTTTTAGAAGAGGAATGGAGTGTTAGCAGGGGCAATTATTGTGAAATCAAAGCAATAATAAGGTACACTGATTCCAAAATGTTTGAAAATCACTCTTTTCTAGGGACGTCATTGATATCACCAATTTGTTTCAGCAAAGGAAACAAATTATTTTAAATAATGAATACTATTAGTTTAAATAATGTTTGGAAATTAATATTTTTCTACAATTCTCTGCTCTCTTCTGCAGGATTTGTCCTTTGATTATACAAAGTAAAGGAAATGGGAGACAATCTGAAGATGAATTGTGAGGAGAAACAGGAGAGATGGAAGAAATGGGTGGAAAGAATGAAGTGGTGGGTGGAGGAAATGAGTGGGAGAGGCTGACAATATGGTAAGTGGGGGCTTCTTAGATACTGCGTGTGGGGAGGGAGCAGGACACAATTGTGGGAACGCCAGGTGGTTTGAGAGAGTCAGTCAGTCAGAATGTGAGAGAGGTAACAGAATATAGCAACAGAAACATAAGCATGAATAAGAAGGACGATTTGAACATTTCTCTAGTCTGTTCTATGGAAGGCTGAGATACTTAGAATATAGATGCGGGCGAAGAAAGGGTCCGGTGATTTCCTTTTCTTGTCAGGTGTCATTTATTCTGTTTTCCCATGTGTCACATGGTAATTCAAATATGTTCAATTAAGCAACAATTACTGAGAACTGGCTAGGTCAGGCCCAGTATAGACCCTAAGCATTCAGGGGGTTGGGGCCCTGCCCTCAAGACACTTACATTCTAATAGGGGAGACAAATACAGGTAGAGGTATTGACAAGTGTGTGTGTGTGTGTGTGTGTGTGTGTGTGTGTGTGTGTTTGTTAATGTATAAATCTAATATGTATCTGAGATAGATATATATAAACATAAGTACTAGGTTGGTGCAAAAGTAATTGAGGTTTAAAACATTAAAATAATTGCAAAAACTGCAATTACTTTTGCACCAACCTAATACTACATACTATGTAAATTTGAATATATGGAGATATATATGGAAGTATTCATATGTGTTTGCACAGATAATATATAAAGCTTAGGTATGTTTTCCCCAAGATTCAGCTGGGAACACATTGCACATGATCATTGCAAACAATACTCAAGTATCCAGTGCTCATTTGAAAACATGCCTGTTAATATTGTTTATATTACTCATGAGTGGACTGTAGAGAATGACTATTTTAAAAATTGCATGTGTTTCTAGCATTTGTTTACAAGATGTTTAAATATAAACTTTTAGATGCAATCCTAAATATGTCACCTATTTTTAAGAGCTCAGATTTTTTGGGGGATTTATTTATTAAATCAAATAATTGCATGCATCTTGAACTTTTGTTCACTTAATAAAATGTTTAGTTTTGTAAATTGTAAAAATAGATAAAATGATAAAGAATCCGAGAAATTTAAAAATATGATAGGTGTGGTGGACTGAAAAATGTTCTCCCAAAGATGTCCACATCCTAATCCCCGAAACCTGTAAATATTTTACCTTGTGTGGCAAAAAGGACTTTGTAGAAATGATTAAATTATACAGATAATGTATCTTAGAATTGTACACTTGAAACCTATGTAATTTTGTTGGCCATTGTCACCCCAATAAATTTTAATTTAAAAAAATTAAGGATCTTGAGATGTGTAGATTGTCGTGGATTATTTGGGTGGTCCCCATGTAATCACCGTGTCTTTATGAGACAGAGACAGAAGAATCAGGTCAGAAGTAAGAGATGTAATGACAGCCAGAGGTTGGAATGATGCAAGGAAGGAGTCATGAACCAAGGGATGCAAGTAGCTTCGAGAATCTGAACAAGGCAGAAATGGCTTCTTCCCTACAAACCCCCACAAGGAACCATTCCTGCCAATGCATTAACTTTAGTCTGATGAACCTCTCTGATCACCAGAACTGTAAGGATAATAGTATTATTTTAAGTCATTCAATTTGTGGTAATTCATTATAGCAGCAATAGGAGACTAATACAGTAGTGAATTATTGGAAGAGAGATAAAATAGATTATAAAAAATAAATAAATGAAACTCTACCATGATGTATATGGGAACAATGAGAAAAGGGAAGAAAGATCGGGACTAAGAAGAGAGAAATGCCAAGCTGATCAAATAGAAGAGAATGTGAATAACAAGTTGTCATCTAAGAAGGAATTACTGAATACTACAGGGAACACTGCAATACACATGGCGCCTCTCATTCTACTGTTTATAAATGACCCTTCTTAGTCAAAAAAGGAAAGTCTCCTCTGCATGATAAGCATTTTATAAATCCATTGGTAATTCAGCAGTAAGTTCTAGGACTGACTCTTGAGAGGATTGTAGGGGAGGAAAAATAATTTTTCTTCTATCCTTCTAAATTCTGCTGGCTGGTCTAATAATCAAATTGACATGAGACAGATTAACTGGAGAAACACAACCAGATTTGTTACATATGTATATATGGGGGCTCTATAAGAATATAGGACCTATCAGGCAATTTAGACTTGTATGCCATTTTGAGCTAAGGAGAAAAGGAGGTAGTAGTTTGGACTTCAAAGAGAAGGTAGGCAATTCATAGGTAGATGAGAAGGAGCAACATTTGGTAAATCAATTCTTAACACACCACCCAAAAACAACGAGACTCAGAAGAGAGTCTGACGAACAGACTTTGCGACATTCCTCCCTGTCTGCCTCACTTAGTTCATACTATGCTAAGGTGACGGCTCCCTTCCTTTAAGCAGGTTTTTCTATCTGAATTCCTTTAGACAGGTAAGGGGGAGATAAAAGGCTCTTCCTGAGTCTTTTGTTTCTTAAAAAATAACTAGGTTAAAATAATCAATATCAATAAAGGGCATATTTTGGGATGGCAAACTCTGCTCTCTTTCAGGATCTTTTCATATACTTTCTAAAACCTATGTTTAGTCATAGACAATTAACTATACATTGTTCATTAAAGAGTTAACCGCTAGATACAGTAAATGTATCTAGGCAAGTAGGGTTGGTTAATTGTACTTACATTCTTGTTCTTCTCAGATACTTTTCATGTGTGAGTAAACAAAATGCATTAATATTTTAGTAATAGCTAAATTTTGGGTAGCACCTTATTAAATTATAGGACCTATTCTAAGTGCTTCCTCTATCTATAACACAATTTATTGTTGCCATGACCCTGTGTAGGAAGTATTTTATTATCCTCATTTCACAGATGAGGAGACTGAGACAAGAGGAGCTAAATGACTAGTACAAGGTGACACAAGTAGTCATTGGCAGATACCATTTGGCACCTGAGTCTGTACTCTTAAGCCATATTGTCTCCATTATTAAGATCTTTTGACCCAGCAATCCCTCTCCTGGGTATCTACCAAAAAAATCTGAAAACATTTATCCATAAAGACACGTGTGCTCCAGTGTTCATTTCAGCTTTATTTACGATGGCCAAGGCATGGAAACAACCAAAATGTCCTTCAATAGATGAATGGATAAAGAATTTGTGGTATATATACACAATGGAATACTATTCAGTGGAAAGAAAAGATAAAGAAAGAAATAGGACCATTTGTGACAACATGGATGGATCTTGAGATTATAATGTTAAGCGAAATAAGTCAGACAGAAAAAGTAGAGAACCGTATGATTTCACTGATATGTGGTATATAAACCGAAAACAACAAAAGACGACAAACAAATGAGAAACAAAAACTCATAGACACAGACAATAGTTTAGTGGTTACCAGAGGGTAAGGGGGGAGGGGGTGGGAGATGAGGGTAAGGGGGATCAAATATTTGGTGATGGAAGAACTGACTCTGGGTGGTGAACACACAATGTGATTTATAGAAGATGTAATACAGAATTGTACACCTGAAATCTATGTAACTTGACTAACAGTTGTCACCCCAATAAACTTTAATTAAAAAAAAAAGATCTTCTAGAAATGTATGTGGTATGCGGGTACAACGAGTTTATCATATAATGTTGTTAAGTGCTGTAATAGAGCCATGTACAGAATTCCTTTGGAGCAGAAAGGAAGAGGGTACCTGCCTGTGGTTGGGGAGTGAGATGGTAGAAAATCTTCACGGAGCAGATTATGTATTTCTTGGGCCTTTAAAGATGAGTAAGACATTACCAGGTGCACAAGAGCAAGACTATTTCAGGTCACAGGATGGCATAAGGACAAATATTAAAAGCCTAAGGTATATGATACGTTTGGACAACAGCAGAAATTTTTATGTGGTTAGAGCTTAGGGTGTATGCGGGGACGTGGTGGGAGATGAGCCTGGAATAGTTGAAAGTAGCTTAAAAAGTGCATCTAGACCAACATTCTGCTTATGCTATCTGCTTGTTCCAATATGGTATTTGCAATGTACTCATGCAACTAAAGAACAGAATTTTAAAATTTAATCTTGATTAATTTAAGTTTAAATAGCCGGCCAGGCTGGTGACTGCTGCGTTGGACAACACATGAGGGTAAGGTGTTTGAATTTTATAAGACATGGAGAAGTTATGATGGGTTTGAAGGTGGGGAGTGACATGATTGCATCTGTTTTGGAAAACTAATGTTAAGGTGTGATGTGTCTTTATTGGGGAGAAAGTTATAACTTGATGTGTGCTGTACCTAGTCTACTTCTGAGCAGTTGTAAGGTTTAGGGGGACCACGCTTTGAATGATGCAGTGCTGTTGCTTTGGTCACACTGATTGAGATGAGGTAAGTGTTTGAGCTAAACTGTCCTCTTAACAGCTCTCCAGAAGCCTAAGAGATGGCCTGGTGGAAGAGCTCTGCCTATAGAAACCCAGTAGAGGATGGTGGCTGACCAAATCAAGCAGATCTCTCACAGAGGATTTAAACTGATGCATGCAGAGACTATAATAAATTGGTGACGTGGTAGAAAGAAGAAGCAGGAGGAGAATCAGAGGTAGGGGGACCGAGTCATGGTAGGAAGACTCATAGAGATGCTACTGGGTGCCTAGAGTTGCACCGGACGACTAGTGTTGCTTCTGAAAAGCAACCAGCAGGAAATCTTTAATTTCTAAGAAAGGCTGCTGACACTGTGTCCTGTCTTCCGTGTAGACCCCTGAACCTCCAGGACAGTGAGGGTTAAGTTCAGCAGTCCTGGAATTAGCCTGAGTTATTCTACAAAAATAAGAAATGAGTATGCGCAGCACTGATTTGAAACATACTGAATAATAGCATCGCTTTGTAACCATGTGCCCTGAGTTTCAGGATGGTTTGTACCAGGGCATCAGCAGTGTTTATAGATAGCAGTGAGACTGATCATTTCTATCTGGTGAGACCCCAGAAGGCCTGGTCACATAGCAGGAAAATGCCTATGTGACCAGCAGGGTGTAAGGAATTCCAGCTGAGACTCCATTTGGATGTTCTAGTCACAAGTCAGTGGTTCTTGAACTGAGAGAGAAAGTGGATCCTGCAAAGACACTACCAGAGAGAAGACAACTGAAACTTGCAAAAGGTTTCTCTTAGCCTTTACTATGAGAAAGTCTTTAGCTGTGATACTTATCTTCACAGTGGTACCTCGGTTTTTGAACGTAATCCGTTCCGGAAGACTGTTTGAGCTCTGAAACATTCGAAAACAGCCGATAGCTAGGCCTCAGTATCTTGCACTCAGCAGAAGCTGTGACATGTTCGACTTCCTAGGCTTGTTTGAAAACCGAAGCATTTTCTTCCAGGTTTACGGCATTCATAAACTGAAATGTTCATCAATGGAGACGTTCAAAACCCGAGGTACTACTGTACTTTAATGTATTGCTACATTGTATCTTTTTCCTGTACTAAACCGTAATTTTCTAATTAATATTTTGGGCACTGGGTCTTCCTATTGAACGGCCAGTGTTAGTGTACTCCTATTCACTGAGTTTTCCTGAGCTTATCTCTGACCTTGACAACCTGAAAGAGCCTGACTGACACAGAAGGGGAGAGATTTGAACAGGGAAGAGGCGCAGGTTGGCAGGAGATTGAAGTAGTGTTTCCTCATGGTGATGAGGTTGGAACCAAAGCAGGGGTGGTGCGAGTCAACGGGAAAGGGAGAGTTAGACTGAATTAGGAGGTAGAACTGACAGTGATGGGTCAGTGAACATCTAATTGATGTGGATGTGAAGAGAGTGAGGGAGGAGGTTTGGACCTTGGGCAATAAACGCAGCTATGGTAATTTTTATTTGAGCAATCTCTATCTAATCCAGAGAAATCATCTCTTGTTTTAAGAGAACAGTGAGTGTTACAGTTGAGTTTAAGAGCTAACTTTATAGTCTCTAGTTCAGCCTATTATAGTGTGTAGTTTAGCTAGAGATAGCAAAGTCTGATTAGATCAGATTTATAAAACAGATAAACCAGATTTTTGGCAAATGGTGAGTACCCCTTATGTATGCACACTTATTGTTTAGGCTCGTTATTTCTTCATTCAATCAACAATTACTGAGTGCTATTATGAGTCAAAAACTGTGCTATGTATTTAGAATAAAGGCAAATTTGAAGGCCTGGTCTCTTATCTCAAGGGGCTTATGTAATACCATGAAATATTTGGCAATGAAGAAACTAATATAAAGTAGATAAACTGACTGCAAATTGAAGAAAGTCAGAAATTATGATCATGAAATTATGAAATAACAATCTGGATTTAAAAGTAAGACTTTAATTATACAATTCGATTTGCAATTCTAAGTTTTTTAGTGGAAGAAAGAGAACAATTCTTCCAATCTTTGTGGAATTGTTTGTTTCAGCCTGGGCCAGGAAGCTTGCACTATGTTTGCAGTGTGTCTCACATTTCTCTATAGAAGACCATGAGACTAGGAAAATGTGGACACATCATATCCTGAGGAACTAGTATTGCTGGGCTGCAAAAATGCTGGGTTTTGCGGGTACGGGAATGAGCAGAAAGACTTTCAAGCAGGGTTACTCAACTTTGACTCTTTTGAGGAGAGTTTGGCTGCGAGTCTCACCAGCCCAATAATATCTCTGCTCTTACTTCTCTCATTATTTGGAGAGATTAGTGATTGCCTCAGATTGCCAAACCCTGATCTATATTCATACCAGAAATGTGGAAGACATGGAGAAGATCCCAGAAGGCAGAGAAGATGGATGGTTCTTTTTCCTCTTGACCATCTTATTACTGTCCACTCACACTTCAAAATTCAGTCAAAATCACCTCCTGGGTGCAAGTAGAATTCTTTTTTAAAAATTTATTTTATTTTTATTTTTTCCAGGTATAATTCTTTAGTCTCTCTACTGTGTGTTACTCAGCTGTGAAAATTGCCCTGTATTATTACTCTATCTTGGTGTATTATAGCTATTTAATTCAATAGCTGACTTCCCAAACATGGTGAATTCTTAGAGAGCAAGCACCAGTCTCACTCATTTTTCAGTCCCTTGAGACTGGAATAGTAATAGAAGCATATTAGGTGCTTAGTATTTGTTAAATGAACAGATGATTGAAAAGACAAATGAGGATAAGAGGGATACATTGGTAAATGCATTACAGAGGGCAATTTAGTAATATTTGTCTACCAAAGTTAAAATGTATGAATCCTTGGATCCAGCAATTATATCTCTAAGAATATGCCAAATATTTATGTACAGTGTTATTCACTGCAGCATTACTTATTAGCAGAGACTGAGAAATGATGGAAATGTCTATTAATAGTGGTTTTGATGAAATAGGTTATGGAATATCCATACTATGGAATGCCAAGCAGCTGTAAAAAACACAATGTAGAAAGATCTTCAAGGCATGATATTAAAGGGAAAAAAGCAAGATTCAGAACAGTGTAATATGCAAACAACAGTATACAAATGGAGGAAATACCTGTATCTCACATTTGCTTATGTATGCATAAATGTATCTGGAAGGACCCAGGAGAAACGAATAACTGCTTTTTTTGGAGATCGAGGTTTGGAGGGAGAGAAACTTTTCATTGTATTCATTTGATACTTTTAATTTCTGAAATATATATATATATGTACATATATATACATATATATATAACTGAGTCAAAATATTGCATAAATAATTTCTTAAAACTGCATATGGCTGGCCATAATGACTTTATTCATAAACATTGCCAAAACTTGGTAGCAACAAAGATGTCCTTTATTAGGTGAATGAATAAGTAAACTGTAGTATATCTAGACAATGAAATATTATTCCGTGCTAAAAAGAAATGAACTATTAAGCCATTAAAGACATGGAGGGAATTTGAATGCATATAACTAAGTGAAAGAAGCCAATCTGAAAAGGCTACATTCTGTATGATTCCAACGATATGGCATTTTGGAAAAGACAAAGCTATAGAGACGGTAAAAAGCTCAGTGGTTGCTGGGGGTGACGGGGGAGGGTGGGATGACTAGGCAGGGCACAGAGGATTCTTAGGGCAGTGAAACTATTCTGTACGATATTACAATGGTAGACACATTCATCAAAACCCATAGAATGTACACCACCAAAGATAATATTCTAATGTAAATTATGGACTTTGGGTGATAATGACATGTCAACATAGGTTCATCAGTTATGACAAATGTACCACTCTGGTGGGAGACATTGATAACAGAGAAGGCTGTGTATGTGAGAAATCTCTGTACCTTCCTCTCAATTTTGCTGTGAACCTAAAACAGCTCTAAAAATAGTCTATTTAAGAGGAAAAACAAAAAGAAAACTGGTGAGTTAGATTTACACTATTATTAAAGGACCCTAGATTCTGAAGCTACTCCTGGCCATTCTTTGTTCTGACATTGTGATTAGCATATGTGGCTGTGGTATACGAGGTCAGGTGATTGAGGTCGTGAACTCACCCTAGAAAAAGTGCTACCTACCTCACTGCTGAATGTCACTACGGTCACCTTCGAAGTACTCCCCTTGGGAAGCTGTGCAACGATGCCAGCACCTAGTCCACCCTTCAAAGCAATTTTGGAATTCTTTTTCTGGAAATGGCCATCAGAGCTGTCGTTGTATTACCCTTGACATCCTGAATGTCATCAAAATGTCTGCCTTTCAATATTTCCTTTATCTTCGGGTAAAGAAAGAAGTCATTGGGGGCCAGATCAGGTGAGTAGGGAGGGTGTTCCAATACAGTTATTTGTTTACTGGCTAAAAACTCCCTCACAGACAGTGCCGTGTGACCTGGTGCATTGTCGCAACACAAGAGCCATGGATTGTTGGTAAAAAGTTCAGGTCATCTAACTTTTTCACGCAGCCTTTTCAGCACTTCCAAATAGTAAACTTGGTTAACTGTTTGTCCCTTTGGTACAAATTCATAATGAATAATCCCTCTGATACCAAAAAAAGGTTAGCAACATTCTTGCAATGAGTTCGAGAACTTAATTGTCGGACCTAGTATTATTTTTGATGCTATGAGTGATATAGGGGCATATGTACACACACACACACACACACACACACACACACACACACACACACACATTTCCTGCTAAAAGCATGGTAGTTTCCTGTCACCTTTAGTCAGGGCTCAGGCTTGCTATAAATTCAGCTCACCTTGTGGTCCAGCCACAATCTCCTGGCTCGCGTGCCTATGTTCTTTCTGGCACTTTGAACAGACAGTGAGCTTCATACCTGAGAACGTGGACTCCGTAGCCAGCCTGCCTGGGTTGGAGTTCTGCACACATCTAATTCCGAGCGGTGGATCTTAGGCTTTTGTTTTCTTATCTCTATCACGGATATGATAGCAGTACCTCTAGTTTATGGTACTTGTGGACACCAAATGAAAGTAGAACACTTAAGGCACATCCTTAAACTACGGTTGTTGTTGTGTGTTATTGTTGTTTTTATCATCATCATAATAATAATAATGCCTATTTATCAACAGCAGCCATGCCTAATCTCTGCCGGGTTCTTTGGACAAGGAGACTTGCCTGTTTGGAGCATGAAGATTTGAGAAACCTCGGGACTCCGGGCTGAATCCTCCTGGTCCCTCCTGATGTTGTCGTGGAGCACAGGTTTGAGTCCTGGTTTAGAAACCTGGTATCTTCATTGTGACCTGTCCAGTTGGTAAGGAGATTGCCCTCACCAGTCTTACTGCACCAGGGAAGACATGGGCGTAAGGGATAAGAGATGTGCCCATGGTGAATAGCGAGTCCGTACAGAAAATGGAATCCAGGCTCCACCCGCGTCGTGCTGATGCCATCAAAATGCACCTGCTCATGCAGCCCTGGCAGTACTTCCTTAATTCTGGCAGCTGTCTACTCCCAGCCAAGGAGAAATCGGTAATTATCATCCTAACGACATCTCTCTTGTTTCAACATACATATAACATTTATTTTCTCCATGTGAGAGGAAAACCGGGAGCCCTCTTATCTTTCAACCCCTCAAAGTCCTGGCATAATAAAATAGAGAGCTTTGAGATACTGATTTGTCCAATTTGTGTTGTTTTTTTTTTTTGCATTTTCATCATCCCTTTTGAAATTTTTCTGGGGTGATGAGGTATCTTAGTCTGTTCAAGCTGCTGTAAAAAAAAATATACCACAGACTGGGCAGCTTAAAGACAACAGAAATCTGATTCTCCCAGTTCTGGAGGCGGGGAGTCTGAGATCAGGTTGCCAGCGTGGTAGGTGAGGCTCTCTTCCTGGTGCATGGCTGGGCCTTCTTGCTGTGTCCTCACGTGGTGGAAAGGGCTAGAAAGCTCTGTGGGGTCTTTTGTAAGAACCCCAGTCCCATTCATGTGGGCTCCACCCTCACGAACTAAGCACCTCCCAAAGGCCCCATTTTTGAGGGGGGTGAGGATTTCAACATATGAGTGTTTGGTTTGGTGGGGGACCATAAACCTTCAGACCACAGCCGGAGGTAGCAATCGTTGAATAACAATCACTAAATTAATGTATGAAAACTGGTTAGAACAATAAGCACATTAAAAATGCTATATATACGTTTTTCTAATTTCATTATTATGTAGTAAGAAGTGCTTATTTTGGCTGATTGTTTCATTGGATACAACACATAGAAAAAGCACTTTCCTATTTCAAGAGAGAGGGTGAGCAAGCCACCCCCCACTCGAGACCTTGCCAATTAACCATGGCACTCTCCTGTGTAAGTCCAAAGTTGCCTCACAAACTTCCTGCTACCTCTCCGGGCAGCCAGCACCAGGCAGTTAGCGCTGGCACCTGAGGAAAGTATTTACCATTCAAGTCCAGGAGCTTGTGCCCTAAAGAGACCTCAAGAACTTCGATGCGCCCAGTGAAATAGGCGTGGTGGAGTCAAGTTATTCTAGGTATGCTCAAGGCTTCCCAGTTCAAGGCCTACGTGATACCAAGGCCAAACCTATTCAGCCACCTCCACACCCTTGCACATTCCTGATGGACCTCTTCAAGCTTTGAGACTCTTCAAGCTTTGAGACTCTTCTGTCTGCTCAGCCATAAGGAGGTCTGAATTTTGCCCAAGTGTTTACAATTAGCCCTTTTTTGAATCAAGATCTAGTTCTAAATGAAAAGACACTGGGGTGGTTTAGCGGTATGGGTTCCAGGTATGTAAAATAAGAGAAACCCTCAATTACATGCTGACATAATTGCTTAAAAGCTCAAAAGCCTTAAATGCACTTTGGGCTGTGTATTTTACTTCATTACAAAGTAGAAACTTCTTTTTCTGGTTCTGTATTTTATGAAGGACAACAACGTACAGTTAAACATTCTATAAAGTAAGTTACTACTTGTCCCTACAAGCCAGTTCAGAAACTGTTTTAGCCCTTCATTTGGCTAAATGAATGCTGAATATAGATTCTAGTTTTTTTTTTTTTTAATTCAGCCATGTCACATCTTGGTTTTTCAACTTTCTCATCTCTGGTATTAATATCCAACCTCAATCTAATCAACATTTATAGGCATCACAGAAATTTAAAATATATATTTCTAAAACATTTTGCATACCTAAAATTTCATCAAAGGGCTGAATAGTCTCTCTCTCTCTCTCTCTCACACACACACACACCCTCTCACACACACACCCACTCACACACACACACATTATTTTAAAGAGCATTTTCCATTTCATATTTTCAAATTCCTCAGCCTACAATAAGGGCTCATTCAGGAGGTGATGTCCCAGCTCAGAGCGAGTGCATATTGCAGTTGCTTGTGCCTTCTAATTTGAATGTGTCTACTTCTTGTTATAGTCACTTCTGCATCTATAGCTCACCTGGACTGTAGTTTGCCAGAGCTGTCTTGAAACTGGGAGACTTTGGTTAATTGTTGGTGTGTCAAATAAATAAAGATGACCCAGGGAAGTCTAATCACCCGGCTTCTCTCAGCAATGTTGCACACTTGCTAAGCTTCTTTCGTGCCCCCTGGCTATTATGGAAGGTACATTTCAGAACCTGTAATAAGAGCGCCCACCTAGCATGGCCTTTCTGCATCGTTCCTTCCTCGCCAGAAGCAGGCGTTGACAATAGAGTCTATTGCTGCCCTCAGATGTGACAGGAGTTTCGAGCATCCTTTCCACATTTTTGTAAATGGTAAAATAATAAAAGGATCGGCACACTTATATTTCAGAATGTACTTTTCCTGTGATAATTTTACAAAATATTCCATGTATAGAATTTGTGTAACAGATTCCTTTCATAGTTTCTGATCTCAGGATTCCTAAGAACTCTTCCCCCCTAAAGGATCTTGGATCCTACAAGCAGTGTTATTTCCTGGCTGTTTATCTGTGCCTCCGCCTTCCAGGCACAATGGACAGGTAGAGATTCCTCCTACCTTAAGTTTATTGTTTTCTTTTTAAAAAGAGAATCCAAAATAGGTTGGGTACTATGCCATCTATGCCACACATATGACCGTATGTGTTGTTATCAATTAAAACAGTAATAACAGGACCACTTTTATTTTTATCTTTTTGCCAACCAAGACCATAAATTATATGAAAAATTCATCAAACAAAGACAGTAGGTCCATGAGTGAGCCTGCTTTAATTGAATTGGTATTTATACAAGGTGACACCCTCTTTCACACCACCCACCTCCTCCCTGGATGACTCAGCCACTGAGGGAGAAACCTCTGAACTGTTCATTAACAGAGTCAGGTAGAGGTGGAAACTATACTCAGTAAACTCCAGGTACACAGAAGTTTCAGCCAGATCCACCTGGGGAAGTCACTGCCGGCTGTTGAGAAAACAAGTGCTGGTTTTCTGCTCAAGAGCGGTAAGTGAATTATATTTGCAAACATAAATTTGTATGCTTTTCTTGCATAACTTTCTCTGTCTAATGTGCCAATGATTACAATGATAACTTACTGTATTAACTTTGTCTTTTTTTCCAAGTTAAATTTTGACGGTTTCCAATGGGCTGTTCTGCTTGTTGACAGCTCTGGTTGTGATTTTAGATCACATTGTGATTTTAGATCACATTGCTTTCAACTTCCTGGCAATTTTACACAGGTACGAGCATCACAGAAATGAAAGCCTTTTTGAGTTTCTGTGTGGGAGCTGTCAGCTGGTGAATCCTGTCATATGTAAAGATAGTAAATTCTTTAAGTCCAGAACTAATACCCGCTGGTCTATTTTCTCAAGTGACTATGAAAATCTTTTTTAAAAAGACCTTCCTGTTTTCATAGATGATGTTTTTAGTGAAATGATGAACTCTATTATTTTATAGAGAATAAGTCATGTTTGTTTTTCTTGACTGCTAAAAACATCGCAAGTCATTGAGCTGTGAGAGACTTGCCAAATTTCTTTCCCACTAAGAAAATCACATTTCTTGCATGAATATACCGTGGAACGTGCAGGGTGGGGGTTAAATGGGGGTGTGTTGTTTCTCAAAGGGATTCGTGTACCAGCTTTTCTATGTTATAGCCTGAGTTCTAACCTAAGCATTGATTAACATAAATGGGGGCAATTTTCAAATTCTCTTCATATCCTAGTCCTGAAAAACCAGTTTTGGAAGCCCTTTGATAACAATAGAAAAGTTATTTTAGCCAGGCTTTCCTTTATCATTAGTAGCTCAGCTGACTTGTTTGACTCCTGTTTTTTCCTCTACCATTTCCATTCCTGATACAGAGCTGCAGGATCAAACACAGAATCTTTCGCAGTTTGCAACTAGCAGCTCTGTCCTTTAGAGCATTGTTTCCCACAGCCGACCCAGGCTCTGCATTAAGTTCCAGAGTTTTCATTGTTTCCCATTGGCTGACCAGGTCCTATACCATCTCAGAGAGGTTTAGAGCTCAATTCTCAAAGGTTTACTAAAGAATTTTATACCTTGGCTTTCAAACATTTATAGCAATCAGAGAGCTAAAGTTTAATGTATGGATTATAATTTTATTTTTCATGAAGTGTGATTAAATTTAAAATTGGCTTTCACTTCCACAGTTTATAATGCAGATATAGTCCTTCTGATATTTGCTCTACTCCAGTGTTTGAAGTATTAGAAAAATCAATTTAAGAAAATTGAGGTATGACATCAGTGAAAATTTTAGTGAAAAATTTGGTTGATTCTAAATGTCAGGATAGACAGAGAATGTAGATAAACAGGCCAGAATTTTTATTAAAATTTTAGCTTCATGTAAATCTTAGATACAATTGACATAATTTTCAGTTGGAATGGACATAGGCTCATCTAGTCTAACTCATGAGTTTTCTAGAGGAGGACAACAAAACATATACATGTCAAGCTACTCACCAGGATCAGAGTAACAGAACCAGAATGAGAAGCCAGATCAAATGACATTTGTCTTACTGAATTTCCTCAATGATTTTTCAAATTTCTTTCACATAAAATATCTAGTAGCAATAACTGAGCTTCCTTCTGGCTTTATAAATTGACTATAAATGATATGGAAATGAGAATTTTCTTACCCAGTGATACTTGAAACTGTTATTACAGTATGTATGATATAAATATGACATAATACGGTATATTTTTAATTTGTGGTTTATGGAGTCTTGTTATTTATTATATGAATGGGGTTTTAATCTCAGAAATGGTCAGCCCTTCGGTAGGAAGGTAACGTATATATAGGTTGTAGTACACCAAACTGGGGACATACTCACCTCAACTACCATTTTGTAGGTGCTGCTTCTCTGATTTCCTGTCTTCTCTAAACACTGAAATTTTTTTCTTTTTTAAAAATTTACCTTTTGCCTCTTCACCCATTTCTCCCATCCACCACCTTGACCTCTGGCAACCACTGTTCCACTGTTCTGTGTATTTATGAGTTTTGTTTTATTTTGTTTTTAGATTCCACATATAAATGATGTCATACAGTACTTGCCATTCTCTGTCTAACTCATCTCACTTAGCATAATGTGCTCAATGGCCATCCATGTTGTCACAAATGACATGATAGCCTCCTTTCTCATGGCTTAATAATATTCCATTTCATATATATACCACATCTTTTTTAACCATTAATTTGTTCATAGGCATTTAGGTTGTTGCCATATCTTGGCTATTATGAATAGTGTTGTAATAAACATGGTAGTAAATATATCTTCTATGTAATCCTGTTTTCATTTCCTTAGGGTATATACACAGGAGTGGAATTGATGGATTGTAGGGTAGATCTATTTTTAATTTTTTGAGGACCCTCCATATTGTGTTCCATAGCAGTTGGACCAATTTACATTCCTACCAACAATGCATAAGGGTTCTCTCTTCACCACATCTTTGCCAGCATCTGTTGTCTCTTGTATGCTTGATGTTAGCCATTCTAACAGGTGTGAGGTGATACCTCATTGTAGTTTTGATTTGCATTTCCCTGATGATTAGTAATGTTAAATATCTTTTCATGTACCTGTTGGTGGCCATCTGTATGTCTTTGGAAAAATGTCTATTCAGACTTCTGCTCATTTTTAAATCTGATTGTTTGGGGTGTTTTTTTGTTGTTGTTTGCTATTGATTTGCATGAGTTCTTTATATATTTTGGATATTAGCCACTTATCAGATATATGATTTGTAAGTATTTTTCCCATTCCATAAGTTGCCTTTTTATTTTGTTGATAGCTTCTTTACCTATGCAGAAACTTTTTATTTTGATATAGTCCCACTTGTTATTTTGCTTTTGTTGTTTTTGCTTTTGGTATCAGATTCAAACAACCATAACCAAGACCTAAATCAAGAAGCTTACTGCATACATTTTCTTCTAGGAGTTTTATGGTTTCAAGTCTTACTTTCAAATCTTTGATCAATTTTGAGTTAATTTTTCTATATGGTGTAAGAGAGTGGTCCAGTTTCATTATTTTGTATGTAGCTGTCCAGTTTTCCCAACACCATTTATTGAACAGATTACTTTTCTTTATTGTATATCTTGGCTTTTTTGTCATAAATTAATTGACCAGATATGCATGGGTTTATTTCTGGGCTCTCTATTCTGTTCCATTGCTCTACGTGTCTGTTTTTATGCCAGTACCATACTATTTTAATAACTATAGTTTTGTAATATTGTTTAAAACATTACAAAGTGTGATGCCTCCAGCTTTGTTCTTTATCAAGATTATTTTGGCTATTTGAGGTTTTTTTTTGTGGTACCACACAAATTTTAGGATATTTTTTTCTATTTCTTTGAAAAAATGCTATTGGAATATTTATAGAGATTGCATTGAATCTATATGTTGCTTTGGGTGGTATGGATGTTTAAAAAATATTGATTCTTCCAATTCATGAGCACAGATGTCTTTCCATTTATTTGTGTCTTTTTCAATTCCTTTCATTAATGTCTTATAATTTTCAATATACAGGGCTGTCACCTCCTTGGTTAAATTATTCTTATATATAGAGGGAGCCAAAAAATATATATACACATTTTAAGAAAGGAAAAAAAACTGTATTAAAATTATGCTGATGGTAACCACTTTGAGCACCTTTTATAAATGAGAAGTCAAATGTGACTTGTATTCATCTTTTGTTATCAGTATATATTGAGTATTACAATTTTAGTACAGTTTTTTCCTTTCTTAAAATGTGTATATATTTTTTGGCACCCTCTGTATTTTATTGTTTTTGATGAAGTTGTAAACAGGATTATTTTCTTTACTTCTCCTTCTGACTGTATTTTGTTTATTAGTATATAGAAACACAACAAATTTTTATTTTTGTATCCTAGCACTTTACTGACTTTGTTTATTAGTTCTACCAGTTTTTTTTGAAGGAGTTTTTAGGATTTTCTACGTGTAATGTCACATCCTCTACAAATAGTGACAGTTTTACCTTTTCCTTCTCAATTTGGATGACTTTTATTTCTTTTTGTTGTTTAATTGCTGTGACTAGGACTTCCAATACTATTTTGAATAAAAGTGGGGAGAATGGACATACTTGTCTTATTCCTGGTCTTAGAGGAAAGGCTTTCAGCTTTTCACCTTTGAGTATGAAGTTAAATGTCGGCTTGTCATATATATCCTTTATTATGTTAAGGTACGCTCCCTCTGTACCCACTTTGCTGAGTGGGTGAGATATGGGTGTCAAATTTTGTCAAATGCTCTTCCTGCATCTAATGAGATAATCATGATTTTTGTCCTTCATATTGTTAATGTGGTGTATCACATTGACTGCTTTGCAAATGTTGAGCGATTAAGTTTGCATTTTATGTTAGTTGCTAAACTTTATAGAGATATAAGTCATCTTTTTATTGTGTTCATTAGTTGGAAAAGTGCATTTTATAGCTATCCATTAAAGACAACTGGCTTACTTCTTGACGTGAGAACCAATAGTCCTGAGTGCTCATTGTAATTGTATATTTGAAAGCTCTACGAATCTAAATAATTTATTTTGTGTTTCTAGACCCAATTTGCCTGGACTAAAATGTGATTAAGTTTCCTTTATATGGAACT
The DNA here is from genome assembly GCF_004115265.2 of Rhinolophus ferrumequinum. NCBI lineage: Eukaryota > Metazoa > Chordata > Mammalia > Chiroptera > Rhinolophidae > Rhinolophus > Rhinolophus ferrumequinum. The sequence continues at coordinate 28,328,925 of NC_046287.1, forward strand.
TTCTGTTGGAAAGTGGTGAACTGTAGATCACACTTTTTAAACTGGGATACACACATCCCGAGAGACTGTGGCAGCATTCCAGAAAATGCACAGTAGCCACAAAATAAGCATGGTGTATCTGCATTGAGAGCTAACTTTAGTTAAAATGTTTTGCCCTCCTGAAACTTTCCCTATTCCCCACTTCTTCCCAGTGTTCTCTCTTTTGTCATTAGGTAAAGGGTTGAAAGGAATTTATATAAAAAGAAGTGTAAGAGGCTGGAATCCAGGTAGATGTGGATTTAATATCATGGTCCCACTTTGGCCAACTGTGGTGTGATCATGCTTATTTCACAGCACCAGCTGATAAAAAGAAAATTTAGCATTCTTACTGAAACACACACACACACACACACACACACACAATATATATAATACTATATGACATATATATGTATATGTATACATATATATGTATATATGTGTGTGTGTGTATATATATATATACATATATATATATATATATATATATAAAACTATTTCACAACTGCACAAAGAAATGTAAAACATCAAGAAAAAAATTTTTGCCAGAAAAATGTGGGACTCAGATGAAGAAAACATAAAAGCTCACTGTAAGACATAAAGACTTTCTTGAGTAAAAGCATGTTTGTGTACTGTTCATGTATGGACAGATTGAATTTCATAAATGTCAGCTCTTCCCAAGCCATTAGATAGGATTTGTGCAATTCCAATCAAAAGTTCCAACAGAATATTTCCTTTGAACCAGAGAAAATAATTTTAATTTAATTTTAATTATCTGAAATAACTTTAATTATCTGAAAGAGATGAATGAGTGAAAATAGCTAATAAAATTTCTACAAAGGAAATTAATGAGGGATGCTTACACTATATTAAAATGCATTATTAAAAAAGAATAATTTAAAAAGTTTGTTTCTATTGCAAGAAACTAAAGATAGATTTCTGAAATAGAACAGACAGATATGAATCACATTCTAGGATATATTAGAATTTAATATGTGACAAACAAAGAATCATATATCCATGGGAAAGGGGTTCACTCCATCATTATCAAGGTGAACCCATATGGACTAGAGTTTCCATGTAACAATAAAATATTTTTTAATAATTAGAAGAAAATGTGTAAATATTTAATTAATCTCATTTGTCCAACAAATACTACTCTTTAACTGATTATGTGCCAGATACTGTAATAGGTTTTAAAAATACAACTGTGGAGAAGGTCTTGATTACTGCCCTCAAGATTTACAGTGTGTGTGTGTGTGTGTGTGTGTGTGTGTGCATGCGCACGCATTGTTGAGGGTGGGAAAAGAATATTCAGCCACACAAACAGGCAGTCCGTATGGAGAGGCACTCTTTGCTATTTGGACACGTAGGGCCCTCAATTCAGCTTGGGGATGTGGGGGTAGGGCAGGTTGGGGATGGTGCCACTGCATGCTTCCGGAAAGATATATAATGTATGACTTCAAATAGAAATCTCTCCTAAAAAAGAAATTAAGAGGTGAAGGGAGCTCAGCAATATGAATGTTTTAGGCACAGTGCATAGAGTGAGCACAATAGCCTAAAGGTGATGAAAAGGATGGAGCCCTCAAAGAACTGGAATGACTCACCGTAGCTGAATAAAGCTAGAGTTTGAGTGAGGAATGGGTAATGGGAAGGAATGAGGCTGGAAAGTATGGACTTGTAAACCATATTAACAATTTGGATTTTATCCTGGTAGAAATAGAGCACCATTGAAGAGTTTTAAGCAAAGCGGTGACTACTTTGGCACCAGTGAGAATGGATTAGAAGAAAGTAAATCTAGAGCTGGGAAGCTGTTAAAATAGTAAGATCATGGTAATTTGAATTGGTATCTTGGAAATAAAAAGTAATGCAAGCAAGAGATAGACAGAAGTAGAGTTGTAGGATTTGATGATTGCTTGGATTTTGAGCCAATAAGTTTTCGGACGAGCTACAGGGATTTTTAATGAATGGAAGAGTTCATAAGGGGAAAGACAGAGAATGCTAAATTGAAAGCTGCTGATCAAAAAAAAAAAAAAAAACTCAATTAGACGCTAAACGAAAAACTGGAAAAGCATAAATAAATACTTCTGATAAATAAAAAAAGAAAGCAATAAGAAATTCATAGTAATAATCAATGGATAATTTATAAAATAAGAAATAACCAATAAAATTAGAAAATATGCAATTGAAGCAAAAAAATGATAACACTTTTACCTATGAAATTATTAAAGAGATTAATAAATGATCATTCTAGTGCTGGCAACTATATGGACACATATGCTGCTGGTGATTATAAAGTGACATAAGGTTTATGGAAAGAAATTTGACAGTAGGGGATGAAGAACATTTTAGAAGTTATACCCATTGGCAAGTAATTTCACTTTTAAGGATCCATGCAAAGAAAATAATCAGAGATGTGTTCAATGATTTCGTATGGTTTTGTTGCAAAGGACAGAGGAATTACATTATATTAATAGATACCTAGACCCATAAGTTAAAATATTCTATAGTTGCAGATGAAATAATAATTTAATTATTTTTAAGTGGCATTGAAAAATGTGTACCAGTCGGATCTAATAGGTAAAGTAAAACCCTGAAAGAAAATAACAATGATGGATGAAAGTATCTGATTTTTGTTTTCTTTGTGCTTTCATGTGTTTTCCACATTCTCTGTAATGAATATGTATTACTAATATAGTGAGAAAGATTACATATAAAATTGAGATAAAGAATGGCCACATGACAGAGCTATTGTGAATATGAAATATGATAAGGTAGTTAAGGTAACTCACAGGTTTTGGCTTATAGTTTGTGGTCAAAATTTGGGTTTTCACTCATTTAACAAGTATTTTCAGCTAGAACTGGAACTAGCCTGTGATAGATCATTTTTGTTAGATAGCCTTTTTTATTAATGAATATTAGATCAATGTTTTCTGTAAAATGAAATAGATAACTGTCCCAGAGAGTAGGACACTTTGTGTTAAAACTTGATGTTATCATTCTTCAGAAAAGAGAGATGGTAGAAACAAGGGTGGGTGAGGGCCTTATGTTAAAATCAAGAACCAACAGTAAGAAAAATTTTATAGTTGGTGGTTATCAGACTAAGAAAATTGGTAGCGTATAGACCTCTGGCTATCTAAAAGATTTCATTTGTGCTGTATTCTGAACAGTTTCACCAGCAATAAGCAAGTTTCCCAATGCTAAACTCAGACTGGGAGGCCATGTGCCTAAAGAAATAGCCAATTTGCAACCATAGTAGCAGGCTAAATGAGTCTTTGCCTGATAATTTTTGTATTTCCTTCTACACTGCATATTCAGACTAAACATAGACCATTAATTTAAATGGACTTGTTGACATTTATAATTCATGAAACCCTGTTTATTTTCTCCTTACATAGTATTTCATGTTCTTTTAGGTGACAATCAGTATGATGGTTTGTTTTATTTATCTTTCAGAAAATAATGCTTCCGTTTATTGGTTTATAATTATCAGGCCCCATTTAATTCTTCTATTGAAAATGATTTAACAGAATTTGTCCTTTTCAAATTTCTAGGGAGTTTTCCCTATTACCAATGAATCAAACAACTGAATTGGAATGAAACAGAATGATGGTACTTAGAAATAAGTCCAGTTGGCTGAATTGAAGTTACTAAGGTGTCATTATTCGGATGTTGAGTAGATTAGAAACTCAGGATAACCTCAGTCCCTGAAATAAGTAATTTATTTAATAAACGTTATAAAAATAAGATTTTCCAGCATGTATTTTTTGATACTACAAATTTGAAAGTTTTTTAATCTCTAATACACTCAACAAAAGGCTATTTTTCACAAGGGCATAATTCACAGAGATATATACTGTTGATCCATTTCTAATAACAAGAAATATCTATGTATAAAAATATTGCTTTATGTTCTGGGCAAGATGAAAAAAAGTTCCATTGTAGTAAAATCTCTGTGGAGTTAGAGGCTGATGAAATAGGAGCTTGCACTTTAGCCGTTTTAGATTGGAGTTCCTAGAAATGGTTCTGGGACCACCCAGTGGTTCTGGGGCTATCCATGTCAGTGGGCAGATGGTTACAGAGACAGGGCCAATGGGTTCTAAGGGGAAAAATAAATAGAGCAGATGGGGCTGAGGGAGGTTGTGCAGGAGACGTAGGAGAAACACACATAGATTTATTAAGAAACATTCTATTTTCCCACAATTCTGGTCATTTTCATTAAAAAAAGTTTATCACCTGAAAATAGAATACATTGTAGTTCCCTTTCTCATTTAACTTGTGTCAATGGACAGCATGGGACTAGAAAAGAGTATAAAATATTATCAAGCTCTCTAATAGGGAGATAGATCCAGGGAAGGAGTCTAGTCAGGAATAGTACTAGGCTACTACTCATGGCTTCAGCGTGGCCAGGCAGGGGTGAGGGTCAAGACTTACCTGCCCAGTAAGGGTGGAGGAGTCATTCATTACTGCTGTTCCACCAGCTACTCTCCCATTATTTCCCATCTTGTGAAACACCAAGGCATTTCCCTGAGTGTCTGTGTTGGCCATATCACGTGGTATTTTGAGCAACATATAGTGTCAGGTACTGAAAAGAGCCCCTGGTGCTGCGATCCTATAGATCTAATTATAGTTCCTCGTCCTGCCACTTACTGTGTGACTTTGGACAGAGTATTTAATCTCTCTGAGTTTTGAATTCCTATAATTAAAGATAATAATACTCACCTAGAAAGAATTAAACAACATGCATAAAGCATGTGGCACAATCTAAAGCACATAGTAGAGACTCAACAAGTAATCCCTTTTGCTGAGAACATTGAACAAATAAGCATGTTGCAAGAATACTGTCTTACTAATAAAAGAATCACTAAAATCTTATATTTTGTAGACCATCATGGCCTTTTAAACCTTCTCATCACTCCACAATAGCTTCATAACTGGTAGAAAGAACATTAGGCTTGAGTAACTGAAATATGGAAAAACAATCCCCTGAAGAAACTAGGAGATTTATTTTTCCCTTGAAAGGAGAAGTCCAGAGATAGATTAATCTAGGACTATTGTGGCAGCTCTATGATACTGTCAAGGAACCAGTCTGCTCCTAACTTTGTGCTCTGCCATTCTTAATGTGTGACTTTAGTCTGTGTGGTTCGTCCGTGGCCCCAAGATGGCTGCTCCTACCTTTTGCACGGCATCCCTGTTTCATGGAAAGGGAAGGGTGAAGTGCAAAAGGACACGGGACTTTCATGGCAAAGGCAAAAAGATAAGACCAGGGTATCCCAGAGAAATCAAATGGGTTTGTTGGAAACTATTTCTAGAAAATATATCAAAGACTCTAGGGTGGAGGTAGTGAGGTGCTATATGATATCCAAGGCTAGTGATTGGCAAAGAGAAAGATGTTAAGGGCCAAGAGCCTATTTGGATGTGTTATCTCATTTGATTCTATTTAACGAGGCCTTCTGGAGAATGCCTAGCTACCAACGGCATAAAAATATCAGGCCCTCCAGCAGGATGTTGGATCTGGTTAGAGCCAGCACCAAATATAAGGTAAATAGGAGATACCTGCTTGTCTCTATACAACTCTCTGCAAGAAGTGCTGACAATCTGGAGTCCCAGCATAGAAAAAAATGAAGAGCTTCGAGCTAGAAAGCCTCATGTTGAGTCCCCGCTTTGCCACTCCTCAGCTACTCAAGATGACTCTGTTTCTGCATCTGTAAAATAGGGGTTCTATCACTCTTAAAACGTTGTGGAAACAAAATGAGATAAAGTATAAATTACTATAAAATCATTTGAAGTATTACTATTGTCTGGACTCTCCTTGTTACTCAGCAGAGCCAAAAGGAAGGAGAATTGAAGTTAGGATACCAAGGAAAATCTGAAAAACAACATCCATACAGAATCATACATATGTCATCTTTTAAGGCTGGCTTCTTTCATTTAGCATGTTTCAAGCTTCATCCATGTTGTAATATGTATCAGTACTTCATTCCTTTTTATTGCTGAGTAATATTCCCTTGTATGGATGTACCATTGTTATGAATCCATTCCTTCTGATGGACATTTGGGTTGTTTTTATTTTTTGGCTATTTTGAAAAATGTTGCTATGATCATTCATGTACAAGTTTTTTCTGCGGACGTATGCCCAAGGCCTCTCAGAGAAGACAGCTCTGGGAGGGCTTGTCTGCTACAATGATTCCTTGAGAGGCTGCCCTGGTTCTCCTGCTGCCGGGCACTGGGGGCAGAGGTCCTGGGACTTCCAAAGATTGAAATGGCAAGAGTCAGGCAGACCCCTGCTGTCTGCTTTCCCACTCTCACTCGAATGCCAGGGCACCAGTCTACTCTTGCAAGGACTCATGCTGAGCATTATTTCTGGTTGCTAGGGAAGCAATTGGCTTTGGTTTAGAAGCCAGGTTCTGCTTTTTATCACCTTTGGCATGCTGCATACTCTCCCTGAGCTTCAGGTGTCTTATCTGGGAGGTAAAGGTAATAATAGCCGCCTCGCAGAGTTTATTTGAGGATGAGCAACAATGCCGGTGAGGTAACCTGTTTAGGACAGGCGCTCAACTAATGGGTATTTATGCTATTGGCAATTGCCCTGTGCAGTAGGACAATCGAAGGCAGAAGGGCCCAGGCCAGAGACAGTGTGGCACACAGCTCTTGGAATGACTTAGCTATTTTAGAAATGTTTAAATCACTTTTCCCATCAATACTCTTGGTTTCTTAGGGCTGCCATGACAAAATACTACAGACTGGGTGGCTTAACAGAAATTTGTAGTCTTACAGCCGTGGAGGCTAGAAGTCCAAGGTCGAAGTGTTGCCAGGTTTGGATTCTCCTGAGACCCTCTTCTTGGCTTGCCGATGGCCACCTTCTCTCTGCGGCCTTGTATAGCCCTTTCTCTATGCACATGTAGTGGGTGTCTGTTTGTGTATTCAAATTCCTCCTTTTATAAGGACACCAGTCACATTGGATTAGGGCCCACCCTAACTACCTCATTTAACTTAATCGCTCCTTAAAGATCCTGTCTCCAAACAGTCACCTCCCGAGGTACTGAGGTTAGGGCTACGACACATGAATCTGGGGAGGGAGGGAAACACACGATTCAGCCCAGAACAAGCCCCTCGGGAGCATGTACTGTGCCCCAGACACTGGGAATACAGGAAAGAAAGACTCAGGCCGTACCCACAGGAAACTCAGTCTTTTGGGAGAGACAATAAGCAGATAATTATAAAATGCCTTTTCTCCATTCACCCTGCCCCACGTCTCACAACTAAATTTGCAGGCACTGCAAATGTAATAATAAATAGACATTCAGCAGTTTGACCATCTCAGAATCCCAGTTCAATCAGCTGTGAACTTTCTAGGTCTTCACCGGCTTAGAGGAAAAGAATTTATTAGAGCCCATTTTTAGAAACAGGAAATAGATTAGCCAAGAACTCAGAGAAGCAGGGCCACATGGAGGCGAAATGAACAAGTAATTGAGATTGAAGTTTGCCTTTAAGAGGCTTCTCTACCTCCCTTCCTGCCAAAGTTTTAGGAACCGCCAAACACAGCCAGCCAAGGGCTACCCAGACTCCCTGCTTGCCCAGCGGCCCAAATTCAAGGCTGCTCCATTCCCTCCCCACACCTACCCACACCTCCCCTATGTCTTTGCTCTTTGCTTTCCAAGGTGACAGAGCCATGAAGTTAAGAATTACTGAGCATCAACTGTGTGTTGGGCAACAATTAGACACTTTACATATGTCATCTAATTTGATCCTCAAAACAGTTCAATTTCATCTCCATTTACGGATGAGGGAGCTGAGCTATAACATATCCAACGTGAAACAGTCAGTAAAGAGCATTCGTTAAATGCAGGCCTTTCTAACTTCTGAAAACCTTTAGACTCCCGGCTTTCTTGGTGGAGTGAAGAGCTGCTGGTCTCTGTGAAGATAAAGCCTTGATTGATGGCTCTGGTTGTTAGGTTGGATTCCTTAGAAGCAGGGTCTGTGGGGGTCTCTGACTTCCTGAGGGTATGATTTCAGAAGAAAGGGGAAAGGGAAGCAGGAAGGGGAGTCAGAAAGGAGCTGAGCAGGATGTGCTCTCTGCTGATCTAGCTTCAGCCTGACACCCCGGTGATCTCTGACATACAAATCACCTGCCTACCTTGAGGCAAGAGATTGACTTTTTTCTCCTGAGTCTGTCTGTCAGTCACTGGCTATGGGTTGTGCGGCTCAGGGCAGTTCCCCTGAGGGGGGGCAGCCTGAGCCCCTGGCTCCCGAGCACCAGACTGGTGAAGGGAGTCTGTTCTAGGCCCCCACTTTCCCACTGACTCTATGGCCATTTCACTCTGAAAGAAGACTCCCGGGAAAACAAGGCCTTGCTCCAAAGGAATGTGTCTTTACCACTTCAGATCCTATGACAAGGTATTATAGGAAATATTTTGGCATCAGAAGGTGGGAGATGGGGCCGTTTAGAGACCCTAAGTTATGCCTATAAACTGCTGTCTGATAACTCTACCTTAAGTCCAAATAACATCTACAGTTTAACAAAGTGATTTTTGTGTACATTATCCATTGGCTCATCACAACCACCTCGTGGAGCAGATGGCCGTTTTTATCATCCCCGTCTTACAGTGAGAGTAAGTGGTCCAATTACAGAACTTGGATGTGGTCAAACTGGGCCTAGAACTTACTTCTGATGTGAGATCTAAGACCCCTCCAACATGCCATACACTGTCTGGGTAGATGAACTCTTCAAAAAAAACACCCCACCTGGGGTGACCAGGCATAGCTGCTTGCCCAAGAATTTTCCAGTTTTAAAACTGAAAGTCTCGCACTCAGGGAAACCCAGAGCTGGGGCTGACTTATCCATTAAGCAGAAAAGGACCACAATACCTGTAGGAGCCCATGAAAGGGTTCTGATTTTAATTCCTTTTACCAGCAGAAGAAAAGAATGAATATAACAATAACGAACATATAACAGTGAAACTAGCCTGGATTATTATTCATCTTTATGCTAACACAGTCATAAGTATAATTTTTATGTGTGTGTGTGTGTATGTGTCTAAGGATGAAGCCTACAAAAGCAAAAGTGCACAGGATTCACGAAGGCATAATGCAGCCCTGGACACCCAGTCATTTCCGGGGACTGTGGGTCGCCTTAACCGCTCAACAGTTGAAATATAGTGGTTGATCATGGCTAAGAAACTTTGGACTTTCCCATGCAGAGGTTACCTAAATTCATCAGTGTTTCCCGGATCTGTGATTTCCATGCTTCTGGCTGCGTCCCTTCTAATCACACATTAGTTGCCTGAGTTCACTTCGGCATCCCCGGAGAAGGAGCTGATGCGCCCTTCTGAGGCCACTGCAGATTGTGGGGTCAGTCCCATGTCTCTGTCTCCTTACTGACCCGACCAGACACTTACTCATCTCTCTGTCTCCAACTCCTGGCTCAGTGTCAGGCATATCATAGGTAATCAGTGCATATGGATTGATTGAATAACTGGATTAACTAGTGGCCTGATTCAGCCAATTAATTGCTTGTTCTATAATATTGGGGACACTAAACACTTTGGGCCTTAAGTTTCTTGATTTGTAAAATGAACACATTGGGATAGATGAACTCTCGAGTTCTTGGGGGCACTTTATGTCATGTATTCATTATATAAGTTCCTGTGCCTTTGTCAATGTCATTGAAAAATGTGTCTCATTAGCAACTGAAGAGTCACTAGTAGATTCTTAGAGTCATTGTTGTGTTTTTCCCCACCCCTGTTTTCCTTTCAGATCTGTACTGGAAGGCAGCATGTCTAATTTAACCTTCAGAAAAACGTCTCCCACAGGAAATGGTAATGTAGATGATACTTCCCTTCTCAGAAAACTTAAAAATCTGGGGAAAATAACTTACAGTTCCTAATTATTTTATATAGATATTGAATGCATAGAAGCAACAGTCTAATTTGATTAGCACTGCTAAGTTTAGACTTAAGAAAAATGTAAGAGTGCAACAGCTTTTACTCATGTAATTGCAATTCAAAAATTTTTAACTAAAATCCATAAAAACATCCTGTGTGTGTGTGTGAGAGAGAGAGAGAGAGAGAGAGAGAGAGAGAGAGAGAGACCTTCTGTGTTTCTGGCTCCTGTGAGATCAAAGAAAGAAATTACTTATAATCAAAAGCACCAGGACTTATTGGCTATTATTTCCTAAGTGCTTTTAAAACAGTCCGTGTGTGCTTCTGAGGCATTTTTCTTTTTGAGTAAAATGGCCACCCACTAAACCCTGGCTTGGTTTATCCCAGGCCCTGGTGCCAGATGGGGCCTCATGAGCTGCACGGGCAGTTTCAGTTGGCACCTGAGCAGTCTAACATGTTATCTTTGATGATGGGTGTGGGAGTTGTTCTTTCTTGCTGGCACATCCTACGTTAAAGCAGTGCTAGACTTGCCAGTCTAGAAGACCGATGCTGGCCAATCAGATGTGCCTCTTGAGATTTCTAGGTTAACAAACCCACACCCAACTCCACGCAATGACGTCTCCCAATTTTTCATTTTTCTCTTGATAGATATGAAGAGTACTATGCAGGGGACCACACAGAGACAACAGGCTTTTCTTGACTTGAATAAAAGAAGGACTTTCTTACAGGATAACAGCTGGATAAAGAACTGTTCTGCAGAAGAAAGGTAAGAGGGTATGGAGTGGGTGGATGAGTAGAGAGAGAGAGAGCCATTCTCTGTTTGGGAAGCTAATGGACTGAAAAGAAAATACTTTCCTTCTAAAACACTTTGTTGCCTGGCCTAATTTTTTAAACATAAATTGGTAACATCAGATTTTCAAGGACATTACTACCTGGGGATAAAGGAATACCTACCTTGTGCAATTGTACTTTACATATCAAACATTACTCAATCTCACAACAATTGCACAGGGTAGGTATTCCATCCTGATTTTACACACGAGGCATCTGAGGCTCAGGACATTTAAGTAACTTGTCCAACGGAACGCTGTTGTTAAGTGGTGGAGTTGAGATTTTAACATGACGCATTGTCTTTCCCTTACACCCTGTTTTCGATCAGGAGCACCTTTACCCTCAGGAGATGTTTGGCAAAGTAGGGGGAGACATTTTTAGTTGTCAAAAACAGGGAGCACTCCTACCATCTGGTGGGTAGAGGCCAGCCGTGCTGCTAAACATCCTACAAAGCGCTGACACCTCCGAGAACAAAAGACTATCAAATCCATAATGTCAGTAGCACTGAAGTTCAGAAACCCTGTATTACAAGTACTTACTCTCAATTTACTACTAAACTGTCTATGCATGGTTATTTGAGGAGTACACGAGGTCTGACCATTAAGTTCGCGAACTTCTTGCAATGATGTTCCTAACTTTTTTGATATCAGAGGGATTATTCATTATGAATTTGTACCAACTGGACAAACAGTTAACCATGTTTACTATTTGGAAGTGCTGAAAAGGCTGCGTGAAAAAGACGAGCTGAACTTTCCACCAACAATTCATGGCTCTTACATCACGACAATGCACCAGCTCACGGCACTGTCTGTGAGGGAGTTTTTAGCCAGTAAACAAGTAACACCCTCCCTACTCACCTGATCTGGCCCCCAATGACTTCTTTCTTTACCCAAAGATAAAGGAAATGTTGAAAGGAAGACATTTGATGACATTCAGGACATCAAGGGTAGTATGACAGCTCTGATGGCCATTCCAGAAAAGAGTTCCAATATTGCTTTGAAGGGTGGACTAGGTACTGGCATCAGTGCATAGCTTCCCAAGGGGAGTACTTTGAAGGTGACTATAGTGATATTCAGCAATGAGGTATGGAGCACTTTTTCTAGGGTGAGTTCGCGAACTTAATTGTCCAACCTCATATTTGTAACTGTTAAATAAAAATGTCTATTGATTGCTACTAAATCTTATTATTTTATGGGACTATCGGGGTGTTCAGAGACTCACACTAACTTTTAGAGTCAACACTCTTGGACAACAATCATTTCCTTCTATAAAGCAACAGTTATTGTTTCTGTCAGAGCCTAATATGGCATTTTTATTTTTTCATAGTGGTAGAGTGATATGAAATGTAGATCATAAATTTTGGGTTGCAAATATTTGCACAGATGGGTGAGGATAGAGATGTCTAAGGCAAATTGCAGTTGGCAGGAATGATGGTTTTCTGCCAGGCGTGCCTCCTTAGAAAGACTGAGGGAAGCCAGTTTTGATGGCATGGCAGCTGCGGAATGAAGGGGAAATTGGCTCTGATGCTTCCCCCGCTCCCAATGGCTCAGTTCTGGGCTATGTATTATGATTCTTCTTAAGGTAAAAACACAACTGGTGTTTGCTACTCTCTCATAAGTTTAGGGAAGGGATACCAAAGGAGACGGAAAAGTTCTCTTGGGATTTTTGAGGGTGTATATTTGCTGCAATTTTTCCAGTTTCACTGTTCTTCTTTCTTTTTAATTATCTATTACAGTTCTTTTATAGCTTTATTATAAATGGTTTCAGAGTGTTGAGTATTGTTAGTAGAGCAGAATCAGGAGAAATGTGGTACTTCAGGTTTGGTTGGGTTGACATGGAAAAGGTTCAGGTACTTACTCTCTGCCTTGGCGTAAGGCCACAGGCTGTACTACATGTTTTGACATTTCCTAAAATTGCCTGTGCTTTCAGGTCTGCTGTACAAAATAAGAGGGGCATAGCTTTGGGATTTTATGTTTGAAGGTCTTTTACAGTGTTGCCCAATTAGAAAAGCAATGGTTTGAAATAAAAAGATCTAGGTCCTACACTCACCTCTGTCACTTGCTAATCTTTTGCCCTTAGGAAAGCCACACAATCCCTGATCAATTTACTCATTTGTAATTGGATATGACAGTGTCTTCCCTGCCTAATTCATAGGGTTATTTTAAAGACCAAACAAAGCAAACTACATATTTTCATGGTTCAAAAATGAGCTAAGTCTCCTGTGAATGATCAATTTCCATAACCACAAATATTGGTAATTATTTTCCTACTTTTTGTCAAGGAAAAAAATCAAGTCCATAAAATGAAAATGTCCACACATAACGGGCTTAATTAAATGTAGAGCCTTTTTGTAGAAAACTTCTGCATTCCTACAGAAGAGAACTCTTCTAATTTACACAAAGTAGGTGGCTTCATGTTCCCACACATGGAAGAAACAAAACAAAACAACAAACACTTTTTCTATTATTGAATCACATGGAAATCTCAGTGGATAAATTAGAATAATGATCATCTGTACTGACAAACTTGTTTTTTTCACCACGTTTTCAGTAGTGACGGGTTAAAATAAATAGTTGTGTTTTTATTTCTGAAGTAAACTGGATTAACCATGCCAAAAATTGTGAGCTCTTTCTCTTTTATTCAGTGCTTACTAAATACTGGGGTAACCTTTCATGTGACTTAATTTTGTTCTTTCTCTGCAGAGATGAAAATTATGGTAGGGTGGTGCTCAGCCGACATAACTCCCATGATGCGTTAGACAGGTGAGTGTTTCAAACAAATTACATCATTAGCAGAAACACAAAGACGGTAGTTTTTGAAAAGACTTGTTCAAGACAGGCTGGATGTTTGTGGCTACCCTCAGGCTTTTGCTGATGTGCTGGGCACGTGAATGAGACTCTGTGATGTTATCATTAGGTGTTTCCACAGGGCAAACTGTGCTTCTGCATCTCCATGCCTTCTAGCTCGTAGGCATAGAACCACCAATCCTCTACCCCCATCCCCCCACCTTGGGAAAGGGAAAGAGTTCTCACAGAAACATGACCAGATAAAATATCTCCGGACCTTAAGGAAAGGAATCTGAAAATATAGACATATAAGCTCCAGAGTTCACTTGCTTTCTGGGAGAGTACACTTTTTAGAAACTTCTAGAAGACCAATACGTGATACTCAGTAACAACTACACTGACTGACAAAGACAGGAAATTTCCTAATGACAAAGTAGGATAATTTAGACAAAGCCAGTAATCCCAATGATGGAAATAATCGAAGACTGATCAAATAAATAGATAATAGTCTTGCCAAAACCACATTTGCACTCACACACATGCAAACAACCACACCCATCAGAAGCACCCAATTATTTATCAGACACAAGTTTTATCTGGTCCAGTAGCCTGTGTGTCACCAAGAGGTACTTAGTAAAGGAGTGTGATTGTCTTTTATGGTGTGGTCTTTAAAAAGTGAAGTAGTCGCCTTGGATGTTCCTATTCTGGAAACTTTTATTTGGGAATTTTTCTAAATCCTTTTAAACCTGTTCATAATTTTAACCTGTTCTAAGGGTACTGGGCTTGAAGTCCTTATACAAAGCACCTGCTGGGTTTCCTGGTTCCCGGCCTTAGTTCATCTGACTGACTGACTGTGATTTGGCAGATTCTACCTGTACCTTCTCCTTTGTCTTCCTGATTTGGAAGATCACAGCCTTGTTCTCAGTTGCCCTCATTATCACCAAACAAAGGGAGCCTGATCGTTTGAATCCAGCCACCCATGGAAATCGCTCCCTCCATGTTATTTGCCTTGCTGTAGAACTATTAAAGAACAAACATAATGTGTTTCCCCAGAAATAAGACCTAACCGGAAAATAAGCCCTAGCGTGATTTTTCAGGATGACATTCCCTGAACATAAGCCCTAATGCGTTTTTTGGAGCAAAACTTAATATAAGACCCGACCTTATTTTCGGGGAAACATGGTACTTGTTTTGAAGTGTGACTGGGAAAACTAAGCTTCGTGTTCTCAGTGTGTTTTAGGATAACAAAAAATTAATGCCTTCTGTGCTTATTTTATATACATGAAACTATACTGGTTTCCTGAACCGTTCCAGTTGGTGGACAGCAATTTGGCTAAAACAGCACACTGAGCTTTTATTGTCAATAACAAAAATCTTAAATCTGAGACATTTTCCATTTGACCTACAACCAGTGTCTCAAACTACATTTTCGTAAAAGCGTAGATTATATTTTTCCTTGCACTTGCTAATGTGGATGCCCACGTGATGCTTTTCTGCCTTTTGCAGAGGCGGTATCCACTTTGGTGTTCACTCAACACCACTTTGGGGCACCTACAACGTGCTGACATTGTGCCAGGTGCTGGGAATACAAAGATACATAAGACACCACCTTTGACCTTGAGGAACTCTCATGGGAAAAGATGGATCCATAAACTAAAATACTAAATAAAATTGACCATGGAAAGTGCTCTTGTAGAACTCTGTGTGAGTGCTGTGGGAATAGAGAGGAGGAAGAGACTAACTCTGCATGAATACATTGGAGATCTCACCGAGGAAGTAGTTATTCGAGATGGTACTGCTTGAAGGAGGAGGAGGAAAGTGTTCCAAGTAGGAAGGGGTGGCTGATGTGCACGTGGCACAGAAAGAAGTGTTTCTGGCAGGAGTGACCATGTGTGCAAAGAGCTCCTCATGAGCAGAGACTGAACATAAAGGAAAAGGAAAGCAAACAATATGTTCTCATCACCCTAGATAACAAGTTTCATAGTATCGCAAACCAGGGAATTTTAGTGTGTATTTCTCTGCCAAATCACTAAAGCATGTCAAATAAGCCTGACAGCACAAATCGTACCTGCAGAGAGGCCTGCTGTGAGCCAGACGCTGTTGTAAGTTCTGGAAACAAAACAAAATCCCTGCTTTCATAGGACTTGCATCCTAGTTGAAGGTGAAGGACGAAAAGATAGACTAAAAAGAAATGAACACGGTATAATATATTGTGTTATGGTAAGTGGCTGGAAGAATAAAGCCAGCTATGAGATGTAGTGTGATCATGTATGAGAAGGGGCTGTTTCATGGCAGGGGGTCAGAGAGCCCCACGATGGTGAACTGTATACCATGATTTCACTCTCAACATCCTTAAAAACTTGAGGAATTGCATTAGTCAATTTTCTTTACTTTTTGTCTGGCCTGAACTGACACTGTTCCCTCTACCACTGTTTGAAAATGTTTCCATCAATTTATTCTCCCAGTTCCAGATCTCACTGCACCTCACCCATAAAGGCCCTTCTGATCTCTATCTCTGGAAATAAGCTTTCTTAATTTAGCACTTCCTTGCACTTTACTTGGTCCTCTTTTCTGACAGTGACCACTTCGAATGTGCACATTTCATTTGTCCCTCTAGCTCTGTGTGTGTTGGGTCCACAGTTATTTCATTTTTTGTTTTCTCGTAGTCATCAGCCCAGAGCATTGTATATTATCTCCAAATATTTGCTTAATAAAAATATGCGACAGCAAGTTAAAATTAAATCTTAAATATACTGTTTTAGTTCTTTTCTCTGATTTAATACCTTTGATCTGTCAGCTTCAAATGATGTGTTCATATGCGAACACAGTAGATCGTGGTATCATTCTCTGAAGAGCTTGCTTTCCTTGTATCACAGGGTTATAAAGGCATTAAACAGGACTCTTTTTTCTGATTGATCATTCTGATCAAGGTATTTCCACTGCTTTGATGATCTTAATTCCTACTGTTGAGCCTTCTAGCCTCTCTTCCCTTATTTTCTTTTCTACCCTTTCCATTTTTTTTCCTGTTTATCTGTCTTTTTCAACTCTCTCTGCCTTCTGTCTCTCCTCTACCTACTTCTCCCTATCTCTTCTCCCTTTTCCTCTCCTTCCGACATCTATCTGTTCTTTCTTCTCCCATTTTCTTCTTTTCATTTATTTCCAGCTTTTCCTGTTTCTCTCCTTCCTTTCTTCCCTCTCCCTGTCTCCCCTCTGCCAGCAAGTTCTCCTCTTTCAACCCTGTCCACGGTGCTGAACTTTAAATAAAGCAATTTGTAGTTAGCCTGTTGTGCTGGCTTATGATGCTGCTGAAACTCTGTCCATGAAACAGCTGACTTTAAGGGATCAAGTTCCTATTATGTAAAAATCAACAACACTGACAAGAGTACATATTAGTAGTTAGCCATCTTGCATGTTGAGTTGTTTCTTTTATGTATCCGTATCCCCAAATTGAGTATGTTACATTCTAGCTAGAAATAAGTGGACTTAGAAAAGAATTCCTTTATTAGTG
Organism: Rhinolophus ferrumequinum; assembly: GCF_004115265.2. Taxonomy (NCBI): domain Eukaryota; kingdom Metazoa; phylum Chordata; class Mammalia; order Chiroptera; family Rhinolophidae; genus Rhinolophus; species Rhinolophus ferrumequinum. The sequence continues at coordinate 28,345,949 of NC_046287.1, forward strand.
GAAGAATTTGAGTTTGCCATAAGTTGTTCTATCCAAGTCAAAACCTTGGACGATTTGGATACTCTAAATATGTCTTTTCTTGGTAATATATACATCTTGTACTGAATAGTCCAAAACTTTATCAAATGCATGATAGGATTTTTTAAAACTATTTTTTATATTTTATTTGATCTTTCTGTAATTATGTTTTGCTACAGGAAAACAAATGAGATACGTGAGCTGAAAGCCACAATTAGTCGGTACAGATCTGATGACACTTTGGACAGGTAAGGTGTTTTTGAACTATGTAAGCAGAATGCATAACCTATATTAAATCCCATTTCTTATAAAGCATGAGATATTGAAATGTTTACCAAGGTAAGCTTTGAACCATGATATTTTATCCCCAGGGACAGAAGGGCTATAAGGATTAAATTATCTTCTTCAATACTCACAAAATCTTGACTCAATAGCACTATTTTCCTAAAATCCTGCTAATAGTAGATAGAAAAAATTCTGAAGAAACTGGTTTTTGTATAGGTAGGGGTGGGCTCAGTTGGAATCAGTTCCATTTAAAATGGAGAATATAGATATTTTTGTGAATACAAAGAGTCAGTCCCTATTCTAACATTTGGTCTTTCCATCCTGATGTAACTTCTCTGCAACTACTTTATGGAGAGACTGTAAATTTTAATAACACAACAGTTTTGATCCACTCTAGGATAAAGACATTTGCTCTTTACTTTAGAAAGTAAAACTCTCTTTCAGGACTGGAGTCATCGTATGGCTTACAGAATGAGTCCATTATGCTGTTAGTCCACTCTTACACAGAGGGAAAGGGCTCATCTCTATAGAGAAGATTGAGAAAGTCTATTCAGGTTGAGGTGTAAATGCTACAGATCACATTTCAATCTTATATTTAGTAGACATGCTTAATAAGCATAAGAAAAGAGCAAAGTTAACATCTTTAACTGGAATCTAAGCACGATGGACACCTGAGGCCATTGATAGTTGAGGTCACTCCATGAAGCTAAACATGTGCTGCTATTGTCAACAAAAATGTCACCTGCTGCATTTTAAGCAGATATGCTGAAACTTATGGCATCTCGTAGATTCTGTATGCTGACCATGCCAGTGTTAATCAATGGAGCACATGAATGTACTTTACTCAGAGGTTTTCAGAGTCAGGATCCCGAAAGGAGGATGATCATCACTGGTATCCCTAAGGAGTTGACTTCTCTCTTGTAATGAAGAGCCGTGGCAAAGATGAGTTTGTACGAGACTGTATATGTACGAGATCTCATCTCCACAGCACTGAGTGGAGAGAGGAGTCAAAATACCTCTGTCCACTCACGTGGGCCTTGCAGGATGTCCTATTGCACCATGAATTGAAGAAGGAAACCCTTCTAGGAATGAATTTGAAAGTGAGATATTTATGCCTCAAGCAAGCTAAGTATGTGGCAGTCTTTGCAGGCTGTGTATCTAAAAGTTTATATCGGGCCAGTCAAGAGAGCCTTGGGATGTTAGCCACAGACTAGACCAGACTTTACAGGCAAACTAGCTGACTCACCCTCAGCTTCAGCTGCAAATGAGAATCACTGTGAGAGCTTCAAAACATGACTGATAACTTGTTCCCACCACCTCTCATCCCCCAGATTCTGATTTAATTAGTCTGAGGTGGAATCCAGACATTTTTTAAAGCTTATAAAGTGATTCTAATGTGAATTAAGAACCACCAATTAGTCCCCAAATTAAGAACTACCAATTAGCCCCAAACCTTCATTTTATACTTTAGACAATGAAGCCAAAGATCACCTACTTTATTTACAAAGAGGTTCAGTGACATGTTTGGGAGAAATATGCTGGTCAGCTCCTTCCCCAGGCAGTTCTGTCTCCCAACAGAAAGCTATGTCTCTCAAAGTGTGGAAACAAATGTAAGGGAGAGGACACAGGGGTCAGTAAGGAAAGGCTAAAGGCTAGTCCTGTTAGCAGGAGTTGGACTCCACAATGCAGGCCACTCCAAATGCAAGATGTGAAAACATTTTAGGAGGAAGATGATCAAATATATCTGGTGCATGAGTGTATGTGCATTTCAATAATGATGTATTTATTTTAAATGAGTGTGAGAAAAGTACTGAGTTTATATTTGAAGGGTTCCCTTTAAAAATGGACATAGGTAGGTACAGATATGAGGTGTTCTAAAGAAACATAAGTGAATAATAGTGTAGCGTATTACATGGCCCAAATCCTGAAGGTGGTTTAATGACTAATTTGGAAAACCTAGGTTAGGGTGACCTCTAGTGTTCTGTTGTGGAAGTGTACGTTTTCCTTCGGTTCTTTTGACAATACCGCCCATTACACTGGGTATTTCCCGTCTCCAAGACTGATTCCAATTTAAACAACTTATTTCATATCACAAGCTGGCAGTACCTTAATTTCCAAGAGAAGCACAAAGTTCATCACTGTAAGTAATAATAAGAAATTGACGTAAATTGGAATGGTGGTTTCCTATTATTCATAGGCCGATCCCCCTAGTGGAAGTGAAGAATAATAACTAAAGGAAGACTTGACCTAATACATGAGTGGTGGGACAAGCGCTCTATAGAATAGGGCCCTACTGGAAAGACTGGAGATAGACTACTTCCTAGTTGCACAGCCAAGAGAAAGTCATCTACCTTCTCTGAGATTCCATTTTTTTCCATCTTTGAAATGAAAATAATTATGCCTACGTTGTAGGGATGTTCCAAAGAGTAGAGGAAAATGTATAAAATGAGAAGCAAAGAGTAGTAGGTACCTATTTTTTATTATTACATGCAGTTCTGCCCACAAAGGTTCACACTGTAGAATTTTGATTCAATTCATTTGACTTTAACCTCAGAACTCACCTTTATTTAAATCTTGAGGATGTTTGATATTAAGGTTCTGTTTGCTTTAGACCGATTGTTGCTTTCAGTGTTACAGAGTACCAGTTTCCCAAGATTATTTTTATTTTCTATGAAGGTCTCATAGACACCTATAAAATAAAGTCTGAGTAGAGTTTCTAAGAAACATTTACGATTTAAGTTATCTGTCATCTTACTTGTGGTATTCACAGAGGTTTACTGCAGAGCCCTTTAAATATAAACATATCGGAGGCTCAGTAGTAGTGCGGGGGATATGTTCATAGTCTTTTGGCCTGGTGACCACTTTAGATAAGAGTATTTTTCATCCATAGATTCTAAACCTCTGCACAAGCTGATGTCTGTATTGTGAGCAGTCTGTTGAGAATATGGAGCTCTGGAGGATGCCAGCCTTCCTTTTTGCATTCAAGAGTTATCAGTTTATAGTATTATTTACCACAAACAGAAACTGTGTTTGGAATTGACTCATAAAATTTTAATGTTGTTTACCAAATGTTTTAGTTACACATGTCAAAATGACATCTCGGAATTAAAATTATTTTAAACTTATGAAAATAATGTCACATTTTTTCCCAATAACTTTTTTTTTTTTTTTTAGAGTGAGGCAATTTAGTGTCCATCTTCCCAGGAATAGTTTATATAAAGGCCTGTAATAAAGTTGATGGTAAAAGTGAAAGTTTAGAGAAAGTTGTAGCAGACTCATAGAGTGGGATGAACAGGAGAGTCTTGCTGACCTTTTGTTTTCCTGACCCTAATTTTGCTACATCCTAGTTTTGTGCAAGCCTGAAAAATCCTCCAGAAGACCGCCTCATGTCTCAGAAAGAACTTTTCTATCTGGTGTAAGTGAGGGAAGAAAAGGAACAGGAGCTGCAATTATGAAATCCTGCCATGGGCATGGAGATACCAGGATTCCTAATTTGTCGTTTCTGACCCATGGGACAAAAAACACCCCTTTTGCAGACTTTCCCTCCTTGAAGAGACCAGAGATTAGAGAGATGAACCCCTCTGATGGCCAGTAGGCCTTATTAACAAAATGTGTTAGTCAAAGTAAATTAATTTGCTAGGGTAGAATAAGTTCCTTCTCTTGCTCCCACAGCACTGGGGTTCAGTACAATAGATGACTGCTTGCTTTCATCAGACTCCAATGTGATTAGCTGGAAGAGTAGGGAACATCTTTGCTCCATGAAATAACTCAGGGACCTAAGTTCTTTCCATGTTTTAATGCTGTCACCTTCAATCCTTCGGCACCAAAACCCTAGTGGAAAATAAGAAAAATAAGAAAGAGAAAATAAGAAAAATAAGAAAATAAGAAAGAGCACTGAGGATCATGCAAGTAGTTTCAGGATGAGTCTGGAAGTGGCAGACAACATTTCTGCCCGCATTTTTTAGAGTTCAATCACATGGTCTAACTTAATTGCAATGAACATTGAGAAATGTGGTCTTCCTGTGTGCTCAAAAGGAAAATAAAATGAGTTTGCAATTGTCAAATGAGTTTGGCAAACACATAGCATTGTCTATGCCACAAAACATTAAAAAAAGAAAAAAAAGTATGTCTTCTATTGATATATTTTCCCAACCTAGGAAGTACTGTCATTGGTTGTATATATTATTAAACAATAAGTGATATAAAATAGTTAATATGTTAAATGTCCAATGAGTCAGAAAGGTTAGTTGAAACGCATAAACTTTAAAAATTCCAACTCTATCAAAATACTCTTATAAATAGATTTTGTCACAAGTGACTTATTTATTGTAAATTTTCTAAAATGTAACATCTGGGAAACATTTCTTTTTAGTAGAAAAAAGTTACATTGTGAGGGTATTCTAGCACAAAAGAGGTCTAAAAAACAGTTTAATAATATAATGTTTATGCAGACTTTTGTCTTCTTTCGTTATAAAGGATCTCAGACAGACATGATGCCGCTCAAACGTATAAGGCCAAAACCTTGGATAACCAACTAACCAATAGGTACCAGTATTTACTAACTTTGGGGAAAACTCAAGTACAATATTTTTCTAAGCATTATTTATTTACTCACAATTGTTTGAACCTACTTAATATCTTTCTGTAGATTCTTATTCTCATTTTTTTTTTAAACACAAAAAGTCTGGAGTAAAAACTTTTATTCCTGCTGATGGTTAGAGAAAAAATAAACTCTTGCTGCATGACTTAAAAATCAAAAGAGCTCATGAGGGGTGTAAATATGTAATCATTATGTTGTTTTGTACACCTGAAACGAATGAAAAAGAAATCAAGAGAGCTCATTGCTTCAAGCCATTATTCTTATCACGTTTATGTTTCTGTTTAAGTTATCCTGATGGAAAGATTATGAAATACATGTAAATGTCAATTTTTCGTTCTTATTGCTAAAGAAAATTACTGACCTCAACAAATAAAAACATTGGGTTTAAAAGATGCTAAATTTTCTGAAAGAAAACAATTGTTTTTGCAATCTAGTACAAGATGCAAAAAGATCATGAAATCACCTTACCAAATTTATTCAAATACTGATGTTTTCTTTTACTTTCTCTCAAATAATGTCTAACCCTGAATAATAATAATAACTCTAAATTCACAGATAATTGCAAATAGATGTAAGTATTAATTCTTCGTTTTCTCAGACTTTTGCCTTTTATTTTTCTTTCCAGATACATGCCTGCATTTAGATCACCAGAAGCAAGAAAAACGTATGTACTTTTCTAACTGAAGCTACATTTTAAGAATAAAGTATATCTCTTCATATGTGTTCAAGAAAAACCAGGATATACCGCCCTCAGGCCCAAGTTTCATTGTAATGTAGCCACATCCCTATTGTGTGAGCAGAGTTAAATACTAGAAAGACTAAAATGGTCTGCAAAGCTTCCAATATTTACTACGTGGACTTTAACAGAAAAGTTTGCCAACCTCTGCTCTAATCAAACACCAAAGCTTAATTCAATTTTTTTTGTTGTTTTCAAATCCGTATTACGCATGCCTCCCGAGATACCCATCACATCTACAACTCAATTGAGTCATGATTATCATGGGTTTGTTAACAATCTATTTAGATGAAATATATTTTCCCTGGAATGTACTACTGGCCGTTATAAACTCCCCATACTAGGTAGAGTTTGAAAACTTAATTAGTCTTTAAATTTGTATTTACAAATAAAGTAATTTTCACTGGACCACACCTCTCAGGAGTTGAAACAGGCCTGGATCACTTGCATTTTTCTGAGGGTCTGTGTATATCAATAACTGCTAAATAGATATTAAAAATGGTGTGGTTTTTAAATGTTTTCTTAAACTAGCTAGTGCTTTCAATGCAAAAACATTGCAATCTAATTCTTTTTGTTCCAATATAATTACAGGATTTTTATATATATATATATATATATATATATATATATATATATATATATATATATATATATACCTTTGTATATATATATATGTGTATATATATATATATATATATATATATATATATATATATATACACATATACCTATACCTCCATAGCACACCCAAATCGATCGGTCTGGATTTCAGACACACAGTTAAGGTCACATGATGAATATGTCTTCATTCAGTTCCCTCAGATTTAGTTACTTAGATGAGAGCCTGTCAATTTATAAAGTGCATAAACTGAGGAAGAACTCTTTTTGTTGTCCTGTTTTCAAGTGAATCATTTTGTGGCAGACAGAGAGCAGGTGACAATGTGAGGAGATTATAAGACCTTTAAAAGTGGGATAGAATGAAAACATTTCAGGAATGTGATGATTTGTTCTTGTGATTATATAGGCAACCTGGAAGTTTTTTCAGCACAAGCGCCACCAGCACCCCAGCTTACACCTCTGCTACAAGCCCTGTAAAGAAAAAGAGGTACGGCGGGCTTGTTGCATCTGCCTCTTGCCAATATTCTGTCAAGGATTGTTCTTTATTAATTTCTGAACCAAATAATCTACCAAGGACCCCATGCCCTTCCGCCTTGTTCCCTCCTCCCTTCCCAGGGACCCAGCGTCTAGTGGTTTCTGTTGTCCTCAAATGTTGGTCTTCTTTCCCCCAATCTCCTTTCCAAATATGCAGACTTTTCTCCAGTTCTCTTAGGTTCTTGAATATCTAGGTAATGTTATTGATGATAGAGACAAGACATTAAAAGATCAACTATTTCAGGGATCATCTTTTGACACAATCCGACGATAGCAAATGCCTTACCCTAAAATCGTGACTGTGGTGTGGCCATCTGTCGCCATGCTTCTGCGACTAGCCTTCCCGGTGGTCACCTCCCGTGCACTGTGGATTGGGCTGATCCTACTTCCAACCTATAGAGTCACAGGCCCTATTCCAAGACATGGATCTGCCTCCTGCTCCAAGTTCCCCTGTGTGGCCTCCCACATTCTGTCTGTGCTGAGTTCTGTGTACCTAGGAGGCATGGAGAAGTCCTGGACACATGGTGGCAGAATATTCTTCATGAGACAGAATGGGATGGTGAAAACACTTTTTGCCTCTTGAGGAGAACACAGTGCTACTGAATCATGATGCTAATGAAATGCAAGCATTTGGGAACCTCAGTGATTTTCACACTCATTTTCTTTGCCTGCACCTAGGACCACACTTGGTATAGGATAGGTGCTCAGTGTTTGTTGATGGATAGGCCTCCTAGAGAGAAATGGCTGATACCATTTTTCCTGTAGTTGGAATTCTGCTTGTACCTGCAGAGTCTCAGAAAATGTGATAATCTTTCTCTTAGACCCAAATTTCATACGCCCTGACCCTTTGTTTGGAACAGATTCCTAAAATCAGAGGGAAAATTTCAGGTCAGTTAATTCTGTCTCCTTTCCAGTGCAACATTTCCCTGATAGTTTAGGCATAGTTCAGGACCACTGGAGCCAGCAGCACGACTCCCACTTCTTTGCCTAGCTCTCTTGAGGAACATCTACTACTTATACAGAGGTGAAATCTGCTTTCATCTATCCCATCTCATCTTAGTTCAATCCTGCGGTGCCTCAAAAAATACAGGCTGCTTTAAGAAATTTTGTTTTGTTTTTAGTACTCTGGGTATAAGGACACCAGAAATACTTAGAGAACAGGTTTTTCTCTTCGGAGTGAAACTGCTCTGCTTCCAGACTAAGGTTCTTTTTAAAGGCACTGGATGTACAGGGGTTATAAAGAAAGAGGGAGAATCTACCAATCCTGAAATTTCTGAAGGTTCAGATGTCAGTGCTGGCTGCAGACCTGAACATAGTTTCTTGTTCCCTTTTCATGTTGTGCTACGTACTTTCCTAGCTCCCATTTTCTTCTTCGAGAAGACAAAATGTAGTCTCTGAGTTCAGGTTGGTAAGAACAAGCTGAGTCAATTTAACCATGCTTTCCTTTTCTAAAAGGTAGGCTGGCTATTGTTTTTCCACTGTAAATACCAGAAAATCTTGATCCTCCCCACTCCGAACGCATACTTTTGCTAAAACTTTGAAGCCATCTTTCTTCCTTCGTGGAAAATCAATTATTTTACTCAGTCGCTTTTGTTGCCTAAGTCAAAAGTCTTGACAAAATGGAATATTATTCTACTTTGCAGCACATCTTTTTGTCAGACACTTGGCTTCATTTTTCTCCTGATGGGTATTTTTAAAATGCTCATGATTATTGGACAATAAAAGAAAATTCTCGTTGTTCTAAGTCTTTCTTTTATTTTTCTTTTTTCTTTTCTTTTTTTACTTGACCTCATGACAAATAGATATATGCATATCTATATATACATTTCTCTATCTTTATCTCTATATAGATAAGTTAAATCACAGATAAGTTGTATCATATCTCTATAGAGATAGAGATAGAGATAGATGTATACCTACTTAAGTGTTTTGAAGAGGGTGAAGGAAACAGACAGGACTTTGAAAGGAAACACAGATGTATAATTGGCTCTCTTGCACTCCTTTCAGTGACCCAACACTGAAAACTTCTAATGTACACGTGTGGTCTTGGAGTCTCCACTGTGATTTATTTTTTACACTTTCAACTTGCTTTTACAGCAGAATTTATTTATTTGTTTATTTAATTAATTATTTGTTTATTTTTTTATAGTTGACATGCAATGTTATATTAGTTTCAGGTGTACAACATAGTGATTAGACATTATATACCTTACAAAGTGATCACCACACTACGGCTATTATCACTTACAATATTATTGACTATATTCCGTATGCTGTACTTTACAAACCTGTGATTAATTTTATAACTGGCAGCTGGTACTTCTTAATCCCCTTCATTTTTTCACCCATTCCTCCACCCCTCTACCCTCTGGCAACTATCAGTTTGGTCTCTGTATCTATGAGTTTGTTTCTGTGTTGTTTTGTTTGTTCATTTGTTTTGTATTTTAGATTCCACAGATAAGTTAAATCATATGGTATTTGTCTTTCTCTGATTTATTTTACTTAGCATAATACCCTCTAGGTCCATCCACGTTGTTGCAGATGGTAAGATTTCATTCTTTTTTATGGCTGAGTAACAGTCCATTATATATATGTGCCACATTCTCTTTATCCATTTGTCTACTGATGGACACCTAGGTTGCTTCCATATCTTGGCTGTTGTAAATAATGCTGCAATGAACATAGGAGTTTGAATTAGTGTTTTCAGTTTCTTCAGATAAATACCTGTAGGTGGGATTGCAGGCTCATATGGTAGTTCTATTTTTAATTTTTTGAGAAATCTCTATACTGTCTTTCATAGTGGTTGCACCATTTTACATTTCCACCAACAGTGCACACGGGGGCATCTTGGGAGGGGCTCTGGTGCTGGCTGAGGCCAGCTACCATTTGTGCCGGTCTTGAGGCTGCTTGATATGAGCTGCAGTGCAGGCCAAGGATGGCTGTACTTAGATGGAGCTAGATGGTGTTTGGGAAAGACTGCAGTGTGAGCAGAGGCTGGCTGATGCTTATGTAGAGGGCCTGGAGCCTTTGGAAGAGGCTCTGGCTGGTGACTGAGTTGGGTGGAACAAGGTCTCAAGGAAACACTGGGGTGGGGCAAAAGGTGTTAGAAAGGCTAATCGAGAGTGACAGATTTTTCACCTGCCTGTGCAGGGCCAGCTCGGTGGGAAGAGAACTCAATAAAGGAAAAATGGTACTTGCCAGCACTTCCATCCCTTGAGAGAATTTCCGAAAATCCTTGCTCTTGCCCTAAAGTCAGTCAATTTGATTCTTCTCCTATAATTCCCAGACACTTCTTGAACTACTGCCTCTGTACTGGACTTAGAGCAAGAGAGTTTGTTCATTAGGCTTCTAAGGCCAACGTCTCAGTCTCCAACAACCTTTTTTCTCTCGGACATAATCCCTGCCAGATGTTATGGGGACTCCCTTTCCCAGCACACATACCCTGGGCTGGGCAGCCTAGTTTGGGGTTCAGACCCCTTGCTCCTCAGGAGAGACCCCTACAGCCAGGGTATTCCTCCTATTTATTGATTGCCCCACCGTGGGTGTGGGACCTGCCTGGACCTTGTTTTTGCCCCCCGACCTGTCTTGACATGGCTTCTTCTTTATATCTTTTGTTATCTGAATTCTATCCAGCTAGTCTTCAGATGGTTCTCAGTAATGGTTGTTCCATAATTTAGTTGTAATTTTGATGTGTTTGTGGGAGGAGGAGAGCTCAGAGTTTCCCTACTCTGCCATCTTGACTCTGTCTCATGCTTCAAAAATTTAAATCCAACTCTCCTGTCCTTCTTATCCTAGCCTTTTCTTCTCTATGCTATGTCATTCTCCTCTGAACACCTTCAGTTTGGTCTGTATCTTAGATAACCCTTGGTTATCTCTACCAATTAAAATTATGCCCTAGTAATAAGAAGGCATCTTTCTAATTGGATATATATGTATTAGTGTATAAACATATACATATATAAAATTGAGGTTAGCATTGCTGTGGTGTTTATTTATGTTTTCATTATCATAACTTGTCAGAGTTTTCTATCACACAGTTTTTTAAAGCCATATGTTGAGTAGAGCATAAGATTATTATTATTTTTATTATGAAACATTTCAGATATGCAGAAAAACAGAAAAGGAGGTATTTTTATGATAAACACCCATGAACCTACTATCTAGATTTAACAAATGTTACTACTTTCCCGATTTCCTTTAGATTTCTTTTAAAGAAATGTTCACAATGTTTAATGTTAAAGGAAATGGGAAAAGGAGTTTCCTTAGGAGAGCAGATAGCCTGGAGTATAGGACAGTTACTTTCTACTGCATTTATGAAATAGCTTTTATTTGATTTCTCAGGCCTTGTAGAAAAGTCATCTCCTTGCCTTTCTTACTGTCAAATTATTTTCAGCTTTTCCTGTAGATATGTGGGTGGGATCCGGCCTTTTAAGGACCGTGTTTATAACTGATGTCATTTCTTCACAGACAGTCCTGGTTTCCACCACCCCCTCCAGGTTATAATGCCACTCCAAGCACAGGAGCAAACAGAAGGTAAGGGAAAAAATGTCAGATGTAATTACTATGTGATTTGATGGAAGAATGTATTAGATATTGACAACATATATTGTGGATGCTTTGGAATAAAATGGAGGCAATTTTGTTAACTCTGAGCACCGAATAAGACAGTGTCCAGCGGGAGTGAGGTCAGGGTACAAGGGCCCCTGTAGGAAATCCGACAAGCTGCGAGGAGTAAGTAAGTAGCTGTATTAGTTTGCTAAGGGCTGCCATAGCAAAAAAGTGGGTCCTTAACAAAAATGTGTTGTCTTATAGTTCCAGAAGTCCAAGATCAAAGTGTCAGCAGGGTTGGTTCCTTCTAAGGGATGTGAGAGTGTATCTGTTCCATGCTCTCCCCTAGCTTCTGGTGGTTTCCTGGCAATCTTTGTCATTCCCTCATTTGTATAAGCATCATCCTGTTCTCTGCCTTTATCTTAACATGGTCTTATCCCTGTGTATGTGTCTGTGTCCAAATTCCCCCTTCTGATAAGGACACCAGTTCATATCGGATATGGGGCCCATCCCACTCCAGTAAGACCCCATTATAACTTAACTAAGTACATCTTCGATGACCCTATTTCCAAAGAAGGTCACATTCTGAGGCACTGTGGGTTAGGGTATCGATATGTGAATTTTGGGGGTCACAATCTAACTCATAACAGTGGCAGAGGAGAGAATGGGGTCAAGCACGGGGAGGTGGGGGGTTGCCATGTGGGCTCCTGGTGCACAGCACCTTCCGGGTTGTGATGGACTCAGACAACTGAATTGGGGTATGTGGGGCAAGTTCTTTGTGCACTTTAAGTGCCAGATGAATGTGTTCTATTTTTATTTTTTGTTGTTGTTGAGAGCAATCATTCAAACAAAATTATAGGCCATGTGGAGGACACCATGTTCTACAATTTCCATGATAAGAATGTCAGCAATAACTTAATTTAATAAATATTTACTAAGGGATTACTCTGTGCCAGACATGGTTCTAGGATCTTGGAACACATTAGTGAACAAAAAGTGGAATCCACACTCTGGCTTTCAAAGAAGTAGAAGCAAGTGTAGAATTATAATCTGTCATCACTAATGCACAGAGAAAAATGGGTCTCCGATTTGGTTTTTGCCTTATGGTATCCAAAATTGTTTTCATATCATCGACCCATAGAATATCTTCACCAAATACTTCCATGTTTCAATGGGACTATTCTCCCAATTCATCAATGGAAAAGAGAGTTTTAAATGATATGCTTGTCTAATGTTAGATTGGTTTATTTCCCAAAATTTTCATCTGCTGTGCAGGCTTTTAATGTCTCTTTTATTTCCAAATAATGGAAACATTTGGAAAGAAATTGTCCTTTATTTAATTTAGGTTGGAACTATAAGGATATAAATAAACTTCTGTCGACCAATAGACACAAAGAGCTCAAACTGCTTTTTTCACATCTGTTGCTGCATCTATATATGTGTGTGTGTGTATACACATTGCATTATTTATATGTATTATATGTTACATATATATTATATATAAAATTATTGAACATAAGGAACAATCAGTTTGGAATTACATCCACATTTTCTTTAAGTATTTTCTTTTGAAACCTGCTTATCTACGGTTGACTTCCAGTTGAACTGCCAAGAATGGATTATATTTCTAGTTTAAAACCCTCTTTCTCCTCAGGCTGTGTTTAGATATTTCTCTATAAGTGATACCTTTCTCTCAGCTATCTAAGTGGGGGAAATTTTCACTAGGAGTTTTGCTAGTTACTATTGTTTCCTGAGTGTTGTGAGGAATTGATAGACAATAACTAGTACTTAGAAACATACATTATTTATTTCCAAAATAACTTCGTATTTTTGTCTTCTGTTCATTATTCCAATATTAATGTAAATTATCCTTATAATAAGCAACTGGTTATATAACTGTGAAAATATGGAAGGATTATTCATGAGTGAACATCTCATGCTTTCAGCACCCGTTGAATGTGTGGATCTCTGCACAGAACTGACAGTGCTTGGCTCCATGCCCTTACAATTAATGCATCGCTGGATGTGATTTCCATGGAAGATAAATGAGTTAGAATGCTTCCATTTCTGATTCCGGGCTCAGAGCCATAGCACCAGAACGAAGGAAAAGTGAAGATTATTGGACTTGGTTGATCAATTTAGATATCCATCCCTTTTTTTAGAGCCAGAGATTATTAATATAATGGCTAAACTGAAAGACTTCTCTTCGAGAATCAGAACTAACGTCATGCCAAGCTTTCAGAGAAGGAGAGAATAGTAACAATATAGCAATGCCTTTGATTTTAAAAGTGCTTTTCTTTGGAAGGGCTCAAAGTACAGCTTCTGTTTCTCACCTTTAATGCCAGTGCATTCCCAAGGCTGAGAAATAGCCTTTTTAGTAAAAGCTGAAAAATAGAAGCAATTATTAAATGAAGAAAGCAAGCAAAGGCTTCAAAAAGAAGCCTTTGTCCCCAGAAGAGCCCCCCCAATGAAAATAGGTCAAAAACAGATAAAAATGATCTCTAGTACTAGCTAATAGCTCAATGAGAATCTTATTCCCTCTTATCCTTCATTTATACTGATCTCCTTCCCCTTCTCTCCCTTCCAACCGACTGCAAAAGAATTCCCCCTTAATACTGACACACTCACTCTCTTTTCTGTTCTTCATTTTATAAACCTTCATTATCTCCATCACATAATCTTTCCCAGAAATTTCATTTCTCCCGTATACCCCTGTCTGTGCAGCACATTTGAAAAGACCCCGAGACTTCCCAGTCATTACAGGAATGACTCTTTTTCCTGAACTTTGTAACCCTTGACCTCTCTGTGGCCTTTGGAACCATGGATCACCCATCCTTCCATTGTTCCTTTCTTGACTCACATAATGTGGAACAATCAAATTTAGTTGAGTTTGGATTGGAAACTTCTGTTGGTGTTGCGTTTGGGTGAAAATCTATTACAGGCATAGTGTAAGCTGCACCCATTTTCTGGTTCCTACCACCCTTAGTTCACAGATCTAATGAGCTTGCTGATAAATTCTTGTTGACATATCAGTCCCTATGACTACTTGACCTTTCAAAAAGCACCACTCACTCACTATTCATGCCTTTATGAAATCTCCCTTATTGTCTTTTGAGGAATGCCATCCCCCCCAGTGCACTCTCTTGGATCTCCTTTTATTTCTCTACCCATTCTTTCTCAGTTTCCTTGACTACGTCATCATCCGCTACCAGCCAGGAGATGTGGATGTTCCTAAAGGCTCAAAGTCTCGCTTCTCTTCTGAGTCTGTGTCCTGCCCTTCGGCAGCACTGTCCATGCCCAGGGCTTTAACGGCTGCGTGTGTGCTCTCTATTCCTTCATCTGTAGCCACTTCACACCTCTACTCTGACTTACCTTTGGATAGCCAACTGCCTACCTGACACCTTCATTTAGAGGTCTCAAACGCACTGCAAACTCCACATGTTCAAAATGAATTTCACAGTTCTCCACACAAAGCTGGTTCTCTGTCTCAGCCAGTCAACACCCCTGAAACCTTGAAGTTCTTTTCGACACCGTTCTAGCCTTAACCACCAAGATCCAGTCCATTAATAAATCCTGTCAATTTACCTCCCTATTGTCTCTTGAATCCATATACCTCTTTCCGTTTCTGTCATCATATCTATCCTGGACCACAATAGTTGCTACCTAAGTATTTTTCCTTCATTCACCCAGATATCCACTCGCCTATTCTCTTCCCTACGTAGTTGCCAGAGTGACATTTATAAAAGGATAATTGGAACATATCACTCTCCTAAATAAAAATTAAGACTTTTCATTGTTCTTAGAATGAAGAGCCAAATCCTTAGTATTGACTGCCAGCCCTTATCTACCTCCATCCCTCATAATTCCCTTTTGCTCTTTGCTCCAGTTATTTAATCTGTTTTAAATGCACCATGTTCCCACAGACCCTTAGCACATAAGGTTTTTTCTGTGTGGAATGCTGTTTTCTCTCCCTTCTGGGGCATTTAAGTTCTTGTGGCCATGTTTTGATCTGATTTCTCTTTAAAATGTCACTTCTGACTTGTCTCTGTTGTGGTCTCTCTGCCTTGCACTAACTCAGGCATAGACTCTGGTGATTTATTTTCCTTGATTTGTGCAAATACCACTTGCGCAAGCTTTTAATAAAGATGTGGGGTGGTGGGAGTGGTAGTACTACATTGTGGAAGCCCAGACCACACTGTGTAAAATATCACATTACAGATTCCTATTTGTAACTTCGTTGGCCACCCCCGTTGTTGGTCGTTGCTCACCGGCTGGCATTTCTCTACAGGCCTGACCCTGTTGCTGTTTTCTTAGCAGCCCCTCACTCCTTTTTCCTCCCATCTCCTTTTCCCTCTTTTTCTTCTTCCCCTCTCCTCTGCTCCCCCCAAACCCCAATTCCTATGAATTACTTATGGTGGGTAGTTTAGTTCTCCTTTTGCGGTGCTAGGCTATCCTCAGAGAATCTCATCCTCATAACTGAACATAATGATATACCCATTCTTTGGGAGGCATTCTATGCTACCTTTTAAAATAAAATTATTTTCTCATGTCACAATAACATAAACATCCAGTCACCCACACTTAAACCACCAAAACTGTCCTTGACCTCTCTGTCTCCCTTACTGTGTTTCTTCAGTCATTGTAGCGACCTGGAGGGCTTTGTTGATCAAGGGAAAAGATGCGACCACCGGGTGGCAGTAGCACACTAACGCTTTATTTGGGTGGTGTTTTGACAGGTTTGCAGGAGGAGGGCGTCACTCACAGCATGAGGCCTTCCAAAGGCGACTGCACAGGGCCCACTACCCAGAGGGAGAGGAGGGCAAGGAAAGAGGGAGAGGGGATCAGTGATGAAGCTTATATGTCTAGGTGAGGCCAGTCAGCAGTATGGTGGGTAGTCCCAGGGTCAGGGAACTCCAAAGTGTAGCAGCAGCTTGAGGTCTTTCATAGCTCCAAAAGTTGGATAATATGGATGCACAAGTAACCATAATACAAGATCAACTGTGGGATCATCAATATTTTCTGGGAGCTCTGAGGTGGTAAGGAGAGCTGCTGACAAGGGATTGAGGGGCAAGGTCCTAAAAGAGGTGGGCGGGAAGGAGAGAAATTACACAATGCTAGGTCTTCAAGCCCAGGGTGATTTGAAGCATGTCACCAATTAGTGTAGGAAGAATAATGCGGACTACACAATTGGTCTTATGACGCTGAATAGGCTTTGATTCGAGCATGTAGAGCCTGGGATACTGGAAGGATATATTTGAGGAAGTAATTTCTAAGCAATGAGAAATGGGAAAGGTGCTCAGGCAAGAGGTTGGTGCTGGAGATCCAGATTTGGGAATGAACCCAGAAATTAAATGTGGTATCTTCAGAGTGAAGTTACCTGTGTATAAAATATGAAACAAGGAGACAATGAAAGTTGAGCCTTGATGTCTGACTAACGTGAGATGGTAGAGGAGGAACCAGAAAATGAGAACATAACTAATGCAATTACAGGGAGAAGGTGAGATGTAAGGAGAGGTCGGAAGGGTGAAGGCAAGAGAAATTAGGTGTATTCCACCATCCCAAACCAGCCCATTCTTCAAAGTCTGGCATGAATCTTACTTACAACAGCTGTCCCAACCCAAGGGGTTGTCTTTGTCATCTGAGCTCAGAAGGCTTGTTGTCTGCAATCCTCACTTGAGAATTCACTGTGCAGGATCTTGAAACATTACTTACTTTTGAGGTGTACTCATCAACTAGATGGCGTCATCTTATAATCCTTTAAATCATCAATAAATTTATCCATATTAATTTGTCAATAAGTACATATTGATTGATTAATTTTAATATTTCTTAGTATCTACAAGATAAGGAATTTCCCTCAACTCATCAACCGCATTTGTCTCCTTGTAATTAGGCTTTATTTTACGTGCCTCAGTTATTCTCTCTCTGCCTCTGTCTCTCTCTATCTCTCTCTCTCTCTCTCTTTCTCTCTTTTTCCCTTCTTCCTTCCCTCCATTCCTCCCTCCCTCCCTCCTTCCTTCCCTCCTTTCCCCCCTCCTTCTCTCCCTCCCTCTTCCTTCCCTTGCCCTCTGTCTCTTTTTCTCTCTCTTCCCAAAACACTTGTTGAGCTCTGTGTTCTAGGAAAGCACTTTGCTAGAATCCAGGAATATAAAGATGTGTAAGACCCAGTCCCTATTTCAAGAAATGCAAAGTCTATCATGGAGTCAGTTTGATCCAGGAGATCTAAATATCAAGGCTGGCCCCAACTGAGCAGTTCCTTGGGAGCACAATAAGCACAAAGGCTGTAGAAGCATGGAAAGGGAGGCAACAGAGGATGTGTTGGAGGTACAGTAGGGTCAAAAGAGGAGATGCCTGACGTAAGCTTAAAGAAGGAATAAGAGTAAGCCAGGTGCAGAGGTGAGGTGAGGATGGAGCCATTCCAAGCAGAAAGGATAGGAAGAGCAAATGTTCTGGTGCCAGAGAGCATGGTGTGTGTGTGTGTGTGTGTGTGTGTGTGTGTACACACACATGCATGTGTGTATGCATGTGTCTATTTGTGTGTGTAGAACTATGGGATTTCTATTCAAGAGGCATTCTCTGCATCCTTTATCAGTTACATTTAGTGGTAGCAGGAAAACCAGTAAATCCAAATTTAATGTCATGTGGAAAGATGGTACTTCGTATAAGACATTCTGGGTAGATACTCAATTATAATTTATGATAAGCTAAGGTATCTTTTCAGAACATCATGTTTCTGTTTTAAGACTTAATGCTTTGCTGTTATGTAATTTGAGCTCAATATGCCAGAAATTATGAAGTTTATATAAAAGAAAGTACAAATGTCATCATTATGGAAAATTATTAGGTCAGAGCCAGAGAAAGTTTTTCCCTTCCCATTTCTTTTATTTGAAGACTTCAGACAGCTAGATGCAAACCAATTTGTCACCAATCATTATTAGTATGTCTTAACTTTTCAAGTTCTTCAACTTTTTTCTCATCTTTGGGTCCTTCAAAAGAGTGATAACATTTGCCAGGCTTGAACCAATAGAGTGGATAAGAGGTGCCTTTCATAAGACGTGTTCAGTCTCCTCACAGTGAAATAAGGAAATATTTGTGGGAAGTTGATATTGAAGTTGCTTCTGATTTCAGAACCCACCGTTAAATATTGGCATTCTGTTTATAGTAAATGCAAATGCTTCTGACTATGAATTTAGGTGACTTAGAGATTCAGTGGCTAAATGCCATGCGAAGCTCACTTAAGAAACTCACTAAAACAAATTAAGTGGTTGCTTAACAGACAAGACCAATGTTTATGATTGTTACCCATTTTAGTGATTCAGGATTAACAAGCCACTGCCACCAGCAATAAAAACAAAAACAATGCGTTTTTTTCTCAATTCATTTCCAAAGACAGAGAAGAAAATACATAATATCTAGTAAAATTAAAATGGTGGAAACAAGCTAGGACATATAGTTACAGGCTTGTTATGTACTTTCATAATATCTCATCCACATTCATTTCAACCTCTTCTTCAGTGGTTTTCACTTCCGGTTAGCTGATTGGTAGATTTTGGGGGAAAAAAAAATCCTAATGAGAAGTGAGTTGCCATGGCAGCCTTGCACTGGTTATATTTTTCTGTCTGTAACTATAAATGGTAAAATGTAACCTTTCTAATTATGCTACAATGTTTTTAACTCTATTGCTACCAAACCCTCTACAAAGTTTGCTGTCATGCTAAAAAAAAAAAAGATTTCAAACAAAAATCTTTATATTAACTAGAATCTGTTTTGTAAAAATTAAGATTCTAAGACACTGAATAAATGTCTAACTGCAGTGATTTTAAAATCTTATCTGAATGCCTAGAATGCCCATTCTAAACATTCAAAATAAATAAATCATTATCCTGAGTTAAGGTTTATTATTTTTGAAACATGTTGTTCAAACACAATGAGGAGGAAGCTAATTCATAATGTAGAAATAAAGGTCTGAGCCTTTATTTAGCATTGAGCTGTTTTACCCTCAGTTCTATGGGGTCTACATAGTCTCTGAGCTCCTGACACTAGTTTTAAGTAACATCCATTCCAACAACAACAAACGAAAACCATTGCTGCTCCCTCTCAGTCCAGATTCCGGCTGCCCCTCCCTCCCTTGGAGCCCCTGCAGCCTCTGCCATCCACAGGGAAGCCCCTTGTAGGATGATGAAGCAGGGAACCTTCAGGTTCAGAAGTAGGGGCAGGGAAAAAGCTGTGTGAATCAGGATAGCTTGGTGCAAACTCTCTGCCAAAAACATCACCCTCCAAGCTACAACTCCGTCTGGCCCAGCCAAAAACCACGCTTTGATTAAAAAAAAAAAAAAGAAAGAAATATTTCACCGTTTAGTAGTATTGCCTGAAGGTCTAACCAACTAGAAGATTGTGTAAGTCTCACCTCAACTAAAAGCCTGAAAATGCTGACAGACTAAAGGGGCTGTCTGAGCTCATTCAAATCATAGTGTCAGTTATGTAAATCAGGTTTGGGACAGAACCAGAACACACTGAGGGAATGGTGGTTTGGATTCTGTACAGAGGAGATGGCTTTGGAGAGAGGAGAGAGATGACTTCTGTAGAGAGGAGACTCTGAGAGGCAGGGAAGACTGAATGTGGCATAGTGTAGGTGACAAGGAGCATGCTGTGACATAGGGACTGTGCTTCCAAGAGCCTGGTGGGAGGACAAAGGGAATAATAAGTGGAGGGTTCGAGGGCCATCATTTTACTTAGGACTGTCCTCATATTTGACAAATGGGAAGGGGGACTTCTTCTCCCTCTCATCTCTCTTTTTCCTCTCGGATATGTGTGGAATGTCATGAAAGTGGAATCACACAGTATATGTAGCTTTTTTAATCTGGCTTCTTCTACTTAGCATAATGTGTGTGAGTCTTCTGTGCAGTTGCATGAATCAATAGTTCATTCCTTTTATTGCCGAGTAGTACTGCATTGTATGGAGATACACAGTTCATTTATCCATTCACTGGTTGAAAGACATTTTGGTTGTTTCCAAAGATGCTTTAAATGTTCACATACAGGTTTTCATATAAGAACATATGCATCTATTTCTCTTGAATAAAGCCCTACAAGTAGGATTGATAGGTCATGTGGTGAGTATGTTTAACTATGTAAGAAACTGCCAAACACGTTTTGAAGTGATTGTACCATTTTGCATTCCTACCTGGAATGTATGAGAGTTCAAGTTGTTTCACTTTCTTAACATCACTTAGTATTGTCAGTTTAAAAGAGAATATTTTAGCCATTCTAATAGGTGTGCAGTGTATCTTACCATGGTTTAAAGTTGCATTTCCCTGCAGACTAATGACGTTGAACATCTTTTCATGTGCTTATTTGTCATGTATACATCTTCACAAGCGAAATATCTGTTCAAATTATTTTCCTATTTTTTTGATTGGTGATTTGTTTACTTATTGTTTAATTTTGAGAGTTTTTAAAAAATATGTTATGTTTACAAGTCCTTTGTCAGATATGTGATTTGCAAATATTTTTTTCCCTGTGTGTGGCTTGTATTTTCATCTTCTTAAAAACGCCTTTTGCAAAGTGAAAGTTTTTTAATTTAATGAAGTCCAATTTATCAAGTTTTTTTTTTAATGAATTGTGCTGTTGCTGTCATATCTAAGAACTCTTTGTTTAATCAATGGTCACAAAGATTTTTCTTCTAAAATTTTATAATTGTATGCTTTACATGTAGATCTATGATCCATTTGGAGTAGATTCATTTTTTTTAGATTCATTTTTAATGCTGAAAATGTTTGTAATTTCTCCTGATAATAGTTGGGCTATTCTTACTATATCTTTGAGACAATGTCTAAGGACCAAAAGATGCTATAAATTCAGCAATACTTAAAAATTTGTGTCTCTTTGTGCCTATTGAACAGCTAAAAGGTTTATTTGTATTCTTATAGATCTGACCTAGATTATGCTCATTTAAATTTTATTAACCACAACAACATTTCCATACATTTGGAAAGTGCAATATATGAATGTGCAAGGGACTTAGTCTATAGCAAGTGCTGGGGACTCCTTACAATAACTCTGCCCACCCACAGCCCGTTAGTGGTTTGCCAGCCGCAGATCTGGACCAATCTCTTCCTTTTATAGATGAAGAAGCAGAGATTCAGAGAAAACCAGTGCTCTCTCCAGAGCCAAAATGAAAGTTGGTGGCAAAGCTAGTCTAGAACCTAGATCTCCGGAATTCTAGCCTAGTGCATGCTCCATTGCTGTGTTGCAGTTTATTGAAATGGCCACTGGCTGCTAGAAAGTGAGGCTTCATCACTGCAATCCTTTTGAACACGTGCCTTGCATTCTCCAAACTCTTTGAGAGTATGGACCATACCTTTTCCAGTCTTTGAATGCCGCATTTGGCCTCATACACTGCTGTGTCCTAACATTAGGACTGGGGCAGTTGTGGAGTAAGTGCTTGTTGAGTTAATGACTCCTTCCTTGGGTAAGGAAATATTGCAAGACAACCTATTGCTATTAGATTTTCATTGGAAAATACCTGAAACGGTGTTGGCTGGAACCAGTATGATACAGAGGGGGAAAAACAAAACAAAACAAAAAAACATGAGTTGTGGCATCAGAAAGACTAGGTTGACACCCTAGCTGAAACACTTACTAGCTAGCTGTGTGACCCAGAGCAAATTACTCTACTTTTCTGAGACTCAGTGGAAAATAACAATAACAATACACACTCCACAGGATAGATGCATGGATTGAACAAAATAATGTATGTGAGAGCCTGGCCCTCTAACGTGTTACTGAAACTCAATAAATATAACTTCTATCTCCTTTTGCCATCATTGAAATAAAAATTCTGTTTGTGGGATACAAAAGCTTAAGCACAACGGAAAGTGAAAATGAAACTCACTATTAAATATTAGAGTCAATTATTCTTGTTTCAACTTAGATGCGTGCTGCAATAATAGAAACGTTCTTCGCAAAGTCAGTCTTAAACAGAAGTCCCAGAACCAAGCACGTTATCCAAAAATGGCTCAATAAAAAGTGATCTTTGCAGCAGCGTATGAAAATGAAGTCATATCAATGGCTTTGCAGTGTTATTTCTATTAGTTCTGGCCCCTGGGCTACTATCTGCAAGTGTTCACATTTCTTGTGAGCACGGCCATTTTATCCCTGAGAGCTATTCTTTACAATTATAGCCACGGATGTGGTGGCATTGGTCCTGCAAAGGTCTCATGGGACTGAGGGAAAGACAGTGGGGAGAGCTGGGGTCAATTTATCCAAGCTTAAACAGTGCGTCTCAAAGTGTATTCAAACAGGGTCATTCCACATGAATGTCTCTTGTTTCCTTCTCTTCAAAATGGTCTCAGCCACAGCTTCCTGCTTTACTCTTGCATTTTAATCCCCCTGCTTGGCATCATATCGAGCTCCTGGCACTGCATGAATGATTTCTCTCACTGCCCCTACCCCCTCAGGGCTTGGGTTCTGTCATTTGTGACTGTCATTGCAGAGATGCAAATGAAAGCTCCTTTGAGGTGAATTGAAGTCAATGTGGCATCTCCTGGCTCCTGCCCAGCAGGGGTGTAAATGCATCACCCTCAGAAATAAAATACCCTCCTCTGCTTTTCTTGGCCTTCCCAACTGCACACCCACCTTTTCTTTCCTGGACGCTCTCCAAACCATCTCCACACTGCGTATCCAAATCTACGTCTCGACCCATGTCTGTCTCCCAGACACACCCAATCAATATTTACCCGCCTCTTTGAGGCCCTGGCCATTCCAAACTGGAAGAAACTTAGCTTTTCATCAACGTGATTCTGGCATCAGCAAAGTCTGGCATCATCCTATTTCTGTTTTATAATCCTCCTTTTCATCTTGTTACATACCTCTCTCCTGCCTGTTCTTAGATATCCAGTGCGCTGTGCAGACCCATTATCACCCGATACTGACCACTTCCTTACGCCTTTCCTCCGCCCCTGGGAGAAAAGCATATAATCCGCTAATCCACACAGATACTCTAATCCCCCTTATCATGTGAGTGATATCAAATTATCCAAAAACCAGAAATATTTTTTGAGAAGAGAAGATGATGGCAACACAAATAAAATACTACCTGATTGTAAAATCTAACTCTAAACCAGAAGGGGAATACCATTGTCATGTAAATTGTTTTTCCAGGCATATCATGTAACACAATAACTCATGAGTGCCTGGCACCTACTAGGTACTCGCTAGTGGAATTAACAATGTACTTCTATGGCACAGCTCAACTTTAACAGATTTTGAAAGTTTCGGGCCCCTCTTCAGTACCCATCTCCTTCTTTACCAAATAGTAATTCATCCAATCACTCCTTCTTTCATTAATTTCACACATCTTTAGTGGGCACCCATGTCATACACAATTGACTTGAGCTATAGCGTAAGTCCATACATACTTGAGCTATAACTATCCTGTTAGGAGCTTTTAGTCCAGTGTGGAGACAGAAAATTGTTTGTAATCCAGAATAGCATGATACGTTCTGTGAAGGAGTAGTGCTATGGAGAAACATAAGGATGTATCCAGCACAGCTTTGTGTATCCCTAGAGATGATAATACCCGAACCAAACTCTCGGTGTCCAGGTGAAAGGGAGAAGGAGGTATGCCAGAAAGGAGCGAGGATCTGGTAATGGTGGTGGTGGTTTAAGAAATGCAAGTAGTTTGGCATAGCTACAGTATTGGGTTCACACGGGGTGAGAACAACAATTGCAGCTCTAGACATTTCTTGAGCACGTACAGTGAGCCAAGCAATATTGCAACGCTTTGCATGTCCTTCTATTGGCTTCGGTGACGGCATCAACAAGAGTCAGGAGACCCACCGTGCTCTGTTGTCTGCTGCTCCATTACCCATCACCCAGAGCCTCACTACCACATTGCTGAGAAAGCTTCAGGACTAATTCGACTATGTCCTCCATGCCTGTGGCCATGGATCCCCATGGAAACCACAGTCAGGTCATGTTTTTATCACCTGGACCATCACCACAAAACTATGCATCACTGAACCTGACCCAACTTAACGTCATCCTGATCTCTCAAACCCTCCCACAGCGCCATCCTGGATATGTCACCCATTTTCATCAAAGCTTACTACTCTTTAGCCTCATGTCTGACTGAATGACCTCTCACCTCTTTATTCGGTTCTCCCAGAGGACTCTGCTCCCACAGCCTTCCTTTCAATGAAGGCTGTTTTTCCCTAAGCCTATGTATCATAGGTTCTGCCACTTCCTGTCGATTTTAATTCCATCCTTCTAGCACGCCCCGTCTTCTTCAAAGCCATGCCATATGAGCTTCTCTTCCTCAGTAGACTTATCTGAAGGTCTCTGAGCCACTCACCTTCACTCTTCGAAGATTTTGGCCCCAGACCCATTGTCTCTCACAAGCACCCCTCTTGTCATAATGCGTGGTGATTTCCAAATCCATGTAGAGGATCCTTCCCCACCCTGACCTCTCACCTTCTTGACCTCCTCTCCTTGTCCTTCACCCTACTTGAGCCACCCATAGATCCTGCTCTTGTAAGTAACCACACACTACAACATTTCAATTTCTCCCTCTGGCTTCTACTTTCGATCTGTCCATCTCATGCCATCTAGTCCTCTGATTCCAGAAAGTCTTCAGCCCCACCACAACCACCAATCCATTGATATTACCACCTTTTCACAGTTGCTCACCCCTCGTCTTCATCTCCCTCCACGTCCATCTTAGATCTCCCAGTGCCTCATTGTAATCACTTCCTTGTCTACCCCTTCCCCTCCCTTGACATTATTCTTTTGTTGTGCTCACTTGGCTTTATCATAAACTTACTTAAATCCAACTCTCTGAATATCTCTTCTTGCCCCCAAAGCAGCTGAATATAGCAAGATAAAACAAGGTCAACTAGCCTTATTTTAACCCCATGATGATTGACCACAATTGAGCTGTTGGTGCTGCCCAAGGATCCCTTGGGAGGCAACATAGCGCAGGGAGGGCTTATGGAGCCAGATTCCTTATTCCGATTCCTCATCTCCCGCACCATCAAATGTAGCCTCTTCACTGGATCATTTCCATCATCACATCTACTTATCTAATAACTTTCCTTGTCCTATCAACCTTCAGGTAGCTATGCATTTCTCTCTTCCCCCTTCATTGCAAAACACTTCAATGCTTCTACCTCCCATTTTCTCTTAAATCCACTCCTATGATTTTTCACCACTGCTCCATCAAAACTGGTCTTATCAGGGTTACCAATGACCACTTGCCGAAACCATGGTAACTTCCCAATCCTTTTTGTATTTGAGCTGTCACTACCACTTGACATGCCCAATTACTCCTTGAAATGCTTTCCTCACTTGGCTTCTAGGATACTTCTAGGATATTCTTATACTTCGCTCCTCCTTGGCCACTTCTTCTCAGACTGTTTTGCTCTTTCCTACTCATACTCTTGATATCTAAAAGTATTGCAGGGCCCAGGGTTCAACAATTGGCCTGTTTTTCATCTCTACTTACACGGATGCCCTTGGTGATCTCGTCCAGTTTCCGGTGTTAAACACCATCTCTAAGCTGATGATGCTCATATTTATATACTTTTTCTTGGATGTCCTCTTGGCTTATTTCATCACTTCCTTTGGGTCTTGGCTCAAATTTCACCTCACAGAGAGGCCTTCCCATGCCACTCTATATAAAATAGTGTCCCTACCCCATCACTCTATATCCCTTTTCTCTGTTTTAGTTTTCTTCATAGCACTTTTCTCCATCTGTCATATATTTATTTGTGTATTGGGAGCCTTTTGAGAACAGGGAATTTATCCACACTGTAGAGTGCCGTACTTTATATATAGAAAGCTACCAATAAATGTTTAATAAAAACATGATCTCATTCAGTTCTGACAACAACAACCCATCAATCCTACTGGAAAGGTTATTGCAGATGAATAAACTGAATCAGGTAAACCCATTGTCACACAGCTGACAATTCAGGAAGCGTGGGTCCAGAGCTCACACACTCACCTTGCAGGCTGCAGAAGCCAGAGGGGTACATTGGGGCTAGATCAAAAAGGTCTAGGTCAAAATACACTAGGTAGTGTATTTATCTTGAGGATAATAGGGAACAACTGGGGTGGCTATGGTGGTGTGGGAACTGACATGTCCTGGGTAGGGTGCTGACTCCATCTAAAATATGCACAGAATTGCCTGTCTCCAGTTCCTAGGTCATTTAATCATGCCAGCTCAGAGACGACCTTGGCATTTTGTTGCCAAGATAAAGCTGACAGTATATGTATATGCTTTGTAGCATCAAACTAGCCTGTACTGACAATATTTAAGTCAGATTTAGTTAAGAGCTCCAAATCAACTTTACCTTGAAGTCTGTGCAGTTGAAAACCTTTCTTGCTGTGTCTGTAGCTGCCTGATAGTTGACATAATTCCTAAAGAAGCTTATATAGTAATGCCCAGGAATCATTTACTATGCTCGTGTGCTGCTGACCCAGAATGCCATGACTTGAACTACAAAGTCTAGCAAAATATTCAGCTGTTTAAAGAACGCATTATGTTTTTCAAATGATAGTTAAAGAGGATATAGTTTCCAAAAACCTGATTAAATGAACTTTTAAAATATCTATAATTTAAATATTTGACTTCTGTAAAATTTAGTGCTTTGTAGATTTCGACCTTTCAGGTACCTCATGTATGGCGGTTCTAAGATGCAGAAGATATTTCCATGTAGTTAATGAATGCATTCAGTTAATAGATGCTAAAATCGACTATGTTTCCATGGTGAAATGAACTGCCATTTCTGTTTTAAAGGGAACCAGCTGTTCACCCTCCAATACCTCCAAAGCCTAGTTCTCCTGTTTTATCTCCTAATCAGCTGAGAAGGGATAACAGGTAAGACCTAGCACTCCAGAATTTCTTGCCAAAATACAGAAGTTTAAAGGAAAGGAAAGCAAATGAATTTTGACCTGTTTGGTGCAAAACATGGGTATGTTTTGTGTGCACATTCATGGAAGAAGCACTTGTAAAGCTTTTCTACTTCTATTTGTCAACACAAATATATATTTATGTTTGCCTTTGAATACTTATGGTCATTACCTGTCTTTGGAAATAAATCTTCAAGAAACTAAACAATATCCGTGTCCAAGAAGTGTTCATACTCAGGCTTCCTCTAATTTATGTATTAGGAACCAATACATAATGAACTTCTCTCTCTCTTCTCTCTCTTTTCTCTCTCTCTCTCTCTCTCTCTCTCTCTCTCTCTCTCTCTATATATATATATATATATATATATATATATATATATATATATATGACATATATTGTATATAATATAAATATAAACCAAAAATTTGGTTTACATTTATTCATAGTTAAGCTTCTCACTAAGACCTACAGTTTCTGATACAAGATATTCTTGAAATTTTGTGTTACTGTTCAAATCTCCCCCTTATGTTAGAAATACCTTTGGATAGTTCTTTTGTCTTGTTTTAGCTAAGGAATTTGTAATTTATTTCAAAACTATCACAAATTTTGAGAAATGTTCTAATTAACTTGTCTCTAAATCAAGAAAAAGAGACACTGCTTTTCTACTTTGAATCTCTGACATTCTATAATTAATACTTAGAAACAAATTCAGAGACCTGAAAGTCTTCCTGTGTGCTCCTATTAAACTGTTTAATCATCTCAAACCATTTTTCAAAACGTGCATTGCACATTTCCATTATTATTGTGAAATTAAAAAGTGGTATATCAATGAGGACGATACATTAGATCCATTTGATTGCCTGCCTTTGATGCTTTTGTAGTTTTGCTTTTTGATGGTGATTCTTTTCATAACATGTAAGACAATTCTAGAACTATTCTTCAGGAAAAGTATAACTTCAGCTAGAAAATGTTGATTAGGCAGCAGGGCTATATAGCACTAGGTGTTCAGCCTATTGAGTTAAAAGCCAAGGTCTATTCAGTGAAACTTCACAGGACATTTGAAATTTTGCCCTTAGGATAAGAGGATAGATTTTTTAATGAGTCAAGAGAATACTTCTTCATTGAATTAATAAAAAATATAGGCCAGATTTATAACTTTTTATTTGTACAATGGTTGTAATTATACACTTCTCAAGCTTTTTATCTTATATGATTTTTCCATTTATAGTATTGAGCAATTAAGTATTAATTTGAATATAATTTTTTTAAAGAGCTGACGTAAATTGGCTTTAGTACCTCCTAAATTCTAATCTAAAATCAGCGACTCTAGAGACAAGAACTTATGTAGATTTAAAAGAAACTAAATTTCATGGGAATTTGTCTAATCCATTTTTACAACTCTAATTTTTTTCTTCCACTAATAATCTTAAAAATAAAATTAGGACAACTTACATGTTTTACGTCCTGATTACTTTAATCACAGTGAGATGATTTTAATGAAAGAATATGAAAGGGAAGTGTTTTCTATGTAATTAACACATGTCCTCAGGAGTACAAAAATGTAGTTGAATATAGTTTCTTGAGAACAAGCAAGAATGTATAAGTAGGTCAAAAAGATACTCAGAAAAAGACCAGAGAAAAGCTTTATATCATAAATTGTGACAGAACCTAATATCGTAAAATTTAATTCTGTCAATTAATGAAAAATATTTCCCATCATATCTGAGAAAATATATTTCTTGATAGTATTCAAATGGAATGTCTTTAAGAAAAAGCATCCCTCTGATGCCTCATAACAAAGAATGATTCTTAATATTTTAAAATATGTCATTATCTAATAGAGATAAGTATGAAAATTATTGATGATTGGAAACTAAAATGAAATGAACATATTTAGAACAAATATATATATTCAGTGGTTTAAAAATATGTTAAAAGAGATAGGCTAAATTGCAAAGTTAGTATATTGGATTATAGAATTTGAAATAGGATATGGCTGAGTTCTAGTAACCTAAAAGAGCTAAGGTGATGTTTGTTATCTCAAGTAATGCTATTGTTGCAATACACTTTGATCTTTTTGGATGTAAATGTTTTCTTATAAATCTAAATTTAACAGAGAAGTGTTTTGTTTTGTTTTCTAACAAGCATTATCTTTAACTTTTGAAATATAGGCAGATTTGTCCACCTAAAGCAGGTGTATATACAGAAACCAGATGTGCTGAAAGAAGTATAAGGTACAGTGAACTATTTCTGTAACTATGTAACTATAGAAATAATAAAGTATGTTTTATTAGGACACTTAAAAATACAAAACAATTTATAATAAAACAGATAAAATCAGTTTTCCAGCTGACTTCAATAAGCGGATAATATTTTTATATGTACCTAAGAATTTTATTTTTATTTCTATTCTAAGCTTTACATTAAGAAAACAACCAAAATTGTCTGAACATGATAACAAAATAAGATCAAACCCCTTAAGACAAGAAAACACCTCTTTATTCCCAGCACTTGTCCCAAGATTAATGATATAGTTAGTGTTGATTGTAAATGAATAGGTGGAAATATAATCATTTGATTGAACTTGTTATGCAAAAGCATTGTCTAGAATTGGCTGTAAGATATGGCCACATTCAGCTCTGCCTGTATCATCAGAAAGAGGCTCACAAATTGTACTGATAATTTTGGGTAAGTTTTACCCATGACAGTCCGAATTGACTCTTGTTGTCTTGCACACCCATCTGGTTTAGTGCTTGTTTTGGATATACCTTGTTTTTGTTTATATATTTTTAAGGAAAAAAACACTATTTTTGAAATTAATTTTTGAACAGTGCTATTTTATAGGTCTATCAACATGATAAGCCAATTTTTTAATTATGGTAAAAAAACACGTAATAAACTTACCATTTTAACCATTATGACAGACCAAATTTTTAGTCAAAACTTTTTTTTGACTGAAAACACTTTTCAAAGTTTGAAACGCACATACTTTTAATTTTTAAAAAATCATCTTTTTTGACTCTCAGAACAGTTCCAGTTTGAAACATGCATCACAAGGCTACTTCACCTTTAGGAAAATAATGTTTGCCTAGTACCAAGTAATTTAAAATGCAACTCTATCTTAGTATTTCCCAAAGTGTGCCCCATGTGCCACAAGATATTGGTGTGTGTTCTGTGAAAGAAGGTTTAATGACCCAATGACCTGAGGAAACACAGTGAGAGTTCTCTGACACAAGACTTGTCAGAGCCTTCAGTATACTTATATACCTTCTGAATCTCCAAACGTTGGTTATACTTCCCAAATTTACTAGACTACAAAATTTTTTCTTCATGGAATTCTATTAACCTTCTATGATACACTGTTTGTGGAACATCTTAATTACAGGGAAACCTATAAAGATTTTCCCAATGATTCCTTTTCATGATCTAGAGAGACCAGCATGGATTTAAACCATCTATGTGTCAGGTGCTTCCACCTATCCTATAGTTTACAATGTGCTTTCCCTTTGGAAGTCTAAGAAGATAGCTATTTTCACCTCATGTGAGGGATGAATTAATCATCTGAATATGTTGCATAAATCTCCTTGGTTCCTTGGAAAGGTTCTGAATACAGGTCTGTGTTTACTTGTGCAGTTAAGTGTATTTTCTTTTCCATGTCCTTTTGTAGGGATAGAACTTTGTAGTGTATACCTTTTGTAGGGATAGAACTTTCTAGCAGCCAATCACAAGTCTTTAGGAAAAACTGTAGTTATTTCAGTGAGCACTGGATGGCAGAGGCAGTGCCAGGTGGAACAATACTTGTGTGTGTGTGTGTGTGCACGTGTGTGCGCGCGCCATGATATTTTGTTATTCAGTTAGACTCAATAATTCCTTTATAGCACATGAATTATCACTTTCTTCACTGAACACAGTGATAAATTTTAGCTGTTTCAAAGATAGCTCTACTGTCATTGACTTGTATTTATTTTCCATTGTTTGAAGGAGTCAGGATCTTGAGAATATCGTCAAAGTGGCTACTTCACTTCAGAAAACTGACAAAGGGTGAGATCTCAGAGCTTCGAGCTTGGTCTTTTTCTTCTCTTTATGTTTCAAAAATGCTTAACCAGTAGCTTAACGTTCCCAATATGAACAAACTCCCAATGCTGTTTATTGGATAGAATTTAAAAGAAGAATCGGTGTCCCTAGGTGTGTCCCTGAAAATTGGGTGGTACTGATATTTATGGATATTTTTCTGCTTCCTCTTCTGGTGACTGTACACATCCCAATGACCTCAGCTGTCCATGGTTTTGACCTAATTCTAAACCACCTAATTCCAATTCCAATTTATAATATCAGGCTTTTCTCGGCTCTTTTTCTATGTGTCTTGTTCTTATTTATGTTGCTTGTCCAGAGCTCTACTTATCTGTCTCCCTACCACTCCCATTTAGAACTTGCCAGGCCACATTCAATTTCCTTATGAAATAGACGATTTCCTGTTTTCTCTGTTCTTTTACTCAGGCAAGCTCACCTTTCTGCAGTCATTCTTGAGTCATCCGTGTCTGCTCTCCTCTGTGCAGTATCAGGCATGTATGACTTAAATGTCGGAAGTGTCTCTCACGCCCACGTGGCCTTGGCCCAGTGCCAACTCTCATGACTCCAGCATAGGTTATTATTTACTTACACTCCTGCAGTCTCTCTTCCCACTAAACCATTACTACCCATCATTGCCAGAAGTTCTCTTTCTAAGATTCTGCCCAAATAACCACTCCATTGGCTCCCCATTGCCTATCAATGATGTAAAACCTCATTCAAGGCCCTTGCCAATGTGGCTCCATCCGAACATTCCAGAGTTATTTCTGACTTAATCCTTACAGTTACGCTACATTCAATACGAAATCCAACAATTTCCTTTCCACAGTTTCCAGATACTCTGCCTTTGTTTATACCATTCTACCCCATGGCAGTCTTTTCCATCCTGAGGCCACCATATCAGTCCATCCATCCAAATCCTATCCATTTTTCAAGATCCGGATCAAATATTACCTCCTCTCTCAAGTCTTCCCTGCATGAACAAGTGAACTATGACTTCTGCTTCTCTCAGCTATCAGAGCCCCACTATTCATGTTTTAGAACAACTAATCATATTTAATGTTGCTTCATGTTATTTGCATAAATGTCTCATTGTCTATCATTTCTTGAATCTCTTAAGAGCAGACAGTTTGTCTTATTCACCGTATGTCATTTGCTGAATCTGACATGATGCTTTGTACAAAGTAGGTGTTTAATAATAGAATGTGGTAAAATGATAAGCAGTGAGAAAACCTTGAGTATCAACATTTCATAGTTTAAATCCCATGCCTACAAATTCTTTCTAGCTTTATGGAATTTAGCAATGCTTAGAGTGTT
Organism: Rhinolophus ferrumequinum; assembly: GCF_004115265.2. Taxonomy (NCBI): domain Eukaryota; kingdom Metazoa; phylum Chordata; class Mammalia; order Chiroptera; family Rhinolophidae; genus Rhinolophus; species Rhinolophus ferrumequinum. The sequence continues at coordinate 28,378,586 of NC_046287.1, forward strand.
TTTAGGGATTGCAGGCTCAGTCAAAAGAACAAGAGAAGAAGCAGAAGCGACAGTTAGCTCTTCTGTGCAAATTCATAAACAAAAGAGGAGCTCTGAACCCAGATGGGGACTCTAGAAAGTATCCTGAATGTTTCATTTCCATTTTTTCTCTCATCGAGTGCCTAGACCTCTAATCTTATTTATTTATTTTTGTTTGTGGCAATATTTCATTTTTAATAGGGATTAAAATAGACCGTTTTTGGTAGGTGACAGGGTGGTTTACAGGAGAGATGAGTGAGTGATGCTGAAGGGAACTTACAGTTTGTCATAAATCAAACAAAAACAATGAGAATGGCAGTTAGTTTAACTTTCCTGTCCGCTTTCCGTAGCCATAATGCACAAATTCCACAGCTAGATACATTCTTCACAGGAAGAAGTTGCTGCTTTGACAGGGGCCAGGGAAAATGTCTGTTGCATCAATAGCAGAGTATTGTTACTGTGGGATGTCCGTAGGGACTAGAAATAGCTTTATTTATCCGAGCTGCTCTTTGTGATATTCCTTTGTGAAATGGACTGTTACTTTTATCTGATTAAGAGCATTTAATTTATTGCAAATGCAATGGTGAAACTTAATATCCAAAGCTTTCATCAATTTAAGGTCATTTTAAAAGCTGAACTTCCTCATTCAGAATGCAATCTCCATTTTATTTAATTTACCACAGAGTGTCTTCTCATGATTTATGCTAATTTTCTTGTGATAAACATGAGCAACCCCAAATCCTGATAATCTCATCATTGTGACTCAAACCAGTCAGAAAGGTCTGTGGCTAAAATTTACAGGATTCTTAATTGCCCTTTCCCTTGGGGACATGGGCAGATTCACAGCCTGAGAGTTGGAAGGTAGAATTTCAAGCAAGAAAAGACAATGGGACATTGTGTCAGGGGACTGGGTAAAGTTTGAACCACATGAGGATAGAACGGTAATCAATTTTTTCACAGTCAGTAACTTTTGTATTTCAACATTTATTCTCAGCCTTCCCTCCTACCATTGAATACACAATATTACATGGAAGGATTCATCTATGGCTGCTGATTTAGTGGGTGCTTAGTGTTTCTGAGAGGACTGCCCCAGCAGCTACTCTGTCACTACCTCATGCTAGAAGTCTTCAAAGTACATATGTGACTTAGTGACTATACCTCTAAGACTGAGCCAAAATCTTGGTGTCTCTAAATGCAGTTTAAAAAATAAATATAGCTAGCATTTATTAAATTAAAAACTTAGTATTGAACGGGAACTGTTTAATATAATGGCCAAAATTAATTGAGAGTTTATGACTTGCCAGACATCATGCTAAACATGTTACACTCATTAGTTTATTGATTCTTTTTTGAGATGGGTACAACTGGTATTCTTATTTTACAGATGGAAAAATTGAGGTAGCAAGAGGTTAGGTAACTCACCCTGAGTCGCCAACTAATCAGTGGTGAATCCTAGATTGAAATCCAGGTATGCCTGAATGTGTAACTACTGAGTTACTGAACTACACGGCCTACTGGTCAACACCGGTGATGACTCAAGAAGAAAGAGGAACATTGAGAAAGTGTGGGAAACATGTCATTCTAGAGCAGGGAGAAGGCAGAACCAACATTTATGAACTGAAAAACTGGATGAGGAAGGCAAGAGAAATAGGGGTGAAGTTGGTGGACAGACAAGTTGAGGACAGAACAGGAGCAGGAACCCCACTGAGGCTGCCTTCTTGGGAGAGAGAGCTGAGCTCATGTGATTTTTAAGGGATACTTTCGATCCAGGATTTAGATTAAACAGTTTGTTCCTGAAGGAGCATCCAGAAAGTTACAGGTTTCAAATATGGAAATAACATAGCAAACGTAGCTGTCCTGGAATAAGGCAGAGTAGAATTCAAGAAGGAAGCCAGACTTACATATAAACAAGTGTTTTCCGATAGCTGCTTTGTGCAATTACATTATACAAAGATAGAATCTATAATTAGTCAATGTACCTGTATTTGTTGATTCAGTTAAAAAACCTGTATTCTGCATCTATTGTATGAAAGACACCGCATTAAAGACTTAAGAGGATCCAAGGTAAAATACAGTTCTAAATTTTTTTAAATTAAAGTTTATTGGGGTGGCAATTGTTAGTAAAGTTACATAGATTTCAAGTGTACAATTCTGTATCACATCATCTATAAATCACATTGTATGTTCACCACCCAGAGTCAGTTCTCCTTCCATCACCATATATTTGATCCCCCTTTACCCTCATCTCCCACCCCCACCCTCTCATAACCACTAAACTATTGTCTGTGTCTATTAGTTTTTGTTTCTCATTTGTTTGTCTTGTTTTTTTGTTGTCTTTGGTTTATATACCAATTTTGAGTGGGGTGTGTGTGTGTGTGTGTGTGTGTGTGTGTCTATGTGTCTGTGTACACGCTCCTGTGTGTAGGAGGAGGGACATTAACAAGAGAAAAGTGTGCAATTGCTATATTAAAAGCGTAGTATTCTAAGTGTCATAAATAAGATGCAAAAAAAAAATAATGCTGCAAGGATTCCAAAAATGGAGCAGACTCTATTCAGTTGAAAGACTGAGAAAGATTCCTTGGAGAAAGGTGTTGGAGAGGAGCACTGAAGGATAGACAGGATTTTCGTATGTGTTAAAGGGGGCAAGTATGTTGCGTTTCAGAAAACTCAGAAATGGTTGTTTTAAGGTGAATCTGCCCTTTGACTCTGGACAGTCTTTTACTGATGTGAGATATTTTTTTTCTCTTCCAAAAGCGAAGAATTGGATAATATCATCAAAATGAACAAAAGCTTGAATAGGTAAGATTTTAAAACATTTATTTTTTGCTTTATTACTAAATTGCATATTGACGTCTCACGTCTTTTCAGTATTTGAGCAAGAGGGCCCACATACTGGGCTCGCCAAAATCTTGACTAGAAAGCTTGCAGAAATCATCATCATTTCATCATTATTATTAATGGTTATTATAATCTAAAGCTTCTAATATTAAAGTATTTTTGATTTTCATACTCCATTATTTTAATAAGGCAGTTTTGTGCCTTAATAAATAACCACATTTCTCTTCCTGAAATATGAATGTTAGTATGGAAACAGAGTTTGGTTTGGTCACTCAATGCTTTTAATTTAACTAGTACAAAACCACTTATTTTCTTAGTCAACATTATCTCATTAGTTTGAATCATTTCTAATTGCACACTTTAAAAATTACAAAAATTGAGGTTTGTGTTAGAGGGGTGTGGAATTTTAATGACCTCTTTGTTACTTTGCATACTAACATACTAAATGGACAGGAGAAACACAGAGAAGGAGAAACAAAGAGCATGTCAAATGAATTCATTGGTCAACAGGTGTGGTTTTCATACCCTGCTCTAACAGTACCGATCCATATGACTCACCATCGACAACCCACTTAAATGTGCTGCTTTTCAGTTTTCTCATTTATTAAGAGAGGAGTAATTAAATCAAGAATCACAGATTCCATGACCTATTGAGGCTAGGTATGTGTAAATGGATGAAGGGAGCTGACTAGCTGAAACATAGGGGGAATGCCCTGTTCAGAGCACCCAGTTGTTTCTCATGTCCAGCCGATAGTTGCCACCTGAGAATTCGAGCCCAGCATTGCAAGATATTTTCAGGAGATACTGAAAATCCAGGTTTCTATGTGTCATGGACATCTTGTAAATATTGGCTCACATTAAAAGTAAAAACACTCCATGAGCTCCCCCCAAACAAACACATCGTGGATCTACTATGGCTTGTGTATCTCCATATTGTATCTTTTATTGTCTCTAAGGTCCACTGCATTTTAAATTTTGAGTATGAAAATCCCAGTTTAGAATAAAGCACTTTCAGAAATTGTGGCTCATCTTTCCCAACCAGCTTCTATTTCCTATCTTATATGTAAACTGATCTATGTTTCTATAGATTCAAGTATCCATTATTACCACTGACAAGGTTTTTTATTTAATACATTTAAAGAAACCAAGGTCTTGATGGTATCTTCAGAGCAACTCCTAAGGCAGAGCGAACAGAGAAAAGGTAAGTGTATCTGTCTCTAACCTGAAAGTCTGATCTCCCACATTGCTTGTTTTATTCTTTCCGACATTAGCTGGAAGGGAGTTGTACCCTCTGGCATGAAAATGCACTAGCAGATGGGGTAGCGCCCTCAGTGTTGTACATTTAGTTCAGACATAATTGCCCAGAAGGATTTCTGCTCTTACATTCACTAAGAGTAAATGAGCAATTCAGGAAGAACTTTTATTGCATCTGACCTTTCCAGATACCACACAGTTTTATTTCAATATTCAGTCTTTTATTTGAATTTCTTTGTGTTTTACAGAGCCAAAAGTCTTGAAAACCTCCTCTTTCTGAATATTCGGACAGACAAAGATGGCAAAGGGTAAGGTCTGATTAAGACTCTTGTAGGCGTCTTTGAGTGAATAGTAGACTGGATCCCATTTTCTGGTGGAGACCGCCTGCTTAGAACAAGGGCCGTGAGACTGGTGAACAGGCCTGGATCAGGGTCAGGAGGTGGGGTGAATATCTTGGTGCTGGCGCTGCCACCATCAATCTGGGCAACCCCAGGCAAGTCACTTAACGTCTGGAGACCTCTACTTCCTCATCCCATAAAAGGAATGAATGACCTACATGATCTCCAAGTTCCCTTTTAAATCTAAAAATGGAAGAAATCTGGCTATTACAAGTAGTGGACAACTGAACTCAATATAGTTACTATAAGACATGTGATGCTGGGAGCGTAGCCCTTCCCCATTGAAATCATTATAATATACTAAGGCCGTTTTCAGTTGGAATCTTGGTTCAGTCACTTTGTATGTATATCTCATATCTCAGATATATCTGTAAATACCTCAAAGTCAAGGGCCATGCTTTTATTTATTTATTTAATTTATTTTGTCTCATAAAAAGGGTTAACAAATGATCAGTAACTGAACTGACAGCATTTAAGAGGTTAACTTAGAGTTCTAGACCGTTACTGATGCACTAGAAAATTGCCTTCTGTTACTGATATTATTTTGCCTGTTGAAAGAAACCAAACTCCCAACAGTTTCATTAAAGAAAATCCCAGATCAGTCAAAAATGACAATGAGTGAAGAATTGATGAGATCTCTGTTTTTATCTCAGATTGGCTGTTTACCTTGTACTTGATTAGTCATTAAGTTTGCCTTCCCAACATGATAGTTATGTCTGTTGTCTTGGTTATCTTTAAAAATTATTTATCGGTGCCAGTCTGTGCTTAGAATGGTATTCTAGCTTTACTAGCCACTCCTGACGATGCATTCTCAACTCTCTGTGATGCACAACACTTAAAGTCTATATGATGGAAGTGTTGGTAATAATAATCCCACGGACGTTGATGCTCGTTAGTAATCTATTATTATAATGTAAACATGCAGGCATTGTTGCGGTGAATGTTTTTCAAGTGGAGAACAAATGAACTGGGAGAATAGTTCTCTAAGTGGTTATATGTGCTTCACAGGAAAAGAGATTTCAGATATTTAAAAAATGAGGTTTGGGAAGTTTAACAAAAATGGTAGAAAATAGGAAAAGTGGCATGATTATCACAAGTGATCATTTCCTGCGCTAGAAAGGAGAAAAGAGAAGTGATTTGTAATCTAGGATAACTGGGCTTTGATGCAGGAATGACTGCTGGTATAGTAGGGAGAGTCCATAGATCCTTTTCCTTTTTTCCCTCCCTTCCTTTTTTCTTATACTGAAAGAAACTAAAATGTCAATAGTCTTATCACAGTGAAATCGGAGACAGATGAAAAGAGCAAAGGGGAACGCTTGGACAATTGGGGAATTTAAAGGAATTAGCTTTTATATTCCCTAATAGTTTCGATCAATTGGCATGTGAAAGTTTTATTGGCTGTGGTCAATTTATCTGAAGTACTGGAGCCATCATAGAGTTATTTCCACTTTTCCAAGGTTACTTCAGAACCTTGAACTTTTTACTAAAAATGACTTGTCTAAATCTTCAAGGTGTTTAGATTTCAAATGTGGATCACCTGATTTCTACCCGATGTGAATGATTTTCATGTTTAAAGAAGACAGTGTCTCAACAGAGATATTCGTTTCCCACCAACCCACCCTCAAAGGATAAAGAAAGCAAAAGCTGAGACCTATAGGGAACTAATATTTTTAACTGAATTTAATCATAACTGAGTAATGGTTGGGACTTTATTATTAGGATAATTAGTAGATCTCTTCAGTATTTTGCATGAGTTCTAGACACTTGAATTAATTATCTCTAAGGAATTCTAATGCTTTAGGTACTGATAACATCTCACTCCTGTTGTGAGAAATCTGCTATTGTCAAAAGAGATTGAATTGCTCTCTCTCCTCTCTCTGTTGTTCTGCCCACCCACCCCCACCCCCCAAGGTTACAAAGAAACCAAGGCCTTGGAAGTCTTATTGAAGTTAATCAAAGGACTGACAAAAATGAGAAAGGGTAAGTAAAGCTTCTAGGTTGATGGGGCTCTCTTTTTTCGGGTTAGCTTTGTGCATGTTATTAGAAATGGGAGTGTTATGCTCCCCTCTGTCAGAGATGAACTGTTCCCCTTTTGGCCTGTCAGAGGTAGGCAAAGGAATAGGATGAATGCTGTTTCCATAGGACAACATATGTAAGTTACATGAAAGTAAGTGCAGGGAAACATACTACATAGTCTCTTATTCTGTATTTTCTTTAAAAAATTTAAAAAACGAGCCAAATTTTATATTTAAATTAAGAAATATAGAGACAAAATTGCAAAGAGAGAGGTACATTGGCAAGTTTTTCAAAACTGATTTAAAACAAGTACAACTGTAGAAATTAATAAAGGTAAGCAAAGGGTAATCACATATCGCGTCAAAGGTTTTTCTGGTCATCTGGCCCTGGAAACATCTGACACACTTTCAGAGAAAATTGAATGTAACCTAACTGGCATACAGTTTTCGTGTTTTTCCAGAGAAGCGATGATCTCAAAAGGATCATCAAAGCAAATGACAAGGCAGATAAAACTAACAGAGAATGAGAACTGCTTTGATGCATCTGAATCTTGTTTTTTCCTCCTCAATTAATTGTGTGATTTTTCTCAGTGATATTGAGGGGGTCACATCTTTATCTTCTCTCATCTGTGTCTGATCCCTACTGCCCTGACCTTCACTTTGGAGGATCTGCAGTACATTCTATCTAAATTTACATTTACGTATCGCCCCATAAAATCTCAGGGATTAATTTAACTATATTATTGGTAGGCGATTTTATAATAAAAATGAATTTAACATCAGTATAAAAATTTTCTCTACCATCTTGAATTAATCATTAATAGCATGGATTGTTTATATATATAATACAATGGGAATACTTTGAAACTAATCTAAACTTTTTTTCTACAGAAGTGAAGACCTTAATAATGATATTAAAGTGAATCCCAAAGGAAGGGAAAATACTATTGGGTAAGACTCATTAGTGTCTTTAAATCTGATTTCTGTGACAATAAGATAAAATGACTAGGCATTTTAACTTCACAACCATATTTTATGAGCATGGAATTGGGCAATAATGATGGGCCATATGACCTTCCTTCTTTCTCTCAAAAATATGGCTTATTTTTGAAGAATTATCCCAATGTTTAATAGTGAGTTGCCTTTTCTCTTAGATTCTGGGCTTTGATTTGTTTTTCTGTTTGTTTGTTTGTTTGTTTGTTTGTTTATAACATTATTCTTTGTTGTTTTTTTTTTTGGTTTGTTTTAAAGTTTATTGAGGTGACAATTGTTAGTAAAGTTACATAGATTTCAGGTGTACAATTCTTCAATATATCATCTATATATCACGTTGTGTGTTCACCACCCAGAGTCAGTTCTCCTTCCATCACCATATATTTGACCCCCTTTACCCTCTTCTACCACCCTCCTCCCCTCTTACTCTCTGGTAACCAATAGACTATTTGTCTGCATCTTTGAGTTTTTGTTTCTTCACAAGACAAACAAATGATTTGTTTTTAACAATGAATTACTAATTGAATTTTGTTGTGTCTAAAGAAAGCAGTCTTGACAACACTTTCAAAGTGGATCTCTAAAATAATAAAGATAGCCAAGAGTAAGCCTTGACTAAAACTCATGTAAATTAACATCTTTAAGGATGGTGGACTCAGAAGGCAGCCCAGGGGCGGGGCTGTGCAGGTACATGCACTTGGGATAAGGACATTCCACCACTTCTCCTCTTTTTTAGGTCTATGTCGACATGGCAGCAGGACTTAGTCATGATAGTTCTGCCATCCCCTACTGCCCCTTCTGGGTTCAGGTTCTGCCCCTTTCGGTGTTATTCAATCTATTTTAATGAGGAGAATATGTGTCCCCTGAGAAGTGAATCATAAATTTTTCTACCATGTCATGTATTTTTTCTTGCCCTGTATAACTCACCATAATCTAATTATTTTAAAAGATTTGGGTTGGGGGAATGGTTGAGTTTACATGAAAGCATATATTCTTTTTACTACTTTTTAATATTTATTATTGATAATATTTATTAGTTTTAATGTTGTCAAGTTAATATTATTATTAACATTATTCTTGTTTTTTTAAAACAGAATAGGCAATTATATCTGATTTCTTGAGCAGAAATTTATATTCTGTCTGGATCCAGTACAGAATATTATCTAATTTACATTACTTTAATGATGCCCATTTGAGATATTCTAACAAGATGTATCTGAGGGAAAATTGATTTTGTTAAATAACAAGTTTCACGTATACTTATTTTGAGAACAAAACAAACAAAAAACATATATGGTCTTTGTTAACAAATAAGGAAGCTAAAACAGTCTTCAGTGCAAGATGTAAGAGAAGAATTTTCATTTGCAGTTGGAACTTTAAAAATTACATTGATAGAGAACTTATATATTTACCACTTCTTAATCTTTCCAATTATTTGTTCACTTGATTAGTTTTTTATTTTAACAAAATTCATTAAAACTCATTTCCTTACTCAAAGAACACAAGACCTCAGTGGCCGTATTAAAGTGAATCCTGAAACAAATAAAAACATGAAGAGGTAAGAAATTTAAAACGTTTTCCTCCTTCTTTGTCTGGCATTTAAAAGCTCATCAAAATTCTGCATGCTTGTATTCAGGACAGTAAGTTAAAATTCAAGCCAAAACTGAGCTCTCTTTGTCCAAAACACATCATATTAAGCAGTTCTGTACAAGTGATATACAGAAATGATCTCTCTTGCATTTTATTCTTGGGTGAAGTTTGAGATCAGGTAGATTTTGAGAAATTAAGTGGGAATTTTGACTGACCTCTTTGAGCTAAGTGAGTTATTTCTTTGAATGTATATGTGTGTGTGTGTATTACTTAGGGTTCTTCAGAGAAACAGAACCAATAGGATGTCTATACCTCTATCTATCTCGATCATCTATCTATCATCTATTATCTATCTATCTATCTATCTATCTATCTATCTATCTATCTATCTATCATCTATCTATCTATATCTGTCAAGAGATTGATTGATTGATTATAAGGAATTGGCTTATACTGAGAAGTCCCAAGATCTGTATTTAGCTAGCTAGAGACCTAGGTCAGTCAGTGGTATAGTTCCAAGTCCAAGTCCAAAGGCCTGAGAACCTAGGAGAGCTGATGGTGTAAATTCTAGTCCAAGGGTAGGAGAAGACTGATGTCGCAGATTAAAGAGACAGGTAGGCAAAGTCCCCACTTAGTCAACTTTTTTGTTCTGTCCAGGACTTCAACTGATTGGATGGGGCCTACTCATGTTAGGGAGGGAAATCTTTACTCAGTCTATGGATTCAAATGTTAATCTCATCCAAAAACAGCCTCACAGACACAGTCAGAATAATGTTTGACCAAATATCTGGGACCCCGTGACCCAGTCACGTTGACATATGAAATTAACCATCACAACGTGTGTATATATAAGTGTATGTGTGTATGTATAAGTAGTGTGTGTGTATAAGTGTCTGTATGTGGGTGTGTAAGTAGTGTGTGTGTGTGTGTGTATACACGTGTATATATATATGAACTGTGTCTTCACATGTGTAGTATATGTATGTGTATGAACTGTGGTGTGTGTTTAAGATGAAGAGCTTAACAAAGTGTACTTCATTAAGAGTTCTCCTACCCATGAATTGTCGAATAAATCTGGAAAGCTTATGTCCTCTTGCTTTTTATTTTTTAAAAAGCAGATGGAATATATTTGAAACTGTGCTTGTTGGCATGTTGCTGAAAACAGTATACTAAATAATTCCATGTGGTTTTATTTGAACTCCTTTCCACTTAGTTAATTCAGTACATGATATTATTAGATTCTAAAATGTGTCACTGATGCCTGGGGCAGAAAAGCTGGGGCACGCGCTGTCAGGCTGTCCTGTTCTCAGTAGCCTGGATGGTCAGAGGCCCAGAGACTTGTACAATTTTGCAACCAACAGTCTGAGAAGAATACATTGATTTCCTTGGCTACCTATCTGGTTCAGGGAGGTCACCTGAGGTAGTGAATGTGACAGGGAGTCCAAAAGACCAGGATTCAAATTCTGGCTCTGACACTAGCTAGCTGTGTCCTTGTGCCTCAATTTACTCATCTACAAAATGAGGGTCATAATACTATCATGCCTAGCACATAGTAGATACAAGTAACTTAGCAATAATGAGGATCCTGTGAGTTATGTTTCCTTAATTATTTAGATACTGTTCAAATATTTAATTTACTTGGACTCTCCAAGAAAAATCCATGTTTTCCTTTTTAATTGGTATTAAAGAGAGTATTTCAAATCATCACCTATTGGTTTCCATATGCTGGTGTGTGTGTGTGTATGCACGGCTATGTGTGTACATGGGTACACAGGCATACACATGTTTGTATGGATTCATGTGTGTATGATTGTGAGTGCAAGGTTCTGCAGATCCTTTAAAAGTAAAACAAGATGACATTCCCTCCCTTATTAAAAACTCTGAATCTTATCCCATTTCAGGTAGAATAAAATTCTAACCTTTAGTAATGGCCTTTTACTTGTTTCAACAAAAGTCAGCCAAATTGATTCCTTTTCTATGGCAGGCTACTTCCTGCCGTATAACCTCTGCATATGCTATTCGCACTCTGAGGAATGGCCTACCCCCACATTGTCACTTTCTTAAAGAGGTCGTTTCTGACCCTTGAATGAATTAAGTCACCACCCCCTCCTCCAATCCCAGCACCACAGGCACCAGACATTCTTTTTAATTTTCTTCAATAGCATATATTGTTATCTGGAATTGTGGCATTCATTTATATGTTGGATGATATATCGCCTGCTTCTCCTCATGTTAGAATGGAACTTCATGAGGGTGAAGCCTAGGCCTATTGTTCACAGCCATCCCATGGTAGGGCCCATAGTCGGCTTTCCATAACTGTTTGTGGATTGAAAGAAGGCATAGATACTGAAGATATATACAGGAGCAGGCATTACTTCGCACAATTTAACTCAAAATATTATTTTATATTACTACATTAATTAGCACAGTCTTCCATATTGACTTTCATGAACTTTGAAATTTAAATAACCTTACACTGATATGTGCTTTATTTAATATGTTTAAAGACTACAAGTTCCTGACAACATAATCAAAGCAAACTCCATAATCAACACAAATATTACAAGGGAGGAGTTACAATACTTAAATGTTGTGTTATTTATTTTATTTTATTTTATTGAGTACTCAAAAAAATATGGACATAGAATCCTAGGAACTTTTATTTTCAGTCACTGGCATTCCAATCTCACATACTTTGTTTAAGCAAAATCCAACTAAGGACTGAAAAATCAATAAGAAGTATTCTGGAGTAGAATGATTGTTTCTGTTGGGTTAATTGTTTCATTATTTGTATGTAAAAGGTCCAAACTTTTTATGGCTGCTTTTAGCCTGCATATTCTCAGATACGTGGACACAAGTAAAAACTTGATTCAACATCTGGTTGCTTCCAAATATCAATATCTTTGGTAGACGCAACCACAGAGACTTTGTGATGTGATCTTAGTAGGGCCACAGGGCATGAAGAAACAGGGTGTGAAAGTACTTTCTGAGGATGTTCTTTACCCATGTGGCAACCTCTTTAGATAAGAGGCACATTGGTTGGTTCTGTATATGGAAAACACGTGAAGATGCAATAAGAAAAACAAAATTCCATTAAGATCAGAAGCAGATATACAAAAGGTTAACAATAAAATACTGACATGTTTTCAGGAACTATGTGGAGTTTTATATTACAGTAAATATATCTTAAATTTCAGAAGTCTATAGATTTTAATCTTCTTATTGTTCATTGCCAACACAGAACTACTCAAAATTTGTGGTTTTAACACACAGTTATAAGTACCAAAAGCAGATACCAGGTTGTATATCATATACTTTAACAAGCTGGTGTATTAATCTTAATCCATTGTTATGAATAGAAAACATGCTGAAGAATGTATGTATGAATATATATATATTTCTCCAAAGCTGATTTGAAAGTCCCACAGCATGTTGGAGGTTGATATTAAGAGGATGCCTTCTGGAATGTTCCATGAGATGTGCATATAGACTATTACAAAATGTTTAGTGTACCAGGCAATGGTATAGCACTAAATAAATCATAATAGAGACTGAGTCCTAGTATAGCATTTGCTACTGGCGTAATAGCTCCAAGATTAAAATGTTGTCTCACTGAGACTCATGAGTTTCAGAAACGTGTAAATCCCTACATAGTCTGCATAGTCACCTTTAACAGTCTTCAACTCTTTGACATGATTTTAGAAAGTGTTTATACTGTGTTTGAATTTTCATAAATAACTGTAACCACTCAGTATTAATCTATGATTAACCTCATCATTTCTTTAATGTTTTAAAGGGGCCAGAGTCTTGACAATCTCATCAAAGTGACCCCTGAAGTAAACATAAGTAGCCCAGGGTGAGGATTATGTCTTATCTTTCTTCCTTCCCTGTCTGCGTTCATTTGTGGCACTCATCAGAGAAGCCGTGTTGAAAAATCTTTGGATTGGAATCAGAAAGTCTGGATTGCATTACTTACCAGATGGGTACCTTTGAGCAAGTCTCTTGAACATGCTGAGCTGAGGCTTCTTTAGTTGTAAAATGAGGATCATAATATCTCGTCCACCTTTGTCACTTGCTTATTGAAAGGATCAAGTGAAATATAAAATCCATTTAAAGTAAAAATGCACTACAAATATAAATTATTAACAAAATAGAGTTTAGGTATAGCTACCACATTAGATGGAATATTAAATTTTTGACAAAATATTACACAGTTTCCAAATTGATTTTTTTAATTTAATCTTGCCCTACTTTTATTATTTCATTTTACGGGTAAATGAGAAACTGAGCCAGGGCATCAATGATTTGTATACAGGCCAAACTTTTTACTCTTTTAAATGAAGGGCATAGACTGGTATTAATTCAAGTACCAAACTTAATAGCAAAATTCATCTTGAGTACATATGAATTGAAATTGAAATACTTAGTTAATTCCATTTTTACTTATTGTGTATTTGTTTGCTTTTTTGTTTCAAGTTTCAAAGACCTTGATTACCTTATCAAAGTGAATCCAAGAACCGGAAAAAATGTACAAGGGTAAGATTTAATAAGTTCTTCTTTATCATTTCATGCTAATCAATGCTTAAAATATAATTAAATCATTTCAGCTGACTGACACTGAACTCAATGATAGTTCAAGAAAAGCCATGTAACCTCCAAAATGCTAAAGATTTTAGTGTACTTGATTTCTAATATAATAAAGGTAACTTTGATTTAATTAGGTTCATAGCTGTTCTTCTGGAATCGACAAGACACTTGTATTTGTTGATTTGTTTATTTTTCTTAAACAGAGGGATGGCACAGGAGAAGGGAAAGAGAACTAGACTGGAACCTATAGATACTGGGTCTAGGCCTGGCTCGGTCCTCATTAACTGCGTGAATAGGACTGATCACTTCCCCTGTTTGGGCTTCAGTTTTCTCATCCTCAGAGTGAGGAAATTGGACCAAGTGCTCTCTACTCACTTCCAATGCTAATTCTGTTACTAAGTTCCAGTGAGATGGCTGGAGAAATGGAAAGCACATGCACTCTGGCGTTATTAATAGTTTATTTAGGTTTAAATGTTAGGCATCCCATTACTAGCCATGTAGGAAAAACCTAATCTATCCGTGTCTCAGTTTTTCCCTTTGTGAAATTGGGGTGATAATACTTCCTATGTCATAGGATTGATGTTAGGGTTAAATCACATAAATCACATAAATCACTTAGATCAGTGCCTGGCACATCACAAATTTCTAAAACCATTAGCTATTGTTTATCATTTCTATGCAGGTATAGGTAGGTCCAAAAAGAAATATTCATAATCAGCACCAAAAAACTCCAACCTTTTGAGATGATCTCTGTGTTAATAAGTATTTCATAATAAAATAGTCAATATAATTGACTATTATAAAATTATTTAATATTTTATATTCAATATTCATAATAAAATATTCAATGTTCATAAAATATTAAATTTTATAATTTAAAATGTTTCTCAGTTTTAATAAATACTTGCAAACACATGATGTAAATTGACCATTGGTCTGATCATTTCTTCCATGTTTTAAAGGGGCCAAAGTCTTGACAGCCTCATCAAAGTGGCTCCTGAAACAAACAGAGCTAATCAAAGGTGAGGTTCATGGCACATTTCTATCTCTCCATTTTTCTTTTTTTATTCAACTTTAAAAATGTGATAAAATTCATTGTCCCATCACAAGACAGCCAGTGATGGAACCCAAAATCAACAGCTCTGTGTTAGAAAACTGTCCAAGTCCTTGCTCAGGGCGGAGCAGTATGTTTTAGTAGAGGAGAGAGAATTATTTAAAATATCTCTTATCAATATGGGATTTGTGTTCCATGCTTGGGATTTTCTCCAAATGAATCGGGATTTCCCATGAGATAAAACATAACCCCTAAACAATTTCCTAGAGCTAAGCATTGTCTAAAGGACTTACGTGAAAAAAACTTCTTCCTTCTTCCTTATTTATTTATTCTCTCTCCTCTGACTGTCTACTATCCAAACAATTCTAAAGTTGGGAAGTCATTTAAAAATATTATTCTTAGTTCATTAAAGTAATAAGGAATCCAAAGAATGATATTTGTCTTTTATGTGAAAGAGTTTCTCTAAGACACCTCTTGTTAAGTAAGTGAAGAGACATGACAAAACCATGAAGCTATAAATATATATTGTGATGTTAGATTGAGCATGAGTTAAATACAAAAGATCCCAAGGTATATCTCTTCTTTCTGATAAATGTTCTATCTTTCTTTGCATATTGGAATGCTCTCTGGTTTTTACACTATGTAGCTATCATGTAGTTTCTTATGCTAGATCAGGAGTAAGCAACTTTTGCTTAAAGATCTAGACAGTCAATATTTCAGGTTTGGGGGGCCAAAACAGTCTTTGTTTTAACTAATCAACTAGCAACCATAGACAACACATTGCAAATGAATGGGTGGGGGTTTGTTCCAATAAAACTTTATTTACAAAACAGACTTCAAGTTGGATTTAGCTCCAGGACCATAGTTTCCTGACTCTTGGATGAGATAGTGTTTTATGTGGGTTTGAGAGAAAGATCAGTTCTGAATGTAGTTGGGGTAGCTTCCAAAACACAGCCTGCTGCCCCCGCCTTTACAGATATTTTCATTCACTTTATAGTTACCCAAAGATTTCATCAATCTTTTATCTGAATATTTAATGCTAAATTGTCCTTAGATTTTTTTTTTCCACCAAATAAGAACATAACATTCTTGACATTATCTGAGGGTCAGATACTGAATCCAGAGGCCATATAATACTTTATATTATAGATTAAGATTTAGTGAAAGATAGGTCTCCTTTGTTCCTCTTCTAAGAGGACTTAGTTTCTAAAGCAAAAGATGCCCTTAATCATATGACCTTTCCCATGTAGTGTGAGCCTCTAGTTTAGTACCCACATCCTACCACATATTACGTTAGGTCATGTGTCTATCTCTTTCATATGATAATGAATTTTCTGAGTTCAGAGAATTCTTACGAACGATGTAATCTTGCACCAATAGCTTGATCCTCTTTGAGCCTCAGCTTCTTTATCTGTAAAGTGGGGATTGTAAGAGTTACCTTCTTCATGAGTTACTAGAAAAATTACAGAAGATCAAGCTAGTAAAGCCCTCAGTGCTCAAGTACTTATTAGACATCATCTATTGGTATTAATGTTACTGTGACTATTTTTTAATTCATTATTGCATCCCCATACCACCACTCAGTGCCTAATTCAAAGAATATACCAAAGAAATGGTCCTATTATGTTGAACCTTATGAAATTACAGGCATTCAACCATTTTTGACCCACCAAGTGACAATTCCATATAGTTCAACATGAGAGGATATGTACATGATAAAATGAGTTTCAAGGTTAATCCTATAAATTAATTAACTGATAAAAAGCCTTTCTAGGCTTTTTTTCTCTTCAGGATACATAACATGTTGTCCCCATAATGCAGAGTATATCAAATCCAGCTTCTTGTTCAGGCCTTTTTTGAGGGCTCATGCGGCAGCACAGTGTAATAGGACAAATGTGTCTGTAAGGTTACGATTGTCCACTTGCATGTTTAGAATGAAAGTAAGTTATGTAATCTGAAGTCTTGCTAGTTCTGATTTAGCATTATATGAATTGTGACACTACAATATCACAGGTTTATATCTTGGAGTAGCCACAGTGCTATATATTCATGATATTGACGTATATTATCTACATATCTTAGAATCAGGAAATAACTGTTTTTTAAAAAGTCTGAGTTTTGTTTTGTTTTTTGTTTTTTTGGAAGGAAAAGGGAGGGAAATAAGGAACACGTGGAAATGAGGAGCAATTTTATATTGTACATTACAACCTTCGCCAATTCTACTACAAAAATATAATATGGAAAACAAGAAGTTTATGAGTAATTAAATTTGAGGTTCTCTTGAAAGAAATAAGAATAAAATGAAAATAAATTTTTATATATACATAATTATGCAAGAAATGGATAGTAACAATCTGTTTTTCCATAGGGCTAAAAAGAGAATTCAAGTAATGGTGAAGTTTTAAATTAGCAACAATCATTTAATTAAATATTATGTTTGAAAAAGTATACAAATTATTATTGATTTGACCCGCTATTGAAACCTACAACATTATTTTAGGAACCAAGACCTGAACAATCTTATCAAAGTGACCCCCTCAGTAAACAAAAGGTAAGCTTATTAAGATTATTCAAGACTCCTGAGCAGGTCTCCAATTCATGCAAAAAAATAAGGTTAATTATTTGGCTTAGGACATTTTGAAAGGGGACATGAAAAAAATGAGAACACATTGATTTGTTGAAGTGTAATAATGCTCTATAGATTTTTCTTTTATTATTACTTCCACTTATTTCATTATAGTATTGTTTAAAATGATAATGAGGCTAATTCTGTATAATTACTAATGGAGAAATTCATTTTGACACAATAATAGCATAACTAATTTATTGCTGTAATTTTATAGTAAATATACGATAAGTTTATAAAACTGAATAAACTAAAGAATGTTGGCTTTCTACTCCTTCACAAACCCAAGGATTAGTTTTTAAATGACTCCTAAGAAAATTGGAAACATAACATTCGTATTCTTGAGTAGAATATTTTTGTATGATGTTGAATTTACTTCTGTCTTCTTGAAAAGTGAAGACCCATTATACAGTGGAACAAAAGTTGAGAAAAGCATGGCAGAGGAACTCCAAGCTACTTTTCAATTCCTGTGACGATAATGTTGGTGAAAAGCATTGTGCACATGTAAGGACTCATTGTGAACAGAGAGAGTGGAAGGGTGTTAGCAGGGAGGAGCTAGGGCATGGGATCCAGTTGCCATGGTTTCAATCCTGTTTCTCCCTCAGCCACTTCTTAGGTACCTGACCCCACGGAGTGTCTTAAATTCTCAGATGTTCAATTTCTTTATTTATAATGGGGAGATGGGAATATATACCTTACTAGGTTGTTTGGAGGATTTTAAAAAGATAACTAGTGTATATAACATAGAAACTCAATAAATTTATCACTTTTTATCTAGGATTTCATTGGATGATTCACAAGTGTCAAAAGTAAAAATGCCAGTCATAAAAGTTGCTGATTTCCAACTGAATTTGACCTTTTATTTTGTTTTGTTTTAGCAGTGAACAAGGTCTTGATGAACTTATTAATGTAAGCTCCAAAGCTGTCAAAAATATGGCTGGGTAAGAGAAGGATGTTTTATATTTATTTGACTTATAATCATTCTATATAGAAATTGAATACTAAGTCTTGAAAAATCATGACAACTTTTACATGTCCCTGGAAACTTAGATATCTATTTGTTACTAGCAAGAAAGAATGGCAGCTTCATATCTTTCAACCTCAAGTAAAGCAATTGAATGAAGTGATTGGGGTGGGAACACAGGTAGTCTGTATACTGTTTATGTTACAGCACATAGACTAGCTATGTCTCTGGAATTGATCAAAATTTATTAATAATAATTTTAAAAAAGATCTAGAACTTCATTAGACTTATCACCAGCAAATATCATTCACCTTGTTTTCAAGTAGTTAGTGGAAATTTTATGAGGTTCATTGTTTCTTAGATGGTTTGCTGCCCTCAGCAAAGTTATGGACCTAAAATTTGATAATTATTTAAGTAGTATCTGTAAGAGTGAAATTCACTTTTTGTCTCTGGTTATATGAAGATTTTTATGTCATTATACACTGCTAATTTCTATATACATAATATATTGTATATAACATATATTTTATATATAACATATATATGTGTGTATGTATATATACATATATATGTAATGTATACATATATAACATATATTATATATGCTATATATAATATATTATATATATATAGAGAGAGAGAGAGATAGAGAGAGAGAGAGAGAGAGAGAGAGAGAGGGAGAGAGAGAATCTTTTCATGATTTTCCTTCTTGAGTTTAGTTGGTACATATAAAAATTGAAAAATTTTAGAGGTGGTGGAAGTTAGGAACCTCAGAGAACTCATAGTCCAGTTAGTTTGAACAATTTTGAAAACCTCTGTTTCAGCTGAACCTATTCAATTTACAGGAGAGGAAATTAGGACTCAATAAGTTTAGGCGATTTGACCAGGGTCACAGAGAAAACTAGTGGAAGGCTGATAGTTCTGTGATCTGTTAGGCAGTGAATAATTACTAAGCCCCTACTGGGTTGGAAGCTTACAACTAGGTACCATTAGCTGCACACTATATAATTACGTATAAGCCATAGGCACCAAAAAGAGAATTCAGTAGACATACTCAATCTTATTAACAGCAGGCAATTATCACAGATTAAAGCTAATTATGTACCAGGGATCCAGAGATATTACTCTAAGACAATAATAGGTTGTCAATTTAATATATTACATTTTGGCACACTCATGTACTGCTTGCTGAATTTACAATGGATTGTCAGTGCATTGCATCTAAAAAAGAAACAGAGGAATTGAATAGCTAATTTAATAAACAGATAGGCAGTAAAATTCATATTCATAGATTCCTAGAGTACAAGATGGTAGAGATGAGCAGAGCCTTAGAGATGATTCATTTTACAGATGAGAATATGGAGGCCGGGGGCAAAAATGTCATAGTCCTCTGTGAATCATTCTATCTCCAAGCCGAAATCCTGTTCTTTAAACCATAGCACACACACTTTGATCTTCAAATAAATGCAAGTTAATTGAGCATCTCAGAAAATAGCCCAGGCTGTAAAGCTGGGATTGTAGTTTTTGCTGTAGGACAGCCAGAAGTTGTATTTTGCTGCTTTACACCATCACTTGAATGATTGCTTCAGAGATGACAATCACACAAATGTGCAAATGACTACAACGTACTTTAAGGCTTTTAAACTATTAATACATGGAAGTAATAATACCTAAATATTCTAATGTATCCTTCACTACATTCAAGGTAAAATAAATGAAAGCATTAACTTGAGTAGAAAAAAATGTTACATTTTTTTTTCCTGGATAAAATTCAGATAAAAGATTCCCATGTTTGCAGGGATCCAGGGCCTGAAAAAAAGCCTATGAATTTGTTGTGTCCAATTCATTGAGATCAATCGCATGAAGCTCTCAACCAAAGCAATTCAGGACTGTTACTGAGATCCTTGTTTTATTAACACACTGTGTTGTCTTTTTAGCAATACTGATCGAACGTAGCATACATTTATATGTTTTCTAAGTTAGTGTTTTGCAGACTGTGGGTTGCAACCCATTAAGAGGTCTTGTAATTAATTTACTGAGTGGCATTCAGCATTTTTCCCCAATTAAATACAAATAATTAAATAGAGTATAAAATAAGAATTCTTATGCAGTGAGGGTATTATTTCATGAAATTTATGTTTTATTTTGTGTCTGTCTGTCTGAAAAGAGAGAGTATTGGGCTGTAAAATGTATTTCTGAATGGGCTTTATGAAACAGTAGTTTAAATATGAATGTTCTAGGTTGTTGGATGAATCAAATTTTCTATGCTCAGCAGAACAGTGAAAATGGAAGTTCTCCTGTTTGTGATTGATTTGTATATTGAAAGGTTATGGCCTTGGAACATATTATCCTCTTCTACAAAGTTTCATTCTTTGTATTTGTTCTTCTAACATATGAAGTTAACCTAATTTTAAAGGTTGTTGTCTTTCAGGCACAGTTTAGCTTTATGACAAATTTTGCAATCAATTTATACAAAAATTATATTCTGAAAATTATATTCTGGATAGTTTCCACATGTTAATCATTCCTTGAATAGTATTTGTAGGTACCACTTGATTATCTTTAATTGAGAATATTATTATTAAAGATAATTCAAAATAGTGAAAATTCAGTTAGGGGCTTCCTATCTACCACAGAGATTGGAGAATAATGACGAAGGGATCAAACTGAGTGAAGCCATGAGCCACGAAGCACATCCTATGGAAAGGTTTAGGGCTGGCGGAGGGAAACGCACACCTTTCGCAGGCCTTTTTGATGATTAACCTCTACATGGCTTCCCTTCAGTGCCTAAGTTAGCATCAATGTTTTTGATGAGTAAAATATATTTTATTTTTATATGATGAAAAAAGGTTGTTGGCGAGAAAGAAGTGCAGGCATGTTGCTGTCCAATATGGTGCTGGAAGCAGTTGGTATCAGTCTTGATTTCTTGCTATGGGAAGCGATGGCATTTCTTTGAATAAACATTAATAAAGGATTTAGAGGAACACTTTGAAAAATCACAACTTTCCAGCCCTTAAAACAGAGTACTATACTGAGGCAATGAATGACAGCAAACCACCTGGGAGGAAACACTGCTCTGCGACTAGGAAAAGAAACCGGTAGGACTTCAACTAGGAATCGGACAGTTTTCAGAGTATGTTAACTAATCTGGCCGTGAACAACTGAGTTTAATTTGGCTTTTTAGTCATCACAGAGGAAAGAAAATTCAGTTTTGGTGGCTTGCTAAAACTCTCTTTCAAACCTCATGTTAAGTGTAATCCCAATTTTAGAGCTTATTGTTTTTTAAAATACATACATTTAGTTGGTGAATATGATTTTTAAAGTAACAAGGACATTAAAATCAGTTTGTATCTTCATAATGTTAAAACATTCCAGGCTGAGAAGTTGTGAATCACCAGATGTTTGCTGTGAACACAAAGCCAGTGTGTCCTGGTAGATATGCTCTGGCAATAAAGCGTGTGAAGTCAGAATAATTTTTCTTCCGATCCAGCATAATTCATCCTCCCCCAGATTGGTTAGAAAACTTATTTCAAGGCTGTTCCATGCTAAACCAATATGTCTCAAACTAAATGATAAGACACCAAACCCGTTCTTCCTATTTCCAAACAACTTAATCCTGTTATCTCTAACCTTGCTGCTTTAATTTTTTTTTCCACTTAAAGAAATCAAGATCTTGATAAGCTCATTAAAGTGAATCCTAAAACTCTCACCAACCACCGAAGGTAATACAACTATATTAATTTTTGTGCTTTTGTCAAGAGCAATATTTTGTTTTATTATTTCAGGCAGATTTATAACCTTAATGATCTTACCAAAAGAACTTCATGATTAATCGGCAGTCTTTTCATTTTTTCTATTTAAAGAAGCCAGGATCTCGATAACCTCATCAAAGTGAAGCCTGCAGCAATCAGAAGCAATCAGAGGTAATCACATGAAAGCCGTCATTTCATGTTTTCATCTGCCTGTTGTCCCCGGGTAGAGTGGGTTTATAATATTGTTTTATTGAACTAGCACAACCAAAGAAACCTTTCACTGCTCTGAACTTACTTTTTCTTCTCTTTTTGAATAGCCCAGACTTGGACAATCTTATTAAAGTGAAACCTGCAGCTCTCAGAAACATGGAGAGGTAAGTGACTTTACCTCACTATGTTGATGTGTTCACAAGGTTCTGAATTAGGTATTTTTCCTTCTTTCCTTCCTTCTTTCTTTCCTTCCTTCCTTCCTTCTTTCCTTCCTTCCTTTCTCTCTCTTTCTCTCTAAAGAAGGCTTTCATTTTTCCTTAGTGTTCAAATGAGGACACATTTATAACCCATGTGTCTCCGGTCAGCAAGGAAACAGGTTGCATTGTTCTGTAATCAATTGTACCATTTTTGATTCAGTTCTGTACTTCTTATTTGTGCTAAGACAGCTTAGTGTTTGTTTTCTATAGGAAATAAAGTGAAATAAAATGACAATTGATGAAATTCAATAAGAAAAATATTATGGAGAAGCTGAACCAAACTGATAGTTTACATAGATACTTAAAGAGAATCTGAAAGAATATTCAGTGTGTTCAAAATTACAGACCCACAGCTAGTGTGAGCTCACAAAATATTAAGGCAGATTCTAACCTTGAGCTTCCATTTTGAGTTCTGCAAATATCTTATAATTCAGTCTTTATGTCATATTGTTCACTTAAAGGGCTTTATTAATAGATAACAGATAATGCACCAGAGTATATTACATTAAAAGTCAAAATTGTTCTGCTGACCTGAAATTTTATCATAATAAATATATAGCTAGGAATCACAGTCTCAATATTCTGAGGTGAAGAAAGCAAATTAACATACAAAAAGGGTTTTGAACCCACTGGGAGAAAGAGGACCATGTGGTATACTCATTGACCTACCTCTTGTGTCTCCTAGTTTTTTGGGTTTTTTTACATTAGCGCTTCTTTTTGCTTTTTCTGTTTGTATGTTTTTATCACAGTGTTTGGGTCTCAAGCAAGAATGTACAAAGACAGTTGAAAAGCAATTACTACTTAGAAAGGAGCGTTTGTTAAGCACTTATGGTGTGACTGGCAATTTATATACATTTAATCCTCACAACAACCCCATGAGAAATATATTCATACACCCTACTTTATAAAAGAGGAAACTATAGCTCAAAGATATGAAACAACCTTATCAAGAAAGAAAACAGATAAGGGGTCTGCACTCCACTCCTTCTGATGTCACTACCTAGGGGGAAAATAAATCTGTGACTAAAACAGCTCAGACTCTCTTCTTTCCATTCTTCATACTCCATACAGTTCCTTCCCTTCTAATCCCTCTCCTGCCCTGGCAGTTAAGAGACTGCAATTAGTTACATTTATTCTAGAAAATTACTGTTAAAATAAGAGGGAGGAGAGAAAGTACTTGTCTCATAGAGGTTTTCTAATAGTGGAAATAACAGCAGACTTTTGGTGTCAACCCTGCTTTGTTAAGTAGAACCATTTCTTCATAGTGGTATTGGTTGGGGCAGATTTTCTTTTTATTTGTAACAGTTTTAGGATGTTTCCAACCACGGTGGAAGTGATTAGGTTTTATAACTACATGTGGAACAACTAACTGGTTACTGTTAGGAATGACTAGTGGCTACTGTAGCTGATTTCTCCCTCAGTGGGTGATTCCATAAAATCTCTCTCTCTCTCTCTCTCCTACTTCTAACTTCCTTCTCCTTCCCTCCTTCCCTCCCTCTAGCGAATATGCTGACAGACAATGGTAACTTTCTCATGCGAGTTTTGCCTTTTGTTTATTAGAAGAGGCTCATTCTATAAAAAGGTAGTTTGTATTTCAGCAACTCCTAATAAAATATCTATAAAAAGAAGACATTCTTCTTATACAGACAGGATTACTATTTAAAAAATTTAAAAATATTGGCCATCTTGTTTTCAGATGGTAGCTTGAGCCACAAATGTGACCTAATTGATGGCTGATACTTCTGTAGTAGTTACACCAGATTTGATGATAATCAGCTTGGATGTTCAAGAATTATCCCAGAACAAGACAAACAAGAAAGACCAAACTGCCTGTTTGAAAAAAAAGTGACTTCGTTGAATTGGTTCCGCCACCTGTACCTATAAAGTATCTGTGCCGCCCACTTGATTTCAGCGGGTAGAGAGAAGGGACATTTTAAAGTGCCTCCCAGTGGGAATAACAGCCAGGGCACTTTTATATCCAATTCAGTGTGACATGAATACTGATTATTTAATAATATAACATCTGTGAATCAGAGTTCTTTTTATGTGACTTTGTTGACATTTCCAATAGCTGTATATTTAATTCACAGTTAGGGGCGGAATAAGCTTCAGTCACAGATCAAAATGTGAGGAGGTGTCCCTGGGCTCCTAGGAACACAACAACCTGAACAAATGGATGTGCAGAGAATTTTCATTTATTCAGGGAGAAACCACATGATTTTTAGCAGTGACAGTTTCACATTTTCATGAACTTAGAGATATTAAAGAGAGATATTCAATTATTTGTAGCCTATAAAGTGCTGCTCCCAAACAAATATTGAGAAGCATCTAGTGACTTACTTAGGCCTTTATCATTACAAAAAGCATCCTTCATCTGAAGTAGAAAAAAGTATTTTGAACTATTTGTGGTATTATACGTCCATCTTTTTAAGAATTTCCTATTTGCTGAGGCGTGCCTCCAAGTTTTTAGTATTCCCACCAGAGGAGAGTTCCTTCGTATCTTTCTATTGCGTATTTCTCATATTTCTGCTCAAAACAGAAAGCGGGGGTGGGAGAGGGGGAAGTGGGCAGCGTTGACTCTTTCCGTGGCTTCGTTTCCCCTGATCAATAGGTCACTTTGGATGCTTCTCCTAATTATCTCGTGAACAGAGACACTTCATCATCCCCACAACTATAATAGTCTAGACCTTGTTCAATCTCCTAACGATCCCTCTGCTGCCTGTGGTACCTGCTTTCCTTCAATCCATTTGCCACACGGTGGAGTGGGTGACCTTCTAAAACAAACCTGATCACGTCCTTTTTCTAATTCCCATCGCCATCGCCATCGATTGGATACTGGCCGCACTCCTTAACCTGGTTTCCAAAGCCCACCTCAGCCTGCCCCCCCCCCCCGCCCCCGCCCCCAGGCTTCCTCACTGCACCCTCTATCACCTTCAACTCACAAGCAGACCCCCCCCCCCCCCCCCGCTTGGTCCCGCCCCTCACTCCGCCTCCATTGCTATTCCCTGGTTAACTTCTCATCCTTTAGGCCTCATCTTGGCGTCTCTCTCTCTCTCTCTCTCTCTCTCTCTCTCTCTCTCTCTCTCAGGCTCCGGGAAGCCCCTCCCTAGTCCTCCACATTTTACATCAGGTCTTTCTAGATGTTCCCAAACTCTCTATCCTTCCTATCCAATAGCATGTGTCTCTTAGAGGGAATGATTATTTAATCATCTCTGTTCAACTACCAGATTTTTAAGGGTAAGATTGGTTCTGTCATGTTCACTTCTCTATCTACAGTGCATATCACAAAGTGTGGCACGGATTAGGTTCTTAATAAGTAGTCTATGAATTAAATCCTAAATCTCAAACCAATCAAGGCCCTATCATCATGCACCTAGATAACACCTATTGCTTTCCACCTCTAACATTCTGAGCCCGCGAGAGTAAAACCAGACGGAAGAAATCTGATTATCTTCTAAATGGTCTCCTTTCGCCAGTGACTATCTCTTGCCCGTGGCATAATCTCATGGTGAATGAGAGTCACTAAAATTCTTCGTCACATCTTATATTTAAAATACCTAAATTGTACAATTTCTTTAGGGACCTGTTAATTTCTTTAATATATAATCTTTAAGACTCTCATTGAAAAGAATTATAAAAATATATAAAGCTAGGCCCATTCAATGTCAATAGAGCTGAAGAATTACAACAGTTATCTCACTTATTCTATACTCCTTTTAGAGAGACAAATATTCCTTTTGAACTAAAGCTTAATGCCTAAGATTTAGTTCTTGGCATAAAAGAAATACGATTGTAAAATTTTTATATGGAGGCTCTTAATTTTGCAAATGTGTTTGATACTCTACAAAAGCAATTTAAGTAAGCTGTGGAGAGAAAAACATATTGTGGCTTTTAATAAATACCTCACATGCCCTCGTTAGAGAGGAAGAGAGTTGGGAGTGAGCTGATAACTTTCATATAGAGTTTATCCTAGGAAGAGTTGCGTAATAAGATACAATAATTAAAAGGGGTCAAACATATAGTGACAGAGGAGACTGGACTTTGGTGGTGAGCATACAGTGCAATATACAGATGATGAATTATAGAATTGCATACTTGAAACTCATACAATCTTATTAACCAATCACCCCAATAAATTTAATTAAAAAAGAGACAATAATGCTTTGGGCCCTAGAATCTCCATTTTTTCCCCTTAATCTGCTCTGTAAAGGAAAGTTACATTCCTTAATGAAACAGTGGAAAATAAATTGCATGATGACAATGCAGATAAATGCTTATATTCAAAATTTGTGGCATGACTACTTAACAGAAAGCTCATTTTCTCCTAAACATTTTGAAATCTACATAAAGAAAAGCATTTTAGTTGCTATGGTTCACAAATTTCTTTTTTAGCATTTCTCACTGTATCCACAGAGAACTGATGATTTTTTTTTTTGTAGTGAATTCCAGCTGCTAAATAAAACTATAAAATTATAAGGTCTTCCTTCCACTGCAACTGCCACCGAAAGGGTTTGGAATCAAGCTTTTGCTCCGCCCTGAAGCATTTGGCTGGGCTTCTATAAAAATCTTTTTTCACACTTTGACTCACAGCTCCTCATCTTGTATCACAGTGTAAAAGACACGAGGCAATAGATGTGGTCTTAATTAAAGAGTGAAATTTATTTTTACATCCTTCAGCTTTTTTACATCCTTCAGCAGGGAAGTTTATGAGCAATCTGAACTTCTTTTATTGGATCTTCAAATCTAGATGATGACATCAGTCAGGGTGAACAACCAAAGCATATACATTGTTTTTACTTTTCATAAATTGGAACTTTTTATTTTGCTTTATTATTTATTTTATTCATTTGTTTACTCGACAAATAGTTAATCCTCTAACTCTAGCCAGGTACTGAGCTAAATGCTGAGAAAGTGCTCCAAGCATTGTGTATAGACTGGGGCAGGGTGGAAGGTGGGGTTGCTTCCAAAATGTTTCATTTTAAAAATAGAAATGACAGGATTTTAAAAATTAGACAGATTCTAAAGTTCACATGAAAAAGTGAATAAGTGAGAACATTTCTGAAGAAGAAAAGTGATATAGCCCTAACAGATATTATATACCATCAATAATAGTGTGGTTACTAGGATTGAAATAAAGAGAACAAAGCAGAATGTTCACAGACTCGAGTCTAAGAATTTAATATGCCATAAAGATGGCATCTCAAGTCAGTGGAGAAAAGATGAACACTCAATAAATGGTGCTGGGACAACTGGGTAACTATCTGGGGAAATCATGGTTGTCACACCTGTTAAAAAAAAATTCAGCCGAGTAAATCTGAAGAGCTACTTGGCTTTAATTGATTCATGAATTGGGCAGCATCCCATCTGGCAATGAGAAGGGCACTCCCTTATTTTCCTTTAAATATTAATATAGATTATTCATAAAATATAATCTACTCTACCAGACGATATGTGATACTGTTTAATAAAGACAACAATATTTCTATAAAAGCACTAAAGATATGGTTTATTTGATGAGTCACAATTATATCACGTTGGGAGTATGCTTCTTTGAAGGTGTGTATGCATAGGTGCCGATACCGAGTTATCTACTTGTAATTGTTGCATTTGTAAGATTCTATTTTTTCCTTCACAATAGCTAGGGTCCAAAAAGACGTGGTTCCTGGAGGAGGGTGGTGAGGGAGTGGAGGTGGGGGCGGGGAGAAAGGTGTAGGCAGAGCAAAGACGCAGTATCTGCAGCAGCCAGGAGGGAAAAGTGCCGAGGAAGTGAGGATGACCAGCCTGAGGCTGAGAAACCAAACAGAATCATGCTGTGAGGGCAGACGTGGACTAGGTGGCTGAAAACAAACTTACTTTCTCACAGTTTTGGAGGCTAGAAGTCCGAGATCACGATATCAGTAAGGCTGGTTCCTTCTGAGGCCAAGATGGAAGGATCTATTCCAGGTCTCTCTCCTTGGCTTGCAGAGGGCTGTCTTCACCTGTGTCTTTGCATTGTCTTCCATCTGTGTGTGTCTGAGTCTAAATTTCCACTTCTTAGGAGGATACAAGTCATATTGGATTAGGACCCATCCTAATATCTCATTTGAACTTCGTTATCTCTGTAAAGACCTTATCTCCAAATAAAGCCACATTCTGACATACTGTCACTAGGACTTCAACGTATGAATATAGTGGTGGTGGTGGATGGGGAGTTCAATTCCACTTATAACAACATCCCAAAACAAGGAAACAAAGCCAGGGTTGGGAGTTGTGTAAAAAGGGATAGAAATACATACCATTCAGGGGTGAAGTTTGGCAGGTTCTGGGTGATTGACACAAAGAGATGAAATGTCCATTACTTGCCTGACTGATCTTTTTTCTCCACAATCATGGTGCCTAGATGTGGAGTGCACCATGATTGCCTTGAAGTTTTCGAGTCTAGTATCTTCCCCTTGGGGCCCCTTTAATGTCTTTTCCCACAGCTAGCTAAGATAATAATAGATTTCCCCCAGAGAAGAAGGGAAAGAGAATTTAAGGTAATTTAACTTAATTTCCACAAGTACTTTTGGAGCAGCTATGACATGTGAAGCTATGCCAGTCCATGGTAACGTGACCCTATTCTCAAGTCCTGTAAACCATCAGCTTCCTGGAAAAAATAGCACTCAGTTTATCCAAGGTTAGCAATGGAGGGAGAGTCACTTCCAGGGATGGGACAAAATTCTAATTTCTCAAGATGCTCATTTCCTGGTGATCTCTCACTATTTACCACTGCCAACCTGCCCAGTTTGGCATTCCAGGGAAACTGGATTATGGAAGTACCATGACACTTCACTTAATTTTATTCTATCATCCCCAAGTATTAGGTCGCTGCAAAAGTAATTGTAGTTTAAAAGGTTAAAAATAATTGCAAAAACAGCAATTACTTTTTCACCAATCTAATGTTCAGTAAAGTGTTATGTAAAAATGTTAAGGGGAGGATCAGTAATGACTAGGCTATTAAGGTAGCACGGTGGCCCCTGAGGCCAAAAACGTGGCTCTGGTAGGTTGTGAAGGACCATCAGGGGTTACGCAAATGCAAAGCCTTCTCTCTCTACCCCTGAATTTGAAGGAGGTGATCTGGGAGGTTTCCTTACACAGTTCTAGCAGTTATGCTGAGGAAGTCAGTTTGAATTTACATCATTCAGGCTACAGAATCAAATGATTTTGATACTTCTGAGCGACTTCTGAAATCCTGTACTTTTTACATATATTAATTGGCATATTTTCTACTATAATGCACGTTACAAAATAATTTAACTGATTTCTACATTTTCAAAAACATGAAGCTAATATTTTATTTTATTTCATTTATTTATTTATTTTAAAGATTTTATTGGGGAAGGGGAACAGAACTTTATTGCAGAACAGTGTATACTTCAGGATTTTTTTTCCCAAGTCAAATTGTCCTTTCAATTGTAGTTGTGGAGGGCGCAGCTCAGCTCCAGGTCCGGTTGCTGTTGTTAGTTGCAGGGAGCGCAGCCCACCATCCCTTGCGGGAGTCGGAGTCAAACAGGCAACCTTGTGGTTGAGAGCCTCTGGCCCATGTGGGAATCGAACCAGCAGCCTTCGGCATTAGGAGCACGGAGCTCCAACTGCCTGAGCCACCTGGCTGGCCCTGAAGCTAATATTTTAAATGTGAGGTGTAAGTGTAGCTATGGAATGCTGCCTAATTTGCAGATTTATCAATTATTGAAGGTTTGGGTATTATACAAAGAGAGTATTAAATCTTATTCCACATATAAGATAACTTTTTATGTTATTTTCCACGTTGTCAGTATTAATTTTGTGTGTGAGAGTCCATACACTGATTCCAGGTAATATAACCTTATTTAAATCTACTATTCAGGATCAGGAGAAGGGAGATTAATAAAAACTGAAATTAATTCTAAAGATATGAAAAGTTAGGGCAGAAAGAAAAATGAAAAAGTAATCTGAAAATTTTGGAATCGATAGCACTTGCTGCTGTGTCACTACAGTTCTATTAAGTATCATTAATTTATGCTTATTCAGTTCACTTATAATTGTAGTTATTGTGTCCAAAAACTCTATTTATGTTAACTCATTCATGCTTACTGCAAATTTATCACATTAGATATAATTATCCTAGTTTACAAAAGGAAGCTTAGAAAGGTTGACTAACTTGCCCAAGGGACTAGATTCATGAAAAAAGCTTTTACAAACTCATGAGAAAAAAAAAAATCAAAGATTGCCAGTGTTATAGCAAATATATACTGTAAATAACTAATATGTAAGTAACACAACACAGGACATTGTATCTCTTGAAAGTGTGTTATATCATAACTATAGCCCCAAATTTAAACATCTAATTGTCCCATTTATCCTGCACATTTTGAATTGTTGATTCAAATTAAGGTTGATTTTTCATGTTTCTGTGATCCAAAAAGCTAGAATGAAGTCTAAATATTCAAGAATTGATTTTAGATGGACAGGTGGTTTGGCCCCAAATCTTGACTGTTTTACAAATTAGTTAATTGACCTTGGAAAATTCATTTATCCTTTCTGAGCCCCAGATGTTGTCCTGCAAGATTTTGTGAGATCGGAATGAGATAATCGATATGGAAATACACAGTACTTTGTGACACAAAGGTGGTACTCATTGAATGTTAGCGGAATGTAAATATAAATCAGTTGTTTCTTTTCAGACCAGATTTCTCAAACCTTCCGAGGAATTAGTTCCTTATTTTCTCTCGCAGCATAAATAACCCGCGCTCTCATAGTTGAGTTGTATACATCAGTAGTTCAATGTCCCATTTCTGTATACCACAATGACTGTGTCTAAGATTATGTACTGATTTTTAAAGTTTTATTCTAATGTTTATTTCCTAAAATTATATTTTAACTAAATTGTGTGTGTGTCTATTTCTTTTTTTTTCTGTAGAGGCCGGGACTGGGAAAATTTAATTGAAGTAAATTCTAATGTGCCTAAAAATAAGAATGGAAGGTAAGACTTATTATAATTTACTTTTTTCTTATGAATTCCTTAGAAGCCTGTAGAAATTATGCAAACTTTGAAGATTTTCTGAGGAGTTGAACTTATTATGGTATTTAAATATAAATAATATCATCTAAATACAAAAAAAAAAAAAACAATGTACAGGGTACTTAATAGCTTAATAGAAAAAAATAACAAAATTCAAATTCTGTTAAAATTTCTGACTAAGGGCCTGCTGCTGTTCTATTGCTTAGTGTAAAAGGCATCATGGAAATTCAAATTTCTGCACTTGGGCTGTTAATATTTATATTTACTTACCATTGCTTAGTAGGCTCTCAGTGGTGCAGAAAGCACTCTGAGAATATCTTCATTGGATACTTAGTGCTAAAAGAATATGTGAATTCCTGACAGCTACAAAACAGGACCTAATTTTGAAATTTATTTTCACCACAGAGTTTAATGGCT
The DNA here is from genome assembly GCF_004115265.2 of Rhinolophus ferrumequinum. NCBI lineage: Eukaryota > Metazoa > Chordata > Mammalia > Chiroptera > Rhinolophidae > Rhinolophus > Rhinolophus ferrumequinum. The sequence goes on from NC_046287.1 coordinate 28,410,575, forward strand.
TTAAAAGTATTATACCTTGGTTGCTTTTACAGGAAAATTAGGATAGAAGCTATACTTTATTGTTGTTACAGACAGTTTAAATTAGGAAAGAATTTAAAAATAATTTTCTGTTTAGCGATTCTTTCCCCCACATGTGGGGTTGACCTAAGAACAATAGAGTCCTATTCTGTACCTTTCTAAGGTGCAGTTGCCTTTTCAGTTAACAACAACAACAAAATAATGTAAAGAAATGATATTGTTGATATTTTGTTCAGAGAATGGAAAATCAGGGAAAGAGCTGGGTCAGATTCCCCCCCCCCATAATGTATATAAAAGGCTCTTGACTCTAACAGGTAGGTAGTTTTTTTCTGTTCCCTTAATTCCCCAAATTATCTTCTGCCTTCTTTTTTTGTGATCCCAAGCAAGCCTTTGATAAAATAAGAAATGATAAATTTTCAATAAGATCTATTTATCTTGGAAATACATCCACTACTTTGGGAGTAGGACTGGGCTTACAATTAACGAATCTCATTCAAATATTACTTGGAAGTGATCAAGGTAAAAAAAAACAAAACAAGTCAATGATTAAGTATAACTAAGGAACTTCCCATTTAACACGATTTGAAAGGTGCTCCAGTTTCAGTTGGACTTGCACGTGAAACGGGGGTTTGTTGGAAGGATTAATGACAAAATAGAATTTCATCAAAATTCAAGAGCAGGAATGGTAGCTTGGCCAGGCTTCACAGTGCGTGAACAGAAAGGTCATTCATTCTTGACCAGAGGACATTCCATCAGGGAAACCTGGACAAGAACCCTACTTCTTTGTCATTAATATAACTCAGCTACTTCTTTAGTGTTGCCCTCTGCCTATTTTTCTCCTGCTCCTCCCAATTATTTGCTTCCTTATTTTCTGCTCTTCATCTTTTTGATAAGAACTTTTGCTGCCTCCCAGTTTCTGCTTCTTCATAACTTCAGCCGACTCTAGCTTTCCATGGTGTGTCTGGCCTTCAACAAGGCAACGTGGGTGTGACTATCTGCACAGAAAGTGTAGAAATGGAAAACACCCTGGTAGACTCTCAGGTGCACATACTCTCCTTTTCCTTTCTGCAATTTCAGCTGGGCCTCTTGCTGGATGTAATCCAACTATCACATATACATCCCCCACCACTCTCTCCCCGGGGACATGGTGATTGTCACGTTCAGTTCTTACATCCAGGGGCTGTAACTACCACCACCACACAACCATTGGTGGACCCCTGAGTTCTCCTTCCAGGTGCTCTCCATTCTCCTACAGTTCTACTGCAATCCTGTACACGTATGATTTTTCTCAGTTCTGCTATTTACAAATTAAATAGTAAACGTAACCACTGCCCAAGCACTGACAGAACAACTGCAATAAAATTTTCATTTGAGAAAGGGTGGGGAAAAAAGAAACCTCTGGCCCCAATTTTTGTTCCTATGTATTCAGGCTACAGAAAGGAAAGTTTACTTGACTCTCAAAATGGGTAAATATTTAACAGAAAGAAAACTGATGATCAGAGAGTAAGAGAATTGATAAGGTTAGTAAATTTGAGAGGTGGAATGAACCCCAGTGTTCTCTCTTTGCTTTTCTACAGTAGAATACTTCATTTTATATATTTTGAATTTGTAATTTTTACAAGGATGCAAGGCCTTGATAGTTCTATAGAAGTAAAGCCTAACATATGATACAAAACGGTAAGCTCTTAATATATTTTTATTTTTTATGAAAAAGAGATTTATAAAGTTTGCAGTGATATGGATGGTTATCAGGTGAAATCATTTTCTGCCGTTTAATCTCAGGTTGCTACGGTTAAGTTAATAAGGGAATGGAAATATAAATAAGAGTCCTGGGCCAATCTGCTAAACTGAGACGTGATTCGCTTTATGAATGTACTCACTTTGGATAGCAATTGGATGCCCAAGTAAATATGTGTTTTCTAATTAGTATATTCAGAGCTGTGTAACCACCACCATAATTTTAGACTACTTTCATCCCCTCCAAAAGAAACCCTATACCCATTAGCAGTACACATCATTTTCCCCCAGCACTTCATGCCAAGCAGCTACTTTCAGTCTCTATGAATTACCTCTTCTGGACATTTCATGTAAATTGTACCATACACTATGTGGTCCTTCGTGACTGGCCTCTTTTACTTAGCATAATGTTTACAAAATTCATCCATATTGTAGCATGAATCAGTGTTTCATTTATTTTTATTGCCAAATAGTATTCCATTGTATGGTTATACAACGCTTTATGTATTCATCAGCTGATAGGCATTTGGGTTGTTTCCACTATTGGATTGTAATTCACTGTTGTGAACGACGCTGCTATGAACATTTGTATATGAGTTTTTCTGTGGAGTCTGCTTTCATTTCTCTTGGATATATACCGGGGAGTGGAATTGCTGGATAGTAACTTCATGTCTAACCATGTGAGGAACTGCCAGACTGTTTTTCAAATCTGCTCTATATTCTCACTAGCAGTGTGTGAGAGTTCCAGATAGGTAAATTTTTAAAGAGAGTTTCCACTGCAGGAAACAGTTTCTCAAGTATAATCCCATTTTAATTCTGTAAGATCCCACACAGTGTTTAAGTTTATATTTTATAGAGTTGTTATTTAATTGAGAAACACAACTATGACTATTAATTGGAATTTACAATTCAGCACTTTATTTCAATGAAGGATAACTTCTTAACAATAAAGCTGTCAGTTGACATTGTAAGTCATGAGTTATCTTTTATGAATATTATCCAAGGCATATGAGAGAAACACTTTGGCAGAGTCCCCTATGCACGGGTTCCCAAACTTTAGTGTACGTCAGAATCACCTGCTCATCCAGGAACCGCACTTTAAAAACCAGTACTTATTTGGGTATGATATTGGACTGCCCAACCTCTAAGGTAATGGCTCTCAACTTGGACTCACATGTCAGACTCACTGGAGAGGTTTAAAAGAATCCCAGTGCCCAAGCTGTAACTCAAGCCAATTAAATGAGAATATCTGTGCATGGGACCCAGGAGTATTTTAAAAAGCACTACACATTATTTCATCAGTCGCCCAAGTATTGTCTATTGTTATGGTTCCAAGTAATAAAAAAATTAGTGTTATCACTTATTAGCATCAAGATAGAATTCCTTTGTAAAAACTATTGCTATCTCATGAAAAACAAAGGAAGGCTTGGCAATGATCACAGAACTTAGGAGACTAAGGAGACATGATATTTATGTGGAACTGGTATCCTGATTTGGGTTCCAGAAGTAAGACAGGACATCAGTGGAAAACTGATGAAATACAAATAAAGTCTGTAGTTTAGTTAATAGTATTGTACCAATGTTAATTCCTCAGTTTTGCCAACTGTACCATAGTTATGTAAGATCTAAGGATTAGGAGACGTTGTGAAGAGTATATAGGGATTCTCTGTATGATCTGTGCAATTCTTCTATACATTTAAAATTATTCCAAAATAAAAAGTCTATTTTTTTATAATCTATCATCCTCTAAACTACTTGAGGAGCAAAATTCATCGCAGTTTGTTGTTCCACCTTCATTTTTTTTTTTTTTTTTACATTTGGGTTTTATTCACAATTATCAAAATTAAATGAAGGTATTATCATTAATCTCATAATAAACCCAAATAGGAAATGCTACTTTTATCAGTCTGTTTGGGCTGTCATAACAAAAAAACCACAGACTGGGTGGCTTAAACAACAGAAATTTATTTTCTCAAAGCCTTGGAGGCTGCCAATATCAAGGTACTGCCAGGGTTGGTTTCTGGTGAGGCCTGTCTCCTGGGCTTGCAGACGGCCACCTTCTCTCTGTGTCCTCACATGGCCTTTCCTCTGTGTGTGCACACACATAGCTAGAGAGCTCTGGTGTCTTCCTCTTTTTATAAGGACACTAGTCCTACAGGATTAAGGCTCTACCCTATGACCTTACTTAACATTTATTACTTCCTTATAGGCCCAGTCTCCAAATTACTTTGGGGGTCAGGGCTTCAACATATCAATTTGGGGGTACACAATTCAGTCCACAACAGTACCACTTGCAACTTATTTCCTTCTATTTGCAGATTTTACAAACTAATGATATTTGATTTTACATTGTCAAGGACAATGCAAACACATTTCAAACTCACTGGCAACCTTTGTTCTTTGAAGCTGTCCATTTGTTAAAATTGGGTATTGTATTGTAAATTTTTTTATTAGAATATTTTCAAAAAGTTACTAGCTAGGTTTATTATTCCTGGAATAATATATTTTAATAATCACCTTAGAAAATCTTCTGATAATATCAATTCCACTTTCTCATCACCTAGTATCATTTTAACTTAGCTGTATGTTTTAAGAAGCATCTATCTTAAAACTAGAAGATGATTTTTCCATATGCCAGAGATGATAATATGTGAACAAATGTTTTCCTTGTTTTAAGAGCTATCTGGAAATGGAAGGGACAGTCTGTTTGCGAATGATAAGAAATGATTAAGATTGAAATACTCTTGATTTTCAGATTTCTCTTATTTTAGAGTTTACTAAGATGGAGGAGGAAAAGGAGCTAAAGCTTTTGCTCTTCCTGCATAGATTTTTCTCTGTTTCATAGGATAAAAGCAAATATGCCTATACTTTGTTAAGCATAGTGACATTTTTAGATTAGCAGAAATCTGGGTCAAAATTCTTCTGCAACCTTCAAAGCATTGCTTTCCATTAAAAATAAAATGGAAACTGGAATTTCTCCAAGCAACCCCTGGATAATTTTCATTAAATTGATAAACTTTCAGATATACCGTACATGAAAAGTTTTCTAAAATAGCAGTGCTGCTGTGAAAAAGTTACTGGAACCAATTTCAGATGGTTCCTGCCTTTCATAAAATGTATTCTATCCCAGCTTTTGATAATGTGTCCCATGCCTAAAGATTATTCTTAAAGGTATGACAGTGGTGTCTGTGAAGGAGTAAAATAGTACATGTATTCTTTTTGTGTATCTGTTCTGAAACTAGGCAAACATAAAGAGGTTCATGTTAGCTGAACACAATTTTGATGAAACAAAAAATTTCCAAGTCGCCTAGATTTTAAGTGCCAAATATTTGTGTTTGCTTTCCCAGGCTAGATGGCCAGGTCAATGGATCTACCGACGCTTTAAACAACCAGTCCACTAGAACCACTGCATATTCTTATGCAGCCAGGAAGAATTTCAGGTAGTGTCCTGGGTCAATTATAAAACAAACCACAGGACTACTCTCTTTCTACTTTTTAAAAACATCTTAGATACAACCGGACCTTTCTTTTGAAATGCAGAAATTTCAGATTTTATCAGTGGCTAGACAGGTTTACACACAAGTGTTGAGTTAGCAACTTGGACATTAGTAAGTGATGACATCTGGATAAGAAACTATAAACTGTGATATTTCCCTAAAAACGTCTACAATTATTTTTTAAAAAAGCATAATTGTGGTGTTGGTGTTGGAATTCTTTAGGTAGATTTAAGTGTCATTAAATCAGATGTTATATTAGTTCATTAAGATCCGTTTTTATGTGAGGTTTGTAGGAAGAGTGTAGTTTGAAAACACGAATGGGACCTCAGGCAAACAGACACTGAAATGCATTACACAAATATTCAAAATAATCTTCATCCTCTACAACAGATTTACTGAGTGACCAATTTTCGTAAATAGTATTCTGGAAGTAGGCCAAGCCAGTGAATGGTAAGAATAAAATGGGAGGCCTAAAGACATTTTGCAGAAATGGATTAGTACCACTTTAACTTTTACATTTCAAAGGTTATAGTTTAGGAGGACTATATCAACGTTCTTTTTTGGATTAGGTGATAGTCTTGTTATTTTTATGATTCTTGTAATTACACTTTAAACATAAAGTAAAATGGTTTGTGTTGCAGCTCCGATGCTGAAAGCAGACCTGCAGGACCAAAGGACACTGTTGTGTTCACAAGAACGTACGTGGAGAACAGGTACTGCAAACGTATTTAAAATATTTTGCTGTACTTATTTTACAATTTTAAAATAACCTATGTTTAAAATGCAATGCTATTATTTTAGGGTAGGCTTGCTTTCTTTTCACATAGAAGACCATTGAAGCATGTATTGAATTCTAGGTATAGGATTCTTTATGTTTCCAATATTAAGTAGTTGTCAAATAATCATGAAAAGTGGATAGACTAAATAATATTTCAATGTGGCACATGCATACACAACAGGATAGCCATTTGAAAATGTGCACATATGTTCACATATGAGAATATGACTCTATGTTTATAAGAAGCTTTATAAAATCTCACAAGTATTTATATGCTAGTTTGGAGTCATACTTTAATTAAATGGTTCTATCGACTATTGTTTACCTCTAATGTGAAATAAAGGGTGGAACTTTTGGCTTATGCCCTGCAAAATCTCCTGGTTGTGTGATGAATGTTGAGAGAAATGTTAACCAAGGTCAGGGATTCACAATCCATTCGATTTTCAAGGAGTAGGGAAACAAGAATTATCCTAATTGTAGGGTAACATATGGTGGGGCATGCAAATGCAGGTACAGGTGACACATGTGTTAAACAGAGCCCATTTCATGGAGGCCAAAGAGCAGAGCCTGGGAAAAGCTTCTGAGGGGAGAGGGCTCCAGAAAATTCAGTAAATTTATTGTCAGGAAGTGAGCAGCCTTTCAGAAAAGAAAAAGGTTTCTCAAACCCACACATAATCTACCCTGTAAAATAGAACCCTCAAATTTGATTTTTCTGCTTAATCCGATTCTCCCTAAAATCTACACTGACCGTGCAATATAGTGTAGAATCAGATTTGGGATTGAATCTTTGTCATTTACTGACTGACCATGTGGCCTTGAAAGCTACGTAACCTCTTCAAGCCTCAGTTTCCTCATCAGTGAAATGGGAGTAATGATACATGTATCATGCCTACGTACGTGCAAAGTCTTATGTAGCATTGTGGGTTCTGTGTCCCATAAAGTAGAGTCTATTTCTGACAGCAGTCTGCCTACGGGCAGTTTGAAAGGAAAGATATTTCTCATTAAAAAAATCCCAAATGAGGGCTGTGGAGTTATCACTCACTGTGTAAAATAACAGGAACATATTGCTTCCAGTCCTAATATACTCATAGGTAGCATATGTACTTGGGAGCAATTAAGAGCAGCCAGTTGGTTAATGCCTTACAGATTTCATTTGTCTCCAAGAAAGAGTGACATTTACAGACAGGAGCAATCTAAGAAATGGGACAAAGAGAACTTTTTAAAATTACAGTTTTTTATTTTATTTTATTTTGTTTTGTTTTTTGCTTTTATGCTAAGCTAACCTTTCTTGAATGTTTTCAAGTAAAAATAAAAATTTCTATAGCTTCGCATAAAAGTTCTCTATGCGAATGGTGTATGTGTGAATGTGCTTGTAGAGGCTCATGCTTTATGCATTTCCTTTGTTAGACTACATAGTGCTTTCATTTGGTAAATAAATGAGGGAAGTGCAAACAGAAATTTCACAAAAAATGATGACTTTTACTGTGCACCCTTGTTTCTGCACCCCTTGCCACATTCTCTATTTACTTCAGTAAATATGTCAGCTTATGTCAACTCGGAGGTGGCTTGTGTATCAATATTTCTCCAGATTAAAAAAAAAAAAAAAGTGTCGTTACGTTGTCCTGGCTTGTAAGAATAATAACAGTAAGGTTGCATGAGGAGGTATATGTCCGTTCTCACCTTCATACGGGTATGTACATCAATACCAGGGAAACAGCCCAGGTCTCACATGTCCATATGTGTTATTTCTAGTAAATCACCAAAAGATGCATATCAGGAGGATATCTCTCGAAAATACATACAAACTGTTTATTCGACTTCAGATAGGTGAGTATGTCTGTCTTTCATACATAAAAGTCTATATCCACACACTTACATGTACATTATATATGTATTCTTGTGTGTTATACTTGAAAATGGCGCTCCTGATGGTGGTTATTATATATGTGTGTGAAGTACAACAACCTCTGTATCCAGGAAGTTGTTCCTTGGCTCCCTGGCTCTTGCTGATGCACTTTATTCCATAGAGCTTTCTGTGCCTTACAGCTGCCTCCCAGGCCAGCCCCTCTGCTGGTGCTGATTGCCAGGAGTCCCAGTCCTGCCACATTATTAGAATCTAGGTTTCATTGCATCACTAGATTGTGCCCTCAGCCCTCCCTCCTGGAGGGTTTCCAAAGCCAGCTCACTTTACAAACAGCTGAGTGGGTCTGGGGCTATGACCCACTCTGGGCCCACACCCGATTCCCAGGAGGGGGTTACAATGAGTATCAATTTTGTGCTGGTAAACTGACCCCAGGCTTTTGCTATTGGTGATCATCTTTTACCACTTAATGTTCAGTGGTGCACATAGAAGACTCTCATGAGAGTGTGGGCGGTAGATTTCCAGTGGAAGGAATGAACATAAATAATTAGCATTTCAACCCAACCACAGACAACCAGCTGTAATGCACATGTCTGATATATTCTACTGATGGTGTATCTCTATAGCAGGGGCCAGAAATAAGCCTCATTGAGAGTAAAGACATCTTATTTTTATGCACAGTCTCAGCTTGCAATGCAGTGCTTGGCACTAAACAGGAAGTACTCAATAAACGTTCTCTGAAAAAAAGAAAAAAGAAATGAACCTATCTCCTATTTGCTAAAGGGAAACATGGATGGACTAGGCCTCAAAATTATATATTTTTGTCACCTTTATAAAATATGGCCTGTTACCAATGTCCTTCTGTCTTGCCTTTAAGTCATTGCTCTTTTGAGAAATGAAGTCATCTACACAAGTGTTAGATACAAATACTGTCTAGAAAACAAAATATAAACAGAGCTAAGTTCTTCATAATGCTTTGAAAACATCTTTAACTAACAGTATGATTTTAATAAGGACAGCATCAACATCAGAGCTTTCCTGGGCTCAGATTTTTGTTGTTAACTTAAGGAAGGAAACCATTCTTTATAAAAGTATTGTTCCTAATTTGAAGAATTTTGGCCCTGTTCCGCAAGTGGTCCTTGAAATTTGTCTTAGTCACCAGAGCAAAAATCAGTTCTGTTAAGATCAAACAACTTCTGTTGATTAGTTTGTGAAATGAGCCATGTCCTCACAGTTCTTATCTAAACATGTGAATCCCCTTGAAAATAATTCCCACTTTACAGAATAAAGACATTCCTTTGTGCATTATTGATGGGTCTTCAGAACCTGTTCCTGTGGAATATTGACTGATGCTCAGTCAGTCCAGACCCCCTCATTGTGTTGTCCTTTGGTGCATCCTGTTCACGCTGCTTGGAATTCCCCCAGCATGCCCCTCCCCACTTCACTGAGCTCACCTTGAGAGCTCCTTCATCTTCAAGCTGTAACTCACATGACACTTTTTCTGACAAACCTTTCCTGCCTTTATCCCGGGGATTAGTTTCTCCCTTGGCTGTGCTCTCCTAACTCTTTCCACATATCTATAATATGCTGCCACCATCCAATCACACACCTGACTACCCCAGTGGACAGGAAGCTTCTCATTGGAGGAGACCATGTCACTCTTCTTTATATTCCTGGCTCCTAGCTAAGTGCCTTTGGCACAGAAGAATGATAGAGAGTGCCTGTTTTCTACTCTTGAATTGCTTAAATGGGACATTTAAGTGTGTGTGTACATGTGTGTGTATGTATATGAATAATCCACAGGAAAATATTTGCCAGGAATATATAAGCAAGTAGCTATAGAGTTAGATGAAAGAGGGAGATATTTACTTATGTGTATAAGGGCTAGGAGGAAGTGACTAGAATGAGTGAATGTATAAAACCAGACAAGGTGATTTGCTTTAATCCCTTTCCTGTCCCACACGTCCTCCTCCGTTTCTTTTTCCCTCCTCTCTGCTTCTAGTCCGGGGCTTGGTGAGAGGATTGGGGCTTCTGGGCACGTCTAGTTCATTTCCATGGAGCCCAGTAGTCCTCACGGACAGGCCCAAAGGGAGCACAGGGACTTGGACCCCTGCTGCCTTTGTTCAAATCCTGCCTGTGCTACTCACTGGCTGCATGACAGGCTCCCTTCTGTGCCTCAGTTTCATCTTCTATAAAATGATGATAAAAAACCATAGCATCTGCTTCTCAGAGATGGGAAGAGTTATTGAGTTCATAACGAGTTCATATAAGTCCATGGAAAATGGACTGCGCATATAAAGCCTATTAGCTGTACGTGTATTGTCTGTTTTTATTTTACTACCCCATTATGTACCAACTCTGGAAATTCCAGGCCTGTATGCCAACACCCTGAAACTACAAAACTCCTAAAGGGGCTAAGACAGTCCTAAGACCTTCCAAAAGGAAAAGAATCGCATAGTTATTGGCTTTTCTTAAGGTTCTGGTGTGACCCCGTGTCTTTTGGACTTGCTGATCATATTAATATAGCTATGGTTCGTTTCTTATAGAACATTATGTTTCCAAGGTAAATAACAAAACTCGCTTTTCCTATCAAATGTGTGTGCATGTGTGTGTGTGTGGGGGGGTATATCATGTTAGAGAATGTAAATTTTGTCATAAAAAGGAACCCAATCTTCCAGTCTTACAGTGACACCAGGAGTGGAGTCATAGGGGAGCGTTTCAGAGACTCTAGATCCTAGAGTCTAGGGTATGCAGGCCCATCATTTATGAATTTACCAACACATTCTTGAATGGATTTTTATTTTTGTTCTATTGAATGTTTTGGGAGTTAAAATTTTATATTAACCTACAGTATAATTTTTCTATAATACATGTAAATCAATAATTCAAAACCCTCTTCAAGCTTCAAGGGGAACTAATGACCTAGTTCAATTAGGAAACCGTGATTATCTTTGCCCTGGCCAGATGCACTTTTGATTGCTAATAAATTAATAATTGGAGACTTTCCTACATGATAATTCTTTGATATCATTTTGAGGTAACTAGAAGAATCGATTCTATCACTAGAATAAGTAAGTCTTGAACTTTCCTTGATTTTTGCAGTTCCCTAAAGTATCAACAAAGTTAACATATCATTTCTATATGACTTTATGGGGAATACATGTGTCTTTTGCATTATGACAAATTTATTTTTAATTGCTTACATCTCTATAGGTCTGTCATTGAAAGAGATATGTGTACTTACTGCCGAAAACCTTTGGGCACAAAAACTAAAATGATTTTAAATGAGTTACAAATTTGCTGCCATTCCACTTGTTTCAAGGTAAGGATATGTTTATTGTATTTAACTAAATATAACGTTTTATAATAACTAGAATAAAAATATTTAATGAAATACATGAGATGAAGTTAAAGCTTTCAGAAACACTCTCACCCACATTAATAACGCACTACTTAAATAGTTCTCAGAGTTCTGCAGCGTAACCTCAAAGGTTTATAATTACTATCTTGGCTTTAGGCTTAGAGTTGATTATTGACACGTTTATTACTCTTACCCTAGAGATTTAAATCTGTAAAAAGATAAACACTTGTTCTCTTTATAAAAGTTTTTGCGAATAAATCATGCATTACCTAAAATATATAAGGGAGGAAAATAAATTGTTGAGAAGAAAGCTAGCAGCTCCTCAACCAAGAGGTTAGGTCTGACAGGCTTGGCAATAGTTGAAACAGTCTGCTTTTGAGGGCACGATCAATTATAATTAATCGTGGGTTAGTATAATAATGATGCTTACATATTAGAATGCTTCACAGTTTATGTTTTCATATTTCATTGCTTTTACTTCTCACAATAATACTGACTGGGTCAACATTATAGTTTTTGGTGTAACTGGATGAGTACTGAACTAGGAATCTGAAGACCTGAGTTCCAGTTCTGATTCTGTCACTAACTATGACTGTGTGACTTTTGGACAGTCACCTAAGTTAGCTTGGCCTCAGTTTCCTCATCTGTAAAATGAGGTAGCTGACTAGACTCATGGTTTTCAACCATGGCTGTACATTATAATCGTCTGGGGGAGATTAGGAGAAAAGCAGAGTGCTTATGACCAGCTCTAATTAAATCAAGAATCTCAGAGATGATTCCCGGCCATTGGTATTTGTAAAGCTATTTGGATAGATCTAATGGGCAGGCTGCTTGAGAATGATTTGCCTGAATCGATGGGTCTTTCTGTGCTGACATTCTATGGTCAATGCAAATTACCTAATTCAGTCAAGTAGATGTAATACTTTGACAAATGATTGCTTCTTCTCCAATTAGCTTCAGACAGTGACGCATAGCAATCAGAAATATGATGCCTCATTTTGAGCAAAAAAATCCAACTTTAGGCAATAACATATAGAATTCTATGTAAAATATATTCTCAATTTTTCATAATCACTTAATTATGAGAAAATGAAATTTTCTTTTAGTTATTAAAATATACTCAATGAAAAACCAGTTAGTCTATAGCGCTTTATTTTAAATTACTATGCAGAAAACTTTATAAAACAAGAAAATTCTCCTGGTTATTGCTTTTGATAAATAATTTCCATTTATCGTATTTTGGATGATTTCTTTCCATTTTCAATTTAATTGTTAAACACTACTAAGAATCAAAATGTCCCCACAAGCCTAGAAAAAGATGGATTACTTGATAGCCATCATAATAGAGAACCACATGGACTGGTTTAAACATGTGGAATTGATCAATGACAATTTGCTTCAATGAACAGTTCTGAAAGCCAACCAATCAGTGACAGCCTCATGCTTGAAAGTCAGCCTATCGGCAGTGCAGTTGCTCCATTGAACATAGATCTAAAGCAGATGTCAACCCTTTCCTGCCTCCAAAGCAACAACTCAAAACAAGTTTTCCCCTAAACCCTATGTAAGATCAGAGTTCGTTTTGCGTAATGTTTACTTAATGTCCAATTTGTATACCTGGGCAGCAAAGGTCTCCTTTAGTAAGCAAACAGCTTTGTGTTTTTCTTTGAAACAGCACGTGGTGATCTTGTCGTTGGTATAACCCATTTCTGAACATCTCTAACCTACTCTATAGTGAGTTAAGTAGAAACTTCAGTGGTAGATATGCCCTGAAATGCACATCTGCATAGTAGAGAGATGCTGTGAGAATGTATTTGAAAAGTTCAGCATGTGGATGATAGACAAATCCACTCACTTTCCCTGTGGAGTCTCATGAGGCTTCATCTGAGTGTTGCTATGCAAAACAGCGCTGAATGAATTGAAAGGCCTTTATCCTGTTCCACTAAGAATCTAGATGGTATATGTCACGTGAACTTTATATTTCTTTTTTTGTTGTTTAGTGTGAAATATGCAAACAGCCTTTGGAAAACCTACAAGCAGGAGACAGCATTTGGATTTATAGACAGACAATACACTGTGAACCTTGCTACTCTAACGTTGTGGGTAAGTGTTAAGATCTGTACGAAACGATTGCTTTTGCTTTATTGAATGAAGGATTTCAATAAAGTAAAAAAAAATTTCATTAATTATATTTAGTTAAGAATTCAGCTGCAGATGGTATGGTAGTTTTTTTGTTTTATGGTATAAAATCAGTCAGCATTTATTATTGTCTTCTGATGTCAGACTAGACACAGCTACAACTAAGTAAAGAGATTATTTACTTTAGAAAATTTTCTATTTTTTCCAAGTAAAAATAGAACTCTGCTCAAATGATTGTTGGACTTGAAGTCCATATCTGTGAATGACCCTTTACGTTTGCACCGAGATATACTTTTTTACCTAATTTGATTATTATGCTAAATGCCTTTTAATGTTATTTTTAAATGGCAAATTTAAATGTATGTAATTCTATATTAAATATAGCATCTAAGTATTTTTATCAGTTTAAGACCAACAGTACTATAATTTGGGCTGTTCATTAGCATAAATGATGTGAGAAAAAAATATTAATGACCTGCATTTTTAACTCACATTTTCTATAAACTTAGCATGAAAGCTTTTAAGTGGATTTAAAAGATGTGTACAATACCCAGTAAGTTAGTAAAATAAAATACCATGAACCTTGATTAGTTTTGAAAAGCCAGTATTAGCATTTTATTTTGAATCCAATGGGCAGTAAATAGAATAATTGAGATGATATTGGGAAGCTGGCCACAGCCCTACACGACGGGGAGGTTTCCTGAGGTCTTGGTGTGGTGAATGAAAGAGGAACATTTGGGATTCTTACATGGAATTTAGTGAGAAACGTGTAATATAAATGAGGTACTGGGAGACTACGTTCAGAAACCCACGTTCCATCAGGCTGCAAAATCAATTACAAGAACAAATCTAATTATATTTATACTTTGCCTTCTATTTTCTGCTTTCCCCAGCAAGTTCTCATATCCCATTTTCTTCCTAATTTAGCAGCCTTATCACGATCCAGTATTATATCAAGGGCCTTGACATGCATGGCAGCTCTAAAACTTTCATTCTCCCCCAAGTCCATGATATGGCGTAGAGATGTGGCCACCAAAAGACTCAGAAGTCATCGTGTCTTCCCCCATCTATGTGCACTACATTTTTACAAGCATTGCATTTTTACAGTACATTTAAGTTGTCAAGACATGACTCTCAGGCATCTCATAAATATGAGTACCAGGCATCTGTTCTTTGTATTAATAGTGCGATGAGTGTGGTAGAAGGAAAAAGTAAAATGCTGAATCTACCACGACCCCCTTGATGAATGATTATTTTAAAATTTTTAATTATAAGCTTATTTTTATACTGAATGCACATATCTAACTGTTATTTTCTTTACAATTTTCAGCAAAGTGGATTCAATAATGCTGGCCCATGGAAATCAAGATGAAAGCATTCATTAAGGAATTAAAATTTTTATTTTAAGAATGTGTAATCTAGAAAAGCTTTTACACTGAAGATTGACTTCTGTATACAATGAACATTTCTGCTGTTGCATAAATAATCTAATTGCCTTCAATAAGGTCATATACATAAAGGGAACCATCTGTTATCTGGCGGGATTCAGCCATCAAAAATTCAAGTGGTTTCAGTTACCAAGGTCAAAGGAACACTGCTCCTGATGGCAGTGAGCACTGTCGACCCACCAGGCCCACCTGTGCTCCATGCTCCTTATTTAGGCTCCATCATGGTTTCCATGGTTTCCATTCTCACCTGTGTTTCCCTAAGAATTTGGATTTACAGACATTGTTGATGTCCTGACAAACTCTCAAGAGAGCAAGACTTATTTCCTTTATGTGCAAAAGAAATATGGATAGAAATTTTCCTATAAAGTTTGGCGGAAAGTTATTAACATATAAAGTTGTATGGATCTCAGAAAATCACTTGAACTTTCTGTATCCCTGTACCTTTACCTGTAACACGAGGGGCATTGCACAAAATTGTTCTTAAGTTCCCCTTCTGCTCCCAAATTATCTAATTCTAAAGCAAGTTTTTGTTTGCTCTTTGGAAATACATCTGAATGTGTTTGTTAATCATATTGAACTAAAGAGGACAGCTAAACAATTTAACCTTAATGTCATCCTTCATTTTATTACAGATTTAATTTTTCTAGAATGTGTTTTAAAAACAGAAGGACACTGATTTATGGGTAGTGGGTAAAATCATATGGCATATATTTTACATATTATATGTTAAATTTTTTTGCATGCATTTCAAAATCTGGGTATATAAGTAACCTATGAGAAAATAATGGCTATGGACTACAAAGACATGTTCTTTAGCATGTTATATCGATTCATATTACATAGCACTTTATATTTACAGATGGCTTATAAAAATAAATCGAACTATCAGTGACAATCTTTTTGTGGAGTTTCTGTAAACACCATTCACTGACATTGATTTTGTCAGTCGTAGGGATCATAGTTTATTATATTCTATATCTCACTGGTTAACTTAATTATTTAGCTGCTCAACTTATAGCTTTTATTTTGAAAGAGCTTCTCCTTAGGGAATTGAAAATTCGATAATCATATGTGAGGAACTAGTATTATTATTAAGATTGAGAAAGTGAACTTACAAACTATTTTATGTGGACATAACAACTGCTCCTCAATGGATTGCATATGGAACATTGAGGGAGAAGGTGGGATTTGGGGGAAGTTTAAGGTGGTTGTGAAAAACTGACATAAACAAGGGAGATTAAAGAAGATAATCATGTATTTTCCAAATGTTGATAAATTTAAAGAACTATTCTTCTGTACAATGATTCCAAGCATTTGTTCTTCTTAGAGACTGGTTCACAAAGTGTTAAACACGAAATGCTTATCAAAATACAGCAATGTATAATTGTCCTACGGAAAGGGAGCCAGCAAAAACAATTAATAATAATTTGATATTCATTAATTCACGCTAGATGAGCAGAAGTGGTAATTGAGCCATATGTTTTATTGTTCTTTTATTACATGCTATCAGAGTGGATCAAAAGAAATCATTTTCTTAGAGTTGGAATTCGTGGCAGAAAAGGGCAGATGGAATAGTATCCCTCCCTTTTATATAAAGTGTATTAACATCTCAATGCCTTTGTAGCAATTAAAAATCATTTGAATATCATTTTTAAAGTCTTCTACTTTATAATGCTTCATTTTAAAAAAACCTAAACAGAACATTTTTGTCACTTTTTTGAAGCTGTTTAATGGACCTTTTCTTCTACAATAATGTATTAAATTAAATCAAAAGCTGTTGTAAAAATGGAATGAATACGGAAGGGAGAGAGAAGGGCTTCTGATTCACCAAGACCACTTCATTATGTCTGGGTCTATTCGTACCATAGGAATGACAGATTCCTAAAACAACTTGGAAAATCTCTTCTTGCAGCCAATGAATTGTGTTATGATTGGCATACTTTTCCTGAACACAATTGCCTAAATTTCAGAATACCAAATCCTGAATTCTACTCCTAATTAAGAGATGCCTCTAAAAGAAAATTAATTGCTCCAAAAGGACAATATCCTTCTTTAAAAAAAAAAAAAGCAAAATGGATGAAATATAATAATCTCAGAAATAGAATTTGTTAAAATAGTATTCTTTTTTTAATAAGGCCAAGAAAAAATGTATTAAAAAAGTAGTCGTTTGACTGCAATCACATTTATAATTAGATCTGAGTGAGGAAATGGTCCAGTTCTCAACTGTCATTCACTCTCTAACTTGTTTACTACAATAGAAAATCATGAGTGTTTGGAACATTTTCCTACTCAGCTTCATTCAGAGCTCTACCAAAACAAGTGGCTGTTTTTGGTCTACAACATAGCAAACCAACAATGACATTTTTTTGGTACTACTGAATTTACTGGTTATTTTGGCACAATGGAAATAAATGGCTTTTAAAGTTCCACCTATTTCATAGTACTCAACAATTCCCAGAGGCACCCAAAAATATCTGTATTAACTCAGGCCATTTACTTCATGGGCCTATTTCTGCTATTTAAAATTTGAGATTTAGATTATTGGCTTTCTAATGTACCCACAAGTGCAAATATTGCATGGATCTATGAATCTATTCCTGCTGCTTACCCCATTCTTAGATGGTCCCTTTTGTTAGGTGCCTACTAGCTATTCAGTGTTTTCAATATATTTTAGAATTGCATGATGAGTTTCTCACAACACAAAGGTTGGGCACTGTTCTAAATCTTATTTACTGGACCTTTGTCCTGCCATTTGAGAAGTATGGTTTCTAAGATATCCCTGAAATTTTCCAATGCATAAGTTAGGTAATGGTTTCAGTTTTTTCACTATAAGAAAGAAAACCAAACATCATCATTGCCTTATAAATGCCCTCTGGGAAGGACCTTTTACTTCATTGCCTCTATATTCTTTGATACGTTCTTCTCATTAATAGATTGAAATGCCCAGTTGTTCTAGACAAAAGACAAGCATGGTTTATAATCTACCATCATTTGTTTTGTTCATTCATTTATTCTATTATTCAATAACTTAAAAAACGTCATTTAGACCCTATGTTTCAGATCTTAGGGATGACCAAAATTGCCGAGGTGTCTGCCCTCATGGAATGTACATTCTAAAGAGACAGTGGAGGAGCAGTTTGAAAGACAGAAAACAAACACAGCAATTTCTGAAAGTATGCAGACCCATGAAGAAAATAAAACACAGTGATTAGGTGAAAGGGAAGTTTTAAAAGTAATGTGGTCAGATGATATCAAATACAGCCTGGGGAAAAGCACTCCAGGAGAAGAAGTCTTAGTACCAGCCAAAATCAGACCATTTTCTGGGCTCAACCAGTCCTTGCATCTTGTAAACATAATGAAATGGAAGTTCCAAGATGCCAAGAGACAGAGACCAGTCAAAGAAGTTTTAAACTTCCTCTATTCCTAGTGCAAGACAATAGTCGGATATTACAGAGCGCTTTCAACCCTCTGCCAAGGGGGTTGAACCCAGTGGCTGCTTCCTCCTGGACCTCAGACTAAAGACACTCGCTTGGGTAAGGAGCCCCATGCATGCTCTGGTGACTGCGTCAAAGGTGGGTACCAACCAGTACTCACCTGGAATGGGAACCACAGGCGACTATAGTTGCCTCATCTCGGCTGGGGCACCAAGGGTCAAGTCCCTTTCTGTTTTCCACATAGAAACATGGAAAGACTAGGCAGCATCGTTTCAGATCTAGGAGAAACTTCTCACAGGAATTTTATAAACATTACACGTTCTCTTCCCTTGTTGCAATATGAGGAATGTGTCTGGTGAGAAGGAACATTCAGATCTTGGAATAACTTTCTTGACAGTCACAATTTGATAGTGTTACCTTCTTTCCCAAGAGAAAAGGAAAGATCATGAGCTTCAAGGGCCCATCAGGCCAGGATTGAAAGTCTCCCACCGGAAAGTGTTTAGGCCCCAAAGCAAATGCGGCTCTGGTGTGATTTAGGAATAGAAAGATTGCCGAGAGGCTGGAATTAGTGACCATGAAGAGAGGAGGTTGAAGAAGCAGGTAAGAGACAGGCCATGGAAGTTATATAATGGATCATTAAAAATTTACATTATCAAAGGAATGTTGACATTTTGGTAGAATTCACTTATTCTTTTTAGATTTGTGTCATTAAAATATTGGTGCTGGAAATAATTTGACACCTGTATGCAAAAGAAAAAAGAAAAACAACCTAGACACAAATTTTACTTACATCTTGCACAAAAATTAACTCAAGATGGATCATAGACTTAACTGTAAAATACAAAGCTATAAAATTTCTAGGAGAAAATCAACATGACCTGGAGCTTGATGAAGGGTTTTTAAATAAAACACCGAAAATACAATTTATAAAAGGAACAATAGATAAGTTAGAATTTATTAAATTTAAAAACTTGTGCTCTGTGAAACACACTGTTAAGAGAATGAAAACATAAGCCCACAAACTGGTGGAAAATATTTGCAAAACACATATCTAATAAAGAACTTCTCCCCCGTATACAAATAATTCTTAAAACTAAACAATAAGGAAACAAAAACCAAAAATGGGCAAAATAGCTGGACAGACACTTAACCAAAGAAGATCTGCACAGATGGCAAATAAGTATATGAAAGATGCTCAACGTCATTTGTCATTAAGGAAATGCACGTTAAAACAACAATGAGATACTACTTTATGCCTATTAGAATGACTGAAAAGTAAAAAACTGACACCACCAATTGTTGTCCATGATGCAGAGCAACAGGAACTGTCTTTTATTGATGATGGGAATACAAAATGGTACAGCCACTTTGGAAGTCAGTTTGATAATTTCTTACAAAGTTAAATATAGTCTTCCATATGATCCAGCAATTATGCTCCTAGGTATTTTCCCAACTAATTTAAAAATCTATGTCCATACAAAAAGCTGCACATGCATGTTTATAGCAGTTTTATTTATAATCATCAAAACCTGAAACCAGAAACCAAGATGTCCTTTAATAAACAAGTCTCAACAAACTGTAATACATCCATACAATGGAGTGATATTTAGCAATAAAAAGGAATGAACTATCAAATCTGCATGATATGAACACTTCTTAAATGCAACTTGATAAATGAATAAAGCCAGTCTGAAAAAGACTCTATGCTGTCTGATTCCACTTATATGACATTCTGGAAAAGGAAAAACCATAAAGATAATAACCAATTAAGTGATTGCTG
Organism: Rhinolophus ferrumequinum; assembly: GCF_004115265.2. Taxonomy (NCBI): domain Eukaryota; kingdom Metazoa; phylum Chordata; class Mammalia; order Chiroptera; family Rhinolophidae; genus Rhinolophus; species Rhinolophus ferrumequinum. Next base: position 28,430,625 of record NC_046287.1, read on the forward strand.
AGGGTTCAGGGAAAGCGGGGCTGGGGAGATTGAGAGTTGAATAGGTGAAGTTAGGAGATTTTTTTAGTGCAATCGAACTATTCTGTATGATACCATAATGGTGAATAGAGGACACTATGCATTTGTCAAAATCTATAGAAATTTACAGTAAAAAGAATGAACCTTAAAATATGCAAAATAAAAATCTCATGTAGGTGGTTAGGGGCAGAATCCCAGGATGGAATGCAGAATACAACAAATGAATCTGACTGTATTCCAAATGTATGACACAGTCTTACTAACGGCTTCCAATCTACTTGCTTCTGGTAAATTCCGTATGAAAAGAACCTTAGCAAAAGACTTGGGGGGGGGGGGTCATAGGTCTTCTGTCCACTGAGTCTCTTTTATTTTCTGGCCTCTGTGCTTGGTTGGTCCTTCTCTCCTTCAATTAAGTGGTCTTTGCAGTTGAGTTGATTCCCATGTCGGAGGCAGAGCATTTCAGGGAGCCCCTGGCACAATTTCTGAGAGACAATGCTATCTCTTGCTCTTTGTCGTAAGGTTGCAATGTGCTTTTCTAGCTTGGGTAACCCTCTATTACTGGACTGTCCATCAATTCAGATTACAGGTTTCAGACGGAGGAGAATTGCAATGTTTAAACATTTATGCTTGTAAACTGCATAAACTCCTTATTTCATCTCTCTCATGGTATCTTGTTAAATGTAGTCAGGAGCAGCCAACATATACTAATGTTCTGAGTTTTCCCATGCTCTTCTCCTAGAATCAAGGGCTCCATAGCTAAGGTAAGTGAGAACTTTGCCAAATATTTTTCCATGGCATAACAAGCATCATCAGATTTACAGCCCACAATATTTATTTCCTCATTCCCTATTCTTCAAGTAATTAGCCAATTCCATGTGTTTTAGGCTTTAGTTTGATAGCACCCTAGTTCTAGTACGAATTTCTAAATAAGTTAGGGTACAACTAAGTGGCTATAACAAAGAACCTCGAAAATTGGCTGAAACAAGACACATTTTTTTTCCTTTTTCTCATAGCAAAACAGAAGTTCTCTCTATTCATGGAATTGTCTAGAGCATATTGTTGTGCTGCCATCTTCTCGTATCTCATGATCAAAGCTGGCTCACCAGCTCCATAACTGTACCCCTGCCTGAGGGAAGAGAAAAAGAAAGGATGTGATAAAGAAACTGCCCCCAATCCCTACACTCATATCCCAATGGCCACACCTAACTGCAAGGGTGCTTATGAAATGTGGTTCCTACCCATGTGCCTGCTCACACATGTTGAGGTTTCTACTACTAAAGGGAGATGGAGAAGTGGATTGTGGGAGCAGGTTGACGTCTCGGTGAGCTGGGGCTCCTGACCCGTCCCCTGTGATAGCTTATCAGTGGATTGGTAGTTCAGGGTCTCCCATAAAAGAGAGACCCCATAAAAGATTCGTATGTACATCTCTCTGTATATACGAAGGCCCCCACTCCCACCCCTGCCAGGCATTGCTAATGATGCCTTTTCCTGATGAACAAAGGATCTGAGATCTGTGTGGCCATTTGAGAAGGCTTCTGGCGTGATGCCCTCAATTTACAGGATCTGCAGACAAAGAGGATTGGGGACCCGAGTCCCTGAACTGTTCCATGGTAGAGCCGGTTTGTCAGTGGCAAAGCTAGGATTGGAAACCAGCACGCTGAAGTCTCTTTCACTAAATCTGGGCTTTTACATGAACACAATAATTGAAACATTGTCTCCCCAGCATAGAACACAGCAACAGATTAAGCTTCATATGCCATCCTGTTATTTAGCATTTTATTAACTTAAAATTACTGTGATACACTGCTGACTCCTACTTAACTTGTGGCTTTTATGATTCTGTATCAATTTTTGTCGTACATTTGCAAAGTTTATTTTGTCCTAGCTCGCTTTGCATAGATTTCTTCTTTCACCAGTTACTTTTCAAAGTTAAACCTATTGGGGTGACATTGGTTAGTAAAATTATATAGGTTTCAAGTGTAAAATCCTATAATACATCATCCATATATAGTATTGTGTGTTTACCATATGAAGCCAATTCTCCTTACCCTCTGGTAACCACTAAACTGTTGTCTGTGCTTATGAGGTTTTGTTTGTTTGTTCGTTTGTTGCTTTCAGTTTTATATCCCACATATGAGTGAAATCAGACTTTTTTCTGTCTGACTTCATTTAGCATAATCTCAAGATTCATCTACGTTGTTGCAAATGGCAATATTTCATCCTTTCTTATGGCTGAGTAATATTCCGTTGTATGTATGTACCACAGATTCTTTATTCAATCATTTATCACAGGATACTTTGGTTGTTTCCATGTCTTGGCCACCGTGACTAATGCTGCAATGAACATAGGAATACATATATCTTTATGGATAAATGTTGTCAGATTTGGGGGTTAGATACCTGGAAGAGGGATTGATGGGTCAAGTGGTATTTCAATTCTTAATTTTCCGAGGAACCTCCATACTGTTTTCCATAGTGGTTGTACCAATTTACATTCCCACCAGCAGTGTATGAGGGTTCCTGTTTCTCCACAGCCTCTCCAAAACTTGTTATTACCTGTGTTCTTGATAAATAGCTATTCCAACAGGTGTGAGGTGGTATATTATTGTGGTTTTGATTTGCATTTCCCAAATAGCTAGTGAAGTTGAGCATGTTTTCATGTATCTGTTGGCCGTTTGTATGTCTTCTTGGGAGAAGTATCCACTTAGATCCTCTGCCCATTTTTTAGTTTGATTGTTTTTTGTTGTTGAGTTGTATGTGTTCCATATATGTTTTGGATATTAGCCCCTTATCAGAGGTGTTGTTTGCAAATATCTTCTCCCATTTGGTTGGTTGCCTCTTTGCTTTGTTGACAGTTTCTTTTCATGTACAGAAGCTTTTTAGTTTGATATAGTCCCATTCATTTATTTTTGCTTTTACTTCCCTAGCGTTTGAGGTCAAATTCATAAAATCCTCTTTGAACCCAAGGTCCAGAAGTTTAGGACTTATGTTTTATTCTCTGCAACTTATTGTTTCAGGTCTTATATTTAGGTCTTTGATCCATTTTGATTTAATTTTGGTATATTCATCAGTTACTTTTTATACTCTGCTTTTGAATCCCATTTAACATGATATGCTTTAAAAAGTCAAACCCTGGAACCAAATAAAAATTTTACTGAAGTTAATTTGTATTACATCCATTATATGCCCCCTCCCCCTGTTTACTCTTTTATCACTCTTCTAAAAAAAGTTAGATTGGAATTCATTCCTTTAAATTCCAATGGAGACATGTGGAAAATTAAACCATATGCCAATATTAATAATTCTTTTCTGGCACAATAATAACTTTCACTCACCAGAAACCAACTGTGTTCCAGGTACTTCAATTCATGTCTTTCTGGGTCTCACCTTTTCAGAAGTGTCACAACCTGGGAAATTTTTCAACACTTTTTAAGTGCAAGCAAAGTCATTCAAGAAATGCTAAAATAATATACTGCTAGAGTACTTAATTTCATGAGATGATAAAGGAAATATGTACAATAGGAAGAAAAATTAAAATATATAAGTATCAAAATATTCTGCCTGAAGATTTATTTTTCTTTGTTATTTTTTATTCTTATGGTTTGTGGATCCCCAAGACCATCATCACCTCAGACACCAATTGCAAATTTAAGAGGTCCACAAGACCACTGTTAGGTTCATTACACTTTCTTTAGTAGAGAAAAAAATGAGCTAGAGAAAAACCTTTTTCTCTTATGTACGTTCTTTAACGTGTCATCAATTCATTTGCTCATATACATACTTCAGGGTGAATTGAAACCAAATTTAAAATATTATTTATAGTATATTTTACTTGCAAAAGTAAGCAACAAAACTTCCTTTTCCACCTGCATTACCTCTCCACTTTTCCATTCCCACCCTACTCCCACTTACGTTCAGCCTTTGGAGATTGGTTCATTGGTAGTTAATACGGTATGCTTGCTATATTGCACTGACTATGCTTAAATTTTTAAAAACATGATACAGTATCATCGATATCTTCCTAATCAGTTCTAATTCTTTAATGTCCTCAAATATTCAGACAGTGTTGACATTTCCCAAATTATGCTATAAATGTTCTCTCTCTATTTAAGTTTGTTTGAACCATGATTCAAAAAGCTTTGTACATTGCATTTGTTTAATGTGATATTGTCTCTTATAATCTACTATAGATTCTTTCTCCATCTCCTTTTACCTTTTGCAATGTTGTTGTTGGCAAAGAAAGAGAAGAGGGAAAACCAGGAGTACAAGAAGGAGGGGTAGAAAGAGAAGTTGAACCACTTGTCTCAGTTTCCTGCAGTTTATATTTGTGTTTGTTTTGTTCATATGTGTTGCTTGGCCCTTGTATTTCTGTCTTGAGATGTGATCAAATTCAGGTTTGGTGGTGGTGGTGGTGGTGGTGGTGGTGTGCGTTGTGTGTTTAAGTGTGTGAGTGTGAAGTCCACTTAAGTGCTTTCATGGGGAAGCACAGAATGCCTTTCATTTTGTGGCATTAGCAATTCATTAGGGATTAAAAAATGTGATGTGCTCTTTCTATTTTTCCTTTTTCATTTATCATCCAGAACATATCTATAAAAATATGCTTTTATCAATGATTTAGTTTCCCTAAATTTGTATAGAAAAGGCAGAATAAAGGTTTTATCCTTTACCAGTTTTCAAAATAACTCAAAGCCCTAGTATTTTCAAAAGATGATTATATATTTAAGTATCATTTTGAACTCAGGGATTTAAACATATTTGATGTGTTTCAATCCATAGCAGTTATTACTCTATCGACACTTAAGTAGGCTAATCTTTGGACAGTGGAAGTTTATTCAAGTTGGCGCCTAAGTCCTTTTGACATAATCCTACTAGGCTTTGATAAAAAGTTTCAGGCTTATCTAGTATATTTCCTACCTTAAATTGCAATCAGCACCTTTCTGTAAGACCACTGCTTTCTTTTTATGAATAGTGGTATTTAAAAACCAATATCTAGGCACTAGGGTAACTCATTGCTATTGTGTCATCAATAGATCTCAAGGTTATTTCAGTGGGTAGTGCTACAAATATATATATTTACTAAAAAGTATAAATGAATTTGCACTGATATCCCAGTTCAATTTAATTCAGGATTATAAGGTTATACTCATTGATCTCAGTGGATATCTCTTTACTCCCATGCCATTAATACCAGTTTTCAATAACACAAACATAACTCTTTTTTGCTTTATACCACAGTGTACACATCACAGTCTCAAAATAACCATATCAGCATCACTATCAGCAATATAGTTCTAATAATTTCTTAAACTCCAATAAAAGTATCTCTAGGAAAGGGGAACGGAATCTGAAAACTGACGGTATGAATCATTCTTTCTTAAGCTAAGACTAATTGCATGGCTTAAACATATGTACTTGGTGTTATTTAAGGTCACTGAAGTACTGTGTGTGTGTGTGTGTGTGTGTGTGTGTGTGTGTGTGTGTGTGTGGTCCAGCTGAAGAGGATGGTTGCATTTTCTTCTCAGAATTAGCACCTGGTAATTCAAATGACTCAGAAGACTGTCTATAACTACTCCTCTGTGCCGTGCATTAACCAGAGGGCTAACATACTTGCAGGGAAACTCTCTTGTAATGTGACAAGACTCACAATAAGTTGGTCTCCCTCCACAAGAAAGGCACAGTAGGGGGTCAGGCCATATCCTATTAGACCATGGTTCTGTCTGGTATCCCCAAGTAGTTACCATGGCCACTTCGAAGCACTGAATTAGCAGATGGTAAATTTAAAAGAACAGCTTTTTAAAATTTAAAACAAATCCAAATGTAAACCTCCCTCATCTTCTCCATTCCACTCTTTGCCAAAAAAAGGGGAGAAAAACATCACAAGTACGATTCTGAGATGTTTATCTAAAAATATCATTTATCCTAGGTTTCAAAATCCATTGCAACTCATATTAAACAGTGTGTGTGTGTGTGTGTGTGTGTGTGTGTGTGTGTGTGTGTGTGGTGTTTAAGCTAATCCCTCACTTTTATCAACTTTCCCCAGCTGATGACCAGCATGTGGAAACAAGAGATAGGAGGCTAAAATTTCTAGGAGGCAGTAGTAGGGAGGTGAGCTGCTACCACTGCCCGGTTGACTGTTCCAGATAGTTATAAGACATCATATCACTATACTTGAATGGATGTGAATTTTTCTCATCTTTCTTTTTATGAGAAAATGTTTTGCATAACTTATTTTTCAGTTTTCATATGAAAGAGAGAAGTTTAAAGCCACTGTATTGTCCTCTCACTCTTTGAGCAGGGATGGACAGTCGATGGTGCACTAGAGGCTGAGGTGAAACTAGAGTTGTAATGCAGAGACAGGTAGCACATAGTCAGCCATCTGCTGGCGGGGGCGGCGGGTAAGATGCTCTGGTTCGTTTTGGGGTTATTAAAAAGCAGATAATAAAAGAGCATAGACTTCTTGTCCAAATGGCATTCCAAGTTCACACTTTGAGTCACCCAAAAACTCCACATCTCAGCATATAACAATGGGAAGAAAAAAAATCTTTATGGACCAGGTAATGAATGAAGATAAATGTGGGCCTGAAACCACAGGCCTGCCATTCTCACTACCAGCTGTGATAGACACAGGGGAATACAGTTTCCCAGGGCCCCGGAAAAGTGGGATAGAGTGGCCACTCCTCCCCACCACATTCCTTTCCCCTCATCCTAGAAACAGAGGCAGAAAACGGTGCTGCCAGTTGGTGCTTGGAGCTACAGATGATGAAAGTATGAGTGCTAAGGCAGATGCCAGGACAGACTTAACCTTCATGACCAAGTCTAGTTGACATGTCATCGTATTTATGGTGAAATAACAACACTGAGCATCAAGAGAAGATCTAGCTTTGGGGTTGGGCTGAGCCAAGCACAGAATCTCTAAATCAAGAGGAGAAAGAGGGAGCAAAAGAAAAATGGCACCAACTCAAGGTGGATCTAAAAACAAAAATTCCAAAAACATATAAACAAAATTAGCACAAAGAAAGGCAGCAAGTAAAATAAAATATTTGGAAATGAAATCATCCTAGACAAAATGAAAAGACATGTGTCATCTTAAAAAGACTTTAAGTATGTTTAGAGTTATCAAGGAGATAAAAAAGGAATAGTATCATTCCAAAGAAATGGGAAATTATGCAAAAAACACGGTTTTTAAAACGCACACTGGGTAAACTCTAAACTGGAATAATCAAGATTTGAATAACATAAACCGATTGATTTCAATATAGATAAATAAGTTATATATTTTATAAATATGAGTTTATATAAATGTTATATACGTATATTTGTATAAATTGTGTATGTGTGTATGTATCCCACACCTAACCAATAGAATATACAGATATTATTCAAGTATACATGGAACATTTTCAAATATTGACAGTGTACTAGGGCACAAAGAAAGCCTCATCAAATGTCAATGAATCAGATTTGTATAAACCATTGTCTCTAATCACAATGCAATTAAATTAGGAGCCAATAGTAAAAGATGATGAAAAATACATATACACAGAAGCAAACAAAAATTGTATTTTTAAATTACAAATGAGCCAAAGACACAATCACAGTAAACTTACAGCCCAAAACAACCAAAACCTGGAGATGGCAAAATGTATAGGAATCAACCAAAATATTTCAGGCAAATCTTAGCCTTAAGTTTATTTAGCAGCAGGAAAAATTTACATGGACCTATATCATAGTAGGCAGTGCCGTACACGAACTATTTCTTGTTCTTCTGGTCACATGGTACAGTTACATTCCACCGTTGCCTTGAAGTTTGTGTAATCCAAGTTGCTTTAGTCAATGCCATGTGAGTAGAAGCAGTTTTGTGCCACTTTTGGGCAGGAACTTTCTGAGATAGTATACAGTTGGCAAGACCCTTTGTTTTTACCTTGGCAATTATAGAAGCGTGGAGATGGAGCCTCCCTTAGCCTCTGTACCTGACAGTCTTCTGTGCCCCCGCCCCCGATTCTCTTCCTGTCTGTCCACATGAGCAATGCAACAGCATCATAGAGACAGCTTACCACCATCTCATTTCCAAGTTAGGTTTCCACAGGTGTTATCTGGGTTGCTGTCTTCTACAAGCTCAATTATGTATTTTAGATTTTCTTCTTTGGAGATACATTTACAATCTATTGACCTACTCACCTCATGTGTCTGATCTTTTAAAATCATGTTTGGCTGATTCCACTGTCTCCATTATTTTAGTAGCACCTGGGAGCTTTCAGACACTTTTTGTAGAGATTAATAAAAAGTACTTGCAAATACAATCAAATAAAGCCCTGAGTCTGAAAACAAAGGCTTGAAGCTGGTTATAAAGCTGGAAAACTGTCCCAGTAGTTAATCTCCACCCCCAACCTACCCACTTGTCTCTAATTATCAAAGTGCATTCATATTTGAAGCTTTTTCCATTCTGTGTTGGTGGAGGCGACCATATCTTTAATAAAATATTTTCTGCTAATTGGCACATATCTTGATTCCCTGAACATAACACCTAGCCAGACAATCATCTCTAATGTGTCTTTTGGAGCAAAAATTAATATAAGATCGGGTCTTATATTATATAAGACCTGGTCTATTATATAAGACCCAATCTTATATTAAAATTATATTTAAAAATTAATTAAAATAAGACCGGGTCTTATATTAATTTTTGCTCCAAAAGATGCATTAGAGCTGATGGTCTGGCTAGGTCTTATGTTCGGGGAAACACGGTATCTTCCTTTTTGAAAATAAACAAACAAAAATATTCCTGAAGATAAGAAATAAGAACATGTCTGTAATCATTATGACAAATCCTTTTGTGACACAATTGTCATGGTCACTGTGAAGGATCGAAACAAGATATTGTACTTGAAATACAGATCACCTGTTTATGATATAAGCATTATTGTTTTCTGAAATTAACTATGTGCACAGACCATTATTAGGCACTCACTGACCGTTTGTTTTGAGGAAACTTGCAGCAACTTCTTTGAGGCTGGCTTATAACTTCTAGAACATGATGATTTGCCCAAGAGAACGCTGCACTATTTTCTGTAACCTGCCTTCCACTGCCATTTACTTAGATTGCAACAGTCGTGTGCTTGCAACTGTGCCAGTCCCTTGAAGAGCTAAAGGGTCTACTAGCATAAGAGGGCTTGTTGCCCTGCCATGTCACACAGACCTTCAAATGATTTCCGACTTTGGTCTGTAACAGTCCAGTGTGATTGCAATTCTTTTTTTTTTTTTTTTAGGGGAGTTTTATAAAAGCTCTGGAAATTATCAAAGAAAATTCTTCTGAATTAAAGGAAGAATACGCTACCACATTGACATTTATGATGAGAGAAACATTTGAGGAAAACAAGAAAATAGATTGTTCTAAATCCAGATACTTTCTAGAGTAGACACCAAGTATGATGGTAATTTAAATTACCAAGTTTTGCCAGCAAGATCCAAGTCATACCAGATTCATTTTTCTTTTAACGAATTTTGAAAAAAATATTTAAATGCTTTTAAAGATGTTATCTTCAAGGTTTAAGTAATTTTTCATGCTTATTTTCAAGAAGAGCAGATCTTGTTCAAAATTGTTTATGTGTTTTGGGTAAAAATAGTTTCAGATTTTGAAAAAAGGTCCTAAACTTTTTTTTTTTTTTTTACATTTTTGACTTTTAAAATAACTCTCAAACCATTTTGGGGTCTGTCATGGGTCTGAGATAGGCTGTCAGACTGGTTATTGAGATTTGAAGAATCCAAATTGCTAGAAATGCAAAACAAAGCAGTACTGGTTTATGCTCTTTGGTCATCTGTGCAGAAATAAGCATTGAATGAATAGCCATTATACTGTCAGAAGTGTTGTACCAGCACTGGCAACTTTGTTGATCTTGGTAACTTACTGTTTTCTAATCTGAGCTTGGAAAGTTTCAGTAATCTTTGCTGGGTAATGAATCAGACTTTGTTTAAAGCATTCCTGACTATTGGTTTTGCACAATCAATAGTTTTTATTGGTAAGCCATTAAGCCCAGAGCAGGGTGTTGTGCTAGGTGCTGCTGAAGACCAGAGATATTGCAGTTTGTGAACTTGGATTCTGAAGGCAGGCTGCCTAACTTCAAATCCTGGCTCTGCCACTTACTGGCTGGGTAATTTGGGGCAGATTATTTGACCTCGCTGTTCCTCAATTTCCTGATTTATAAAACAAAAATAATAATAGAAACTATCTCAAAGTGTTGTTTGATGATTAAATGAGTTAATACAAGTAAAGGGCTTAGAACAATTGCTAGCCTTTTCTAAGTACTAATCGCTACTACTAAGATAAATTGTAAAAAGTTTCATTTTAATGGGAGTGGTAGATATATGAGTTATCCATAAAAATAACAAATTGACCCCAGAGGAAACAATATTGACTAGAAATTAGAGCTGGGTGCTGTATCCTAGTTCTATTGTTGCTTTGATACATCCTACATCTTGTCTGATAAATGCATATATCAGACTTGCTGTAGTGTCTCACAGCTTGATAAGGAGAACTGAATGAAATAATGCATGCTTTCTACATGAAGTCTTCCCAACATTTTTAGCCAAAATTAATTGCTCCTTCTTGGACACTCACTCCCTATGCTGTTGATTTGTATTTTTATCATGATACTTATCGCACTAAGTCTTGTACTATAGTTGTTTATGTGCTTCTTTCTCCAACTAGATAAGATCTCGGTGTCGGAGACACTGTCTTACTCACTTTTAAAAAATCATCTAGCATTATGATTTGAGCATAGTAGACATGTAATAACTATTTATTAAAAAGGGGCTCTGAAAACTGTAGCTTGCCAAATAAACAGATTATTATTATTGTTATTATTATTCCTATTATAACTACTACTATATGTGACTTTACAGGGCATAATTACATGGGTTGATGGCAGGGATTTGAGTAATAGAGTTGGGTGGGGTCAAAAGGGAGCAACCCAAACAAGGATTATAGGCATACCCTGGAGATATTTGGGGTTCATTTTAGAACCATAACAATAAAGCAAGTCCTAACCTTCTTGCTGCTGGTGGTGGAGGTGGTGGTGCTGGTGGTGGAGGTGGTGGTGTTGGTGGTGGTGGTGGTGGTGGTGGTGTTCTAGCCTTCAATTTGTAAAAGATGCAACATCTGTAAGTGCAACAAAGTGAAGCACAAAACATGAGGTATACCTATATGTACATAAATTCCGGTTTGATGCATTTTTGTTTTCTCTCTGCATTATCTCCTTACGTGAAAATGCACACATTAGATGCAGCACATATTTTTCTAGCTTTTAATTGGGTGAGATGTGAAATAATCAATTACTATGGGGTTTGCAAAAAGTCTTATAATCCTACTGGGTTGTTACCATATGATAAATGGAGTTTATGAAAATAAACAATTGGATTCTTCTCTAAATTTCAGCTAGAGTTTGGGGATTTACTTATTTATTCATTTATTCTTTAAAAACCTATTTCATGTTTCTTTGCTGTGCTAGACACTGTGCACAGGGCAGTGGAGACCCACAGTATTCAAGTCTATTCTGAGTGGATAAACAGAACTCTCTATTCAGAGGCAAAAACAAACAAACAAAAAAGCAAACAGTGTAGTCCAGATGAATCAACTTGAAAACATAGTCAGGGATCTTGGATCTTAGCTTAACACCTAGATGATTTTTTTTTTTTTTTGCAGTAATTGGATCTATCAATTTGAATGAATGTAGGGCTCATATTAGGGTATGTCCACTGCGCTGATTGAAAATCTACATTTCAAACATACGGGCCTTACTCTTAGAGGAATTTTACTCTAAAACAAAGGTATATAAGGAAAGGAGTGGTTGGACCACTAGGAACTGTGCTGAGAACTACTGTTATTTTCATGACTGAACTTGGGCAAGTAAACTAACCTTGTTCCTAGATTTCCTTGGAAAATTAGATTTAAAAATTGAAGAAGAAACTATGCTGCTTTTGCAATTCTGTGGCTGGATGAATTTGATGTCTATAGATACTATTAGAGGTATATGTGAAAAATACAAATGAAATAAGTTTACTTTCTCTCTTAAAAGTCACCCCAATAAACTTTAATTTTAAAAAAGTCACTAGAATGGCCACATTTCTGAGGTGCACTGGCGAAATACACTTTTATTTATCTGTTTTGAATGTGTAGTATATGGATATTTCTCATGAGCTTCTGGTGTTTTAAATGTATTTGTAAAGCATAAAGTTTTTGATGAGACATGCACTTTCATTTTTCTTGTCTTTGTAAACCTCTGAAATCACCTTATATATTTCATTTAAAATAAAAAGTACTTTAAAATGGAGCAACTATACATACAATTTCTTTCAAAACACAAAGCTTACAAATTTACATCAAAATAAAAAAAATCAAGACTGCTTAATTAAAACTTTGACACCATCAACCTCTTTAATTATGTGTTAAAGAGACTGGCATCCGGAGGATAGCAACTTAAAATCAGTGTGTGTTTTCAGTGTCTATGGTGTGTGTATACCTATAATTCACAGAAGGGGGAGGGAGTGCTTCAATTGAAAGGAAATACATGATTTAAAATTTTTTAGACATGAGTCATTTCACACTTTTAAAACAGTTTGGAAGAGGGCAAATTTGTCTTTGCAGAAGAATGCAGAATAGAAGTTTAGGCCAGAATGTTTTATCTCTCTTTCATGTCTAAATTTCAATGAATACTTTGTTTTTACGCAACAGATTCTTATGACAAGTGTTACTTAGAGAACACAGTTCTGAAGCTTGACTACTAGTTGCGTGGATGTATTCTACAGCCCATATTGGCTAAATGGGGGAAGAGCAGGCTGTTTATTTCTCTCCTCTAGTGTTTAAATTTTGCAGTAACGTGATTGCTTTTCTTTACATCTTAATTCTTGTTGCCTCTCTAGTCTGCCTATCCCCAATTTCTTTTGCTAATGTGGAACCCAGCAGCTCTTTGTTCTCATTGTGTCTGTCTGTCGTCTCCCTTTCTTTGTGTTGCAGGGATTCTGCTACCCGCATCTGCCACTGAGCATGCGGAAAAAATCCTTCAATAGATTCTTTACTTAGGGCTTTCGGTAGTATTATTCCACTTTTCCAGGTTTTAGTAATAACCAGAATATCCAGAAGAAGGACTGAAACTTGGAAAGGTGATGGGTGATACAGGTGGTTAGGTGGTGGTCTAGCAAGCTGGGACACCTGAGAGGAAGGTTCAGGGTTTATGCAAGCTCTCACTAAGCAAGTTAAATACGGAACAGCCACCCTTCACACAGAAACTAGAGATATAGGTTTACAACTGAGAAGACACAAGTGTTTCTGAATAGGAAGGCACAGAGCCATATCTAAAATCAACCGGTTCAATGTGCGAGCAGTTCCAGAGCCTTGGGGTACATTGTCACGAAGATTGGTGGTATCTAAAGTCCCTGAGCGGGGACTTTCACTAGATAGTTTACCATCTGAAAATGAAAACTAGTTGTATGGACTTTTCTCATAATAAAATCTCACTTTCCTCTGATTGTGTTAAACACTCAAAATGCTAAGTCAATATTAATTGAATGAAACTTGATTCAATTCTTCTTCTTAAAAGCCCTTTCGCTCTCCCCCTCCCCCTTGAAGCAGATTTGTTAATGCTTTCCATAGGATATAAGAAGTAGATTTGAAGGTGAGATTAGGCGTATTGGGGTAGAGTTCTGACCTTAATAGCTTGTATATTATTTAATAGATGGAGCTCTACACAATTTTACTCATGTGTCTTCCATATTTTTGCCTGTTTTGTTCACTGCCTGCATGGCTAGGTCTTAGAATGGTGTTGGGAAGAGTATGGTTCTCAGTCTTTTGTTTAATGACTATCTAGTATGTAAAACACGATCATTTTATTGGGGCAAACATTGGTGGTAAATAGAATAGTTCAAATTAGACTATTTTCAAATAAACTGAAGTTGAACACTTCAGTGGCTCTTCAGCAGCTGGCTACTCTCCCCCTCTTAGTGAGGGGAGGTTTCTTCTTTTTCCTCGGCCTCCCCTCTCCCACCATTTGGTTTCTGTATCACCAATTAGCGGATTAGATAGCATCGTTTCAAAGCTTTTCTGTTCCACCTATTTACTTTTAGGTTCTTACGATAATGTCCCCTAGCCTTTTGGTTTCCTATGGGTTTCACTAGCTAGTGGCTAGCAGATAACGTGGTTAAGCATAACAGTGTTCTTGGAAGGTAGTCAGCCAGAGGGGGCGAGGTGCGCTCCTCTTGGGCTAGCACCTGCAGCTGGGGCATCTTGGTAGAAGCGCTCAGTCCGTACTCTCCGCAGCTGCGGGAGGAAGTGCCCGTGGCGGGACAGCTCAGGCAAGGTCCAATAGTAGGCACCTGGGCTTAGGTGGCGGCGGCGGTGGGGGCCCCGCCCCTTGGGAGCGCCTCCATCCCGCTGGTCCTCCATTCAGGCCCCGCCCCCCCGGCTCCCGCGCCCCGCCCCGCCCCGAGGCCGCGACTAAAACCCGGAGCCGCCGAGGCGCCCAGGGGACCGGAGAGACGCTCTGAGCATGTGCAGAGCAGCTCGGCGGCTGCTGCCTGGGCGGGAGGCTGGAGCCCGGTGCTGATGCGAGCAGCCCACTCGGCCTCAGCCCCAGCGTGGTCGGCCCCCCGGGCCGGGCGGCAGGGAAGGAGCCGTAGCCTCCCCGCGGCCAGAGGAGCCTGCACGAAGGTGCGCAACCCCCGGCGGCTGCGGCGCCCTCCGGGCCCAGGATGATGGCGGAGCAGGTGAAATGCGCCTCGGCGGGGGGCGGCTCCGGAGCGGGCTCCGGGCCGGTGGTGAATGCGGAGCTAGAGGTGAAGAAGCTACAGGAGCTGGTGCGCAAGCTGGAGAAGCAAAACGAGCAGCTGCGGAGCCGGGCGGCCAGCGCGGCCGCCGCCCCGCACCTGCTGCTGCTGCCGCCGCCGCCGCCGCCCGCCGCGCCGCCCCCCGCCGGGGCCTGCAGCCCGTTGGGTCCGCGGAGCCCCCCAGCCACCGCTGCCTCTTCCGGGGGCCTGGGTCTCGGACTGGCGCTGGGCGCCGGGGGCGGAGGCAGTGGCAGCACCAGTCCCGCGTTCCCGGGGACCTACTGCCTGCCCAGCCCGGCGCCCTCCCTGCTCTGCAGCCTGGCGCAGCCCCCCGAGGCGCCCTTCGTCTACTTCAAGCCTGCGACGGGCTTCTTCGGCGCGGGTGGCGGGCCGGAGCCGGGGGTCGTGGGAACGCCGCCCGGGGGAGCCGCCGCGCCACCTTCGCCGCCCCCCACGCTGCTGGATGAGGTGGAGCCGCTGGACCTGGAGAGCGTGGCTGCCTGGCGGGACGAGGACGACTACACCTGGTATGGCCGAGCTCCGCTCCCTGCCCCAGGACCTGGGCTTGGAGGCCCCGAGGACGACGGGGAGGACCTGGGCAGGAAGGGGGGGGCTCCCTCTCCCCTGTGCCCCGGACGCTGTGGCCTAGCAGGTGCCGAGTCGGGCGACGAGTGGAGGAGGCTTTACACGAGGGCGGAAACCTGCTTCTAAAAGCTCAGGCTGACCCGACTGGGGATGAACTGGTCCCCTCCATCTCCTTGTATGCAGCTTTCCGCTGATGGTTGGGTCCCAAGCGCCTCATAGTATTAACTGAAAAATCCATGTTATCTTGTCTTTTTGTTACTCAGTCTTGCTTCCCCGTCCCCCCCGCCCCCAGCATTTTTGGTAGTGACGCGGAATGGGTAGGGGTTGGCCTCAGTCTGCGACTGTTACTCCCAAACGAACGCTGGGCAGGATCTGCGTATTGTCCCTCCCCCTGTGGCATCCCACGCTGACTAGTGATTGATCTCCTCTTAGAGACTCGTTCTTGTAGTTTGAGTTGTGCGGTCGTACGTCCTCATTCCCTCCATTTTCATTAATAGCTTCTCATTTCAGAGACTGACTTGGTTTACTTAAATGTGCTGACCTCACTGGCTTCTTAGTAATGGTATCAAAAATGAGAGCCTTTCAGGGAACGTAGTGGGCAACTTGAAGACACTCTTGCTTGGGAACTAAGGAGCTTTGCTTAATTAATTAAACTGGTGATTGAAGAAAAGTGAGATTAAAGAAACTTTAATTTTCAGAAACTTTAAGTTATCAGAAAACTTGAGGCTGGCAGCATTTATTCAGTTTAAATCAGTTAAGCTCTTTCTACTTTCCATCAATGAGTAACTTTGGAGGAAGGGGTTCTTAATTCCTTTATTTTCCATTTTTCATGCTATTTGCTCATAGAGAAATAATATGCTTTCTTCAGTCTCTAGAGGTACTGGGATATGGTCAGATGTGTGGAAGCTTCAGATAGGGTGGAACTTAGGTTCATATGGGGAAAATGAACAGCACTCACCTCTGCATAGCAGTGGCCTGAAGAATTGAGTTGTACTCCTTTTATCTTGGGTCCCTTTATTTAGGACCCTTCCTATTTTTCCAAGTTGAGTTTTCCTTACTTTGTGTTCCTCTTGCATGATTGCACAAGAGGGAATGGGAAATGGAGAACACTACTGGTTTCCTGTTGGGATCTGTTGTGTTCCTTTTACTTTACACTCTTTTATGTAAGAACTCTGTACAGTATGTTCACTAATTGGTTTGATTCTGAGAATCAAAATGTATGGAGAATATTCATATATAAGGCATTCATGCTCCTCCTTAGTACTTTACTTTTGGGCAGCTGTGCCAGTAGCTCAAGTTGTAAAAAACAAAACAATTCACCTCTTTCTTTAAGCCATTCAAGTTCCATTAAATGGGACTTTAAGCCATTCTTTAAAAGCTACACCTTTATTTTTGTGAAGCTGAGGCTGTATTGTAATCTCAGTGTCAGCCTGAAAATGGTACTGGAAAATGCTCTCATGGTGGCTCTTAGGTTGGTTATCACTAGTAACTATAAACCCTTATGCTCTCATGTTAGTTTAGATTGATTTAGTCCCCATTTGGCCTTTTCTGAAGATATGTGCTAAAATAGTGGAAGGAAACTTGTTTGTATTTTTGATGGAGATCAATTCTATGCTTTAAAATATTAGCGCTTAAAAATTTATACTGTTATTAAGTGTATTAGATTGGTGATAGTATATATAGCTAATATAATCTTAATATTTCTTTTGAATGGGTTTCTACCATAGTTATCCAATGATTGCTTGTACTTGATATCTAGACTTGGCTTTCGTAGTTTTGTTCTTGTTTTTTTAATCAAAATAGTATTGAAACAACTAACTTAAAAAAAAAAATCACCTAGTTAGTAGGATTAGCTTGTTAGCACTTAAGATGGTTTGAAGCAAATCTAAATGGTGGCAGGTTTTACTAATTTTACTCAACTATATAGGTGAATAAATAAATCATTGCCTTGACACTTTACAAGTGTTCCTTCAGACAGATGGACAGTATTTATAGTACTGTGTCTTCTTCAAAACAAACCTAGGATTAGAATCCCAGGTGGAAAAACAGGGAGGGATCATTAATCTTAGTGGAATGGACTTAAAAATTTTTTAAAGGTCACCTGATTTACAGAAAACTTTCTATCATAGCATTTTATGCCTGAAGATATTTTTGTATTGCAATATTTTGGGCTGTTGATGAACAAATAATCAACAGGGTTTAACCCACTTGTTAATGCTTGCAGAGCCATCTGCAGTTCCTTCATCACTGCAAACTGTGTGTGTCCCCGTCTTGTGGTCCTGCCGGGCACTTTTCCTTTGAATTCCCTGATATGTTTGCAGGAAGGCAACTTATTTTTATTTTCCATTTATTAAGAAACAACTGTAGTAGATTACAGGTACCTGATTATTAAAAATATTTAAAAATAAAAGTTTTACATTTTCAATGTAAATAAAAGTCAAAACACAGAAATGAACATAAAGTTGCAAGTCTTCTCTCTTACTCTCAATTTACAATCATGACTCAGAGTTACCCCTGCTCACATTCTGTAGATCCTTCAAGATAAAAACATAATCATGCAAATCAATTTGTAAACATATACGGATTAGTTTTTTTATACTTACCTTTAATTGCACGTGGCTTGGATCTCTGTCTCCCTGTAGCAACGGCTTCGTTGTTCAAGTAAAAATATGAACCAAGTTACTGTTACCTGCATCACCTGCAATTTTTCATGCATTTTTATCATGGTTTTTATCCTAACGAGTTAAATAAAATTGGTATTTGATAATTTATTTTGAGTAGTGCTGCCTGCTAAGATGTCTTCAGGAAAGAAAGTTCACAGATGTGGATTAATCACTGAACATTTTACAAGTTTTTCCATGTAAGTCTATTTTTTTAATAAAGCAGAGTATAACTATTCACCTTTTATTAATCACCTGGACAACACTTGGCTCAAGAATTAAGGGAATGCATAAGGAAACAGTGAATTAAAGAGTCAGTATTTTCTTGATGACAGTTCATTAGTTAATGAATGGTCAATCAGGTCTCTTAGGTCTTTTTTCCAAACAATTATTTAATGTGGAAGTATTCTTCTATTTATAACAAAACAAAACTTGATGTAAGAAGAACTATGTGTTTTGCTTTTCATTTTCATGAAAATCTTTGAAACAAAACAGTTGTCTGATTTCTTCAAATATTTATCTCAGTTGAATTTAAAGTATTTAATTTTGCCGTAATACAACCTGATTGTCTTAGCACAGTGATGCTAGAATTAAATGTCCCAGAAAACTAAAGTTGATTACAGTTCCAGAACCTTAATTCTTAAGTCCAGTTATTACAATCCCATAGTATTTCAGCTCCCTTATTTCACTGTTGAGGGACTGAAGCTCCAAGGTGACATGACTTCTGTAAGCTCCTCTATTTATTTACTGAAAAAGTCAAGATCAAAATCCAGATTGTTTAAACAGATTCAGAAGTGTTGACAGCATTGGTATTTCCCCCCAGCTTCAGATGTAACCATTAGCGGGCTATAAAGTCAGGTTAGTGGATTTTCTTTTTAACATTTAAATTTTATTCAATTGTTAACTTCTCATGAAATTTACCTTGCATCTTTATCATATAAAAAGTAACAGATATTTAAGTTTTCTTTAAAAAAATGAAGTGCAATAGAATGTAAAATTAGAGTGCATTATATCTTACAATACAAACTTGTCTTGGGTAAACTTATTTCAGTTTTACATGTGTGTGACCTGGGCTGAAATAGTAAATGTATTTGTACCTCATGGTGAAAGTTAGAAAAAGTCTAGTTTACATTGTTTGAAAGCAAAATGGACTGGAAAAAACAGGTGAAAAAGCACAGCTCTCTGAAGATAGTGGAGCAGTGGGTTTTGCACACTGCAACCAGAAAGACAAGTCTATATTCAGAAAATGCCAAGATACACATATTCCAGTTAATATACAAAACATAGGTCATATAAGGAGACCTTTATTTTCGTGGAGTGGCAATTAGCAGAATATTGAGACTTATGTAAAAGGGATATGGCAGGGATTTTAAACTTGCCCGACTGGAAAGAACAGGAAAAAAGTCCATAATTATACGAAGGAAAAATGGTGGTATGTACAAATTAAGGAAAATTTAATGAATGAATTTTCATCTTCCATGTGTAACACCAAGACCCTAGACAGCTGGCTAACCTCCTTGCCAATTCTTCATCAAAGCTGTTGAACACCTTGAACTATACATATGGCATGGCTAAATTAGACCACCTAAACTGTTTCTTGCATAATTAATTTTCAGTGAAAAGACCAGAGGGTGCTTCACTTTCTGACAATGCTAATTGAAAACAGCAGTGTTTTCTAAGAGCAAATGGAGTTGACTGAAGTATGTGCTGATGTGTCTTTAAAATGAAAATGTTGAAACGCTGCAGTAAGACACTGAAATAGAAGTTTAGATCTAACTGTGGAGGCAGTGGGGAGTCTGCTGTAGGATCGTTCAGTAACTAAAATTTGGACTTGGTGTATTCTTTTAATAACTTAGTGGGGGTAAGTTTCTGTTGCAATGGATGACCAGTCTGACCCCAGTAGGTGCTAGTGAATCGAACACTTTAATTTGACTAGAGATTGATTGATTGTGCTCGTCAGTGCTGATGTTTTAGCTTTCCTTAAAATAAAACTTGGGATTGAAAGCTCTTAAAATTACTTGAAAATTGTCCCGTGTTACTTTTCAATGACAGGTCTTTTTTGGATATATTGCTTTTGTATTATCTGCAGAAGGATGACTTTAGAACTAAATATTTACTGGAGAATAACAGATTTTTTTTTTCCTAGACAGTTGTAATACTTCATTTGAAGCA
Source organism: Rhinolophus ferrumequinum (assembly GCF_004115265.2). Classification (NCBI taxonomy): domain Eukaryota; kingdom Metazoa; phylum Chordata; class Mammalia; order Chiroptera; family Rhinolophidae; genus Rhinolophus; species Rhinolophus ferrumequinum. The sequence continues at coordinate 28,450,874 of NC_046287.1, forward strand.
TATGGCGGGCTTTGTAGTATTTCTTACCTCTCAGTGGTAGCACATTTATGAAGTCAAGTCGCCTAGAATATGAAATGTTTGCAAAAGGAGATTCTATGAGAAGGATGATAGTTTCTAGTCATACGCTTTTGCAAATTATCGGAGCAAAGTTAAAGAAAATTAGAGTGTGACTCAAGTGATAGCTTTTTTAATATTTGAAGAACTCTCAAGTTTTAGACTAAGGCTTTTCATATAGTCTTGCCATATTCTAATATACCATCAATGAAACTATAGAAGTTGAAAGTAATTTGTAAGTCACTAGGAGGTATGATGTATTAATGACGGCAATAAAGGATATTGTAAATGGTGCTGGCGTTGGCAATGACAATGAATAAGATGATTTTTTTTTTTAATTTATTGGGGTGACAATTGTCAGTAAAATTACATAGATTTCAGGTGTACAATTCTGCATTACATCATCTATAAATCCCATTGTGTGTTCACCACCCGGAGTCAGTTCTCCTTCCATCGCCATATATTTGATCCCCCTTACCCTCATCTCCCACCCCCCAACCCCCTTACCCTCTGGTAACCACTAAACTATTGTCGGTGTCTATGAGTTCTTGTTTCTCATTTGTTTGTCTTGTTCTTTTGAATAAGGTGATTTTTAAAAAGAACTTTTTAAAAGATTAGAACCATTTACGAAAAGTAAAGATTTTGCTTTGCTTATCTAATTTTGGAAATTGTAGGAGTGGTACTCAAGGAATTTGTAGCTGCATGATCTCCATAGCTAACTGCCTTTTTCCTTCTTTATTTAAATCCAGCTCTAGGCCTTAGCCATAGACATAGTAAGCTCAAACCTTACACACAGTAGGCTCAAAGCTATCCTGGGTACATTGTTTGGAGACTGACTCTGAAAATGATCACTTGTCTTAATACCATATATTTGCATAGTGCTTCTAAAGTTTTATCAAAGTAATACAATAAGTAGATGTAAAGAGTTCCAAAACCCATCTATAGCGAGGCTTTTTGCAGAAAAGCTTTTCTACTCTTTCTACCTCTGAGTCCTCCACACAGGCATCACTTTAAACTCCTCTAGTTGTTTCCTTGGTTCTTTATTTCTAAACTTTTTACTACATGCTTTTAAACATCTGTAGACTTCTTTTGGAAGGTGAGGACTAAGCTCTCTTCCCCTCACCCCCAAACCACCATATTTCCTTTCCCTTCTGAAATGTTTTTTTTAAATAATTTTTGTATTAAATCATGTAATTCCTATATTATGATTATAATTGTTATTAGCCGAGCCCTGTTCAATGCATGTTATATTTATTTTCTCTAAACCCTATGTTCCTCTAAGAGTTAGTAATCATCTAGCTCTCTTTTTTCCTCTTCACTTTCTTTAATCCCTTATTAATTATTTATCCAAACACACTATTTGAGCCATATAATTCCCTAGTAAGGTCAAACACATTTGATAATCTCTTAAATCTGTTTTAAAAAATGTGTTTTGTAGAGCCACCCATTCTGGTACTCTTAAGCCCACTGCTCCCATCTTTACTGTTTGCTCCTTAGGCTGGATGCCTACTGCTGTTGTCTTGGTAATTCCTTAGGTTTCTTGTCTATGTAGGATCTCCTGTTTCTTTAATTCTTTGTCTTCGTATTTCATTTATTCTTGGAGGTGGGGCACAGCCTCCAGTAGCTTTCTCAGAAAGGGTAAGGATGAGGAGTATACTTTGAAATCCTGCATATTTGAAAATGTCTTTATTTGCTCATGCAAGAGTCATAGTTGAGCTGGGTATGAAAGTATGTCAATAATTTTCTTCATGTTTGAGGATATTGTTCCATTTTGTTCTAATTTTCATAATGTTCTGGATATTGAAGTTTATTGTGATTTGGATACCCAGTCCTTCTTGACTTCTGCTTTCTTTTTTTAAAAGTCCCTAGTGTTCTACAATGTTACGTTTTACCTTAGTATGGGCCTCTCTATTCATTTGTTGTACATGACATTTGTGGGTGCTTTCTCTGTAGAACTCAATGGCCTGCCTTTAACTCTCAGAAATTTTCTTTTTTCCTTTTTTTTTTTTTAGTGTGTGTGTGTGAGAACTTGTAGTAATCAGATGTAGGCCCACCTGGTACAATCATTTAATTTTCTTATTCATCTCCTATTGTAAATCTGCATCTTTGTTTTGCTTCTGGGAGACTTCTTTGACTTGATTTTCCAAACTTACTCATTGAATCTTTTGTCTCTACTATAATAGTTTCGTTTCCCAAGCTTGAAGAAACTTTTTTAATATCCTGTTTTTTTATGAATGCAACATTTTCTCTGAGATGATATTTTATAATTGTCTTGGATTTTTCATCTGTTCTCTACATTGTTTTTCTCATTTTTTCCCCCTTTTAGTCTGAGGGTTTTATTTAAAAGGAATATTCCAATTATCTGTTGTCATTGGTTGTTTGTTCATACCCAAAGGAGGTATTGAAGTTGATCTAAAGCTCTGTATGGGTGGTGCTTTCTGACTGGTGCACTTTACTAAATGATTGGGTGAGTAGCAGTTCAAGTTTCAGTATTTCTAGGTCTTCTCTTGGGTTCATCTGTTTTTCCAAACATAAACCTTCCATACTCCTGAGAGATTTAAATAAGACAATCAGGTATAGGAATGTAAAGGGAGAAATGGGGCTAGGGTTCTAACCTGCCAGCAGGTACACTTTCATTTAGTCCCTTTGGTTCAGTAAGGTTCTTCATCCCTGCTTCAACTAAATCTGGTGTGCCTGAAGTCAGAGCTCCTCTGGGTCAACCTATCCACATAGTAAGCCTGTGGCTTTAGGTTGTGATGGAGAAGGAGTGTTGGCTCTTGGCTGTATGGGGGCGGGGGGGACCTAGGGTTCTGTTTGTTCCTTATGCAGCCTTCCAGCTGTATTTCCTTCTTTCAGTCACTTGATCATCCCCATGTTCTATGAACTTAAGGGTAAGTGTGAGACATAAGTACAAGATAGCATGGATGGATAATGGAATATACAAAAGAGAAATGAAGATGGCAGAGTGGGTCACTTAACAATCATGTGCCTGTGGGAAGTGAGCACTGCTTTTGACTATGTTGCGAGGCTGTGTGGTCAAATGAAAGAAAACTACATTACATAAGCCCTAAGAGATAAAGGGAATCTTCTAAAAACAAATCCAGAGGTATCACAGTCCCCAATTTCAAACTATACTACAAAGCTATAGTAATCAAAACAAAATGCTATTGACAGAAAAGCTGAAACAGACCAATAGAAAATAATTGAGAGTTCAGAAATAAAGCCTTACATGTAAGGGCAAATGATTTATGACAAAGGAGACAAAAATATACAATGGAGAAAGGAAAGTCTTTTCAACAGTGGTGCTAGGAAAATTGAACAGCAGTATTCAGAAGGATAAAACTGGACCACTATCTTACACCATACACAAAAAAATTAACTCAAAATGGATTAAAGATTTGAATGTAAGATGTGAAACAATAAAATACATAGAAAAAAACATAGGCACTGAGCTTCTGGACATTGGTCTCAGAGGTGTTTTTGTGAATTTGACTCAAAGGCAAGGGAAACAAAAGCAAAAATAAATGAGTGGAAAGGATGTGGAGAAAAGGGAACTTTCTTACGCTGTTGGTGGGGATATAAATTGGTGCAGCCACTATGGAAAGCAATCTGGAGATTTCTTTAAAAATAAAGAATAAAACTACCATATGATTCAGGAAAAAAAAAAAAAAAAAAAAAAAGAGGGGTGGGTATCTGAAATCCAGAGGCAGGCCAGTTGGTGGTGGAAGCTTCCTCATAGAGGAAGATAGGAGCAGTTGTCCCTTAGGATGCTAGAGGTAATGAGCAGAGCAGGGCTTCAGATAGTAGTTTCACATGGCAGCCGAGAGAGATTTGAGAAGCAAAGGCTCAAACAGGTGTCATGAGTTTGTGTATTAAATAGTGAGGAAATTGTATTAAAGCCTAAAGGTGATGAAATTTCACACTTAACTAATTTAGGGACTTATTTATGTTAGGGCTGTGGCACCTGCTTCTCTGATTCATCTACATAGTAGATGGCAATTTGAATCTCAAGTCTTAACATTGAGAAACAGGAAGCAGTCCGTTCCTGTCTTGTGACTTTTAAAGCTTTATTAAGGTATACATGAAATGTAAACTGCATCTATTTAAGATGTACTACTTGATAGGTTTTGACATGTGTATCCACCTGTAAAACCACCACCACAATCAAAATAGTGGATATATCCTAACTGTCCAAGTTTCTTTGTGTCCCTTTGTATATTCTCTCTCCTGATCCTGCCTGTCTTCAACCCAGGCAACCATTGATCTGTTTTCTGTCAGTCTAGATTAGTTTACGTTTTCTGTACTTTTATAGCAATAAAAACATCGTATGTACTCATTTTTACTTGTTTTTGGTCTAGCTTCTTACAATCAAAATAATTATTTTGAAATTCATCTGTATTGTTACACGAATTGGTAGTTCATTCCTTTTTATTGTGAGCTATTTGATTGTATAACAACAGTTTGTTTATTCACCTTTTAAGGAATATTTGGTTTTCAATTTGAGGCTATTATAAATAAGTCTTTGTTATGGATATGTGCATTCATGTCTTTTGGCTAAACACTTAATGACTTTTGAATGGCTGGAACAGAGTAGTATGTTAACTTTTTAAATAGCTGCCATAATGTTTTCCAAAGTGGTTATGCCATTTTACATTTCCACCAGCAGTGTATTGTGTGAGTTTCAGTTGTACCACATCCATACATCACCGATACTTGCTATGGCCAGTCTTTCTAATTTTAGCCATTCTATTATAATAGATATATAGTAGTATCTCATATTGCTTCTAGTTTGTGTTTCCCTAATAACTAATGCTGAGCATATTTTCTATACGCTGTTTGCCATCCGCAGATTTTCTTTGGTGAAATATCTGTTCATATCTTTTGTCCATTTAAAAAAAAAATTGGGTTGCTTATTACTGAGTTTGCAGATTTTTTATATGTATTCTACATACAAGTTCTACATACAGATATATGATTTGCAGATATTTTTCTCCCAATCCATGGCTCACCATTCCCTTAATAGTGTCTTTCAAAGAGCAAAGTTTTACTTTTTATGAAGTCCAATAGGTATGTTTTTTTCTTTTATGGGTTATGATTTCAGTATGAAAAATTGTATCTCAGAAATATTTGCCAACCTAAGGATACAAAGACTGTCGCCTATGATTTCTTCTAAAAATTTTACAGTTTCAGGTTTTACATTTTTGTCTGTGATCTGTTTGGTGTTGACTTTAGATATAGGAAGTGTGGATCAAAGTTTACTTTTTGCATATGGATATCCATTTATCCCAACACTGTTTGTTCAAAAGACTACCTTTATTGAATTGTCTTTGTACTTTGTCAAGAATCAGTATTCCATATGTATGTGGTTGTTTCTGGACCATCTCTTTTTTCCCATTGATCTATTTATCTTTATGCCATATGAAATGGCCTTCATTATTATAACTTCAAAATGAGTCTCAATCAGCAGTAGTTCTCCAACTTCATTGTTTTCTAAAGGTTGTTTGGCAATTCTAGGGTATTTGCATTAACATATGAATTTTAGATTCAGCCTTTATATATCTACAAAAAGCTTGCTGAGATTTTGATTGGGATTTTGTTAAATAGACCAATTTAGGCGTAATTGACATCTTAATATTTACCCTTGTCACCCATGGACGTTCTTTTTTTCCATTTATTTGTATCTTTCATTTATCTCAGAATGTTTTCTAGTTTTCAGTGTATGGTTCTTCACATTTTTTTCTCAGATCTATCCTTAAACATCTTAGTTTTTTTATGCTATTGTAAATAGTAAGTGAAATTTAAAAAATACTGATCATTGCTAATATGTAGAAATGCAATGAACTTTTATACATTGACCTGGTATCCTACAATCTTGCTAGTAAACTCCCTTATTATTACTAGTATCTTTTTTATAGATTTCCTCAGATTTTTTTCACATAGACAATCATATCATCCGTGAATAAAGACAGATTTACTTCTTGCTTTCCAATCTAAATGTTTTTATTTATTGCCTGATTGAACTGGCTAGAACTTCCTTGTCTTGTTCCTGATATTAGGGGAAAAGCATAGTCTTTCACCATTACAGTGTTTTTGTAGATGCCTCTAACGAGATTAAGGATGTTTTCTTAATTTGCTGAGAGTTTTTATCAGGAATGGATATAATATGTTTTATTCTTTGTCCATTAAAATTATCATATGGTTTTTCAATTTTAGTAGATCTGGTAAGTTACACTGATGTTTGAAAGGTAAGCCAACTTTTCATTCCTGGGATAAACTGCACTTGGTAATGATGAAGTATACCTTTTTCATATATATGGTTGGACTAAATTTGCTAAAATAGTTAAGACTTTTTTCTCCTATGTTCATGAGGGATATTGGTCTTTAATTTTCTTCCTTGTAATGTCTGTGTCTGATTTTAGTATCAGTAACACTGGTGTTATAGAATGTGTCAGGATGTGTTCTTTCCTCATCTGTTTTTTGGAAGAATTTGTGAAGAATTGGTATTCTTTAAGTATTTGGTAGAATTCAGTGGTGAAATCTGGGTCTGGATTTTTCTTTATGGATTTTTTTTGGTAATTTTCCATTCTTTTACTTTTAATCTGTGTGTTTATACTTAAAAGTATATATATATTTAAAGTATATGTATATTGTAGGCAGCATATAATTGGGTCTTTTGTGACCCTTTAAAAATGGGGAGAAACTGGACCACATGCCTATCAGAATGGACCACATGCCTTAGTTTTTATTGCCTAGGATGGTTGGTGTCCAGGGCCTATGCCTAAAGCAGTCATTGGGCAAAGGGGACAGCGGGATTACTATGCTTGGCTTAGCCCGGTGCATCCATCTCCAGGAGTGGTCTGCAGGCAGCCATATCAGCATCACCTGGGAACTTGGTAGACACTCAGGTCTTGGACCCCACCCCAAGCCTACAGAATCAGGTAGGTCAGACCTGCCTGCAGTCACGTGTTAGCAATCTGTGTTGTAACAAGCCTTCTAAGAGTTTGTGATGCACCAAAGATTGCGAACCACTGGCCTAGACTAACCTTTACTTGGGGACATGAAGAGAGCTGCGTAGTGCTGGGCAGTTCACGCGTCCTTTAGCAGCGGAGGGTGAAAGGGCTGGATTTATATGGGTAGGTGATAATCTTGTCAGAATAGGCTGAAGTGGGGCCCAGGAATAAAAGTTTTAAGAGTGTCCACATTCTCAGGGGATAATGATATGTTAGGATTACTATCAAGTTGATTAAAAGAGTATTTTAGAATCTTCATCTGTAATAGAAGCTAGCAAACTATCCTACAGGCAAATCGGGCCAGCTGCCTGGTTTGTGTGGCTGGTCAGCTAGATTTTTACATTATTAAATGATTGAAAAAAAGCAGAAGAATACTGTTTCATGAACTGAAAATTATGGGAAATTCAGCTTTTAATGTCTGTAGGTGAAGTTTATAGGAACACAGCTGTACTTAGTCGTTTACATATCATCTGTGACGCTTTGGGGCTGTAATGGGGGGGGTGAGCAATTACGACAGAGACGGTGTGGCCCGCAAGCCTAAGTACTTCCTCGCTGGCCCTTTACAGACAATGTTTGCCAACCCCTGACCTAAAAGAATAATTTACCGAAGAATGAATGGTACATTCCCCGGCCATCTTGGATAACTGATGAATTACTCTGCTATGTGGAAGTCCTGACTATAAACAGTAAAAGAGTGAATAATGAAGTATGTTATTTAAAGAAAGTGTGTTCATTAGAATTATGGTAACTTTGAGGGAGTTATTTAATGAGATCTGTAATTAGAATACAGCTTTATAAAGTAATGTCAATTACTAGAGCCAGTGATTATAATTTTTCTTCCTCCTTTTTTTTAGTTAACTGTTGGTTAATCCTCAAGATAAACCTTTTTAAATAACCCTATCGCTGAAACTCTAAAATTTACCTTAGCACAGTATGTCAATAAGAGGAAATCTTTGTTTTAACTTACACTGCTTCATGGTGGTAATTTTGAATCCTACCCATTACTATGTAATGATATAGATGCTGGAAGAGAACTCTTCCTAAAACATATATTTTGAAAGCTGTTAGTTTGGCTTTAATGAGAAAGAAGTACATACCAAATTTAGTATAGATTTGACCCAGGGGAAATACCTGATTATTTAAAAGGTTGAAAGAATCAACAAACAACTTCCACTTATTTTTAGACTTTTTTTTTTTTAAAGCACATAAGATTTGCTTTGTTTGCTATGTCATGTTTACATATATTAGCCACAGTTCATGTAAGATTCTGTTGCCAAGAAAAATGAAAATGTAAGTGAGGTAGTCAGAATATCATGGTGTCTGTTCAAGGTTAGTTCAATAACAGAAGCCCCCAATCTCTCACTTTCTGAGATGTAATTTCATAGTTTCTTTTTTTTTTAAAGTCCTTCCCACCAAGCTATAGAAAGCATTTTGGGGATATTTACCTGTGAAAAAATAGTTTGGGTATTTGAAGTAATCAAATGTGAATTCTGTTTTGATAGAAATGGTCAAATACATGTTATTTTCTCTAAAAAAGGTAATTGCTACATAACTATATCATACCTATAATGTAGATTTCTTTTTTTAAGGTTATACGTTGGCTCTTCAAAGACATTCTCATCATCAGAGAAATCCCTGAGCCCTTTGCAATGGTGTAGACACGTCCTAGATAACCCGACTCCGGAGATGGAAGCCGCAAGGCGCTCCCTGTGCTTTAGGCTGGAGCAAGGTAATTGTGAACCCCTATATTTACATTCGCCAACTCTTGCCACTGGTAGCTCTGCTTTTGTTGTTGGTTTTGGAATAGACATTTAAATGAAAAAACCTTACGCTGAGGTATGGCTGTTGCATGCAATTCACTTCACCTGTATTACACATCAAGGTTTCTTAATATAGAATATATTTAGTTTCCTGCTTATTTTTAGTCAGATTTTTAGCTTGTTTTAGTTTGTATTGCAAAGTAGGAATACATATTATTTTTCTGTTTTTTTTTCTTTCTGTTTGCTAATATACCAATAAATAAAATGGGTCAGTCTTAAATTGTCGGTGGATGGTAACAAGGTTTGTGACCGAATTCTGGTAGAAAACTGAGGTTCCATGGGGATCTGAGTACTGACCCTTTTGAGTTCCTTAAGTGTTTAGTTGGATGTATAACTGAAAGTCCTAACCTTTATAAACAGGGAAATAATCTTTGTATTGGATGTAATATTAGTTATGGAACCCAACATAAGTTAAAAAAACAAAATTAAGACTGTTTTAAAATGAAAAACAGCGAAAGGAATGAGTGGTACTGAGCTCCTTGCTATTTTTGATTAAGAAGACTACTTAATTAAAGCTATGATTATTTAGGCTTTTGCTTGTCTCTTAACCTCTCAGTGTCTGTTTCATTATCTAGGAGCACTATTTCTATTCCATGAACTACCTGTATCCAAATTTCATTTGAGCTTGAAAATGCAGATTCCTGCCCCATTTTCCAAATTAATCAGAGTGGGAGTGTGGCCAAGGGCATCTGCATTGACAAGTTCACCAGTGTGGTTCTTATGTGCACTGAAGTTTGGGAACACTGCCTGTGAAGCTCTTCGGGGATAATGAATGATGAGAAAATATCTGCACACGATAAGACACAGTATAATAGGTAACATTTCTTGAGCTCTTAATTCTATGACAGTCAGTACATTAAATTCTTGACATCCTTCACTTTATTCAGTCTCACCACACTCATCTGAGGTAGGTACTACACTCACTTTAGGAGGTGAGGAAAGTGAAGTTTAGAGAAATTAAGAGGATTATGAGGCCAGAGTGATACCCTGGGGGCAGAGACTAGAGCCAGCCCGGGTCTCCCTGACACCAAAGACTCCTTAACCAATATTCTATACTGCTTCTTGGCCAGTCATAGGGAAATATCAAGAGAAATCTGTTTTAAATATTTGAGGAAGGTCAAATTGAAAAGCAGGTTTTATTAACATTTTAACTAAAAGGAAATAAGTGATTTAGTAATAGAAAGTTGAAGAGTGGAATAGGAACAAAGGAGTATTAGGGTTGAAGCTTTGGTGACAGATGCTTATCTGAGAGAGCAACTGTCTGAGTCAGGAGACTCTAGTCTTGATTCTGTTCCCATTTACCCAAGTGACCCTAAGCAAACTATTAAATCCCTCGGGACTTTTCTCTTTCAAGGGCTTTATAGACCATCCCTGTTTCTTTATTCAAACATCCCTTGATTCAAGGACTTTTTATATGTACATTTTATATATATGAATTTGGCTCAATTTTATTTAAAATGAAATTCAGAACTAGAGTTCTTTAGCCCTGGGGTCAACAAGTTTTTCTGAAAGGGACCAGATACTAGTAAATATTTTAGGCTTGGTGGGCCCCACACTCTGCCATCATTAGAAAGCAACCATAGGTGCCAATGCTAATGAGTGTGTTCTAATACATCGTTATTCGTGGACGCTGGTATTTGAATTTCTTGTGATTTTTTTTTTTTCATATGTCACAAAATATATTTTTATTTTTTCAAAGCACTGAAAAAAAAGTAAAAACCATTCTTAGCTGGTGGGTATTATAAAAGCAGGGGCAGGTTGGATTTGGGCCACGGAGGCCATAGTTTGCCAACTCCTACTTGAGTTCATCTGCATACACGGTTGATTTAAAAAAAAAAAATAGAGGAGAGGCTTTTGTTAAATTGGGTGTAAATAATCCTGGTTGCTGGTGGCTTTTGAGATTTTAGAGTAAGCCTGATCATCTGATTTTCCCTTGATAGACAAGGGGGCTAAAGCAGAATTGTGAGGTCATGAGGAAATGAATTGATATGCTGCAGTTTTATTCATGATGTAATTTATTTAAATTTCATAGAAGAGAGTTTAAGCAGAAAACCAGCACTTCAAAACCAAAATTAGTCTTTTGCTAAATTTCTGTATGAATGTAAATCCTCTTTTGCTATAAGGATAAATGCTTTTGTTCCAAAGATCCATGGTCCATAATCCCATTATGAGAAGAGTAACCCAGTAGAATAGGTTATTCATTGGATGAATTCTTTTTTAAAATTATGTCATAAAGTAATATGTCTATAGTTTAGAAAGTATTAGTCTTATGGGTATTATAAGGAAAACAGCAGATTCCTATGCCATTCTCCCATGCCTGTTTTATTACCTAAATGAAATTACTTAACAAAAGCTATTTGTTTTGATGTAGTTGTTTGCCTCTATTTATAAATTCCATGCCTATATAGCTATCGCTCGAGTTGTCAATATTAAACATTATCCATTGGCTTTTTGCTTTGGATTGTGAAGGTTTAATTCCTTTAAAGACCACCCCATACTTTTTCTCTGCATATCCTCCCATGTAACTTTTTACTAATTTTAGGATACATCAACTGATTATAATAGAAATAGTCATATCTAAGTCATGTAGTATTTTATTGTTATTGGTTTTTTTTTCCATCGGACTTTTTGTTTTTTCTAGAGTTAATTGTAAAAAGACACTTACTTGCTTTTTTTGGTCTCTGTCATTAATTTATCCCCAAATTCTCTAAATGAACCATTCTCAGTACGGTTAGACATATAAATCCACCAAGGTTGTTTGTTTGTTTTTGTTTAACTATTCTTCCTGGTAATGTCCTCTGTTCTCTTACTCCGGTCTGAACTGGTTCTCTGCAGGCCTACGCAGAGCTGTCATGGTGGGACTTCCTTTTGCTCTCATCCTGGGAATTCTCCCATCCTCCCAAAGTGCTTATCACCTATGTCCTAGATGCAAAGACTTGCTTTTCCTTATATTCCCTCTTTTAGTAGAATACATCTCCTGTTGCTGTTTAGGGCAAGTAAGAGAGGAAAGAGGATATGGGGGAGGTAAACTTTGAGAACCTCATATGTCTGAAAAATGCCTTTATTGTACCCTCATGCTTATACTTGACTTTTTTTGGGCTAAGTGTATAATTCTAGGCTAGAAACCATTTCCAACAGAGTTTAGAAGGCATTTATTCCATTATATTTTAGCTTCAGGATTGCTTTTGAAGTCCTATACCATTCTCATTTCGGATTCTTGTGACCTTTCTATTTAAAATACGACAGGTATTTTAGAATCTTTTCTTCTTGGTGTTTTGAAATTTCCTTTTTCTGTGCTGGACTGTTAGTGGGCAGTTCAACCTGGAAATTTTTGCTCTGTAAAATTTCGAGCAGTATTTCTTTGTAATTCTCTCCTCCCCTCCAGTTTCTTTGTTCTTTCTTTCTAGATACTCCTTTTAGTCAGATGTTGAATCTCCTGGATTGATGTTCATATTTTATATTATTCTATCCTGTTTTCTTTCCTTGATTTTTATTTTTTTGATGTCCTGTCTTCTTGTCGATTAAAAAACAAAAACCAAAACCAAAACAAACCCTCTTCTACACTCCTTTGCTGTGTATTTATCAAGTAACTTTTATGTGCCAGGCATATGTAGGTAATTGGGATGCAGTCGTGATCAAAACAGGTGTCATGTCTACCTCACTGAGCTGACCTTCTGTTAGGTTGGTGCAAAAGTAATTGTGGTTTTTGCAGTTATTTTTAACCTTTAAACTGTAGTTACTTTTGCACCAACCTAGTAGTATGCACTGATGTTTCATTTATTTCTCTTGGGTTTTTGTAAGGTACCCTTATTTGTGTAAGGTATCTTAAATCTAGCAGCTTTCTTGTTCAATTTAAGTAATAAAACCTGTTTTTGAGGAAAAGCAGGAGAGAAGCAGCTGCTTGGGCAGGGGAGAGAGCCCCAGAGTTTCAGCACCTTCCTAGTAGACTTTGAAATAGTCGTCCTCTGTTTTTGCTTCGCCATAGACCTCCCTACCTACCCTCTGCGGTACTTTGCACCTTGAATTCTAGAACCTTTCCAGGTCCTTGTTGGCGTATACCCCACTGTGGGCCCTTAGAGCCGAGAGTGCTAAGACCTAAGTCCGTTACCTAATGTTTATCTGTTTTTCTCATTTGTAAATGAAATGATCCCTGTGCCCCCTTAAGTCCAATAGGGTCTCCTCTCCTATTCAGTCTTCCATGTGGGTATTAGACTAAGTTTAGCTGTCAGTCTAGTGTGGTTTTGTAAAAGAATAGTGTGGTTTTGTAAAGAATTCATATTTAGTCTTGCATATCAAAGAATTTTTACAGGCTTCCAATTAAAGGGGTCCTTTGCCAGTGATAGCTAATTAACAGATAATCAGAAATTATGGTTTTCACTTTATTCATAATGTAGCATAAATATATAATTGGAATAATGTGAACATTCCATATTTTAGAAGTTTCAAGTGCCTCTTTAATAAAGTATTTTCTTTTTGTTTAGACTTCATTTCTCTCTTGAACAGTCAGCATTTTCAAGTAACAAATAGTATTGAGCATCTTCTTTTGAGACCAGGGTTGTTTCCCTTCATTTGAGTATCAGTTGCCTAAGGACAGGGGACCTCGTTTTTGTGCACATCAGCTAGAAGGGAGCCTGGCCTATAATAGACGTTGTTGCTAAAAGGAATGCAGTTTTAATTCTTTTTGAACGGCGACTGTTGTAATTGCAGTTTTCATTTTGAATATTTTAAGATGGGGTGGAGTCTTTGCACCACTTTCCTTACCAGCTGTCTCTTTCTTCCAGAAGAAAGACTGGCGTCATTTGAAGTATCACCTTGCAGCATCGTTTTCTGTCACAAGCATGTTTTACTGTAAAATAATCAGCTTTGACTTACCTTACTGAATTTTGTTGCAAAATGATTAGTGGTTGTATACATTCCCCCTGAATTTAAAGACTGTTCAGTGAGACCATCCACGGCCACGGAGAGATTAGAGATTAGATTTGAAGAAAGGGTAAAGTCATCCCCTCTCACTCTTGTACCGAGGGACAGGTAAATGTCCTTTAATGTTACCTGGGGCTTCAGGTAAGATGCTGCTTATCAGAGAGCAAATACTTTACACATCTGGTTTCTATTTCTTGACCCTGATGTTTTGGGAAGAGAATTACTCAAAAATTAAGGATTAGTTCCCTGTAGGACACGTGAAGAAGGGCCGTAGTTAGGAGGAGCCAAAGTATACCTAGTGGGTGGACCTTGTACGCCCTCTGGTCCCTTGGTCTGACATCCCTTCTTTCTTATTCCCTCTCGTACCCTAGGAACTTAGCCTGTGCTGTTTTCTTGGTTGCACATTAGCCGTCTTCCTGCTTAATGAAGAAGCATCTCCAGGAAGACATCTGTATAAGGGTTTGTCAGAGTCAGTATCTGCAGGACCGTGGGCAGCTTTTCTCCCAGGATGGTCCCTAATTATACAATTGCTAATGAACTCGTTTGGATTGAAACTTCTCGAGGGGCCTCTGGCTGAGTTTTTGCTACCTGTGTTCTTGATTTGGGAGGTCTTCAAATAGCCTTCATGCTGTATCTGACAGCTTTGTGTCTGTGGATATAGATAAGAAAACTTGGTAAGTTATGGGAGAATGTATGGGAAGGGTTCAAGTTTTGTCTTAAGGTTGTGAGAACAGGCTTATTAAAATCCTGCTCTTCTGAGGAAAGTTTGCTTTTCTGAAGCAAATGAGGGGGAAGAAAGTGATGTTTTGTAAGACTTAATTTTATAGGGAGCTAGCACCTGTATTGTGACCGTTTTAAGATACTGCTAAGAGAAGTGCTTTGTCTCCATAGCTGCAGTTTTGCAAATTGGTTATATGTGTGTGTGTTTAAGTTATAATAGGATAATTATCTTTGGTGTAAGGTATATATATAGTCTTACAGATGACATATGTATCTGATACCCTTAAATTCTCATAAGGAAAATTAATTGAATATCAATTAAATTAAAATTTATTTTATTGTGGATCTCAAACTAATTTTCCCCTTTTCCAAAGTTTTTTTAATACCAAAATGTCATAATTTATAAAGTCTTAGGTATCAAGTAGTCAACATAGGCAAATTACTTACGTTTTCTCAGCCTCTTCTACATTTACATTTATTTTGTAGAGTTGTAAGGGATTAAATAAAGATGTTTGTAAAGCAGACATAGTAACAGCTTAAATAGTAGGTCTCTTTTCTAATAAATCTGAATAATGTAAATGGCTTTTCTGGATAATCTACCGAAAATAATATTGAAAGTAAAATAATTAATTGTTGAAAGTTAACTCTCTGGGACTTCTAAATCTGTAGTCTATTCGTATAAAATTAATTAAGACCCAGAATAATATTTTCTCTTTTTCCCCCAAACACTGAACCATGATTTTAATATGCAATCTTAGACAAAACTCAATATCTTGATTGTTTTTTCTCTTTTGAAAATGGTTCTAACAATGTTCATTATTTTCCACTTTGAAGCATCTGAGAATAGGGGCCCATACCTTAATTTCATGTTGAAATGCCAACAGCTTAATAACTTTCAAATGTGTTTTAAGTTCTGAATGTTTGGTTTTTGGGATTTATTAATAACTTGACAACATTTAAATTCCTTAGATGAGCAAAAAGAGTAATTGAACATTTGGTGTTGTAACTGGTATCCGAGTAGCCAAGCCAAGAAAAAAAGTCACATGGTGGTGCTCATTAAAATGGTAGTTCTGAGGGTGGAGATTTGAGTCTGTTTTGGTCTCTGCTGTACCTCTCCCAGGGCCTAGAATAGCTTCTGTCACACTGTAGGTGTTGAATGCTAATTATTGAATGAACGAATGTGGCGGAAGGGATTTTGATCTGGTTGTTAGATGTAGTGACATAGTGCCTTAGCTCTGCGTAACTGTATGAGTAGGAGCGTGCGCCTTGTTCCTAGTATTTCGCTTGGTAAGTGCAGACATTTAACAGATTTCATGGAGCTATTAGGTTGGTACAAATGTAATTGTGGTTTAAAAGGTTAAAAATAATTGCAAAAACCACAATTTTGCAGCAACCTAATGTTAGATAGATTTCAGGAAATGTTGAATGTGACATTACTTTGAAAAATGTGAAGTGCTATATAAGTATAGAGGCACATTTCTGATATGCAACTCTTTATTCAAAAACTGAGCCAAAAAATACAGGGAATCCTCTTTGTTTGGCTATTTATACTTTATGGAAAACTAATAGCGTTTTTTTCTTTGATGGGTGTCTGTTTTCTCTACCTTTACATAAAGATACTTGTTAGAGTTAAAATCTCAAATTGAAAAATTTTATGAATGTAGTTTATTTGAGAAGAGTAGAAATTTCAAGACAACCTCGTTAATCTATTCCTTTTCTTCTGTTTCTTCTTAGATCTATACGTATTCCATTTCTGACGTGGTTTTCTATATTCTCCACTTCCCACACCCCTTTAGAATATTAATAATAAATGCCCATAGAACTCGCATGGGTAGCATTAACTCACATGGTATCCTAAATTGAAATAAGACTAATCTCGTGCCATGAGTCTTGGATGTTAAATAACCAAATAATGATCAAAAAGCTTATCTAAGTAATTTGAGACACCCAATATGTGGCTCAGTTAATTTGGGGCCAGTTAATAAAAGCTTATCTTGCCTTAAGATCCTTGAATGTCCATAACTATTGAATCAGGACAGGTCACATTTGAAGAGTGTGGGTATAGTTTTCACAAATGGTGTAGCCCTGCACAATTACTATCTTGGGTCATGTTACCCTATGACTACCTCTCATTTCCTCTGGGATTATGTGCTAAGCAAATGCGGATAGATATTATTTCTTTGAGTTTTTCTTTTATCTTCATATGATACCAGTTCCCATTCTTGTCTCGTTTGTTATGATGTAGTGTTTCTCTCTAAATTTAGCCAATGAAGAGGAAAGTTGTCGACTAATCCGGTGCTCTGAAGGTGGCTTTTTCATTTGGAAAAGCCACACAGATTGAACCGAGACATTAAGAAGCTTATCAAGTGTCTGTCTCCTGGAGCCTGTCCAGTCTCTCCTTGCGTGGCCCAAGATGCTATCTCCATCAGTTCATGTTTCCAGTCTTGAGGTGCTCTGTCAAATTTGGAACACAAAATTAAAACTTAGTCTGTGCAGTTCATTTTAGGTAAGCTTTGTAAAGGATTCTCTTTCTCACTGGAAAAATAATTTGGAACCATACCGAGATTTTTGCGCCAAGACAAGGTCTCTTGACATTTGCTATTATTCCCACGTGCTGGAAATTGAAGAGACGTTGGCATGATTGTGAGCTTCCATCACATTTGCTTTGCTCTTATGTTCAGAATGGCCCCCAAACATTTGCTTCCATATTAGAGACGCTATTTTGTACATCAAGTGACAAATAACTGAAATTGTGCTCCTATGAAATTTGTAGTTTCTATCCCATGCGTTTCTGTGTGCTTTGTGTTTTGTTTTTGTTTTGCATTTCTGCTATGGAAGGTGTTTATTAAAATAAAAGCAATAACTTATGACAGTGCATAATGTTTGTTATAACGAATAGATAACTGACATGCTATTTTGTTACCTACTCCAAGAAGGAAAAAAAAAAAAAAACAATAGAGAGTCTCTCAAAGTAGTTGTTTACTCTTTTCATACTACTCTGATAATTGTGCCTCTATGGCAGCAAAATTTTATTTTGGTAGGTGTTCATGCCTGTTTCTTGGGACCGCTACAAAATAGAATTGATTTACGCAAGAATTTGTAGACTCTTCTTTTCTGAAACATTGGGCCTTGGTCAGAGAGAAGATTCCAATGCTAGATCATGAAACAAATGTATTGAGTACTTGCTAGGTGCAGGGCCAGGCCTAGGTACTCAGGGTACAATGGAAGACACATTGAATACCTAGGTTTTGGAGTCTAGTACGACCAACAGATTACAAAGATAGCAGCTCTTGCTTTTTTCTTCCTTTCCCTTAAAACAAGTATGATGATGCTTACAGACCTGAGTCTGAGTGCTATGGCCAGGAAATACTTTCACAAGAGTGTCCCATGTCGAGGAGTCAGCAAGAGTTAAGCAGCTACCTCTGTAGGAGAGGGGAGCAGAAGAATGCCCCTGACCACAGGAACAGCGTGTGCAAAGGTCCTGAGATGGGACAAGACTCAGGATGTGAGGAACTGCTAGACTATTGTGGTGGGAGAGTAAGGAGGGGAATGAAGAGGGAGAAAACGAGCTGCGTGACTCTAGATGAAACTGGAGAGGTGTGCAGGGTTTTCAGGGCCGTTAAGAATTCTGGACTTTATCTTAAGATGGTTGGGAAGCTTTTGAATAGTTTTAAGCAAAGAAGTGACATGATTCTGAACAGGAAAGCTACAGGGTATATTGTCTGAATTGCTACGAGACTGAGCATTTTTGAAATCTGGAAAGATGTGGAGAATGAAGTAGAAATTCTTTAGAGTTTGAGTAAAGTTAGGCGTTAGCATTTTTCAGGGGGATTCTTTAATTTAGATAAATTTGGAAATGTTTTTCTTCTGCTTGTCTCATTAATACCCTGAATTTTTTCTATGACCTCGTGAGAAATGATAGTTTAAAATGTGGGCAAACTCTTTATGATACTTAATTTACTTTGAGAACATAAGGCTTTGATATTCTCATTTATTTATAATACACGGAGCCTTGACTTTTATATAGTAACAAGTTTCATATATTCAAGTTTTGGAGCTCTTGTCAGTTTCTACTTGTGAGTTTAATTTTTTTCCCCTGTCATAGCTGTAAGATTATATTTCAAGGAGTGGTGTGTGTGTGTGTGTGTGTGTGTGTGTGTGTGTGTGTAAAAGTATTGGTCTTTTGAAATTCAGATTTATAGTGTGTGTAATCATATGCATGTGTGTGTATGTATACATGCAGTATTATTATGTGTTATCTTCCATTTTCTTAGTGTTTTTTAGATAAGTTGGATCATTAAAAGGATATTCTAGCAGTAGGAGTTGCTTGCATGTGCTAAAGATGATAATTGCAAGTATGAGGTGAGGTCTAGTCTTTAGGATAAAACAAGATACCTATTTTTAAAGAAGGTAAAGAGATCTAAGTGTGGGATTCCTACCCCTCATTGAGAAGCAGAGTTTGAGGTAACATAATATGTTCACATTTAATTAAGCAGAAGGTGGGAGGAATATTAGATGGACTCTAAAGCATCCCACCCCTAGGATAACAACATCCTTACTTTGTATTATGGGGTCCGCAGCCACTCTGCTGCTGCATGCCCAGGCACTGTGTGGAAAGCTTGTTTATGGAACTAATCCACCCATTTGCTTAGTGCTTGTTGCCAGTTTTCTTTTTTAAAGTTAGAAGCCCATTAGGGTAATATCTACATTGGTGCAGAAGAAGCTCATGCTAGTTATCTCTTCGGATTTAGTCTTGGTTCGTAAGTATGAACCAATAACCAAGTCTACTTGCTTTTTGAGAAAATTAATAGCAAGAAAAAAGACACACAGATCAACTGACTTTGTAGGAAACAAGTAACTGGGAGGATAGAGAACTTCAAGAACTTAATGTGCTCTTATTTAAGAGAGTAACACATCTTTAAGACAAGAACAGATCCCTGGGAAAATAAGCAGTCAAATCATCCTTTTTATTAGTTATTTTTAATTCCTTGAAAATTCTAAAAGAATGAGCAGGGCTAAAAAACAAGCTGCTTATCTGAATTAGTCAAAGAAATCAGAAAGGGGGTGGGAGAGAGAGAGAGAGAGACATAGAAAAGATAGGGGACATGACAGATCCCAAACCTCTAATCTTTAATAGTTTTAGAAACAGAAACAGAAAGTTGAGGGGAAGAAAGAATCAATAAATAACAAAAGAAAATTTCTTTGAGTTAAAGAAAGACAAGCTTAGCATGAACTAGGATAGATTAAAAAAATGACTTACACCTAGATATCCATGTTGAATTTCTGAAGTTTAAAAAAGATAAAATTCTAAAAATGTTCAAAGGAAGAAAAAGTTACCTACGGTGGTAACAGACCTCAGACAATTCATAAGAGATATTTGATGCTAGGTGGAAAATGAATATTGTTTCTAAAGTTTTGAAGGGAAATTGTTTTCAAACTATGATTTTGTACCCAGGCAGTCTTAAATTGTGGAGACAAATGGAAGAGATTTTTCGTTTTGCAAAGACTTAGAAAATATTACTTTATGAACCCTATTTTAAGGGTGGAAAAAAAGTACAAGGAAAAGGATCCATGAGATCTAGAACACAGTAGCCAACAAGACGGCCTAGCAGGAGCCAGGAAAGATGAAATCAGAAAATGCATTGAGGTTGAAGGCTTGTGATATTCTTAAGCTAGTGGTTAGGGTCTAGTGCCAAATAATTACCTTTCTTTCTCTTGGTTCTTTCATAATATTCAGTTCCTCAGTTAACGATACTTATTTCAAAACACTGAAGAGCCACATTTATGTGGTTTACCATCTAATGAACCTTTAAAGCTGTCTTAAGTATAGCTATGGAACAGAATGGAAATACAATAAACCTTGACCATGTAAAGTAGAACTGTCAAATCTGGAGATGGAAGTGGAAGGTAAGAGAGGGAATGTGTGCACTGCATGTTTAACCTTTGCACTCTGGTGAGTCAGCTGCCAACAAGGTGTGTTGGTTTGTCTACTTAATGTTACACTTACATACTAATTGCATAACTGTCTCCAATTCCGAAACAAAACTCCTGGAAAGTAGGTCTGGCTGTTTTGGACTTTCATGTATACTTTAGTGCTCTTCTGTGTTCAGATATTGTAATACCATCATGAAAGTGGTTTTAGAGCTTAAAAAAAACAAAACAAAACAAAAACACGTGATTTTTTGGTCAGAACTCTTAACTTTATATGTTTATTTTCTACCACCCCTCAAGATTAGTGAGTCAGAGGCCTTTTCTGCCACTGGAATAAAAGCCACATGCATTGTGTCCTTATTGGAAGAACGGTACTTAGCCTAGGTAGTACTGAATAGGAAGGATTGTCAAATTCCATTTCCATCATTCTTCTATTCAGGACCTTCTAGTGCTTTCTAATAACCCACTGGGCTCGAATTTCCTACCACTCTCTTCTTGGTCAAGGGCAGGAGTACTCTTACTGGTTATTGGTTATCTAGTCTGTCCTTCGTTTCAGGGAGGGAAAACCCACTATTTTCAGACATGAGATCATGTAGGGTGTAGAACTTGGAAGTATTTCTAGCTAGTTGTCACAGTTGACATTATGGCTGTAGTCTAAGCTGTCAAGGATCTACATGACGACATCACATCAATGACAGATTATTAGGTCATTCTTTTCCCTTGTTCTTTTTACTTGCACACAGGCTCCCTTGTCACATGCTGTGACTATTGTCACTGTCCTTAAATTTGATTTAATTCTTAGCGGTCAGGCCTAAGGGGAAAATAGTTTCTATAAAAGGGAATTTTTAAACATGCCTTTGAAGTATAATTACTGCGAAAGTTAGATTTTTTTTTTTAAATCTCCCCTGTTAACTGCAGATAGAAAGTGATTATGACTTTTGAAGTTGTAGAGATCACTCTTGTCCTAGATAACTCTGTATTTGGTTTCTGTGTGCTTAAAGCTGGCAGCTTACACCTTCAGTTTGACCAGTGATTATGTGGAAGCAAGTGGACAACCCGGAGAATTTCTCCTTCCCAGCCATCATTTTCCAGCTGTAGTTTTCGGCCATTGTTCTGGTTAGAGAAGACCCCGCAAAGGATCCAGTAGTGGCAGTGAGAAAAGCTTTTGGCACGTGGTCTGAGAAATAGAAAAGATTTAATGCTTTAATTATGATGACTAGATAGTTTAGCCAGTAAGATTACTTTAACTGTTAAGACGTAGGAAACATTTGACCTATTTCAGATCAAGAACAATTATAAAACTCTGATCCCTATGGAATAAATGTTATTTAATTTATACTCCTTTGTGGTGAAAGTTTGTAACTCGCATTCAACAAATATTAAACATTTATCTGCGAATCATTGGAGGTATATGGTCCCCTTTCAAACCTAATATATTTTAAGACTTAATCCTAATGTTGAAAGTGACTTTCTTGACTAACTGTAGGTATTATTTAAATGGATAAATGAATTTTTTTATTAGCTATTTCTTGAAGATAAATGCATTCTTTTATTAGTCATATTTTTGTAAGTTGTTACATTTTGAATACAACTGGAAGTTGAAATACTGAGTATCTACCATGTTCTGGGGTAACGTGTGTGTGTGTGTGTGTGTGTGTGTGTGTGTGTGTGTGTTGGTTACTAATTTTCAATCATTATATTTGTCATCATAGGTTGCATGAATTAGAACTGTGGGAACCGAGTCAAATTAATCTAATAGGTGTTTCCAGCTATAATTTGATGATTGAGAGACTTGAGGGTTATGGTTAACTTACCCTCTTTACTTTGTGTCTGGGAAGAGCACTCTGAACACCTGTTTCAAAGTGTAGTAGTAGGACGTCCTAGATCCCATATGCTTATTTATCAGGTCATGGAGCGCTGTGGAGAAATTAATGCTACTCAAGTTTACCCAATAAAACTAGTAGATCAGATAAGCTGCAAACCATATGTTACTGCTCCAGGGGGCTTACTCTCAGGTTGGATTCAAGTCAGCAGTGTTTACTTAATATAAACGTGTGGCCTCTCCAGAAAACTTATACCTCAGTCTATGCAGAGTGTATAAGAGTGAACCCGTAAAATACTATCTTTGCCTAAGGTCCTTAATTCCTTTGTTTAAGCTTAGTCCAAACATCTGAGTGCATCTGTGTGCCAAGCATTTCTGTAGGCTCTGAGTATGTAAAGATGTAAACCTACGAAGTTTATACTGGAGAGGATGGTTGTGAAAATGAAGGTCTTCCTGCCCTGGAGGTTTGTGGGTTTAGGTCAAAATGCTATGGTCTGGATAAAACTTCCCGCCAATATAAGGGAGAATAAAAAGCATTACAAAGAGGTGATGTCTCCCGTCCCTCCACTGATCTCAGACCGCTCTGTGACTAGTGTTAGTAAAGAACCAAGTATTTGAATTCCTCTAATTGTTTGGTTTAGAGCTGAAGCTTGTCTACCCTCTTGTGTAAAGAAAGGATAAAAACAGAAGGATGGAAAGCTTGCTTCCTTTGACCTTGCTTTTAGACTCTGTGGTAAAGAACATTATTATTTAAGAGTCAAAGTTACGACCTTAGGAGTCTGTGGTTTTAAAGAAACCATATTTTTTAAAAATGTGGCATTTGGGCCGTTTATTTCCTCTGAGATAGTTTTTGGATAAAAAAGTGAGAACTTGTCACATATTCCGATCAAAATGTTGAAGGTTCAAGGTTCAATACTTTGCCTCTAAGTTGGTAACATCTGAGTTAAATGTATGAAATTGTTTCGATAACACACAATGTAAAAATAATGCCCATCTTTTTTGAGAAGACAGGTTAAACTGCCTAAGAATTAGGGAAAATGAAACAGTAGAAAATTTCTGCACTCTGCTTTCTCCCACCTAGCTTCTAGAACATTTTTCCTCCAAATTTAGAGAATGGTTTTGTTACAATTTGCTGTGATTTTTCAGTAGTTTTTTTTTTTAATGCTTTATAGTTCGAGAATGCATGCTGTCAACTTTTGTCTTATATTCACTACAGCTTTTGTCTTATATTCAATAGGCTCTGCCTATTACCCTCTGACAAACATTTTTTTTTCTTTTTCTCGAAAGGGACACTGCAACCCCAAGATGTTACATTGTCAAGCTCCAACTCTCATACTAGCATATGGCAGGATGGAGACTGGAGCTCTGGTATCTGGATTCTTAGTCCAGTGTCCTTGTAGTCTTTTGTCGGTCTTTCTTACAATGTTAGGAAAAATTGCAGTAAAGAAGTATGCTATCAGCCATCCTTATTATGTCTCAATACCCAACATACCGTTGTAATAGAATTCTAATCCTGTGCATGTTTCAGCATGAATATGACAAACAGGTCTGTATGTTAGCCCAGGGGTTGGCAAACTATGTCCATATCTGACCTTCTACCTCGTCTTGTATGGCCCCTTTCAGATTTTTAAGTGGTTGAAAACAAATCAAAAGAATAATATTTCATGACGCATAATTCTTATGAAATTCAACTCTCCATGTGTATAAAGTTTTCTTGGAGGATAGCCACGTTCATTCATTTATGTATCATCTATGGTTGCTTCACTGCTATGATGACAGAGTTGAGTAGTTGCAACAGAGACCATATGGCCAGGAAAACCTGACATAGTTACTAGCTGGTCTTTACAGAGCACGTCTGCCAACTCTTGTGTTAGCCTGTTGTGATGTTTGACTTCCCTCGGCATTGAATACAATGGTCCAACCCTTCCAGACCACCATCTAACTCTTCTTACCGAGATCTTACCTTAAATTTCTAAAATTCCCAGTGGCAAGTAACCTTCAGTCGTTAGGGGTTTTTGTTTTGTTTTTAATTATTTGTTACAAAGTTCGTCACTTTGACATCTCTGTAAACAATACAGCAACCACACTCCAGCTATCTAAGCTTTAACTTGTAAGACATATAAATGCCCTCTACAGAATCATAAGACGTTGACACTTGCTAATATCTTCCCATGTTTTGTTTAGGCTTACGTGTTGATTAGTATTGTTACAGAGATTCGCTACTAGACTCCCCAGGCAGTCACTTTTGCTTGTCCCTTTACTGGTGGCCAGGCCATTACTACCTCACAAGTTCCTGCCTTCTCAGCATATTTATTGCTTTCTAACTTACAGATAACAGGGTATAAATACCACCTTCATCCTCTTCAGTCTCTACATTCTCACTTTTTGTCTACCTGTGTTACAGAGGAAGAAATGACCCTCCCTTTTCCGAGGCTGCCCCTTCTACCATTCCTCTTCCTTCTGCCTCATGTGTCCCTTTCCTTCTGACCTCTGGGATCTTACTTCCTCTGTTCTGTAAACTTGTCTCCTTTGGTTCTGTTCTCCTCGTTCTATAAATACGTAGGTCTCCTTTATCCTTAAAACTGTCCTCCCTTTCGTTTCATGCTCCTCAAGTTACAACTCTATTTCTTCTTTCTTTTATAGCCAAATCTCTCTAGAAAGAGTAATTTCTTCCTCATCTTATGTCTGCTTGACCTGTTAATACTGTTTCTGCTTTAACTCCTCTGTTTAATCTGCTCTCACAAATGACCAGTTGTCCTAGCCAGTAGCCTGTTTTCCAGTCCACATTCTAAAGGACCACTCTGCAGTAATTCCCACTCTGAACTATCACTTCCATGTCAAAACTCTTCTTCATCACCTGTGTTCCTTTTGGCCTCTACTGATCCTTGAGCTTCCTGAATGACCTTTGTTAGTCTCCTCTACTTATTCTCCCTTTATCCACTCTTAAATGGTCTTTCCTTATGCCTCTTTTTCTTCTTGACATTCTCCTTGGGTGAGCTCATTGTTACCTGGGGCTTCATTTAGCCCCTATTTGTTAATGTGCCCTGATCTCTTCCTCTCTAGCAGTCTTCCCTGAACTCTTACCGTGTTTCCCCGAAAATAAGACCTAGCTGGACCATCAGCTCTAATGTGTCTTTTGGAGCAAAAATTAATATATTATTATATTATATTTATATATTAATATATAACTAATATATATTAATATATAATATATTATTAAGACCCGGTCTTAATATAACATAATGTGATATGATATAATACCAGGTATAGTATAATTTAATATAATACGGGGTATAATATAATACCGAATCATATTAATTTTTGCTCCAAAAGACGCATTAGAGATGATTGTCCAGCTAGGTCTTATTTTTGGGGTAACACGGTTCCACAGACCAGGTGGCTTATGAACAGCAGACATTTATCGTGTACAGTTCTGGAGGCTAGACATCAGAGATCAGGGTGCCAGCGTGGCCTGGTGAGGGTCCTCTTCTTGTTGTATCCTTGTTACTGGGAAAATGATGTTGAATACGTCGGCTTTTTGTCTTGAAGGAATTAATTCAATCAAGACACTGAAATTTGTGCATCATGAACAGCAAAATTTTATTAGTAAAAGAAAGTATGCTCCGAGATGTGGAATGGCCTGACCCATAGAGGGAAGCAGCCTCGCCTTACATTGCATGA
Source organism: Rhinolophus ferrumequinum (assembly GCF_004115265.2). Taxonomy (NCBI): domain Eukaryota; kingdom Metazoa; phylum Chordata; class Mammalia; order Chiroptera; family Rhinolophidae; genus Rhinolophus; species Rhinolophus ferrumequinum. Next base: position 28,476,832 of record NC_046287.1, read on the forward strand.
AGGCTTTTATTTCTATGGCTAGAATTGCCTCCCCTTTTCCCCTCTCTTGTCTCTCTCTCTCCCCCTGGGGTGCCTAGTCCTCTGGTATTTAGCAATGCATATCTTTGATGTGGGGGTATGAGTATACACATCCCCTTGATTTGGGGGTATAAGTAAACATCCCTTAGGGGACTTGAAAACCTGGACTCCTGTTGGGCTGGTAAGGAACTGATGATGATCCTGACAAACAGGATGTGCCCCCCCCTTCTCTGACTCCTCACAACATCTCTCTTTGATTTAGAGGTACCTCAGTTTTCGAACGTAATCTATTCCGAAAGACTGTTCGAGTTTTGAAACGTTCGAAAACAGTGGCACGGTTTCCCCATAGAAAGTAATGCAAAATGGATTAGTCTGTTCCAGACCTTTAAAATCAACCCTAAAACTGCAAAGTTAGCATGAATTTTACTGTCGAATTATACCATAGATCCATAAAATTGATGGCGTTCTTAAACTGAAATGTTCATCATTGGAGACGTTCGGAAACAGGCACCACTGTATGTGTAAGCCTGGAGTCCTGCTGGCAGCTGCCAGGGGCTTGACCCAGGTAGGAGCTGCAGCCAGGGGCTTTCTAACCGGACCTAGGTCTCCTTCTCCTGCTCATTTCTATCTATCTACCTACCCTATTATCCTCCCGTGGCGGAAGGGGCAGGGAGCTCTGTGGAGCTTCTTTCGTAAGGGCACTAATTCCATTCAGGAGGGCTCCAGCCTGATGACTTAAGCAACTTCTGAAGGCCCCACCTACTAGTAGCGTCTTTGGGCATTAGCATTTTAACATATGAATTTGTGGGGAATACAAACATTCAGACCATTGCACCATGATTAGAAATGTGGCCATCGTGTTAGAAGCCATTAGAAAGAGTAAGAGCAGTGCCCTCCAGGACTACCTCATCCAACTCAGATCAGCTCAGATGCTACATTACTGACAGTCAAGTTTATAGAAGTTTCGCTAAACACACTTTCAGCTGTTTTGTGAATGGCTTCTTTGATTGTAAGAAACGGTAGCATTTCAAGAGTTTGAGGAAGCTTTGTTGCCTTCCTGCAGGGTTTACTGCCACCTACTGTTCTTGGTATAATCCTTCACTTGAACTGTGCATCCAGCGCTGTAGGAACTACGGGGTTGCCCTGAAAATGAGGCCTAGCCGGACCATCAGCTCTAACGCGTCTTTTGGACTAAAAAATTAATATAAGACCAATCTCATTTTAATATAAAACCGGGTATATAATATAATACCCGGTCTTATATTAAGTTTTGCTCCAAAAGACGCATTAGACCTGATGGTCCAGCTAGGTCTTATTTTCGGGGAAACATGGTAGCTCATCCTAGATGGTGGGCTAAACTCCTGTTTAACTAGTTACCCCAATCACTGGTCTCAGTCATTAGTAATATAAAATCATTTAGCTGGAAACCAGAAGATTCGCACACATAAAGGTCGGCAACTTAGCAGTTACTAGGAAGTATTAACGAAGTGCTCCTACCGGTTGGTGTATTTCTTCATGGAGCCTCTAGCTGGGCTGAAATGCCTAGACTAACCTGTGTTTTCAAATAAATTATAGTAAGTTTAACAAATGGGACAAAATCATTTAGATGTCAAGGAAGCAATGGTAGAATAGTTTGAAGTAAGGAAATATTAGTGAACTTACCAAGATTTTGACCACATTCAACATGTATTGATTGCATCCTGTGTGCCAGACATTGTGTTAGGTAGATACTGAGCTGGCTACCTCCCTAGTGAGAAGGACGAGTGAAAACAATGGTTTCCCAAATATATTATAGTGTGGCTTTATCTTTGAACTCTTTTACCTTGATACAGTACTGACCTTTTGAGGATTACCATTTAAGATTTTCATTAGATCAATTACTTTTTTCCTTTTATGTGAATTGTCCTACTGCTTTCTTAAATTTGATTTTGATTATATGCAGGGACATATATTCAACAAAAATTTGAATATATATTGTGTTTACTGTGCGTCTTAGTAAAGATGATCAAGGCATAGTAGGAATGGCATTGTTTCTGGGAACTGTTTTTGTGGCCAAAAGAATAATTTTCAGTGTGGAGAATTAAAGAAATTTAGATTCTTCCTTAAATCTATCATGCCGCCTGTCCTCTGTCATTTTTCATCACTTGATGTTATCACAGGAGCATTTATCAAATCCATTTTTGGGGGTGGGGTCATATTTTGCTTAATGACATACAAAAATAACTACACAGATACGTTATTTTTTAAGTCAGGCAACTTAGAAGATGTACAGAAAATAAATTAATAGACCTTTAGACAGTGTCAGGTTATTATTTTTTTTTTTTGCAGGAAGATGAGGGATCAGTCCACAACTTAGTAATTTGTAACATTTATCTCAATAGAAAATGCTCATTAGACAAGGAGCCAAAGTAAAAAGTTGAACCAGTATGAGCATATTCTTAACAAGGGAGTTTTGGAAACGCTTCAGAGATGGTCATGGCATAGATGGCTAATGAGATGGTCTGCAGTACCTTTCAGATCTTGTGTGTGATGGAAAGGCATGCGGTAATTTAATGGGAAAAGGTAACAGTTAAAATACATGACTAACAACTTTGGCACTGATGTTCAAAACAGACTTGCTGAAGGTTGTGCTGGTGGCTAGAAGTTCATGGAAGAGGTTGCCGCAATCTGGTGAGATGTGGCGAGTGTCTTACCAAGGCAGATGTGGTAGAACTGCAGAGAGCACCCAGAAAGCAGTGTCCTGGAGGCAGTGTAACTTAAGGCATTTGGGAAAGAAAACCTTGCCAAGTAGGATAACGAAGTTTAATCGGTGCATCATTCTGTGTGGGCCCAATTCTCTGCTATTCTAGGGGTTGCAATTAAATGAAAAAATACAGAGTCCATGCCACCTCCAAGTTTGAGAAGCCCCTTACTTATAGCTAGAACTTCGGAGTAGGAGTATAGGAAAATGTCACTGTTGTTCAGAAGTTTATCACGTGTTTTCTCCTTTAGCAAAGTTGTCTTCCTCCTTTCTTAGGTTCATTGTGATTATCCCTGAGCCTCAAATAATTTCACATCCTTATATGAAAAAAAAGAATCCATTGATTGTTTGGAAAACATAAAATTGCCCTATGAGAAGTGCTTTCTGTTTGTCTTATTCTCTATGAAAATGCTTCCTGTTACACTTCTTCAGCTACAGAGTGAAGAATAAGTAGGATGTGATGGCTTCCGCTCCTTTCCTCTCTCCTCCTCCACCACGACCTTGGGCGCCAGTACAGCATCTTTGTTTTGTTAGCTTGCCCGCAATAACCCTCCTCCCTCTTCTTAACAGCCTCCAAAGCCAGGAGACAATGTAGAGCATTCTTTCTCGCCATAGATGCTAATTGTGTGCCTAGTTGGGATCTTGCTGTCATAGCCACAATCACTGTGCCATTGTGCTGTGAGGCTGGGTCACTGTAGTTACTGTGCAGAGAAATGAATGCTGTTTACTTGGGGTGCGTCGTCGCCTGCACCTGTGAGTGAGAACACGCAGTCACTGTAATTTGCCTGGCGAGTGATCACGCTGGTATAAAATAACATCATCTGTGAAGCGAGTTAGCAGTCACAAAGGACTGTTGATCTTTTTTTAATATAGAATTTTTAATGAGAAACTTTGAGTAATAGAGATGGACGATATGAGAACAGCTACCTAGTGTGTGTTTCCAAGTAACCCTGTTTTTCCGTGTATTTGGGGGTCGGAGGTACTTATCTAGAAGTGAAGGCGCTGGGAATGCCAGCTCTGCCAGTCCCTGCTCAGCTCAGACTGAGAAGAGTGCTAGCCACGGTTGCATATTGGATAAGTGATGTGACTGGTGTCAGTTAGGAACCAGGGTGGCAGTGTTCCCTTAAGGAAATTGAAGAATTCTGAAAGCGTAATCATTGTGAAAGGAGACGTTTCCTTGCCTCGTTCTTTCACTTAGGTAAAGAAAAATGTATTTTTTTATGTGGTGGTTGGAATGGGATAGTACTTAAATCTCAAGAATTCTTGCTGAAGTAAAAGGAAACATTTTGCTCTTTGTAAATAACCTTGGTGATATCTTGCAAGGATTTTAAGAATCCCGACTTAGAGCTGATTATTTTCTTGACTACCTACATCCCATAGTTTCTTTCTCTCCATCCCAATGCCCATTTTTAAACACTTCATCCGTTTGCCGGCTCATTAACATTGCTCATTAAAAGTAATTTGGGGAATGCATTTTAAAGTAGTTCTTTTTATATGTGTTTCTTCAGGTTCTGTCAAATTTCCAGCGAATATAAACCTATTTATTGTTTAAAGTGAAGTTTAACCTAATTTATATTTTGAATTTATTCTCTCTCATCCTGCTTAGTACACGTCTAAATTATTGCTTTTGAGGAAAGTGGATTTTGACTAGCACAGTAATCTGCATCTCTTGAATGGAGAATAAGTGATGTTTCGTGTGACTTACTCAATTTTTTACAGTTTGGAGTCTTTTTCATCATCCCCAAAACTTAGAAATAGCAAGGGGTTGGTAATTTTGGAAGGGGGTAATGCATTAATTAGGCCAGGTGAGCCATAATGTAAGAATTAGATTCTGACATTAAATCATCTGCCCATTGCAGGTAAAATTCTTTTTTGTTCCTTATTTTATAGTATTAAAGTAAGCATATGTATAATCATACCGTCAAATGTTATATAAATAGTATATGTTCAATACAGAAAATTTGGAAACTATTTTTTATAAAAAGCAAAAAAATCCTACAGATCAATTAGTCTGTATAGCTGCCATTAAAAATAGCTGTCATTAAATTTTGATGTGTGTGCCCTTCTGTGATTTTGTTTCATTTTTCCATAAGTCTGGTTTGGGACTCAAGGCCATTCAGAAACACAGCAGTCATTTCAAATTTCTTCCATAATTTAAGAACAAGTTTCCATAAAAATTTTTGATCAACATTTTCTGATATTAAATGGGTTAAAAATAAACCTCAGGAAAAAAAAATACAAGTCTGTGTGTAGTACTAAGAACATTTCCCACAGTTTGTAAAGATTGTGAGTTTCTTTCAGTTTTTCTTTTGACTCGAGCTTTATATTATCACAAAATACTTAAATCTTTGTGCAGAAATAGAAAGTAGAAAACATTTCTAATAATAGAAATTTAAAACAAATTTTCATTGTTATACGGGTATATTGGCTTTAATCAAAGTGAGACTGATTGACTTTTTCTTGATGGAGTTATAAATAGGACCCTAATTCACAAATTGCCTTTGTTAGTTTGCAAATTTTCCCTTAGATAAATGGAAGTCAGTTAAGATATTCTTATGAAACGTGGCTTTGTCTTTTCATTTTTTTAACCACTTCCCTTTCTCCCTCTGGCAAATCAACATCTGCTTCCGTATAGCTAATTGCTGCTGTTTATTTTCTGCTTCTGTGACAGCTAGCCGATGGCGGAGTCTCTTCTCTTCAAATGTCTCACTGGCTTTTCCTTATAGTCCTGTTGCAAGACTCAGTCCTTATAGCAATGGCATTAATACACCCAGCTTCTCTAAAACCTCAAATAAAGCAATACTAACACCTGAAAGAACAGGTAATATTTCAACTTCTTGACTAGCTGCTTGCTTTGTCATTCAGTCACTAAACACAGCTTAAATATCCATCTTTCACTGAAAAGCTTGAGGGTCATCTTATCATAATGGAGAGTTTGTGCTGCACAGTTACTTTGGGTACCAAAAGGGCCAGCATTGATTTGTACTTGAACTCCATTAATCTGCTTTTAATTGTGTATAGTAGGCCATCTTCCCTAGTTAGCAAAAACATGCCTACCGTGTTTCCCCGAAAATAAGACCTAACCGGAAAATAAGTCCTAGCATGATTTCTCAGGATGACATCTCCTGAACATAAGCCCTAATGCGTCTTTTGGAGCAAAAATTAATATAACACCCGGTCTTATTTTCGCGGAAACACAGTATATAGTTATGTTTTCAAATGCCTAATGTACTTTGTAAAATTAAATGGCAAATGTGATTCAAGTACTTTTTATTATGATTCAAGAATATAAGTTTATTATATATCTTGTTCCTGGTAGCTTTTCATGCAGTCAAGGCTACATAGAAAAAGACAGCCATAGAAGATTTTTATAAGATGCAGGTCCCACCATTTCCTTATTTGACTCAGCTTTAGTGTGATTCCAGTCCTTTGGGCCCTTTCTTCCTTGGTTCTCTTATTTCAAGCCATTGCCTTTTCACTTTCATGAATTATTACAAGTCTCCTGTGACTCTTCTACTCTCAATTATGAATGCTTTGTATATGCTTCTGTGTATGTATGTGTGCCTTTTATATGTGGTATTCATTTATAGTACTATTTAAAACATAGACCAGATTAAAATTTAATTTTAAAATATGCAGTAATTACTACCAGAGACCAGCATATCTGATTATTAATTGAAAGTGAACTTGTATTCTCATACAATATGTTTAGATATACGGTTAGCTAATGGGATTCAGATTCTGGCATTCATTTTTTTCGTTGTTGTGATAAAGAACAAAACATGAGGTATATCGTGTTAACAGGTTTTTTTTGTTTTTTTGTTTTTTTTTTTTAGTGTATAGAACAGACTTTTTTTTTAATTGTGAAAATTGAATTTGAAAAAGTAAATGGTTTTGTATATATGAATTATAAACACATGAAAATGTGTGTATTGTCTCACCATTAAATGGTGATATGTTGATTGTTTTTTGGTGACAGAAAACAGGACAAAAATTTCTGGGTTTTGATAACATGAATTATAAAGCATAACTAGATATCAGTTCTTTAGACTAAATAATAAACATTTGTCTTTTAGGTTACACCTCCAGGGGCTCCCCTCTCAGTCCCCAGTCATCTATAGACAGTGAGCTCAGTACTTCAGAATTGGAAGATGATTCTATCTCCATGGGATACAAGTTACAGGACCTCACTGATGTGCAGATCATGGCGCGTCTGCAAGAAGAAAGTATGTTCTTTTCATACTATAAAACTTTTTTAAACTAGAGGCTTCTATATGAAATACAAAGGTATGGGGAGTTTTCAGTATTTCTTCCCAGGTAATGGGCAAACAATTAGATTCTTCCTCTCATACTATCCAACTTTGTAGGTGGAGCAATTAAATGCTTCTCACACTCTCATGAGCATTGTAAGGTGTTAGGACATACGCTGACCAAAATACGAGATTGGCCAATTAAGTTCGTGAACTCATCCTAGACAAAGTGCTACATACGTCATTGCTGAATATCACTACGGTCACCTTCGAAGTACTCTCCTTGGGAAGCTATGCACCGACACCAGCACCCAGTCCACCCTTCAAAGCAACTTTGGAACTCTTTTTCTGGAATGGCCATCAGAGCTGTCATTGTATTACCCTTGATGTCCTGAATGTCATCAAAATGTCTTCCTATCAATATTTCCTTTATCTTCAGGTAAAGAAAGAAGTCATTGGGGGCCAGATCAGGTGAGTAGGGAGGGTGTTCCAATACAGTGATTTGTTTACTGGCTAAAAACTCCCTCACAGACAGTGCCGTGGAAGCTGGTGCATTGTTGTGATGCAAGAGCCATGAATGGTTGGTGAAAAGTTCAGATTGTGTAACTTTTTCACGCAACGTTTTCAGCACTTCCAAACAGTAAACTTGGTTAACTGTTTATCCAGTTGGTACAAATTCATAATGAATAATCCCTCCGATATCAAAAAAAGGTTAGCAATACCGTTGCAACAGGTTCACGAACTTAATTGGCAGATCTCATACATGGATAGAAGGACATTGCTAGTACAGCCACTGTGGAAACGGTCAGTTTCCTAAAAACTAAACATGCAATTTCCATAAGGCCCAGCAAGTTTCACCCTTGGGCTCCCAGCTCAATGGAACATTGTGTTTACACAAAAACTGGTACAGGAATGATCATAGCAGCTTTATTTGTAATAGCCCAAAACTGGAATGAACCCAGATGTCCTACAGTAGGTGAATGGCTAATCAAACCCCTGGTACGCCATATCAGGGGTACTACTCAGCAGGAGAAAGGAACGGGCTGCTGGTGAGCACAGCAGCTTGGATGACTCTCCAGGGAATTCTGCTCAGTGAAAAAAGGTGATCCCAAGAGTATAATTCCATTTATATAACATTTTGGAATGACAGTTTCCGAGATGGAGGACAGATTAGTGGTTGCTACAGATTAGAGAAATGGTGTGGGATCTGAGGACATAGGTGGATGTGGCTATAAAAGGGCAACACAAGGGATTTCTGTATTTTTTTGTGGGTTTTTGGAACTGTTCAGTATTTTGACACTAGTGGTAGACATTTGATCCTACTGGTGATACAATTATATAAAACTTAATACTGACATTCATGCATGAATAAAATTGGGAAAATCTAAATGAGATGGGTTTGCATCACTGCTAGTATACTGGTTGTCATAGACTTCTCCAATTTGGCAGAATGTTAGCAGTGGGGGAAAGTGGACAGAGTACACCAGGGATCTCTGTATTATTTCTTAGAACTGCATGTGAGTCTATAGTTATCATAATAAAAATTCAATTAAACTGCCTTGATTTACTTCTCAGGGTAAATAATTATGGAAGAGAAGATCATTGGACATGGGACAGTTTATCCCTGGTTCTGCAACAAAGTTACAAGAAATAATCTGGGAATGAACTACTTCAAGGATTTTAATGACATCAAAATGCACGATAAGATGTAGCTCACAGAACTGGGCTTGGCTTGTCCTGGAGTTATCTTTTCAGGCCAACATAAGTGGCAACAGCCTAGTATCATTTGAGCATAATGATTTCCTGCTTTCAAAATTAGTCAAGGCTACTATGAGAAACATGATAATGCTTATGCAGAATTTAGTAAGATACATTGTGAGGGGAAAAGTGATATTTTTATGTCATTATTTAGTAACAGTAAATTAACAGTCACTCTAAGTCTCTATGGCTAAAAGATTGGATGTCAGTTTTCAGAAGTTAAGTGGTTAGGGATAGACTACTTTTAAAAAAAATATGGTATTGCAATGAAATGAAGAACTAGAAACTTCCAGTTTGACTCTTTTTAGATGGTTGTCATTTAGGATGACCCAAAACTACTGCAGTACTGAAGTGTCAGTATGCTTTGACAAAGATAATATTAGTAGCAAAAAGAACAAATGAGAGGTGACCTTGTTAGAAAAGACTTGCACTGCACGTTTTGAACTTTCCTTTGACTTTCAGAGTTGTGGTGGGGAGCAGGAGGAGTTCCTACGGCTGCAGAGATTTGCTTATTTTAATTGTCTAACTCACAGCGAAGTATTTATGACGACGATGAATAGGTTTTCCTAAGTAGCCTTCCTAGGTCTCCTTCCAGACTTTAGGAAGGATCATTTGGGGAAATTGACAGACATTGATTGAGGAATTGTAGCAGTACAATGGTTAATGTTCGCTGCAGTTGGGACAACCTTTTTGCAAAACAGAACGGTAATATTAGACATCTGTTTGGTAGATAAATGTATCTTTTCTTGGGATTTAATAAACTAAGAATGAGATAATGGGTCTCCATTTGAATCATTTGGCACAAATTTTCCTGTAATATTTGATAAGTTGGAACTTAATTTTGCTGTATTGAAATGCCTCATAATATTGTTTCGTGTTATTTTATAGGTCTCAGGCAAGATTATGCTTCCACTTCAGCATCTGTGTCAAGACACAGTTCCAGTGTGTCATTGAATTCAGCAAAAAAAGGGACATGTAGCGATCAAGAATTTGATCGATTCAGTCTGGAGGATGAGGAAGAATTTGATCATTTGCCACCACCTCAGCCTCGTCTTCCAAGATGTTCACCTTTCCAAAGAGGAATTCCCCACTCACAGACTTTCTCCAGCATTCGGGAGTGCAGGCGGAGCCCCAGCTCCCAGTATATCCCTTCAAATAATTATCAGCAGCCACAGTATTATTCACCTCAAGCCCAGACTCCAGATCAGCAACCAAATAGGACCAATGGAGGTAGCTTACGATGCGCTTTTGGTGTCTGATGTGCATTGGTCTTTCGTGCGTGCTCAAGAAATGCTTTTCAGGTCAATGACAATAACTGGTAAACGTTCCCAGATTTATTAAGTACATCCTCGTGACCTGATCAGTTTGGTCCGAATTTAAATCTGTAATTGACGATTTCTGATCACGTGTCCCAGATTTACAGACTTAACATCTTCAAGAAAACCCCCGTGATGTGGTTTTCTGGCCCAGCATGAGTCATAAGTGGGGGAGCACCTTTGTGTTGTCTCTAGTTCCGCTGTACGATGGGCAGGGTTGTGCACGCTGAGGAATCTGTAGTAGCTCCGTGGAGCCCAAGGCGCCGAGCTGCAGCTTTCCTCACCTTTCCCACAGCCTCCAGTCTCTTACTGCCTGTCAGCACAGAGTGAGGGATGGGCAGCATGGACGATGATGCTTGGAGAGGATGCTGCTTGTCACATCCAGGTTTAGAGGAAGTTGGGATGTGTCCTTCCCTCTGCTTCCTGACATCTAGAATTCAGGTTGTGTAGCAGTAGGAAAATGGAGGCTGGTATTTGGCATGTTAATGGGAAGTGGATCTGCCCTAATGTCAACATGGGTTGGAACGTGTCATTCTCTTTTGTGGTGTGTTTTGTTTTGTTTTGTTTTTCCTATCTCCCGTCTTCATCATTTGTCTTCTTTCTCTACTCCCAAGAGTTATACTCCTTGACTTTGCAGAAACTATAGGGAGACCCATCATGTGCTATTCTAAGCCTGGTATGTTTTTTGTGCTAACGATCAGTCACACAAATCCATGTAATGTGGAGCAACAAACCATATGTATGCAGGGATAGCTTCTAACTTCATAGCACCATTGCTCAAAGCTGGGGACAGAAGTGCTCGAGCAGGTTGTTTTATAATATTGCAAGGCCAGATACAAATTATATTTGTGATTCTCTGTTAACCATGTTTTTAGTTTTTACATTACTGTGTACTTTCATTCATGCTAATTGAGAGGTCATTTGAAAATATTGAAAAATTTAGTCTTAATTTCTCTCATTTTGTACCCTCAGATTTCAAAGTTAAAAGAAAAGCATGGCAGCCAAAGAATGTCATAGTGACTATTTTAGTAAAACTCATAATATCAGGAAGACAGTGTATTCCATGAGCTCAGTGAAAGTCCTAGCCTTCCTAATGTTACAGTTAAGGGAGAGGGCACCGAGTGGTGTTTCTCTAAAGGTTGTGTTGTCAGATGTCTTAGAACATCACATCCTAGTTGTCAGACAGGTGCTCGCTCTGCGTCTCGATTAGTACTGTCAATGGGGATCCTTGTCTTGCCTTAGAAACGTGGTTTTGCCTTACGTTAAACACCCGTATGAAAAGGACTGGGTTTCCCTGAGCCTGTGCTGTGATGGTTCTCATTAGGAAAGTGGAGAAGATCACAGCGTCGTGTCCCACTGTGGTCATTTTGTTCCTCAGCAGTCTGGTCTCCTGCAAAGGAAAACGGAGCGCAGTAGCAATGTTCTGAGTTAGACTTCTGATGATTTGCCCAGTGGTTGAGAGCACAGGCTCTGAAGTCCAACCGGTCCTGTCCTGCCACGGAGCTGTCACAGGTTCCTCATGGCTCGCAGCACTGCTGCTCCTGCCTATCGATTTTGTGAACAAAATCTCTCTCCTAGAGAACTTAGGTATAACTTCTCCTAACCTAAGGGAAACGAACGACGATCACTGGCACATTACCAGGAGTAAATGACAGGGAATAAATGTCTCTCTCTCCTCTGCCACCCCCTTAAAAAAAAACATGAGTTAGATATCAGAGCCTTCATTTGTTATCACGGAATATTATTTGAACATCATTGTGAGACAAGAATGGTAACTATAAAACTAATCTGTCTGATATGTTTCTAAATTACCAAAATAATATAGATAGGAGGAAATTATTGTTGAATCATTGATGCATTTTGAAATAATTAAAAATAAACCAGAAATGCATTATTTATATTTACTGCTTCCATAGCTTCCACACTGCCTAGGTTCAAAAGAGACAGCTCTTAAAAGTTGTTAGAATATTTCTAAGAGATCATAGAATTAAAAGAGGCACATTGGGAGTAATTTGCCAGGTATGGAAAATGACGAAATCTTGCAGAATCCTTACTACTGTGTTTCCCTGAAAATAACATCTAGCCAGACAATCAGCTCTAAAGTGTCTTTTGGAGCAAAAATTAATATAAGACCCAGTATTATATTATACCCGGCATTATATTATGTTATATTATTATTATATTGTACTCGTCTTATATAAGACCCGGTCTTATGTTATAGTAAAATAAGTGTTTGCTCCAAAAGGCACATTAGAGCTGATTGTCTGGCTAGGTCTTATTTTCGGGGAAACGCAGTAACTGTAACTTCTAGGGTGTGGCAGGGGTCGTTGGCACGATGTAATCAGGGTAGCCCAAGGTTCCCGCTGGGCCCTGTATGGACTGGGAGGCTAGAGCTAACTGGTAGTAACTGAGCATCCCCTTTATTCCCTAAGATTCTTGAGTCTTTGTTCCAGAGTGGTGAGCCTTGCTGCTGCTTTCACATGAGGAAACTCCTGTGAAATCTTTCCTTGATCTCTTCCTCCCGTGTCCTGCTGCTTCTTAGGTCTTGAGGATAGATTGCTGATTTATTGTGAAGACAGAAATAGAACATTATTTAAAGTATATGCGGCCAGTAAGATACCCCAAGTTGTTTGGCAGGAAAGGGGGCCTCATTTCCAGTTGTTCTTTGGACACAACGTGGGGATCATAGCTTAGCTCCCAGAGGAGAAGTGTTCTAAGTATTTGAGACACACTTGGAAGCCTTTAAAGAGTATATTTCAGCTTTGTGAAACTGACTTGATGCTTAAATATGAGTAAAGATAGGTTTTAGAGATGGATACATCTGGATTAACAGGTTAGAGACACAGCAACCAAGTCTAATGTGTGAACCTTTGATTGGATTGTGGTTTAGGGGGAAAAGAGTATGAAAGACATTCTTGAGATAGCTGGAAAATTTTGTGTATGGGTTATTAAAAGCTATGGTTAATGTGTGTACATGTCATGACAGTATTGTGATTCTATAGAATTTTCTTAGGAGATACCTAAGATTTCAAAGTACCTGAGAACCTTCAAGTTTCAAATTTAAAAGAAAACAGTGGCAGGTAAAGAGTGTCACAGTGACTAATTCATTAAAGCTCGTAGTACCAGGAAGACAGTGTTTAATGAAAGACATAGCCTCATATTAAAGTTGAAGGAGAGGGCATTTAGGGTTAGTGTCAAGAGGCCTGTGGCTTTTCCCTTTATCAACAGCAGACGAATGTGTACATATGGAGATGAATTACATATGGCAAAGTGAAAACTCCCGTGTTTCCCCGAAAATAAGACCGAGTCTTATAATAATTTTTGCTCCGTACGATGCATTAGGGCTTATGTTCAGGGGATGTTATCCTGAAAAATCATGCTGGGGCTTATTTTCTGGTTAGGTCTTATTTTCGGGGAAGCACGGTTGTATATGTAGGTGGGAAACACATAGATGTTTATGGTACTATACAACACTTCTACATATATGAAAACTTATAATGAATAGTTGGGAAATTTTTTTAAACTATAGAAACTCACTTCATTTTCTAAATAACATACAGTTATTTCCCTGTGCCTTCCTGCTGCTTAAATAGATACAAAGTGATTTAGTCCCGTACTGTGTTGATAGAGGCCCACTCTTTCATGCCAGTCATTGTGATGTTCAGAAGACCCAGCTGTAGGCCCTACGACTTTAGCCCTCCTCTCTTACTTCCTCTCTCCTACCGTGCATACACCCTCTGCCAGCACATATATACATAATAGTTGCGGAATGTTTTAAATGCCTGCTGCTTGAGCATAGGAGCTTTATTAGGAATTTAGGAATATAAGACATGGTTGGTAAAAATAGGCCTCGAGGTGATTAGGAAAATGGTTAAGAAATCTAATAGTCATTGGCAGTATTTGAGCATTATTACTCTAGAAATACTCGTATGCACAGGGAGTAAGGAAGTTGTGTAAGTGGTAGACACCTCAGCTAGGTGGTATACAGAAACTCTAAGGAGGGGATGGTTGTGCTGATTCTTTAATAATTAGTAAAAATTAGATGGATATAATACTTTTTCTGGTCTCCTGTCATCATGCAATTTCGTATACAGGGCTTCTTTGAATAAGCAGTGCAGAATGAGCAGTGCATGTAAAGGAGGAAAGAATTTAGTTTTGCTCTTGAACACATTTTGGGTTACTATTCACATATATCATTTGTTTTCTGATTTAGCTTGAGAGAAAAAGACCACAAAGTTAGTGTCCTGATTAGTGTTTCAGGGCATCTATTAATAAGGATAAAAGTATCTCATAGAGTTGGAGGTGTGTGAATTACATGAGATACTACAATGGTATGTGGTTCTCCAAAGTTCAACCCAGTCTTTCAAAATGTTATTCTTTAATAATTTCTCTCATTTGGGAGAAACGAAACTTAATGTTAAATTTTCGTTTTCCCCCTTAGGATTGATAATGGAAAAATAGATTGAGACACACTGGCCTAGGCTATAAACTCAGTGACAGACAGCCGAGGACTGTATCTAATGCACTGGTGTCCCCAACAGCTTCTGGCACACCTGTCACGGAGTATATCACAATCAGTATTTGTTCCCTTTCTCATTCATTCACTCCACAAGGTGGGGAGGGGTGTCCGAGTGTGTGTGTGTGTGTGTGTGTGTGTGTGTGTGTGTGTGGTCTCACTAAGCCATGCCCAGGAGCCTGGGCTTTCAGATGAAGGTGAGGGAGTAATTGGAGTGTTTTTAGAAGGTGACTAGATGTGTGCTTGTTCTCTGAGAACAGTGGAACTGGCTGGCTGGAAGATGGATTTGAGGAACAAGTGCTGGGAGACAAACCAGTTGAGAGGATTTTGTGAAAGTGTGTGTGATAAATAATGAGGTCCGAACTAGGTGTTAGTGGAAGATTCATTAAATATTTATGAGGCAAAATTATGAGGATTTGGAGTCAAGGGTGGAGAGGGGACGTGAATCTTAGGAGATACTCCAGATTTCTGGATTAGGTCTTTTGGTAGACAGGGCTACTATCAACAGATGTAAATGATGTAGGAGCTGTGTGTGTGAATCCGGGTTTGTACTTGAATGGGTTTTGGCTTAGTGTTCAAATATATCCTTTGTGTTCTGAGCTTCAGTGACCTGATATATGTACTTTAGTTTTTTCTGGTTTGGGGGAGGTCTGTGAATAAAGAGAAAACTAACTTGTAGTGTTGCAGTCTTGCCGCTGATTTTACCTCTCAGCAAGAGATCTGTGCGTGACTCTCTGCTGCCCCTTAGTGGCAGAAAATGTACTTAGCAAGGACAAAGAAATGGAAGCACTGAAGTCTCCAAAGGTTTGGTGGCTGGCATACTCACGGTAAAACGTTGCAGAAGTTAATGTGGTCATGTTGATGTGATCAGTGACTCTCTCGAAACATCTCAAGTTATAATTTTAATAATTTCTTCCATTTTGATATGCTAGCAAAAGATTCAGTTAGTGTGGGCTTTGACTCCTCTAGGTTTTTTTGTTTTTGTTTTTTTTAACATGTAACAATTGCTAGTGTTCTTTTCAAAAAACTAAATGGGTGTAAGATTATTGTCTAATCTCACTTTAACACAATTTTATCCATTTATTATATGGGAACAAATAACTGATTAGCTAATTCCACCTCTTTTCATAGACCTTGTGTTTTCTTTTAACAGTCTGTTTGGTGGAACCTTTCTGAGATAGTGTGTTTTCCTATACAGAGTGTTAATTCTGTTAGTTATAATTCATAATGTTGAGCAAAATATGATTTACAAATTGTATTTACTTTTGAAAGCTAGTTGTTTTAATTGGCGTGAAATTTATGATTTTTAACTCGATAAAATTTTTTTCTCTTCTAGACAAGCTCCGAAGAAGTATGCCTAATCTAGCCCGGATGCCAAGTACAACCGCTGTTAGTAGCAATGTGAGTTCTCCAGTCACCGTGCGAAATAGTCAGAGTTTTGACTCAAGCTTGCATGGCGCTGGGAATGGAATTTCAAGAGTACAGTCTTGTAGTAAGTACACGGTTTTTATTTTTTTTTGTATTTTTTAATTAGCTGTAACAACATTAGGAAAATATCTTACTATTGTTTGTTCTTTTTGTTTTCCTTGAGACCACTACTGGGAACTTTTCCTCTTGTGACTTTCTTTTTAATAATTCACCATTACAATTGAGTAGTATTTTTACTGTGCCTATGCTACCAATTAATAATTAGTAAATGATATGTAATCCTTTATAGCTAAGGGTAGCAGTAGAAGCACTAAATGGTAATTTGTCCACTCATCATACAAAATAATCTGTTTTCGTTGTGGATCTGCCTCTTCCTGACTACCTACTTGATATCCTTACTCTGAAGAAAGCACTTATTTTGTCTACCTGTTACATTGGTGTTGTTTTTAACCAGCCTATAGCTTTTTTCCTCAAAAAAAGAAGTTATTTTAGTGTGTCCAAAGTAGTTATTTATCTGCTCATTTTCAGCTTACACATGGTCTGCCACTCATTCTCTATACATTTTACCCAGCAATGAGCAGTGCAATGACTGTTCAATCCAGTGCTCATGTTTTGACTTTGTGTGGGAAATGGTGGTTATAGGTCTACCCCCCCAAACCCCCCATTCCTGCTCATGCTGTCTATATGGGTGGTTGGAGTTAGGTCTGAGACTGACCCCTGGGAAGCAGACTCAAGGTCACAGTCGTCGTATTGATATGCCCAGTGGGAGGCCTGAAGTGTGTTCAGAGTGCTGGCCTGGAGCCACTAACCAGATGATGTCCAAGGCTGCATCAGAGTGGTTTGTAGCCCTTCTCCCTCAGGTCAAATGGTATTTCCCCAACACGTGATGGTCTTTCATTTCTTTATGTCATAGTTCCTATAGACAAAATGCCAACATTTACTCTACATGAGGAACAGTGCTAACTCATTTATATCCATTTCTTGTTTAGCTTCAACAACCCTATGAGGTAGTTTCTGTTGTTGTTCCCATTTCTCAGGTGAGGAAACTGTTTTAAATAGGTTAAGTAATAGTTTGTCCAAGACCATGCAGGTGAAGGAACAGAGATGGAAACAGTTCTGATGACCCCAGAGTTTATGCTTTTAACTAATGTGATATTCTGACTCTGACATGCTGTTCTTTTATTCCCTTCTTCAACCAGTTTACTCTTATTTGCCTTTATAATACAGCCCAAATACCACTCTCTTTGAAAAGGTTCCCTTGATGACCCTAATAGACTCCCCCTTGCGACCCAAAACATGTCTAGAACGGATTAGTTTTTGGTGCTTATGGCTGTTATTCAGTCTGCCATCTGAGTACTTTGCTGTCATTCTGTTTATCTTTCACACCAGATTATCAGCTCCCTCTGGGCTCAGAACACAGTTTATCTGATTTTCTGTCCCGAGCACCTCTATGCTGCCTGGCACATAATGAGTTCTTAGTAAATGTTTGACTGAATGAATAAATGAATGCTATAGGGTTCTATCTTAGGGCTTAATCTGTTAATGTTTCAATTAATGACTTGTGTAAAAACACAGATGACAATCTGTGAAATTTGCTAATGGTGGGAAACTGAGAGGACTACTAATATTATGTCAGGAGGTTAGGACAATAGGCCAAATAGATCGTGGTGAAATCTGAGATAAATATGCAGTTCTAGGCTTGAGTGCTTGAGTATAAAAGTCAATAGTATAAGGATAGAATAGGAAATGTATGGTTTTGACAGTAGTAAATGTGGTAATTAGGAATTTTTGTTAAGTCTGTGTGGGTTAATAACATTATTTGAGTGCCAGAAAAATGTATGTAACCCAAATGGAATAGAATGTACACTGTAAAGAATGGCCAGTTTTGATGCAAATGCTCAGAAAATGAGAACATGTCCAAAGGATATACAAAACAATTTGAAGGAGCTCCCAATGACCAACTAAATCTGGGACAATTTGAGCCACAGAATAAATTGTATTAAATGATTATAATACATAGATTAAAATAAATAACCATGGGTCCATATTTAATTGAATAAATAAATGGAGACTAGGGGAAATTTTTCTTTACGGAAGAATTCCAATTAATAAATGCAAAAGAAATGAAGAAAATAGAAAAATCATTGTTTGTAATCCAAGCATTGTAATCCAAGCATCATAATGAGAAGGGAAAAAACCCAAGAAGAGTATTAATGTGTAATAGAAAGGCAGTCATAAACTTGATTCAAATCTTAGGATTCTACTCTCACTTTTATTCTTCAGCATTCTAACTAAGCAAATATTCTTGACACATTCTCAAATTATATAATGAAGATTTCTAGTTCTGAACCATTTTACTTTTCGGCAAGAACAAAGGTAGGATAGAGAATGTTGGAAAGGCAGTGCGATACAGAAAGCACGCTGGATTTGTCCAACGTATGAGTTGGGATCTTAATCATAATCTCAGGCAAATTATGGATCCTTTCTGATTCTTATTTTCTCATATGTAAAATTGGGATTGTGTCTTAATTTTAACTAGTTTCTATTTTAGTTTTTTTTTTTTTACTTGTCAATTACAATTGACATACAATAGTTTCAGGTATGCACCATAGTGATTAGACACTTATATAACTTATGAAGTGACCACCCTGATAAGTCTAGTACCAACCTGACACTCTACATAGTTATTACAATGTTATTGACTATATTCCTGGTGCTATACTTTACATCCCCGTGACTATTTTTATAACTGCCAATTTGTACTTCTTAATCCCTTCACTTTTTCCACCCTAATCCCCCTTCCATCTGGCAACCATCAGTTTGTTCTCTGTATCTATGGATTTATTTGTTTTTGGTTATTTATTTTTTAGATTCCACAAATAAGTGCAATCATATGGTCTTTCTCTGACTTATTTCACTTCACTCTCTGTCCATCCATGTTGTCACAGATGGCGAGATTTCATTTTATGGCTGAGTTTTATTCCATCATATATAAGTACCACCTCCTTGTCCTTTTGTCTATCAGTGGACACTTAGGTTCCCTCCTTATCTTGGCTAATGTCTTTACTCCACGATATATTCTTGCCTGCTTTGTCATCAGTTAGTTGACCATACAGGCATCAGTTTATTTCTGGGCTCTCTATTCTGCTCTGTTGGTCTGTGTGTCAGTACCACGCTGCTCTAATTACTCTAGCCTTGTAGTATAGCATGATATCTCCAACTTTATTCTTCTTTCTCAGGATTACTTTGGCTATTCGGGGTCTTCTTTTGGTTCCATATAAATTTTAGGATTATTTCTTCTAGTTTTTTGAAAAATGCCATTGGAATTTTGATAGGGATTGCCTTGCATCTGTAGATTGCTTTGGGTAGTATGGACATTTTAGTGATGTTAATTTTTCCTCTCCATGAGCACTCTATATCGTGTTCTATTTATTTGTATTTTCTTCAGTTTCTTTCTTTAATGTCTTAGTTTTCTGAGTACCGGTACTTATTATTTTTTTAATCAAGTGTGGTTTTCTGTTGTATATCAGAGTTAATAGGACTGTTTGCTTGAATGACTATTATAATTTCATTTCAAATGATATTGATTGGGATTTCATTGACTCTGTACATAAATTGCAGGAGAATTGGTACATTAACTATATTAAGTCTTGTAATTCATTAGCATGGAATATGCCTTCATTTATTTAGACCTTTCATGTCTCTCAGCAAAGTTTTGTAGCTTTCTGTGCAGAGGTTTTATACATCCACAGTTAAATTTATTCCTAAGTATTTGATTTTTAAAATATTTTTTTCAAATTTTAGTTTCTACTAGTTTGCTGGTATTTAGAAATACAGTTGCTTTTTGTATTTTGATGCTGTATTCAGCAGTTTTGCTAACGTTACTTACCTTGATAGTTAATAGAATTTGGAGTATACCCAACATAATGAGGGCTTATGAACACCAACACTTATTCATGCAAGTTCGTAAGACTCCAAACTAGAAATAACCCCGCTTTTCATCGTCAGAAGAATAGTAGTGTGTGACATTCGTAGAATAGACATAATATTGAGCGAAAGAAGGCAGACACAAAACAGAACGTACTACGAATATATAATTCCATTTATATGAGGTTCAAAATGGGAATATCAAATCTGTGGCAATGAAAGGAACAGCAGTCACCTTCGTGGGGGGTGTGACTGGGAGGGGCCTGAGAGAGCCTTCCGAGGTGCTGCTAATGCTTTTACCTTGATGTGGATAGTGGTTACAGGGGTGTGTTCACTTTGAAATTTCATTGTACTCTAGACATAACATTTATGTACTTTTGTTTTATAAGAAATTGGGATAAAATAATATGTTGACTTTTAAAAAAATAGACTTTTTTGAGTTGGGTTAACAGAAAAATTGAACAAGAAACCGAGTTCCCATATATCCCCGCTCCTTACTCACCCCATCAATTTTTCCTATTAACTTCTTGCATGAGCGTGGTATAGGTGTTACAACTGATAAGCCAATGTATTGAAATATTCATGATTAGAAGCACCTAAATTAAGGAATTGTAGAATTGGTTGGAAAGGAACTTAGAGATGATTTGTCAACCAATGCAAGATCACTGTGTCCCAGAAACTTGATGGGAACAGAACTATAGCAGAATCTTACACAGACCTTACTTTTCATTGAGTTTTTTGACTACTGTACATGTACATCAGCACTCCTAGATACAGATTTCACCTACTACATTCTTGAGCAAAACTAGTTTTTAAGGAAATATTTTCAAGTGATATTAAATAAAACTATAGACATTTTCTGGTTTTCTCTCCTCCTATTTTTATTTCAAAAAGATATTTGTTATATATTCTATGCTTAAGTAAGTTCAAAATCAGCTAAACTGTTTTAGAAACCAGGCTGTGTTCCTGTTTAACTGAATGGTAGGTACAAGGCAGCGAAGGCTGGAGTAGTTAGCAAATAGACAGAGCTGTGTGCACGTCGTAACCCCTCAGCTTCTCGTTACCTTGATAATGACAGCAAAATCCATAAAATGAAGGGACCTCTCTGGGTAAGAACCCTTAAAAACTTCATCAATGTACTGGCCCAACAAGTGTGTACCATCTCACATTAAAAAACAGTGAACTGTTTGACAGAAATTTTCAAATTTTTCAGTCCTTTTCTCCAAGGGAAAAATTGAATTACAAATATCTTTTTGAAATTAGTGTCCTTCATTTTAATGGATTTTGCTGTTGTTATCTACATACTTGCCAGGTTACTACATACGTGCCAGGCACCATTGTAAGGCTTCATATAGATTAACTCATTTAATCATCCCTTCATCCCTATGAGATAAGCAGTTTTCATTATGGCATTTACCTAAGAAATACATTTGTAATAAGCTGTTTGTATCTACCAATGTCACTTCTGTCTTCCTTTCTGTAATTACAGCTAAAATTGTCCCTTGTTTCATTTTCCATGGACTAATCCCCAAAGTAACCATCAAGAAATCCTAATGTCTTCCAAGTAAGCAAGGAAGAAACTGTCCTGTGAAAACTCAAATTTGTTAAAGAAAAGGAGGTTGTTCTTAGAATATAATAAAATAATACAGTTAGGCACTCAAAAATGTTGTCGATTGACAGAATAGAAGACTTGTCAAGAATTAGAATTTTCAGTACTAAATGCTGTCTGGAACTTGTATTTCATTTTATGTATAACAGGGGTGCCAAAAAATATATACACGTTTTAAATGTATACACATTTTAAGAGTAGTTAACACTTTGGTCACCATTGCTCAAGCAGTAGTTCACCTTAATCAGAAGTGTCTGGATGCTGATGGTAACCACTTTGAGCACCTCTGGTAATTGCAGAAGTCAAACGTGACTTGTATTCATCTTTTTTTATGGGTATATGTTGAATATTATAATTATAATAGTGTTTTCCTTAAAATGTGTGTACATTTTTTGGCACCCTCTGTATTTATATAACTTGGAGACAGTATAAGCTTTTTTGAATATAATGCACATTTCCTAAGTTGGATAGTGGTAGACGATCTCTTACTTACAGGTCATTTTCTCTTCTAGTTCCATCACCAGGACAGCTTCAACATAGAATCCACAGCGTGGGACATTTCCCAGTGTCCGTCCGACAGCCTCTTAAAGCTACAGCCTACGTGAGTCCAACTGTCCAAGGCAGCGGTAACACGCCGTTACCCAATGGCTTACCTTTATATTCCAACACTGGAATCCCCACACCAAACAAAGCTGCAGCTTCTGGGATAATGGGCCGCAGTGCACTTCCGAGACCTTCATTGGCAATAAATGGGAGTAACCTGCCTCGAAGCAAAATTGCACAACCTGTTAGAAGGTAAGAATCTTTGTTTCTTGGTCTACATAACTTCATTTGCAATTTGAAATTAGAAACTGCTCCCAGCACCATTTTGTCTTCCTTGGTCTCAGTCTGCCCTCTCTGGCCTTCCTCTGAAAGTGAGGGGTGGGGGTGTCTCCGTGTGCTCAGGTCCCCTTCTCTCTGATGTCATCATCTTCCTCCCTCCCTCGTTACTTCATTCCTGATGCCGTTAGCTTTTGCTTTCATTTACCAAGCAAGCTCCATCTCCAGAACGCTTGCATTTTCCTTCCTCCAAGTTATTTGCATGGCCTGCTTCCCCTCCTTCAGGTCTTTGCTCAGATGACACCTCTGTCCACAATTGCAACTCCTACAAGAGTTGTAACTCGTCCTTCCCTTTCCCCATAGCAGTCATCACCATCTGTTGGACTGTACATTCTGCTTATTAGTTTATGTATGGTCTGATTCTCCTCAATTCAAGCTTCCTGAAAGGGCGGGGGGAGGAGGGGCAGGTAGTTGATCTTTGATTCACTGCCCTGTGTCCCTAATGCCAAAAGCTGTGCCCAACACAGTAGGATTGCAAACGTTTTTTGAATCAATAATTTTATCAAAATGAGCAAAACTGTGTTAGGCACATATGCACATGCACTCACACACACCTTCCCTTCACACTCAAGGTTTAAAAGCATCTTAGTGATATTTAGATGGGATCTGTTAGCTTCTGTTGGTAAGTTCGCTATAGTCCAGATAGCTTTTTTCCCAAAAATTCTAGATTACTTTTAGGGCACATGTCAGATGAGTTCATGGTCATGAGGTACCTTTCTTGAATCCGGATATCTGCAGTATTTTATGGTTTAAAAATTGTATAAAAGGTTGACGAGAGCTTGGCAGATGAGACCATGGAGGCAGTCACTATAGACCAACTCTTACAAGAAATGAGGATATTAAGGTGGGGAGCCATAGTCCAGGTTTGAAAGGGATGTGGGGACAATTTTTCTTTCCTTATGTGTTGGCACCGTGTTTCCCCGAAAATAAGACCCAGCCGGACAATCGGCTCTACTGCATCTTTGGGAGCAAAAATTAATATAAGACTCGGTCTTATTTTACATATATAATCTAATCTAAGACCGGGTCTTATATTAATTTTTGCTCCAAAAGACTCATTAGAGATGACTGTCCAGCTAGGTTTCATTTTCGAGGAAACACGATATGTACAGTGGTACCTCGGTTTTCGAACGTAATCCATTCCAGAAGACTGTTCAAGTTTCGAAACGTTAAAAAACCGAGGCACGGTTTCCCCATAGAAAGTAATGCAAAATGGATTAATCCGTTCCACACCTTTAAAATCAACCCCTAAAACTGCAAGTTTAGCATACATTTTACTATCTAGTGATACCATAGATCCATAAAATTTACGGAGTTCATAAACCGAAATGTTTGTCAACAGAGACATTCGAAAACCATGGTACCGCTGTATAGTTTTTATTTTCTGATTAGATGCTCAGACCAGAACAATTGAAAAACAGAAAATAAGGGCTGACCTATAATCCTACCACTCAGATAGAAATAATTTTGGTGCATGGTCAGTAAATTCTGGCTTACCCTGCCCTAGTAAATGCAATGCTGTGTTGTTTATGGCTGAATGGGACATATATAGGTAAATAGGACCATCTGTTTATCCTTGGATATATGTCTCCAAACTCACCTCCTGAAAAGGTGTCCCTGCCAGACTATATGAGAGGATCACTAGGAATTACTCTTTTTAAATTCTTTGCCAATCTGATAGGCAAATCTTTGATTATTTGTAAGACTGAAAATTGAAACTCTTTGTATTAATTAAAATTTCTTTGTATTAATTTGCTATTTGTATTCAGTGAAGGAACACTTATTTTTAGGCCTTTTTTCTACTGATGAGTTTATCTTTTTCTTACTGATTTAAAAATATCCTTCATACATTTAAGGATACTAAGCGTGTTTCACTCATGTCGCAAACCCACTTGTGCACGTACAAATGCATGGCCCTGAGCTGACAGTGGGTTTCCCGCAGAGGAGCGTGTTGTGCATCTCCATAAGTGGGAAGCACAAGAAACACTGGGAAAAGGGCCCAGAGGTTGTCATTACTGGAGTGGAGGAGTGTAGGTGGGCAAGCAAGGGGGAGAAAGGGATGTGACTCGGGGGGTTAACAGTTTCCTGTTTTCTTACCTTTACAGTTTCCTTCAGCCTCCAAAGCCACTGTCTTCACTCAGCACTCTGAGAGACGGAAACTGGAGAGATGGTTGCTACTGACGCAGTTTGATGTACCTTGAAGAATGAGAAAGAAGTGGAAATGAGGGTTGTGTTACCTAGCTGGCTGGGTAGCAGTGGATGTCGGGAGATTCTTTAACCTACTTACTGCATTGTTTCCAATGGACCGGTCACCAGAGACTAATTATTGCACTTAAGTATTTGCCTGAGATACTGCAGCACTCCCAAATCCACGCTTGCAGTATTGTGACACTTAGATCTAGGAAGTTTTTGTAGAACTGCTATGTACCTGAACACTTTTTGAGAGAATTGAGATGTATCAATAATGCTTTCTTTGCCATATGAGTTTTTTTTTTAAGTAACTTGTTCGATTTACTCATGTGTTTTAAACATCTTCACATTACATGTTCTGTATTTTAATACTTACGTATTTACAACTATGTTCTATATATAACATATGCATTGAAATTTACCTTTTTTTATAGTTTACAGGAATTTTATTTTTTGTGCCTATTTCTTTTTACACCTCTGTGAACCACTATGGAACAACTTAAATTTTGTGCCATAAAAATATTTTTGTGGTAAGGTACTATTTTTTTAGCTCTAGGGATATATCAGCAAAAATCCACCATAAAATTTGAGAGACATAATTTTATGTTGAATGAGCACAATGTAATCTGAAGCATTACAAGGAGATAGCCAGACAGCAAGTTAAATGGTGTCTTTTTCATCATTAATTTATTTTCCTCCATGGGTTTCATATTTATAATGGCATCACAAGCTCATTGCACTTAATACCTGCAATGTTTGCTACTGTACCACAATTGATTTTCAATACTTTGTTACAGAGGATGAAACTGTAATGTTTTATTAACAATGCTTCTGGAAATGAATGCATTTTAAAGCAAATAAATCCTTTTGATAGACCTTTTACAAAACCCATTTGCACTAATGGATGCTTTTCTTATGGTATATAACTTAATATTTGTTACAGTGTACACTGCTGTTTTGGAATGTTCAGAAATAAAGACTATTTCGGCAATACCAGGTCATGCATGAATGTGCACCATAAACCGTATGGATCCCATATATGTATTTCCCTACAGTCGTGAAAGTGGGTGTTGTTGGCTACGTTCTCGTATAGGGCATTTATAGCTAAAGCAGGTAGAGTATCCATGTTGGTAAAAATTGTTTCTTTCTCTAAAATACTTGTAAGGTTTAGTTTTAGTTCCATTTAGAAGGCTACTAGAATTCAAGTAGTCTGTTGCCCAGAAATACATTTATGGATGAACACTGTCGGGACATTTAATATTTTATGGAAGTTGAACTTGAAATGCTTTCTCAGTATCAGTAAAATAGCAAAATATTATTATTCCATATTATATTTCATATATGCTGGAAAACTTTTCACCTGAAGGTACTATTATGGAAAGGTTATGCAAAAGTTTTAATGTTAAGTTTAAAAAACCATTTTACTTAAGATCATTGAAGATTTTTATTTTTTAAAAGTGCCTCTATATATAATTGTATCTAGAACTACAAAAGATTGGCTTTAAAGTAGCTTGTACTTTAAATGAAATGTGAGCTAGAGGAAAGGAAGTATATTTCTGAAGCACTTCTTTAGTGACAAGACTGGGCTAGACATTCTAATTCTAACGATTATCTGCTGTTAACACTTTTAAAAATAAAGATACTGAGTCCGAGAGATGTGACATTAACCTTGGGTACACATTTAGCTAGTAAATAGTGAGGCTGACTTTTGAGTCCAGGTTTACCTGATTTCAAGTCTATTTTTCCCACAACTGTGCTCATCCTATGAACACATACAGTTTAGTACGTTTTTAAAAAGAGTTTATATTCTGCTGAGGAAGTTAAAGGATTCATTTTCAATTCAAATGTTTCACTTATATTCAAAAGAGTCTGTTCAGCCCTTGTAATAAAAAACAAAGATCCTTGCATCTTAGATTTTACAGTCTAATTTGGGGGATAGAGACAGTAAACCATAAACAAGTAAATCACAGTATGTTAGGTCCTAAGTGCTATGGGAGAAAAGGGAAAAAGGAAATTAAAGTAAGGGGAGTTGAGAAAATGGCGATGGGGAGAGATCACACTGGTAAGTAGGTAATCTGTGTAGATCTCGTTAAGGAGTTGACACGAGCAAAGATTTCAAGATGAAGAGAGTCCTGACGCTATTTCACCTTCTCACCTGGAGTTCTACAGAACACAAAATGCTGTTAGTGAATTCTCCCTAGGGTGGTATATAACAATTATTCTAGGTGCATAGGAGAGAATTTAATACACAGTGGTACCTCGATTTTCTAACGTAATCTGTTCCAGAAGACCATTTGAGTTCTGAAACGTTTGAAAATCGAGGCACGGTTTCCTCATAGAACGTAATGCAAAATGGATTAATCCGTTCCAGACCTTTAAAATCAACCCATAAAACTGCAAATTTAGCATGAATTTTACTATCTAATGATACCCATAGATCCATAAAATTTACGACGTTCATAAACCGAAATGTTTGTCAACCGAGACGTTAAAAAACCGAGGTACCACTGTACTGCATACAACGGGTGCCCTAGGGCTGTGGTTCTCAAAGTGTGTTCCCTACATCAGCTATCAGCATCTCTTGGGAATTTTTAGGAATTCAGGTTCTCAGTCCCCACCCCACCCTCCCAACCCTACTAATCACACCTCTGGGTGATTTGCCAAACCCACTTTGTGAAAGGCTGCTGGGAAGCAGGGAACAGCCTATGCAAAGGCTTAGGGGTAAAGAATGCCTGGTGTGTGTGAGGAAGAGCAAAGAAGCCAGCGTGGCTGCAAGTGGGTGGAACATGGAGGAAAATAGAAGAGATGAGGTCGGAAAGGTGACAGGGCAAGATCATGGAGGGCACTGTGGTCCCCAGTGAGGACGGGTTTTACTCAGGAATGGGAACTGTTCATGGTTTTCAGCAGCAGAGTTCATGATTTGACTTATTTTTAAAAGTATCACCTTGGACTTGGTGAGAAGAGACTATAAAATGGCAAATGCAGGTTAAACTATTTAAAATGGCCAAAATCAAGATAATATTCTAAAAGCAGTACCATCAGGATTTCTGTATGGATTGGATATCCTGTGTTCAGAATCAAAAGAATAATGCCAAGAGTTTTGGACTGGCAACTGGAAGGATGGAGTTCCTCCAACAGAGATGGGGAAGGCTGTGGTGGAGTAGGTTTGAAAGCCGTGATTCTGGCCGAGATCACCAAAGTGTGTTTAGACAGATAAAAGAGGACTAAGGACTGAAGCCTGAGACACTGGTGCCCTCAATCTTATGTCAGTTCCTTGTACTGGTAACAAAGTGGGACTCATGCAGAAAAGAGATCCCGAGACACCCAATTCTCAAACATGGAAAGGAGCTGGTTGCTGTGTTCACCCGGACAACCAGGTCTGGTTTACATTTGTGTTACATTTGTATTGCTGCATAATAATTTCCCACAAAATTTAGTGGCTTTAAGCAATATTATCTCAGTTTCTGTGAGTCTGGAATCTCGCTACTGCCGAGCCGGTTCCTCTGGCTCAGAGTCCTTCACAAGGCGGCACTCATCTTGCGACTCAGCCGGGAAAGAAGCTGTTTCTAAGCTCACTCACATGATGGTTGTCAGGATTCCTTTCCTTGTGTGCCACTGACCAGAAGCGGTCCTCAGTTTCTTGCCACATGGACCTTTCCTTGGGCATTTACACCATCGTGACTTGCCTCCTCAGAACGAACGAGCAAATGAGAAGACCGAGAGCGAGTGTCAGCGAGAGGAAATCACAGTCCTGTATAACCTAATATTAGAAGTGATTTCCCATCACTTTTGCCGTATTCTATTGATCAGAAGCAATGAGGTCTAGCCCTCATTCGAAGGTGGGGTATTACACAAGGATGTTAATGCCAGGAGACAAGGAGCATTGGGGCCATCTTAGATGCTGCCAGCAAAACAGCCATCAATGTTACTAGATAAACGTACCACAGTAGAGTATTACGCAGCCATAAAGAAGAATGAAATCTTACCATTTGCAACAACATGGATGGACCTAGAGAACATTATGTTAAGTGAAATAAGTCAGAGAAAGAGAAATTCCATATGACCTCACTTATATGTGGAATCTAAAGAAAAGAATAAATGAATGAACTAATCAGAAACAGTCTCAGAGACACAGAGGAAACACTGAGGGTTGCTAGATGGGGGGTGGGGATAAGGGGGAAGGTGAGGGGATTAGAAAGCACAATCAGTAACAAGATGGCCACGGGGATGTGAAAGTCAATTTGTGGAATGTAATCAATAATGTTGTGAAGATTTTGTCGGGTATCCGATAGACACTTGTCTCGTTAGGGAGACCACCTCAGGGATGATGTAGATGCCTGATCACTGCACTGTACACCTGAAGCTGAACAATACTGAATGTCAACTATAATTTATATACATATATGTGTGTGTGTGTGTTTGTGTGTGTATTCTGTACTCGTGTGTATATATACACGTGTGTATATATGTGTATATATATATATATACGTATATATATACAAGAAGTGGAGTACATATATACGTGTATATATATATATATATTCTGTACTCTTGTGTGTATATATATGTGTGTGTGTATATATATATATATGTATATAAATATATATATATATATATACACGCACAAGAAGTGGAGTACAGAATTAGGAATAGAGATTGGAAACGTAATGGCTGTGTGCGATGTCAGAGGGGTAGTAGATGGGGGGTGGGGGTTTATCACTATGTGAGGGATATAAATGATAAATGTCTAACTATTACATTGTTTTGTACACCTGAAACTAATAA
This sequence comes from Rhinolophus ferrumequinum, assembly GCF_004115265.2. Taxonomy (NCBI): domain Eukaryota; kingdom Metazoa; phylum Chordata; class Mammalia; order Chiroptera; family Rhinolophidae; genus Rhinolophus; species Rhinolophus ferrumequinum. Next base: position 28,506,248 of record NC_046287.1, read on the forward strand.
ACTTTTTTTAAAAGTAGTGAAATGGGAAAACTAATTACTAGATAATACTAACCTAATTTCCAAAATGGTTGTACCACTGTACATGTCCGAGCATGTATGAGAATTCCTTTTGCTACATACTGTTGGGTGTGTAATAGTAGAGTTCTGGTTTTAATTTTACATTTCCTTAGTTGCTAGTGAGATTGAATACCTTTTCATTTGTTTATTGAACATTTGTATATCCTCTAAGGATTCCTGTTCAGGTCTTTTGCCTATTTTCTTATTGATGTTTTCTTATTAATACATAGTAGTTCTTTCTATAGTCTGCTATAAGGCTTTTGTCAGTTATATGTGTTATAAATATACTTTTGCAATGTGTAGGTTGCCTTTTAATTCTATTTATGTGTTTCTTCATATTAAATTTGTTGGGGTAGCATTGCTTAATAATAATTCTCAGGTGTACAAGATTATAATTCGACACCTGTGTATATGGGGTGATTTAATGATAAATTGTACTATATTAAGATTAGTAATTCTATCATTTTTAAGGTCATTTAATATCTTGTTTAAAGAATATTTCCATAGCCTGGAATCATGACTACATGTGTGTGTATATCATGAATGTATGTGTGTGTGTATGTATGTGTACATAAATATAAATATTTACACATACATATACACATATACATGTATATACACACATACTGATATACATTCTCAAAGTTTTGTTTTTCACCTATACATTTATAATCCATCTGGATTTGATTTTTGTGGACAGTATGGGATAGGGTTACAACTGTATTTTATATTGTCCATGTGGATATCCATGTGGATATCTAGTTGTTCTAGTAACACTTATTGAAAACTTCATCCTTACCCTACTTCTTTTTGTCATAAAGCAAATGTCTTGATGCATGTCTGTGTGTGTCCTTCAGAACTATTTCTGCACCAGAAGCATATTGTTTTAATCACTATAGCTTTATAATTAAGTTTTACTAAATAGAGCAGTCCTGCTATCTTGTTTTCTCTCAATTGTCTTGGCTATTATTGTCCCTTTGCATTTCCACACACATTTTTGACAAGCTGTTCAAGTTCCAGAAAATCTTCCTGTTCAGTCTTATAGTCCATAAACATTGTGTACCTCTTCTATTGAGCTATTCTTGAGTCTCTCTCGAATGAAATTATGCAGGCTCTCCATAGAAGATTTGCACATCTTTTGCCAGATTAACTTCTAGGTATTTGATATTTTTTATACTACTGTAAATGATATTTTTTAAATTTCATTTCCAGTGGTTTGTTTTGAATGTTTTATTCAATAGCTTTAAATTTATGTTATACAAATTTATCTTTAGAGTCTTTACATACACAGTCAAATGTATAAATGTTTGCTTTATATCTTCCTTTCCTATTCTTACATATTTTTTTTGCCTGTGGTCATCAATGCAATATTAAATATAAATAATGATAATACATATCTTTCCCTCTTTGCTAATTTCAATCTTTTGCCATTGTTTCAAGTTTGTAAGAGTATTTTTTATTGTAAAAAAATGTGAATTTTAACAAATGTTTTCTGCATCTATTAAAATAAGATTATTTCATTTAACCTGTTAATATGCTGACTCACTGATAGGTTTTTATAATGTTGACTCAACCTTGAATTATTGAGATACATCCAACTTGGTCATGATGTGTTATTCTTTCTAAAGATAGATGGGTTTGATTTATTAATGTTTCATTTAGGTATTTTTGGTCCATTTTTTTGTTTTAAATTTTATCATCTGTCTTTTTTAAACTGTTCCTGTTAAGTGTTGGAATGAAGACAGTGTTAGATTCATAAAATGAGTTGGGGGTGTGGATTCTGGTCAAGTTGGAAGATCCTGGGCTCACCTCCTCCCATGACACACCAAAACTACAACTACATCTAGAGCAACTATCAATGAGAACAACCTGAGGGCCAGCAGAAGATTCTCTACAACTGAGGATGTAAAGAAAAACCACATTGAGATGGGTCAGAGGGTCAGAGACATGGTCTTGTCAGCATCCACAATCTCGGTGCAGCATCCCATAGGTGGGAGGGATACTATGGCTGAGGAGGTCCCCCCGAGGAGTAAAGGATCTGAGACTCATCACGCTTCCCAGCCTGGGTACCAGCACCAGCACCAGGAAGAGGAGCCCACGTAACATCTAGATTTGAGGACCAGCAAGGCTTACATCCGTTGGAGCCATAGGGCTATGGGAAACCGAGCATGCTCTTAAAAAGCGCACATGCAAACTCAACTCACTCTGTGTCTCAACAGAGGCAGTGGTTTGAAAACATGTTGGAGGGGTTTGAAAACTCTGTTGGAGCTTTTTCTGAGAATGGAGGCACTGGCAGGTGCCGTTGTCTCTTGATTTGGTTTATTTTGCTTTCCTTCCACCTAGCAGGCCCCATGCTGGTGGATGGCAGTTCTGGCACTCAACATTAACTTCCTAATAGTTTGCCCTGCCCCAGGCTTTCCTCTGAGGACCCACGCAGCTCAACCTGCCCCTCCTGTCAGCACAGTCATGCCAAGGTGCCACCCCACCCCACAGAACCCAACAACTCCTCCAAGGCAGCACCCACCCCACCCCAGCACCTGGAAGGAGGCCCTGGGTAGTCCTCAACAAACACTGAAAAAATATTTCACAAAATACAACATCCCTTCATGATAAAAACCCTTAACAGACTGGGAACAGAAGGAACACGCCTCACATAATAAAGCCATATACAAAAGAACCACAACTAACCTTATATTCAGTGGAGAAAAATTGAAAGCTTTTAAGATCGGGAACAACATACGATACCTACTCTCACTACTACTGCTATTCAATATAGTATTGGAAGTCCTAGCTAGAGCAATTAGACAAGACAAAGAAAACGCATCCAAATTGGAAAAGAAATAAAATTGTCACTATTTGCTGATGATATGATCTTATCTACATAAAAATCCCAAAGACTCAACCAAAATATTGTTGGAATTAATAAATTATTTCAGTAAAGTTTCAGGATACAAAATAAACATACAGAAATCAATTGCATTTCTTTATACTAATGGTGAAACATCTAAAAAACGCATTTTAAAAAAACTATCCCTTTCACAATAGCACCAAAAATAATAAAATAACCAGAAATAAATGTAACTAAATGAAAGATCTGTACAACAAACACTACAAGATTTTACTAAAAGAAATTGAGGAAGACACAAATAGATGAATGGACATCTCATGTTCATGGATCAGAAGAATTAATATTGTTAAAATGTCCATAATTCCCAAAGCAATCTATAGATTTAATGCAATCTCTATCAAAATGCCAGTCGTATTTTTCACAGAACTAGAATAAATAATCCTAAAATTTACAAAAACTAGAACCACAAAAGACCCCAAATTGCCAAAGCAATCTTGATAAAGAAGAAAAAATTTGAGGTCTGACACTCTGGATTTCAAACTATACTACAAGGCCATAGTAATAGGAATATAATGGTACTGGCTCAAAAATAGACCAATGGGATAGAATAGAAAGCCCAGAAATAAATCTCAGCATATATGGCCAAAGTAATACTCGACAAGGGAGCCAAGGACACCCAATGGGAAAAGAATAGTCTCTTCAACAAATACTGCTGGGTAACACAGAGAACCACATACAGAACAATGAAATTGGACCCCTACCGCACATCAGTAACAAAAATGAACTCAAAGTGGATCAAAGACTTACACATAAGACTTGATACCACAAAACTGCTAGAAGAAATGTAGGGAAGAAGCTCCTTGACATTGGTCGAGGTAACAATTTTGGGAAATGATGCCAAAAGTACAAACAACAAATGGGACTATATCAGACTCAAAGGCTTCTGCACAGCAAAAGGAACAATTAACAAAATAAAAAGACAATCTACTGAACTGGAGAAAAATTTTTCAAACCATATAATGGATAAGGGGTTAATACCTAAATGATATAAAGAACTCATATAACTTAATAACAAAAAGACAATCCAATAAAAAATGGGCAGGACATTCTTTCCAAAGAAGAAATCAAACTGGCCAACAGCCATATGAAAAGGTGCTCAACATTACTAACAATCAGGGAAATAGAAATCAAAACCACAAGGAGATTATCACCTCACACCCGTGAGAATAGTTAACATCAAGAAAACAAGAGACAACAGACGCTGGTGAGGATGTAGTAGTAAAAAGGAAACGCTTGCGCACTGTTGGTGAGAATGTAAATTGGTACAGCCACCATGGAAAGCAATGTAGACATTCCTCAAATAATTAAAAATACATCTGCCATATGACCCAGCAATTCCACTTCCAGGTATATAATCAAAGGAAACAAAAACAGAATTACATAAGAAATATATGCTCTCCCATGTTCAGTACGGCACTATTCATAATATCCAAGATATGGAAACAACCTAAATGCCCATATTAATGAATTAATTGATAAACTATCTGGTATATAATTGTAATGGAATAGTACTAAGCCATGAGAAAGGAGGATATCATGCCATTTGCAACAACATGGCTAGATTATGAGCACATTGTGCTAAGTGAGATAAGTTTGACAAAGAAAGATAAGTACTGTATGATATTTATATGTGGAATCTAAAACAAGAACTAGTAAAAAAAAAAACAATAAAATGGTGATTACTAGAAGATGGAGGGTTGGGAGTATAAGATGGATGTTGTTTAAGAGTTATAATCTTGCAATGAATAATAAATAAGCCTTAGAGATCTGTATATGCACTGTATAATGAATATAGATAACTATACTGTACTACAATTTAGAGACCAAAACTAATTATCCAGGCCACTAAAAAGAAAGGATAGTTATGTAATGTGATAGAGGTGCTAAGTATCATTACAGTGGCAATTACAATATATAAATATATCAAATTAACACATTGTACACCTTAATTTATGCAAAGTTATGTGTCAAATATACTATTCAAATATATAAAAAATAAAAGAATGTAATAAAAAACAAGGAATAAATTACATAATGATAAAGGTCAATCCAACAAGAGGATATAACATTTGTAAATATTTATGTCCACACCATAGAAGCACCTAAATATATAAAGCTCATATTAATGGACCTAAAGGGAGAAATAGAAATACAATAGTAGTAGACTTTAATACTCCACTTTCATCAATGGATACATCATCCCAACAGAAATTAATTAGAAGACATCTGCCTTAAACGACCCATTAGACCAGGTGGACAGCACATTTCATCCCAAATGCATACAGTATACATTCTTCTCAAGTGCACATAGAAAATTTTTCAGTATAGATCATATGTTAGGCCACAAAACAAATCTTAGTAATATAAGCAGACTGAAATCATGTCAAGCATCTTTTATGACCAAAATGGTATGAAACTAGAAATCAGCTACACAAAACTGGAAAATTCACAAATATGTGGAGATTAAACAACATGTGGCTGAACAACCAATGGGTTAGAGAAATAAAAAAAATACCTTGAGAAAAGTGAATGAAAATACAACATACTAAAACTTATGGGATACAGCTAAAGCAGTTCTAAGAGGGAAGTTCACCTCAATAAATACCTACATTGAGAAACAAGAAAAGTCTCAAATTAAAAAATTTAGCTTTATACCTCAAGGAACCAGAAAAAGAACAAATAAAGCTCAAAATTAGTAGAAGGAAGGGAAAAACAAAGATAAGAGCAAAAATAAGTAAAATTAAGACTAACTAGACAATAGAAAAGATCAATGAACTAAGAGCTGGCCCTTTGAAAAAATAAACAAAATTTACAAACCTTTAGGTAGACTCACCAAGAAAAAAAAAAAAAGAAAGGACTCAAAGTCAAAATGAAAGAGGAGACATTTCAGCTGATACTACAGAAATACAAAGTATCATAAGAGACTACCATGAGCAATTATATGATAACACATTAGACAAACAGAAGAAAGAGATAAGTTGCTATAAAAATACAGCCTACTAAGACCAAATCGCGAAGAGATAGGAAATCTGAACAGAGCAATTACTAGTAAGGAAATTGAATCAATAATCAAAAACCTCCCAACAAGCAAAAGTCTGAACCAGAAGGCTTCACTGGTGAATTCTACCAAACATTTAAAAAAAATTAACGCCAATCCTCTAACTTCCAAAAAACAGAAGAGGAGGAAACACTTCCAAACGCATTTTAGTCCAGCATTATCCTGATACCAAAATCAGACAAGGGTATCCAAGAAAATTACAGGCCAATATCCCTGATGAACATAGATGGTAAAATTCTCAACAATATATAAGCAAACCAAATTTGACGATACATAAAAAGGATCATACACCATAATAAAGTGAGACTTATTTCAGGGATGCAAGAATGATATAATACTTACAAATCAGTCAATTTGATATACTACATTAATAAAATGAAGGATAAAAATCACATGATCATCTCCATAGATGTACAAAAAGCATTTGACAAAATTCAACATTCATTTATGATTAAAAAAACAAACAAACAAAAAACCTCTCAGTAAAGTGGGTATAGAGGGAATGTACCTTAACATAATAAAGGCCATATATGACAAGCCCACAGCTAACATAGCCAATGGTGAAAAGCTGAAATCTTTGACTCTAACAACAAAATCAAGACATGAACATCCACTCTTGCCATATTTACAACATAATACTGGAAATCTTAGCCACAGTAATCAGGCAAATAAATAAATAAATAAATGGCGTTCAAATTGGAAAGTAAAACTCACAATTTGCAGATAACATGATACTATGTAGAGAAAACCCTAAAGAGTCCTCCAAAAACTGTTAGAATAAGGGAATTCAGGAAAGTTGCAGGATACACTCAATATACAAAAATTTGTTGCCTTTTTATACGCTAAAAATGACCTATCAGAAAGAAAAATTAAGAGAACAATTCCATTTACAATTGCATAAAAAAGAGGAAAAAAAGAGGAATAAATTTAACCAAGTAGGTGAAAGACCTGTACACTGTTAAACTGATGAAACAGTGAAAGAAATCGAAGGCACAAATAAAAAGCTATTCCAGGCTCACTGATTAGAAGAATTAATGTTGTTAAAATGTTCATAGTACCCAAAGCAATCTACAGATTTAACTCAATCTCTATCAAAATCCCATGCTTTTTTTTCAGTAATAGAATAAACAATCCTAAAATCTGTATGGAGCCACAAAACTCTCAAAATAGTCAAGGCAATATTGAGAAGAACAAAGGTAGAGATATTACGCTTCCTGATTTAAAGTATATTACAAAGCTATAGTAATCAAATTATATAGTATTGGCATAAAAAACAGGTACATAGACCAATGAAACAGAATAGATAGCCCAGAAATAAAACCACTTGTGTATGTTCAATTAACTTCCAACAAAGTAGCCAAGACTATATACAAGGGTACAAAACCATCTCTTCAACAGTGTTGAGAAAAGTGGACCACTACCTTATACCATACAGAAAAAATAACTCAAAATGGATTAAAGACTTGAACATAAGACCTAAAACCATAAAACTCCCAGAAGAAAACTTAGGTGGTAAGCTCCTTGACATCAGTCTTGGCAATCATTTTTGTATTTGACACTAAAAGCAAAGGTAACAATAGCAAAAACAAGTAGGACTACATCAAACTAAACTTCTGCGCAGTAAAGGAAACCATTAACAAAATGAAAAGGCAGCCTACTGATTGGGGGAAAATATCTGCAAAACACATATCTGATAAGGGGTTAATATATAAAATATTTAAAGAACTCATAACTCAACAGTGAAATAACCCCCAAACAATCCGATTAAAAAATGGACAGAGGATCTAAACACATTTTTCCAGAGAAGACATACAGATGGCCAACAGGTACATGAAAATGTGCTCAACGTCACTAATCAGGGAAATGTAAATAAAAACCACAATGAGATATCACTTCACACCTGTTAGAATAGCTATTATCAAAAAGAAATAAGTGTTAGTGAGGATGTGGAGAAAAGGGAACACTTGTGCTTCGCTGGTGGGATTGTAAATTGGTGCAACCCCTAAGGAAAGCAGTATGCAGATGCTTCAATAAATTAAAACAGAACTACCATATGATCCAGCGATATCACTTTGGTATATTTATCCAAAGAAAAGGAAAACACTCATTTAAAAAGATATGTGCACCCCTATGTTCATTACAGAGCTATTTACAACAGCCAAGATATAGAAACAATCAGTGAAATAAGTCAGAGAAAGACAAATATCATAGGATCTTCCTATATGTGGAATCTAAAAAAGTCCAAAAAACATAACAATAACAAAAAGCTGAGCTCATAAATACAGAATATAGATTGATGGTTGCCAGAGGTGGGGATTGGGGTTTGGGAGGTGGACAAAATGGGTGAAGGGCGTCAAAAGATATAAACTTCTTTTAGTTATAAAATAAATAAGTCCTGGGGATATAACGTACAGCATGGTGACTCTTGTTAATAACATATATTGTGTATTTGAATACTACTAATAGATCTTAAAAGTTCTCATCCCCAAAAATATTTTTTGTAAATATTTGTGGTGATGGATATTAACTAGATTTATTGTGAAGATTATTTCACAATATCTACAAATATCAAATCATTATGTTGTATACCTAAAAGTGATTTAATGTTATATGTCAATTATACCTCAATGAAAAATACGCATAAATTTATCCAGTATAAGAATTAGGAAACCTTTGGTGTAATGGGGAGAACTGACTGTTCAAAAATCCACTCAAATCCATTTATACTAAGCTTGTTTCTTTTCTTTATTAATCAAGTAGTAACAGTATAGTGTTTTGCTTTTCTTTGTATAGATGGTAATAGTATAGTCTTTTTGAATTTAGTTATAGAACTTCCCCTTCATTCTTAACCTAAAATGATGATATACTGTTATAACAATTATGATATACTTAGTTTACAGTGTAAATAAATAATCTGATTATTCTGTTTAAATTAATAAGCAAACAACAATGGTTTATTCTCTTTGGGAAAATTAAATTCAATAATTGATTTCAGATTTTGAAAAGTAAAATGAATATTTATCTTATTCTTTATGTTCAGATTTCTCTTCTAGAAAGTAATGATTAAAACTTAGAGACTGAGAGGTGAGATAGAACATGTTCTCATTTTATTTTATTCACCTTGTCTTCATTAATAATATGCTCATGAGAACGTTGCAATAATGTGGAGTATAGTAATTTAAATAATTACTTTTTTATTTATTTTTAATTTTACTTATTTTTGTCTGTTCCCATATTTATTGTCGGTGATATTTTTTTTTGTGATAATTACTTTTAAATCTTGGTTGACATTACAATAAACTCTTTTGGAACCACTGAATATACCATTTTTCTCTTGTAATTTCAAATTTTACTCATTAAAAATGTTAAAAAATATCATCAAATGTCTATTTTGTTATCCAAATATGTTGATTTTCAATGAAAAAAAAAGTGCATTGTGTATCAAGTTCATGTTCTGCTGTTCCTTATGACAACTAAAAACTTCGATGTGATCCTGTAAGAGGTTATGGTTAGTTGCAATCTCTGAATAAAAAGGGAAAGAAGGCTATTCAGTGATTCTCTTAAAAACATTAAGACTGTCAATATTCTGTGACAATCAGAAGAATTTCTTTAGATACTTTTGAAGCTAACAGGGTGATTCCAAATGGCACTGTGAACAGCTTGGAACGATTTTTAATATTTCTGTACTGTTTCTGATTGTATCTACTGCTCTATCAGATCTAAACCAAACAAACCAAGCTCATAGATACAGAGAACAGATTGGTGGTTGCCAGAGGCAAGGGGTGGGGGTGGGAGAAGTGGGTGAAGGGGGTCAAAAGTTAAAATAAAGACAACAAATATGGCTTTTCATACATTACCTTCTTTAGCATGAAAAGTCACATAAAACATCTCTACACGTCAGATTTTATTTTATTTTGCTAGCTATTCTTCCTTTCTTTACATGATATACTTCTAAATACAACAAAAATTATACCTCCTGGTTTATTTTCATTGCACAATTAATAAAACAAAAATGAGATAATTTAAAATTCCGTACTTTTTTTCTTTTTTATAACAAGAATCAAATGAAGTCAAAGTTTGCTGGTTAGTCAACGTTTTTCTTATAATACATATTTTATATCTTTAGATCCAGCAGTTAAACCTGAACTCAATCATATCTCTGTATTTTGCATGACATTGTTCTTTTGACCTTCTAATAACAAGTTATCAATTTGAAAGGCAATTGGACTATTATCATGAAGAACTTAAAATTATCAAGAACTTAGGACATGTTGTGATAAGGAGCCTAAAGTAAGTACTGAAAAGTTCATAACCCAAACTCAGTGGAAAGTCCCGACAGTTTTGCAGACAGAGGATGAAGTTATACCGCAGTTTGCTTTACAACTAATTGTAAAATATAAAATTAGATTGTGGAACATTAGCTGTATTAGTTTTCAATTGCTGGATAACGAATTTGCTATAAATGCAGGGCCTTAGAACAACACAAGTTTATTAACTCACCATTTGTGTAAGTCAGAAGTCCAGGTTCTCTGCTCTGGTTTCTCAGTGCTGAAATCAAGATGTCCCACGGCCTTCGTTTCTGAAACTTGGGGTCTTCCACACTCATTCATGCTGTTGGCTGAATTCACTTCCTTGCATTTGGAGGGGCGGGGCCCCTGTTCTTCCAACTGTGAGTTTGGGGTCCCTCTCAGTTCCTAAATATCCTACCTTGTCGTGGGGCTTTCTCCTTATGCCTCAAACCTCTTTCAGAAGAGGCCCAGACATTTGTAACGGCTGACTAAATTAGATTGGGCCCACTTGTGTGATCTTCATTTTGATTAGCTCGAAAGGCAACAGGTTAGTAATATAATCACGGGAGAGATACTCCACTTGACGCAGGTGAGGGGGATGCATTCAAGAGGAAATTATACAAAGTGTGTCCACCAGGGGGCAGTAAGCTTGGAGGTCACCTTAGAATTCTGCCTATCACATCGGTCCTTTATGTTGGTGGTCAAGTTAACTATCACATTCCAGAACATAAAGTGAGTTACTAGTGAGAAAAAGACCAAATGACCGTTCCTGGCTAAGACATGCATTCATCACGTTATTCTGTCAGGTGGGTGTTACACCACTTACACTTCACAATGACCATTTCTTAGTGTGCCCGGGTCTGGCTAAGGATCTGTGCAATCCTTTCTAATATTTTCTATTTATTCTTTTCTGCTCTATTTAATAACTTTTTAAAAGAAGGCTGATCACGACTCAACATGTATTTCATAATCCATGATTTAAAAAACAAGGATTTTAAGGGACAAATTTTTATTTTAATTAGTAATCTCAAAACATTTTCTTTACAAAAAAAACCTCCCATATATTTATGGAAAAACAATTATTTCTGAATAAATTAATATGAGCTAAATTGTAGGTTGCAAATGGGTCCACATTGCATAATCTTCAAAAGTTTGCTTAAAATGATTACAGGACAATTAGCAATATCATTACAGTCCACAGGAGGGCAGCATCTGCACTAGGTATATTCTAGGCTTAACTTAAATGTGCCATTTTCTAGTGAGTAGGAATTCTGGTAAGTGAATTATTTATCATTTACTAGTATAGGAAAAAAGTGTTTATGCTTGACAACTGTGAATCATTCATTTCAAAATCCAAAGAGCTATGATTTATTTTTTGGTCTGATCCAAAAGAATCAGTTGAATTCTTTTATTCCTTCCTTCTTTCTTTCCTCTTGCATTTCTTTCCTCCATTTTCTTTTTCTTTTTTTGTCCTCTCTTTCCATCTCAGGGCTATGATTTTGCACAGATGGTCCAGGTAAGGCTCAAAAACCATGGGCCCTACGGGACTGGCAGTCATCAACATTTGATTCATTGTAAAATCACTCTGTCAGTTTCCACACTGAAATGACCTCCACTTCCTCTCTTGCTACCTAGTGAACCAGTGGCTCTTGTGGTGTCACTTTTGTAAATTGATACCACTATCTTAGCTAGAGTCAGGAAGGAGTCCTGCCTGGAGATGAGTCAGGATGCATAATCAAATGTTCTTAGACTTTTTAGGCCTTTCAGACTTAAATCTAATTATGACTATAGAAAGAAATGTACTACTTTGAATCCCTTCTTCTCACCTCTACTCTGGACCCAGTACTACATTTCACCTTAAAATCATTGTCTGACTTAACATCACCCTGTGACTCAATCAACAGGAAATGGGTAAGAGGAACTCAATGTTGTAGTTAGATAGGGAATGAATTCCCTGCCCTTTGTTTTCCTGAGGCCTGTATTGTCACAGGTGATAACACTGACCCGTAGTGTGTATTCGTTTCAGGTGGTTCTACTTTGGGGGATTGGGTGAACCAGATTGTGTTTCTACATTTTTTTAAAGGGACTAAGTTGCATTGAGTACAGCTAACTATGTGAATTTCATATTTTTCCTTCTTACCAATGAGCCACTTAGAGAGGTTTTGCAGTTGACCTGCTTTCTCTTGCCTTTGGGATTCTGCATTTGTGGCTTGCTCTGCTAAACATAATGTTCCCATAGCCCGTTCCTTGTCTCCATTCTCTGCTTCAGGAGCCCCCTGAAACCACTTCTGGGAAGTCTGGCCGGTGGCTATCGTGTCTCATAGCCCCTCGTCATCTGGCATTGTAGGTGCCCATTGACTTGTCAGCCTGTCGTGGTGGCTGACACATAGTAGGCACACACAAAACTTTTTGTATAAATGAAATCAGAAACTGCTAATGCTATTGTTGACCTTGAGTTGATTGACGAAGTAACTGATAGAGAAGTTGATAGACATGGTCTTACAGGTAGAAAAAGGCCAACGAAACAGGGGTATGGGGAATTAGATGTGTATGGATGGGAGAAGCGTCCAACACAGGGTAAGGTGAGGTCAAGAAACTGTGGGGAATGAGAAATATGCTGATAGACAAGTCCAGAGTCTGAAGATATTTGGGGCCCGTGTGGGTTGCAAATACAGCTGAATGCTCTGGTTCTGGGCGGGAGAGGCAACCAGTCTTCAGCTTAGCATCCTTTGTGCTGGTGCCATGACCCCTAGGAAGCCCAGGAGGCCTGCTAGCTGCTTCGGCTTGGGAGGAGGTGCCAACTTAGCTGGGCAGCACCGGAAAGGGCTCTGATCATGGGGCGCTCAACCTGGACCCTGACTAGAGTTTGGAGGAGCCTTATGTTCTGGAAGAGTAGAGGAGGAAACACACTGTCTGGTGGGAAAAAAATCCCAAACTACAAGTTTGCTCGAGCTATGGTCTAAGTGTGTAGGAGACTGGTTCAGGACCTGACACGAGAGGAACATAGAATCATATATATTTCCATAGTCAGGGATCCCAGAATCAACCATTTTAAACCACAGTTTGAAGATCTCTTGGCAAAACTTTCTTATTACTGAAACTTAGACATGAGCCATATTCTGGAAACTGGATATTTCCAGAGCCATATTCTGGAAAATTTCTCTCCTGTGAATGCAGATATTCTCCCTTTGGTCATGGAATAGCAAGCCCTTAGAAAATAACAACCCTCAGAAAGTTAATAGATGAATGTTGAGTTGCTTTGCTGCCGTTACAGGTGATGCTACAGTTGACGGAAACAAGCTAAGTTTTTCTTCATTCAGAGCAAGTGTTTGGGAAGCACAGAAGGTTGTTACAGATGCATATGTGAATGACAGGATAAGGGGTGAGCTGAACATTTTGCATTTAAATTTCTTTTTCTAAAAATTTTATTTTTCAATTACAGTTGACATTCAATATTATATTATTTTCAGGTGTACAGCAAAGTGCTGAGACATTTACACAATTTATACAGTGATCCCCCTGATAAGTCTAGTACTCACCTGGCACTATGCAGTTATTACCATATTATTGACTGTATTCCCTATGCGTTACTTCACATCGCATGACTATTCTGTAACTGTCAATTTGTACTTCCTACTCCCTTCACCTTTTTCACCCCGACCCCCAACCCTCCTCCCATCTGGTAACCATGAGTTTATTCTCTGTATCTATGAGTCTGTTTCTGTTTTATTTGTTCATTTGTTTTGTTTTCTGATTCCACATATCAGTGAAATTTCTATTTTTATTTTTTTTTCATAACTATACCTAAAAAAAGGAGACTGATAAAATCAATCTCTAAAGAGTAAGGCATGTGTATGTTGGATGAAAAGATCCAAGTATAAGAACACTCACAGAGGTAATTTTTCAAAATAGTGAAGAACAACAGAAATAGGGTGAAAAAACATGGGGCACCGTGGAAGAATATATCATGATTAAACTAAATGATCTAAAATATATGGAGTAAGATGAAAAATTCTTGAATACATTATCATTTTCAAGTTTTTTGAGACATAACTGACGTGTAATGAAAACGTAATTTTGAATGAAGAAATCAAGTGGCAAAGGATATGTGCCAATGATAGCATTTATATAAATGTTAATATTGAAACAAAATGATAAATTGTATACATTTATGACAAAACTTGAAAATACTTACAAGGAAGGATAAAACTCAAGTTCGGGATATTGATTTTCCGGGGGTGGGAGGAGAAGCAAATGGGGGATGGAGATTACAGCTGAAACTATAATGTCATATTTTAAAAAATAAAATTCAGAAGCCAATATGGCAAAATGTTACAATTTATTAAATTTTTGTGATGGATACACAGATGTCTGTTGTGTTATATTTTGTTCCTTTTGGTCGTTTTGGAAAACGTAAAAATAAAATTAAGGAGACATGAATCTAAAAATTAAGCCTCGGATAAGAACTATTGTCAAAAGTCTCAGTTTATCAGCCTTTTTTTTCAAGCAGAAACCCCATTTCACTAAATTGTGCCTAACCAGTGCTGTGGCCTCTGTGCAATCGTTGGGAAAGGCTGCAAGAGGGAGAGGGAATGCAAACCAATATAAGTCTTTGGCTACCAGGAGGTTTTTGTTTCTCCCCAGATGGAGACTCTTTGAAGGGAAGGATAATCTTTGATCTTTTTGTACCAATCCAGCACATCCAGCCAACAGCTAGGAACACAAATCCAGCTGAAAATATCAGTAACAAAACTTTTAGTTGTTCTTCTGAACAGTTTCAAGTAAGGTTCACACGGATTCCCTCCTGTCACCTTGCTGGGGTCCCGGGAATCCGATTCAGATCACATTACCAGTGCCACTCTGCCTAATGACAACAGTCTTGTCCTGTTCAATACGGAACCAGAAGGGCTTTGGTCTAAGAAAGGTGACCTGGGAAGTCCTGCTGAGATAGTCTGGATTGCATTTGGCTCATCTCATTAATGGATTGATAAACATCGAGAACAATGACAGTGTGTTTCTCTGTTGGATGTTATTGAGAGGAACTTGGCATTAACTTCTGTGGCAGAGTATTAGCATATTTTCTCTCAGCACTTTCCATGAAATTTCTGAGGATTTTCATTGTTTCTGTCTATGAACCAACATTTTGAGGATTCTCTGTGTGAAGGAGTAGTAAGAGCTGCGGCAAGGTGATTTGGGAAAGGTAGAAATTGGTGCTCATGGGCCCAAGTTAGTCATTCTCTCTAGGCAATAGAAGACAGAAATACAAGTTCAGCACTGCCCTATTACAGTTGATTATTTATATCACAGGTTAGATATTAGAGAGCCAGAGAGCATCTGCACACTGTTTGTTTTGTTTACTCTGCAGAGATCTTTCTGCCATTATCATCCTAATTCCTGATAACTATCTTTGATTCACAGCCAATGGTTTGATTGTTTCCAAAGGATAAAGAAAACACCCTGGAGATGATAATTCAAGTTTTACAGCTTCTTTAGGCTGGTGAGTGGTGGTCTAGTGGATGTGAATTCCACTGTATGCTCCGCTAACTCGCCAAGAAGAACAATTCTAAAGAATGAAGAGAAATTAAAGGCATTGGTCAGTCTCTTAATTGATAGTAGGTACCGAGTTTCCCACAAAATAAGACCTAAATGGAAAATAAGCCCTAGCATGATTTTTCAGGATGACATCCCCGAACATAAGCCCTAATGCGTCTTTTGGAGCAAAGATTAATATAAAACCCGCTCTTATTTGGGGGGAAGCATGGTAGTAAATTATGATGTAGAGGTGGCTAAGGAGGCAGAGATGAAGAGTGGAACCCCGGAGCCCTTGCAGTGGAAGCACCACTGTGTGGTTTCTGGTCTGAGTGATGAGGTCAGCGGGCCTGGTGGGCAGTGACTGGGAGAGGGGAAGAGAGACAATTTGGAAACAGACGGAAAAGTTCTATTGTTGATCATGGCTATACCTGTAACATTTCAGTCAGACTTCACTTTTGATTTTGGTGGAAAGGAAAGAAACTGACTTAGTTTTTGAGCTCTCATGGTGTTCTGGGACTTCTCGAGCATTTAAAAATAAACTTTAAATTCACTCATCAAACATGTCATTGTATATTATTATGTTAATTTTTTTAGAGGAGAAAACTAAGCTTGGAGAGATTTATTTCCCCAATGTCACATGTCTAGTAAATGGAGGAGGTAGAATTAAATCTAGGTTTGTACTTGACTTCAAAGCTATTTTTATTTTACTGTTCAACATTGGGACCATGAAGTGGGTTATAATGCAGATGAGAACTTCCATGTGTACAACACAATACACAAGTGCACTCGCATGCTTTCATTGTGTTAACACAAGGGATTTCCGTAGGGGGTGCCTGTCCCCCAGTGGGTACACAGGCTGATCAATTGAGAACTTCCATTTATATTTTAATCTCTGCTTTTAAAAATTACTACTTTGTGGACATGCTATAAGATATGTATACTATATTATATACATACGTTATTTCAAGTATATGTAAGTGTGTGTGTGTGTTCTTATGCATATATGAGATGTGTGACCAAACTAGTTTAGAGAGTGCTGATATAGACCAGGGGTCAGCAAATTACGCCCCATGGATCAAATCTGGTCCATCACCTGATATTAGAAATAAAGTTGTAGTGGAACATGTGCTCATTTGTTTACATATTGTCTGTAGCTGAGCCGAGTAGTTGCGACAGACACCAGGAGGCCTGCAAAGCCTAAAATGTGTCCCATGTGACCTTTTACAGAAAAAGTTTGCTACCACATGATTTAGGCCACGAAGTAGAAGTAGACAATAAAGGTTGGAAGCAAAAGCTTCCACCTTCAACATGAATTGATATTTAATCACTGTTCTGCCTAGAAGTGGATAGAGCCCACTATCGCATCTCAATGATCATAAATCAACTTTTGAGTTAGTGCCCGATATCTCATTACCTAAAATCCTGCATCTTATCAACCCGTTCTGCGTAAAATATGTCATGATGAGCAGGAAAAGAGTTATCACGGGAAAACTAAAGGGAAATGTGCAAAAATGAACAACAAAAGAAAGGATGCTTTCTGTACCAGTCAACATGAAGTTACGCCTGTGCTCTCAGGCATACCTCCTCTAATTTTACTCAGCTAGGAACTGCAGAATTCTTAAATTCTTGCTTAGTGCCTTACTCAGTCCTGACCAATTTGGCTTTAAACCTACCAGCAGGTGGTTTCTGCAGTACTTCTAGGATTTGGTCTGAGTGGGGTCCAAATTTGCCCTCTGTTGTCTCCTTGGGATAAAGTTCTAACCACAATCTACTTGGCGAGCATTGTGACTACTTTTTAACCCCTACCTGCCCTTATACCTGCAAATACCCTGTTCTGATTGTGTATTTTCCTTCCCTTCCTCACTCAAAAGTCTCCAGGACCATGATTCTACCATTTGTGGATCTGAAACAGTCCTCTACTTAACTCACTGGCTCAGATCTCTTAGCAGTGAAACATCCTGGATGACATCTGCGTTTCTACTTGCCCTCAGACACTGTGCTTTGGGCTGCTGGCAATTCTAGCAAGACCCAAGTCTGTAGCTAGTTTAGACTCTCTAGCACATTCTCTGCAGATCCACGCTCACTTCCTGATCTCTAAGGATCCATTTTGAAGTCTCAGCAGGCCTTGCAAGTAAGGACATAAGGGTTTTGTCTGAGGTCTTCCTACGCAGTAAAACTTGAGCTTCAAATATTTGAAATAAACAGGGTAACAAAACAAATTACTTCTGAGATAAATCAGTCATAAGTAAGATATTTTTCAAATGATTAAGTGCCTTGCCTATAAGGGCAGTTCCTCATTTGAGTTCCTAACTGTTTTCTCAATGCTTTTCAGGATAGAGGAATTCGTTAGAGGTTTGGGCTCGCCTGTCATACGATGATCAGAGATTAAGAATTCCCTCTAGCAGTGACTCTTACACTCAGTGGAGCCTGTGACCTTCCAATGCCACTCCAGGCCTCACAGGCTCTCACCAGTATCCTCGGTCCCCAAATGGGGAATGCCCACTTACACTGGCCACTCAGTTCAGTGACACACAGCACTGATGCCTAATTGTTACATAGTGTTACATGGTGCTGGGGTTGACTCAGCAACCGCTACCTAGTTGTTAAAGATGCCCATAGATTGTTTCTCTGCTTTTTGTTTGGATAACCTTGAGGACAAACTGTCCTGTGAACTCTAGTCTTTTATAATTCTTGTAAAGATTCACCACATCACGGAGCATGCCTTCAAGAAGATGGCTGGTGTTTTACCGGTCTTATTCCTTCAGCGCTTGTTCCTCTAGCTAGACAGCTTCTTTAATATTTGTACATAAATCAGGTTAGATTTCTTCCCTGATTAAAATGTCTCATAGTTTCCCATAAAAGTCATTAGGGATTGGAAGACTCTATATAAGCTGGCTGCCTTTCCACATTCTTTGCCCTTTTCATGCTTTACCTACATTGAACTCTCATGCTTATTTCTACATCAAGACCTTTGCATTTGCTGCTCCCTCTACCTGGAATGCACGTCTCCAAGATCTTTGTATTTTATCCCCAGGAGATCCTTAGGTACACCCTCTCAACCAGGCCCCACAGTTCACATTTACCGTGGAGAAAACCCCTAAACTCAAGATCTGCCATGTCTCTGTGAACAAATAGGAAACTAAGCTGAACAACCCTACTGTTCTAAAGTGCTAACAAAATAGTTTTTCTAACTTCAATTTAATTAAGCTTGTTCACAATTATCAACAAGATGCCCCCCAAACTTCCTCTGCTAAATGCTTACATATTCTTACAAATTTATCTATTTAAATAATGGAGGTGGGCCGGCTATGGAAAGTTTAAAATATTGTACAAATTAAAATTACATGTGCATTTCAGAGACATCTTCTTTCATGATTTTGAGAAATGTGCTATCTTAAAAGAACTATTTCAATGCAACATGGTAGCCAATAACCATTTTCAAATATGTCTATACCATTCATTTTTAATTTATTTCAGTGGAATTGTCCATGCAGGTGTATAAGAAAGGGTTCAGAGATGTGCGACCACACTGAGTAATAACAGTGATTTATGAACTTCCTGTCAAGATGGTAGAGTAGGTAAACACTGCGCTCTCCTCCTCCCCCACAATCACACCAAAGTTACAGCTAAATTATAGGACGACTACCCTTGAGAACCACCTGAAGACTAGCTGAACAGAGCTCCTAGAACTCAGGATATAAGGAATGTCACGTCAAGACTGGTATGAGGGGTGGAGATGTGGAATGGGCTGGTCCTACACCTGTGTGTGGCAGTTAAGAATCGAGAGGGATATCTTTGCTGCAGAGGTGCCCTCTGAGGAGTGAGGGGTCACATCCCTACTTGGGACTCCGCAGCCCAGACCATCAGTGTTGGGAAGAGGAGTAGCCACAACATCTGGCCGTGAAAATCAGAGGGGACTTTGTCCAGGTGAGACAGAGGGCTACTGGAGTCCCAGGCATTCCTCTTAAAGGGCCTACACGTTGACTTCCCACTGGATTCACTTGCTCTGAGCTCCAGCAGTGGGGCAGCAGCTCGAAAAGTGTCAGGGACATCTGGCGAGGAACAGAATTGTATGGCTTTAGGGAGGATTGGAGGGCCCCTCTCTCCAGACTAAGTGCTGGCAAGTGCCATCATCCCTTTGTTGAGCCCTCCCCTCACCCAGCTGGCCTGGCACAGGCAAGTGCCAAATCTGTGCTCTCCATTAACCTGGCGTACACCACTCACCTTACCCAACAAGTGCACCAGCTGAACATCTTTCAGTGGCTGTTCCTCACAAATTGCCAGCTTTGGTCCACATGGTCGACTTTTCTATAATCTCTCAACAATCCAAAAACCCCAAACAAAGAGTGGCTGGGCTCAGCACGCTCTGTACCTCTTGCTAAGGAGCCCCTGCACTAGTGGAAGCTGGCCTCAGTTTGCAGCATAGCCTCTCCCAGGTGCCTCTAAGTTGGCACAGACAACTACCAACTGCAGATCACTTTGCAGCTCCTACCAGGTGGCCCCAGACTGGGCACAGGCGGCAGCCGACCTGGGCCTTTACTGGAGCTGCTCTGAAGAGGCCCCAGAACCAACATAACTGGTAGCTGGCTTCAGACCACACCAGAGCACCACCCAATAAGCTACACAAATGACACACCCAAAGGGACTCAGCAGACACCAGAGCCCTGATAAAGTGAATCCCGCTCTGTGGGGTCAGACCCTGCACAACAGCTCATCTGCTCTAGTCACAGCCATTCCTCATACCCAGTCAACCTGAGGGTCAATCCCACTCACTGACTTGCCAACAGCAATTGAGGCTCAACTACAACAGGAGGGCACAAACAACCCACACAAAAGACACTTCTGGAGCATCTGGCTCAGGTGACCAGGAAAACTGCATCACTCTGCCTCATATGACACCTGCTATGTAAGAACACCCTGCCAAGACTGGGAGATGTAGTAGATCTGCCTAATACATAGAAGCAAACACAGGGAGGCAGCCAGAATGAAGAAACATATGCCAAATGAGAAAACACGATAAAATTCCATAAAAAGAACTAAACAAAATGGAGGTAATCTATCTGATACAGCGTTCAAAACACTGCTTATAAGGATGCTCAATGAGCTTAGGAGAAGAGTAGATGAAATCAGTGAGAACTTACACAAAGAGACAGAAACCATAAAAAAAGTCAAAAATGAAGAACACAATAACTGAAATGAAGAATATGTTGATGGAATCAACAGCAGAGTAGATGAAACAAAGAATCAAATCAGCTATTTGGAAGACAAGGTAGCAGAGAACACCCATTCAAAACAGCAAAAAGAAAAAGAATAAAAACATATGAGGATACCTTAAGGGGTCTCTGGGACAACATCAAGCTAAAGAACATTTACCTCATAGGGATACCAGAAAAAGAGAGAGAGAAAAAAAATGAAAACCTGTTTGAAGAAATAATGACTAAAAATTTCCCTAACCTGGAGAAGGAAATAGACACACAAGTCCAGGAAGTGCAGAGAGTCCCAAACAAGATGAACCCAAAGAGGCCCACACCAAAACACATCATAATTAAAATGCCAAAGGTTAGAGACAAAGAGAGAATCTTAAAAGCATCCAGAGAAAAGCAGTTATTTACGAACAAGGGAGTTCCCTTAAGACTGTCAGCCAATTTCTCAACAGAAACTTATCAGGCCTGAAGGGATTGGCATTCAAAGTGATGATAAGCAAGGACCTACAACCAAGATTACTCTACCCAGAAAGGCTGTAATTGAGACTTGAAGAAGAGATAAAGAATTTCCCAGATAAGAAAAATATGAAGGAGATTTTCACCACCAAACCAGGATTACAAGAAACATTAAAGGGATCGAGAAATATTAAAGGGATCAAAAATATCAATAATAAAATAGCAATGACTACATATCTATCAACAAATACTTTAAATGTAAAAGGTTGAAATGCTCCAATCAAAAGTTGTAGGGTGGCTGAAGGGATAAGAAAACAAGACTCTTACACAGTCTACCTACAAGAGAGTCACTTCAGATTGAAAGACACACAGAGACCAAAAGTAAAGGGATGGAAAAAGGTATTTCATGAAAATGAAAACAAACAAACAAATACAAGCTGAGATAGGAATACTTATACCAGATAAAATCGATTTTAAAACAAAGGCTATAACAATAGACAAAGAAAGGCATTTCATATACAATAAATAGACAAGATATGGAAGAAACCTAAGTGTTCATTCATAGATGATTGGATAAAGAAGATGTGATACATATATACAATGGAAAACTACTCAGTCATAAAAAAAAAGTGTAATCTTACCACTTACAAGAACATGGTTGGACCAAGAACGTATTATATTAAGTAAGATAAATCAGCTAAGGACAAATTTCATATGATTTCACTTACATGTAAAATCTGAAAGAAACAAAATAAACAAAACAGAAACATAGAACATAGACACATGTAACATAGATACAGAGAACACACTGATGGTTGTCAGATGGGCGTGGGACGGGGGCTGAGTGAAAAAATGTGAAGGGATTAAGAAGTACAAATTGGCAGCTACAAATCAGTCACAGGGATAGTACAAGAGAGGGAATATAGTCAATGATCTGGTAATTACTCTGTGTGGTGCCAGCTGGGTACTAGACTTACCACGGGGATCACTTCTTAAATTATATGAATGTCTAACCACTATGCTATACGCCTGAAACTAACATAATATTGAATGTCAAATGTAATTGAACATTTTAAAAATAAGTAAATAACAAAAGGGATTTATTACAAGGATTTGACTTTATACAATTATGGGAGCTGGTGTGTTGCTCAGTGGCTAGTGCTGAGCCTAAGTCAGCTGGGGGAGTTTGAAAAGGGAAAACGGGCATGAAGTGTGGGAGGTCAACGACCGAGTGAAAATTGTGAGGATAAACTGGAACCTGTGTCTGTCTTTCCCTGGAACTCATGGTGGTCCTTGCTTCTAAGCCTCCTGCTTTGGTGATTCGGGTGAGTGCAAAAGAGCTGGTGCACTTTGCCATGGAGAAGCTGAGGAAGGGGATCAGGGAGTCGTTGGAAGAATGGATATTGCCCCACGCCAACAAGGTGATCCAGCCCACAGGGGACAATGTGCACAATATGAGTTGCAGCAGTGCCTGACTCTCAAGTGATCTTCCCCGTGTGACCATGGCTGCTGCTTGCCTTCCACCTTGGAAGTCTCAAAGAAACTTCTCTTTTGGCCAATCCTAACTCAGACCATGCGAGGAAACATAGCGCTCGCTTAGCTGACTTTAAACAATACCAAGTCATCATAGTAAAGAGCAGATTTTACTAAGCTCTACCATCCATACAGACCTAAACTGAAGCTCATTGATTCCAGATAGGTCTGGGGACTAATCTAGACGTCACCCCCAACCAGCACCTCATCTTTAGGAGGTCCCTTAAACACCCTGCCCTTAAGGTATTGTGTTGGTTAATTAAGGGCAATTCAATGATATCTCTAAGTGGCTTTCTAACACCGTAACATCCTGACTCTAAGATTTACTTTCTTTTTTTTTTTTATTTAAAAGAAAATGAGTATAGAAAACTCAACCAATAAACGTGATGGTTGATAAATATGTATACCTATATGCTGGTTCTACGTCTGTGAAGTTGTAAAATACTTCTTATTTTTTTTAGAAAAACACACTGAACTCTTTGTGGATGAAATGACATGAGGAGTGGGCTAGGCTTTAAAATAATAAGGGATGGAAAGGAAGTGCAAACATGAAACACAATAGGCCATAAGTTAGTAATTGCTGAGGTCCATAACTGTTGAATGTGGGCACTGGGTTCATTCCACTATTCTTTCTACTTTTGTACGTGATGGAAATTCTCTATTATAAAGCATTTATTAAACAATTGTATGCTGATAGTTTTGCTTGTTACATTTTATTTAATAATTAACCAAGAAAAATGAGGTGTGATTGTTCCATTGTAAGATTCCCAGGAAGACAGAGCCCTCCCCCCATATGATAATTTATATCTACTGCTCCCTATACATGATTCTCAGCCCACCTCCTCAGGTTGCAAGCCCAGACCTGGAAAATTTGTTCACGCACACAGCAGAACATTAAAATGTTCAATATACAGAATGTAATACAATCCACTGTTTATTCTCTGCCCCAGCAGAGACTTTTTGGACGGACTTCACCAGAGAATAAACCTTCTGCCTCATATCTGTGTTGGAGGGAACAGTTATCCAGAGGGAAGGGTCAGAGAGTGTATTTGGAAGTCTCCTTGTTTCTTGCAATGACTCAAATGAGTCCGGTTCTATCAGCCCCTTCCCACATCCCCGCCCGACTGGCTGGAACCTGAGATGTGAATGGATTTAGGCGGGTAGGACCCTGTTTTCTGGACTCCCTTGAGTCAGCTGTAAACAGTCCTTGGAATCTCCATCTCCTAAAATCTTATTGACATCGTCTCATCTACAATTCTTTTTGTTCTTATTAATTGGTATTACTTTTATCCTTTATTCTAAATTTTAGGGCTTAGTGCGTGCTACTCATAAATACATTTATTTAATCCAGTCCCTTTAGCTGGAAATCCCTGCTTGAGTATGTCAGCCCAGATCACTGTAGCCGCTTGTTTACATAGAAGTCACTTCAGGTGCCTTACCTGCATCTACACTTCCTTCTTTCTTCCTCATCTGTTAACTGGCCATATGTCTTGAACAGTGCCTGCCTGGACGTGCAGTACCTGTCAGGCTCACCTGCTGAACCAGATTCCTGCTTTTAGAATCTTTTGATCTGTCCTGTCTTTCCTGACACGAGTAATGCTTCATTGGGTAGAATTATTATTCTAGATTAACCAAATCACTCAGTGTGATTATTGACATCAAAAGCATCCAGACGCACTACGGAAGAGTACACTTATCTGCGTTTTAAAACAGCAGCCAGACTAATTCTACCATCTGGCCGGTTACAGTGCCAAATCCAGTTGAAGCAATGCAGGCAGCTACAGTGAGTTGTGTACATTTGCAGGTCCAGTGAAAGGGGATTGTGTTTTTTCTTACAGGGATCAACAATTCGTTTTGGTCATTTTCTTAGCAACATGTAAAGCATCTTTGGAGTGAGTGAAATGCTTCCAGAGGTGATGACGACAACTCCCGTCTGTCCACCTTGCAGAGCTTTGGTGGAGAGGGAAGGTCAGGGAAAGGAGCCAGGTCATGGGTAGGAACCCCGGGAAGTTCTGCATGTTATAGGGGAATGGGACTCGTTTTCCCACCTCTTACCTCACCTAGGTCTGCAAACTCAGACCACAGTCCTAAGTCTGTTGAGCTCTGAAAGGAACTGTAACTCTGTGCCAATTGACAGAGCTGCAATTGGAATGTGTACTTTAAAATCTTTGCTTTGATTTAGACAATTGTCTTCACTATCAAGAGAGTGGTTTTAATTTAGCAATTAAGGCCAAATATTTAAGTGAATACTTCTGTGAACCCCTGTTTTTGCCTGATTACTTCTCATGACAAGATAAGGATAGGACCTCTGATAATAACACTTACTGTTTTTTTTCACTTTCTTTTTTTACTTCCTCTTTCTCTGCTTCTCCTGTTCAATTATTATTATTTAACATTCATTAATTTCCTGATATCTGCGATTAAAAAAAAGTGGTAAGACATAGTTCCTGTCTTCAAGGAGCTTACAGTCAATACAATAACATTTAACTTTGAGATTGTTATTCAGTTGAGAAGAGAAGAGGTTTTTTTAAACCCAGATTTTCATTTTCCTCTTTATTCAAAATTGTATTCTCAATTCTCTGCTCTATTTTGTCTCTGTGAAAAAAACACAACATTGTCATTGTCATATTCAAGCCTTCTAAATACATTTTGATAACTCACATGCCACTCTCATTTGCTCAACTCCCCCTTTTTGTTCACAGAGGGATGCGTCGTCATCTTTGGTTTGGGTTTGTTAGTCCTTAATTAGGAAGTCTGCCTGAAACCTACACATCATTTTGGTGTGGGAGCTGTTACTCTTCCTTTCCCCTGAAATACAACTGACTACAAATGAACCTTTCATCTGTTTCACATTTCTGTGTGCATGACTCATGGGTTTAGAGTTGGTTTCTTCCATTATCTTAATTGAATCCATCTTTTACATGTAAACATTTTTAAAGGAAATGTGAATTATGTGAAAAAGGCAAGAGCCTGGAGTTTGAGACCTCATTATTAATTGGCTGTGTCTCGCATGCTATTCAGGCGTGTTTTGCCTCAGTTTCCCAATCCTGGGAATTCCTTTTAGAGTAATGGCTCTATTTATTTCGCATATGCTGGAGATAAGAAAAGAGGTACATAAATAGGATGGGATGTTGCCATTTCTGTTTAAACTATTTTCAAGATGGTGGAATATGACAAAATATGGCTCCCCTATTGCAATGATGCAGAGAAAGAACATGTAATGTTTTATATTTCTTCTGTGTAATTCAATGTTTGTTTTGAATATATTAATCAGCTACATTCCTTCATTCTTATTCTGGGGGAAAGTTATATTGTTCTGATGAGATCAAATAAGCTTAAACATGAACATAACTTCCCTTGCTTTTGAATTCCCGCTCTTGGTCTTTTCACACTATGCCTTTGCTGCTTTATCCATGTATTATTTTCCACCTGCTGGACGTGAAAGTAACTTTCAAAAGTCTGACAGTGAAGTGAAGTTTATCTGTTTGTTCAAACAAGCAATAAAAAAGATTTAGGTCCATAAGTTTGCAGGGAATAAAAATGAGGGGTAACTCTTCTTTCTCTGTATTAAATTTTTCTTTTCTTTTATATCTACTTAATTCACAGCTGTAATTGTTTCTGCTCTTATTCCACCATAAGAGGAAAATCTGTGTCAACAAAATAGACAGCAGTTCCATCGACCATGGATTCTTTAGTTTATAAAATGGAGGATTACTATAATGCCTGAAGAATATTATTCAATTTGCCAAAATTCTATTTGTGCACAGATTTTCAAGAAATTGTATGAGATCATGCATATCATTCTCTGCAAAGCAGTCACTTATCGTTCAAAACATTAGTTAGATGATATCTTATCCCTCTATAAGATCCCATGTAGGTTTTTTCCATTGCATTTAAAGTAGAATCTAAACTACTTCCTGTGGACTTCAAGGCCCTGGTCACTTCACCCTGTCCTACCTTTACAGGTTGTCTCTCACCAATTTCCTTTTGCTACTACATTCTCTTACTTTAACTCATTGATTCACTTGACAAATATTTGGGGGGACTAATACGTGTTAGGGATTGCTCTATAAACTGTAAATACCACTGAGAACAAAAGCAGCAAAGTCTTTGCCCATATGGAATTGGTATACTAGTGGGGGATAGATAATAAACAAAACAATATGTAATATGTTAGGAGTACTTCCAGCGAATTCAAAAACAGTATGTAGGCCCTCTAGGGTAAAGATGGAGGAAGATATCTTTGGTTTGAGTGGTCAGGGGAGGTCTCTTTAAAGAAATAACATTTTAGCAAAGGCATCATTGAAATGAGAGGATGAATTACGAAATTTGGTGAAGAGCTTTCTAGGCAAAGGGACTAACAAGTGCAAAGGTCCTGAGGTAGAAATGAGTGTGTGAGTTTGATGGTCAACAGGAAGGGGAGTGTTAGTGGAAAGGAATGAGGAAGAAAGAATGGGGGATAAGATTATACAGGTAGACAGAACAAAATCATGTAGGAACTTGTAGGCAAGGAGTTGGATTTTATTCTGTGTGTGCTGGGAATAGACTCTGAAAGTGTCAGAGAGAAAGCTGGGGCGTGTGGGGGTTGTTGCAGTTGTATACATGAGAGATGATGGTGTCTGGGATTAGGAAAATGGCAGTAGATTCTGGAGAAGTGTTTGAATTCCAGAAATTTTTAAAGGTTGAGTCAAAAGTCTTACTTGGTGTATAGGGGAAAAAAGAACTTAAGAATGACTCCTGAATTTTTAGCCACAAGAACTGGATAAATGGAGGTTCCATTTACTAAAATTGGAAGGATTGATAGACGATCATGATTTGAGGGGAAAGCAAAGGTTTTGTTTTGGATACGTGGAGTTTGAACTACCTGTTATATGTTCATTGGAGGATGTCTCAGCAATTCAAAATGTAAATCTGAAGCTTATGGGAGAGTTTGCAACTAGGCTATCTAGGTGGTATTTGAAGCTGAAACAGTGGATAAAGTCAGCTCAGGAGTTGATGTGGATAGAGAAAAAGGCAGAAGAGGAGAAACTACCTGCACAGGAGACTCTTGAGGATTATTAGCTGAGGCAGAAGGAAAACCAGACGGTGTAATGTTCTGAAAATCAAGTGACTAAAGACTTTCAAAATGGAGGAAATAATTAAAGTGTAAAGTGCTGTGGACTATGTCAAGTGAGGTGAGAACTATCCTGACAACTGAATTTGGCAATGTGGAATCACTAGTCACCTTGGCAAGTTACTGAGGTGTAGTGGGGCGGTTACATCGAACAAATTGATCTTAATTAGCAATTTAGCAGCTGGTTAAGAAATACATTTAACACAAAAACCCCCCATGTTCTTCTTATGTTTAGCAATGTACTAATGTTAAAATTAAAATAGCTGAGGTTGCCAGAGCGTAAGATGTTTGTTAGGCTATGTGAAACTTGAGTTTAGAAAACAAAGGAACACAGGAGGTGGGTTCTTGAGATACAGGCGCTCAGGCTCGCCGGGAGCGGGTGCGGTAAAGAGATTGTACGCCATTTCCATGGCCATGTGGTCTGAGTTCAAATCCTTGCCCTTCCAGCTGTGCAACCTTCACTTAGCCTTTTGAGTTTGGGTTTCTTTGTATAAAGTAGGAATAATATTGACTATGCCAATAAATTACTGCTAGAATTTAATGAAATAACGTATGCAAAGAGCCTAGTGGCACAGTCACTTAGCTTCCTTCTCTAAGGAGTTATTGAAAAGTCTCACCAATGCTCCATCTGTGTCACTGATGCTGAAGCTCGTGCCAAAGCGAAGGGCTTTCATGTCCTGGGACTTCTTTTATCCTGGAGAAATAGAAATAGTTAAATTAAAAATGTTAGCTTCAGCTTCATCCAAGTGTGAGTAAAGTTAAGTCACTGTGCTGAGAACGCTTTCCCTGGAAGGGGCTATTCTATGATATTCAATGGTATTCTACGGTACTCTCTCTTGCTCTCTCTCTCTCTCTCTCTCTCTCTCTCTCTCTCTCTCTTTTTTCTCTCTCTCTTTCTCTCTTTTTTTCTCTCTCGCGCTCTTTCTCTCTCCTAATCCTTCTGTACATTTCTCTTTTATTCTTTTTTCTTCCTTATTTCTACTTCCTTTTATTTTCTGACTTTCCAAGTAATAGCTGTTGGTTTTAGGGGGAAAAGTGGGCATTTTTAATTCCTAAAGAGATGGTTCAAACCAAAGATGGCAGAGTGTCAGGTGATTTTTTTTCCAGGAATTTCCCACCAGGTGACTTCTGGACTGTCCTCTGGCTGCTCCTGCTTCTGTGTGGTTGAGGGCAGGAAGAACTCATTCCCGTTCTTATTTAGCAGACAGTGACTAAACATGATAAAATAACTCTATGGAAACTTCTTTGAATCTTAACTCTGTGATCTCTTTCAATCTCCTCCCTGTCCCTCACCACTTTTTTTCTTTCTGCATAATGTGTTTTCAGCTGGGCAATTTGAGCAGTTAATAATCTGTGGAGCCGCTGAGTTCCTATCCTTCTTGCTCGATTAACCTGAGTGTCTGTCATTCAGCCCTGAGAGGCTCTAAGACACTTTCCTGTGGCCTCGCATTGTTACTCCACAGTCCCTGCTCAGGAGGTAGAAGACTTCCGTGCTTCATGACAAATGGTGACATTGCAGACAGCTGAGTCCTAGAGCACTTGGGGAAGCTATTACTCTCATGAGAGAGTTGCAGGTGGGGCTGACTCTTTCATTTATTGTTTTCTGGAGGTAAATAAATCTATAGAGACAAGATGTGCTTGCTCCAAGATATCCCTTGAACAAGATCACAGACTCTGTTTTGGCCTAAGTTGAGTTTGTCACACTCAGCTGCCACTCTGTGAAGAAGGAGGTGGGCTTTGCCCAGGACTGATGAGAGATACAGAGGGAAATGGGACCTGCACATTGATGGGAGCTGGGGTTTTCAGCCTCTTGGAGCCAGGCAGGTCTTCTGTGCATGAGTTCCTGGGGAGCCTTCATATGCTTACAGGAACTTGACAAGCACCTGTGATTTATATTTTGAATCTTACCCAAGTTTGTGCGGCAAACTTTTGGTTTAGTCTGTGGGGGAGATTTTGAGCTTACTAGGAGAAGGCTACTTGAAAACCAAATGACGTAAGTTGATGTACAAGTGCTCTGAGTTGTTTTTAAATGCAGGAAATATGAAGTTCAAGAAACATGGACTCAGAGCCAGTGCTGAAGTTCCTGGCTAGGGAGTAGATTGAGACGGGAGAAACTTATAAACTCTGAAGTCTTGTCGACCTGCATTTCATTTCTCATCTATGCTTTGGAAAGAAGCATCTGTCACATAAACTACAGAAACCCATCAGTGTTACATCTCAGAGATCACATCAGGTTGAGCAGCAGGGAGAAATTCAAGTGGCAGGTGCTGGGTCTCATGATTCCAATCAAGTCCTATTAGAAAGACTCATCTTTACAAAGTAAATTGTGTATTTGAAAGAAATAACCCATTTTTTTTTTATTCCCATAACAAACTATAACTAAAGGAAGTACTTTGAATTTTAAAAATGTTGCAGCCTTTTACAAACACAAACCTGCAGGTGTTAGCTTCTCAACAGTTTGTAAAAGAGCCAAACAAAAGTATTTGTTGTTCTAAGTGAATCACTGGGTTACATGAAATTTTCAGACTAAGTTTGAGCTCTTTAAAGTAGTATCAATAACTTTAAAGAACCAAAGCAAATTCACCCCTCTCTCTGCAGAATGCTAATCAACAAAGGCTTGACTGTTTTCAGAACCCCATGATAAATCATCTTTATGCCCTCCCTGTGAAAGTTCTGAGGTTTTAGAAGAGAATGTTAAAGGCAAAATCTTAAGAGCCTCTCTGGCTGCTGTTTTTCTACATAAAATGAACAACAACAATAACCACAGAGAAATAAGAAAAAAATTCCAAATTAAACTGTCCAACAACTAACTGCCAGAGGAGTCTTATATCATAAAACTCACATACATACCAGGAAGTCACATCAGCTGACAGGTCTGTTGTTTTTTGTTCTTTGTCCTGTCTCCGCCACTTATCTATTCCTCCAGTGGGAAATAAAGAACATTCTTCCTTCCACATTTGTATCTACTCTAGGAATTGAGGGGAATCTACTGTATTTTTTCATGAGATTGTCAAGTGTGATGGCTGGAGCAAAGCGCTCAGTGGTAGGGCACCAGATTATCCTAAACACTAGCCACAGATGCTTATTTTGGCCTCTGAGACACTGTTGAGGGAACAGGGTTGGGAGTGCCCTCTACTCTGAAGTTCCTGGGGTTCTCAGGGAGATATACGCTTCTGTAGCCAGAAGTGGAACCATGTATGAGCAGTGACACCTTAATTGTTGCTTCATTTTTCTGGGTTGGGATCTGAAGTTTTCTAACACTAAATTCACCACTGGGAAAGCCCACCTTGTTGATGGCAGAAAAAATTTTTTTTGGACCTAATTCCAGCTGCCTCTGATAGTTCAATTATACAGGTTTGGCTACTCAACGTTTCACATTTAAACAAAGAAAAGCCACTTGAGAGTTTGAAGCTATTCAGGATGCTGGCTATAGTTTAAATGGTTTGAAATGATCAAAAGGCTTCATGTTCTCCCAAAGGTCCCTTACAATTGTGTTAATTAATGTAATAAATAGCTATTGCTTTCTAAAAAATTATTTTATACAGAATTTTCCAGACATGTGCCCTGTATCCCCCCCAAAGTTAGAGTGTTAGTAAAACATGGTATGCACTGCGTATCATTATTCAGCTTTTGTGGAGGGTAGTAATCATTCCTACAGCACGGTAGTAATTCTTCATTTTTCCTTGTGGCTGTGTCTTGTCTCAGTGGTTATCAAGCACCTGCAAAGTAGAGGCTGTATTATAGTTCTCTTTTATTACCTTTCACCAGAGGAGGAGATGGAGCTCAGTTAACTAGAGAATCAGTTATTACCGAAGGAGCGGGGCTCAGGATGAACCCACCTCAGCTCTCAGTCCTGGTTTTATATCTTCATCAAGTCAGGACTTTGTCTAGACTCTGGAGGTGTATCGATAACACCTTTAGGCGCCTTGCTTTGTGCTTTTGCTCGGAAAACAAATCCTTTCTGCTCTTTAGTGAGCTAACATTATCCCATTATTTCTATCACATTTCTTATTTTCTGCTTTATGTCTTGGCTCATGGAGGAACTAAATGGAGTATTATGTTTTCTCCTAAGAACGACAAAAATAACTTTAAGCAAGCTCTGTATCCAGTCTTGGCTTAAAAATGTTGCCCTACGGTAATTGACATGTATCTGTGTAAAAAGACTGGCTATGTGCCAAGCACAGAGAAAGGGCCACATATATCCATTCTCCTTCTCAACCCTTCTGTCCTCATTCATGATGCTCAGCATGGTGACCTTCTTTCTGTCCTTTGATAGGAACAAATGTGTTCCCATCTCACAGGCTTTGAATTTTCTGATGCCTTTTCCTGAACCACTTTGAAATGTTCCTCCCTCTGCTTCATATAATTAGTGCTACTCACCACTCATGTCTGAGCTGAATGCCACCTTCTCAAGAAGACTTATATGACCAGCTCCTCTATCACAGCATTCATAGAATTTACTACCATCTGAAATTATTTTGTTTATGTGTTGGCTTATGTGTTTATTTTCTGCCTCCCCTCCTGGGAATATACACTGCTGAAGAGAAGAAACATTTCCTATCTTGTTTTCTGTTTTGTCCCAGCAGGTAGAACAGTTTGTTTTATATATACAGAGGGTGGAAAAAAATGTATACACATTTTAAGAAAGGAAAAAACTGTGTTAATTGTAATACTCAATATATATCAGTAACAAAAGATGAACACAAGTCACGTTTGACTTCTGCAATTACAAGAGGGGCTCAAAGTGGTTGCCATCAGCATCCAGACACTTCTGATTACGGTGGAACTACTGCTTGAGCATAGATAACATCTCTTAAAATGTATATACATTTTTTGCACCCCCAGTATATATATATAATATAAATATGTAACATATATACATATCTATTTTATATATCATATATAGTATAGTAGCAACTTTACTGGTTGAATCAGTGAGTTATATCATCAAATGTTCTTAACAACTGTATTGAATATTATCTTTCCATTAAAAAAATAAAGAACACAGACTCAAGGAAGTTAGTAATTTTCTTAGTGATAGAGAGCCAGCAAATAGAATTTTCTGTGTCACTAAATTTGTCAGTTTTTCATGATCATCAATAACTCTATCTTCAGTCTCATCTTCATTCTTGTCATACTAGCTCATGAATCACCTTGGAATGTGAAGGACAGATGTGCTTAATCTTAAGACATTTACTCATTCATTTGTTTATATCCTGAAATATTTCTCAGAAACACACACTCTGAAGCTTGATGCTATTCATGGTGAAATAAGTGAAAGAGGAAAAGTATCCCAAGAGTGGATGCGATTTAAAATGTAGGATGAAGCAGGAATGATATCAGTCATAAAACGCTAATCGGAAATTCTGGTGCATATCCTAAGTTGATCTGAAACTTTGGTTTTATACTGTCTAAAAGAGAAACAACAATTACATTTTCCACAGTGTTCCTAAGATAAAAACTAACCAGTGATTCAAAAGAAAAACAATTCCGAGCTCTTAGAGATGTATCCTTGGCTTTTCTCACAATAAGGACACTGTGTGATGTGAGAAACAATATTCTCTACAACATCTATATGGTTAATATAAACAGAATTTTCATGTTTTTTCCCTTACAATATGACAGCATACCAAAGCCTAAGTGAGTAAGAAACAATTCTATGGGACCCCAAAATAATGCTGTTTGCTTGTCAATCTCAGTGTTGGGATGACTTAACCCAAAGGATACAGTGTAAACCATTTTGGAAAGATCAGGTTTATATCAGGTCATAAATAGTCTTCTCTCTAACCAAGCTGATCAGCACCGATTAGCATTTGATGCAAGGAGGGTGGGATACACACACGTACACACATACTCACACACACACACACACACACACACACATGTACACGCACATATACAAGCACATGCATAATTTCTGGCAACTACCTGGAATGCAAAGACTCTGATATTGGTTATGGCTACAATCATAAATTTTGACATTGAATGAAGCTCAGAATAGGCGAGTAGCTCTGTCACGTATCACTGGATCTGGGGTAGAAAATCTTAGGGAACTGTATTTGAATTTCAAGAGTTATTAGTCTTAATGTATTATTAGTTGTGCAATGGGAGTAGTTTAGAGTAAGTTTCTGTGTTATACTCTTTTCTACCACCTTGTGGCATATCTGAGGCACTGGAGCCATCCACTTGGCACTCCATTTATGAATGATTGCTTTTTCCTGCCACAGTTTACAAAATTGGAACATTTAATTGCGGGCTTGAACTGACACTTCATCCAATCTCATGTAGGTTGTGATTTAATTTTGTCTAAATTTATTGAATCACCTGAATGGCTCAAAATATTAAATAGTTCTAATAAGATTTCCATACACAAGCAAGTCATTTTAAACAGTGAATCGATTACACAAGATGGAAAACCTTCGGTGTATCAAGCATATGTACAGTTGCTGGGAAATAAGTCAACGAAACATTAATCAGTTCATTTAGGAACTAATAACATCAGCCCGAGGCTACAAGAGCCATTCAGACTGGGCTTCCGTCGTGAGGGGCGCGTGGTCTCTCTGAACTTAGTTGAGTGGATTTCATCAGATAAGCTGTCAAATGCTTCATAGAACATGCCTTGGAGAATTAAGCTTCCACTGTTCATACAATTTTATCAGACACTAGCAAAGTAGATTTTCCAGTAAAACAGGAAATTGCCCTAAGGCCATGCTTTTGAACATTTATTCAAGATGTACTTTAAATGCTGTTTCAGCTGTCATTTTTTTTTTTTTTTTTGCTGTTGGCAGAAATGTCTTTGCTTTTGTTGCAGATGAACAGTTCTCTTTAATCACCAAAATCAACTAAAATGCGGAGAAAACAAGAGCTGTAAATTTAGAGGGGATGCAAGCAGGAGTGAGGCTAGGTAGGTTTTGAGGCAAAAGCTATTTGAGCTGATTTGGAACCATGATTGAGATCCTGAATTGTCAACCATGTATAAATTTCTTTCTTTTATAAAAGTTAATAAGGTGTACTATTTTATAATGTGTATGCGGCAAGATAACAGTAGTTAAATGCGTAAATTCTGGTGCCATGCTGCCTAGTTTCAAATACCAGTTCCAACACTTCTATCTTTTAGACTTTGAACAAGTTACTTAACTACTTTATGCCTCATCTGTAAGTTTCCTCATCTGTAAAATAGGAATAATTACCTTACACATGCAACTATAGAGCAGATCACTTAGTAAACACTTTGTAATTCTTTGCTATTAATACTATAGCAAATACTATATACTTGTGTATGGAAATCTTAATACTATTAATACTATAGCTCTCTATAAAATCAGGAAGGAGTCATATGAAAATTAGAACACAAATACACTGACTCTAGATAACAGTTTAAAGTATCAAAATTAATAACTTCTGAAAAATATATCAACATAAGATTTTAAGAACCAATACAAAATTTCCAACTTTGTTTAGGAAAGAAATACAGAATACATAGCTCAGAAATATGGAATAGATAGCAAAGGAAACTTAATTTTCTAGGAGTAGAATGAAGGACAATTAAAACCATCACATATTTCAGTAGAAATAACATCTTGGTAGATGGTAAATACATGTAAAACATTCTATTACACAAATATCCTTATCCTAGCCAATAAATGAAACAATACAGTTATTTCCTATTTTATGACTTATGAATCCAACCCAGCATCTCAGGAAATGATTGACTGATCTCATGTAGTACTCAGGTGGTTCTCTACTTTCTTCTACTCTGAGAATAGAAAAGCCATTAATGTCTTTTGCTTCAAGTCATTTTTGAGGAGCATCAGTTCATTTCCTTACTAAAAGAAAATGAAGTTGCCTCCTGGACCCCTGTACGAAAAGGCAAATTTAATATTAAACTATAGTCTAAATCTGTAAGTTTACTGCTAGAGAAGCAAACTGCTCCAGGTCACTTGGACAGCCAGTATGGACAACTCAAGCTACACTGACCCCTGGATGACCAGCTATTTGTCTTTAGACAATGCACCACTGCGTTCTATACTTTATATAGAAATGCTGAACTACTAAACTTCTAGAGATTACAGAACATATCTGTTGACAAAGCTCAGTCTTTAATATGCAAAAAACATAACCTTGTTATGAAGTTTATAAAAGCTCATTCCTCAGAGTTTATCAGAATGACTTCCATCTTCAGTAGTCTGTGGAATATTATGCAGCCTCCGTATTGCACCTGGCTGGTAAGGAAACATCATATCCCCATTTTAGAGAATGTAAAACAAGAGCAGACTGAGCTTAAGTGATTTGCCTATATTACATCCCAGAAGAGATCATCACCCATATTTTTGGCTCGTAACTTCACACTGTCATTTTACTTTAGCTTTCTTTGGAAGCATTAAAAAAATGTATACTCATGTAGAGGTTTATGCCTATTTTAAATATAAGTCAATAATGTTTCACACTGTACTTGTAATAGATTAGAGTAAGTCAGTTCTGCTATAACATTTATTTTGAAAATGTGAATTTGCTCCGACATGACTGCTATATGAGGGAACAATGTGAGGATGACTGAATTTAAAATCTGTAGGTAGATACAATTTTGTTTTCACTAGATAAACACAGAAAACTACACTCAGCTGGCCCTAACAGCATGGGAATACATAAAACTTAACCTCACACACTTCAAACATCTCCCATCTATCTGGTCACTGTGCTGCTATGAGTCACTCCCGTCTACAGCTGCCTTTTTGACCTTCCCTCTGATTTCAGAAACCCTCTTTCCATCACTCCACAATGACTCACAAGCTGCAATCCTTCCAGCTCCACTTCTGCCAGCAAACTTCAGGTTTTTTCAAGTAAGGTGCCATATTTATTGTAGTATTTGTGTATTTCTTAGCCACTCAACATGTGTGAAATTGGGTCACTGTTTTTACCAAGTTCCTATATTGTTTTTATGTGTCGCTGATGTGGTACACCTAACCTCATAGTTTCCCACGTGCCCTATGGTTTATATTGGAAGATATTGCATAGCACAGCAATTTTTAGGAATGCAAATATCACGTTCTAGAAGAATCATATGTGGCATACAAATCATCACATTCTTAAACTCCATAGTTCTCTAAGACTTGTTATGTGTCAGGCACCATTACCAGCCATGGTGGAAGATGCAAAGATGACCAATTCTGGCCACTGCTTTCTAGGATCACAGTCTGTTAGAGACTGTCACACATAAACATCTCTAATGATCAGTCATACTGTGCTCATAAATGAAGAGTTACAACGGAAAGGGAGAGGGAGAGACTAATTCTACCCCAGAAGATCTGGAAAATGTGGATTTAACTTGGGTCTTGATGGATGAAAGATGACTTTAGCAGGCAGGTGGGAAGATGTAGAAAAACATCTTTTTCTGCTTAGTGACAGTTTTAAAATGCTTCTATTAATGGCCAAAGTCGAGTCCATGATGGTAGGATCTTTGAGAAACAAACTGACTACCAGGAAAGGTTTCTCTATGTATCACAGTTTTGACTTCCTTGAAGAAACTGACGATAAGTTTGGAGTCTGAATTTGGTAAATTCAAGTTCTGATTGCTATCCATTGTCTCCATGAACAAGCCTCTTTTCATTCCTGCTGATGCTCTTTCTCTAACTCCTAAAGGATTTTTGTTTCTTGTGGTTGGTTCTTGCCTGAGTATTATTTGATAATACAGTTGTCACCTGAAAGGAATATGGCATCCCCTAGACAGATGGGCAATTTTAGGGGTAAAACTGGACATAGGGACATAGGATAAAACATTTGTTGAGTGCCTACCATGTGCCACTCACTGTGCAAGTCAGTTTTATATGTGTGATATTATTTGATTGTCACAATAATCCCCATGAATTATTCTAATTGAGCAAGCCCACTGCAGAAGAGATAGAGATGCTTACTGAGCCTACAACCGTATCCTTAAGCTTGGCTACTCATTAGAATCTCTTGGGGGTGAAGGGAGGTTTTAAAAATTCCTTTGCCTAGACTGCATTCAGCACAATGCAATCAGAATCTGTGGGTGTGGGAACCAGGTATTGTTTTTCATGCTCCTCTGGTGGTGCCAATGTGCAACCCAGGTTTGAGAACAACTGACCCAAAGAAAGGTCTGTGATCACTAGGAAGTGTGAGAGTAAACTCATTTGTTTAAATGCTAGCACTGTACGACTCTAACCTTCATATTTTAATATGAGAGAAAAAGAACTCATAAAATTACTTTAACTTAGAAATTTTAGAAGAGCTGTGATTCAGTGATGTGTATATGAATTGCTAGGTTCCTGTCAAAAATGGATATATAGGTGCTGAGGATAAAGCTGTTATTAAATGTATTACAACTGTTTCCAGTTTTTTGGCAGTTATAAATCGAGTTGCAGGGAATATTTGTGTACAAGTCTTCATTGAATGAAAGAGAAAAACACTGATTTAGTATATCAGTATCACTGTGCCTAGAGAAGCAAGACCAGCTTTTGAGCCTACAACTACTTTGAATGGTAATGCTTCTGTGCTAACCTTTAACTAAATACACCTGAACACAGATTTCAGTAACTCAATGAATGTAGATTTTACAGTTAAGGATAAAAAGACACATATGTTTGCCTTATTTGTACTGTTTAAGAGAAAAGACATTGTAAGGTTTTTCAGATTTAAACATTCATGCTTTCTGAAAGTGATTAATAGAATGTGTCACTGGCATAGGATGAAAAGGAAAAGACCAATGTAACTGGATATAGAGTTCAGAAACATATATAGTCATCTGCTTTATGACAAAGGTGACACTACTATATAATAGGCAAAGGATGATCCTTTGAATAAATGTTTCTGATATTCATATGGAAAAAAATGAACTTTGACTCCACCTCGCCCATACACAAAAATCAATTTCCACATCAAGTTGAAAAAAATAATAAAGCTTTCAGAAGAAAACACAGGACTATATCTTCACCACTCTGAAGCAGATATTAATGTCTTAAAAAGGGACAGAAAAGCTCCAAAACATATAAGGGAAATTGATAAATTGGATTAAATTAAAATTAGGAACTTCTGTTCACCAGAAGACACCACTAAGAGAGTAAAAAGACAACCCACAGAGTGGGAGAAAATATTTCCAATCACATAGTAAGAACACCTAAAAATTAATAAGAAATAAGTATAAAAACCAATAAAAAAGTAAGCAAAATCCTAGAACAGGCACTTCACAAAAGTGAATATCCAGCACTATGAAACAGTGCTTAATTTTATTAGTCATCAGTAAAGTGCAAATTAAAACCAGGGTATGATCTAATATGCATCTACTAGAATGGCTAAAATGAAAAAAAACAAGAAATATCAGAAATACTAAGTAGTATTGAGGATGTAAAGCAACCAGAATGCTTGTGCACTGTTGGTTGCATGTAAGTAGACATGATCACTGGAATATTTTTGGAAAATATTTGGTATATCAATATTCATATCCCATGACCCAGTAATTCCAGTTCGACTTACAGTCCCCAAAGTAATGCTATGGATAAAATTGTTCATAGTGGCATTATTTATATTAGCTCCAAACTGGAAATTTCTCCAATTGCTCATCAACAGTATTATCAATAATCAGTTGAAGCATGTTCATGTAATTTAATACTATGAAGCAATGAGAATGAATACATTACATACACATGCAACAACATACATGAATTTCAGAAGCACAGTGTTGATTTCAAGAAAGCACACACAAAGAGTGCATACTCCTTTTTTCATTTGCATGAACTTTGAATCAGTCAAAGCTAATGCATGGTGATAGAAGTCATGATGGTTATCCTTGACTATGTCGGTAGTGACTGGAAGTGCCCAGAGTGGGTTCTAGGATGTGATTATGTTGTTTCTCGATGTGGGTGCTGATAAATGGATTTCATTCACTGAGAAAATTCATTGAGCTGGACACTTATGATCTGTGTCTTTTTCTGTATGTGTGTTATATTTGAATAAATATGTTTTGTTTTGTTTTTTAAATATCTTTACATGACTGTAATGTTCTCACTCAGATTTTGGTTTTAAGCAAATCTCTTGATGTTGCTTTGATCCATTAGGATCAATGAAAGTGTGAAATTCTTTGGTGATGAACTATATCGGAAGATGACCAGTGAATTGAAATGCGCTTCAGACCAGAGGGTCTTAAATTTCCTTTGAATTCATCACTGTACCATTCACATAATGCTGCAGAATGTTTTGGAAAGAACAAGAGCTTTTACATGGTCTGATATAAATTGTAGTCCTGGCTCTGATTTATACAAGTTAATTAACCATTCTGAGATTCAGTTTTCTGATCTACAAAACAGGGCCATTAGTGTCAGTTGCTGTTGTTATGGAGCCTAAATGAGAGGATGCTTGTAAAGTATGAGGAACACTATTAAATATTTTTCTTTTTTAGATGTTGTAGACTATTCAAAAGTGAATAACGTAGATTTTTTCTCTTATGATTATAGTCTTGTGAGGTACATAAAATATATCAGTAACTATGAGATAATTTAGAAAGTAATGAATCCTACAAGAGGACCATATAATTTGACTCCTCAGATAAGAAAATGTGGTAGAGGATAAGGGACACTTACATTTAGTCTACTGTATGCCAGGTACTGTATACTTTATAACTTTTTGAAATCTGAGAATAACAGAGAACATTTTGAAAAGGAAGTGGCATCTGAGCAAGGCTATGAATGATTTGACCAGTTAAAAAGAATTATTTGCATATATAAAGATGGTAGTGCTAAGTGAAATAAGTCAGACAGAAAAAGTAGAGAACCATATGATTTCACTTATATGTGGTATATAAAACAAAAACAACAAAAGAACAAGACAAACAACTAAAAGAACAAAAACTCATAGACATAGACAATTGTTTAGGGGTTACCAGAGTTAAGGGTAGGGGGGAGTGGGGTTCTAGAAGGGGGTAAATGGGGTCTAATATATGGTGATGGAAAGAGAACTGACTCTGGGTGGTGAACACACAATGTGAAATATAGATAATGTGTTACAGAATTGTACATCAAAAATCTACGTAACTTTACTAACAATTGCCACCCCAATAAACTTTAAAGAAAAAAAAAGATGGTAGGATATTCATCACAGGAAAGAAAATCTTAGAAGCAGAAATACAAGGTATATTTAAGACATAAATGGTAAATTAGTGTTTGGCTGGAACTATTATGTGGATGAAAGAAAAGTAATAGAGAATAAAGTTGAAAAGTAAGTGGAGGCCAGACTTTGACCATGTTAAGTAATTTTGTCTACAAGAGGTGGGAAGACTTGAGAGATATTTGAGTGGGTAAATTCAGTGTTTATAGCTGAGCTTCATTCAAGAGTAATATACCAGCATTATAATGTTAGACGAACTGGATGCAGGCAAAAAAATTGGTAAAGATAGATTTGAAGAAGGCTAATAAGTGAGAATACAGAAAAGTGGGTAGACAGAGTACTTGCTTACGAAGAATCTATGAAATTTAGGAGATAATCGTATGTGGGAAGCAATTATTCAGTTCTGATTTTCTGAGCCTGGAGCAAACTTGATGAAAGGACCGGTCAAGTGAGCCAGTTTTTGGATCAGGCAGAATCAGGTAGGATGTTTATTACCATGGAGATGCTGGAAACAAAAATAGTGTGAATGGCAGGCGTAAATGATGTCCTCAGTTGAGACAAGGTGAGTGCCAGTGGGCCAGGGTCTTGAATTAATGGATGCAGCAGTAATGGATGGGATCCAGAAGGGATTGTAAAGGAAATTTTTAAGTGGAAAGAACCAGAAGTTTTCAGGACAATGAGGTGAGCAAAGCATGATGTTTGGTGTTTACTCTTGTTGGGTGTTCACGTAACGGCAAGTTGGTTCTTAGAGGTATTGGGTTCCAGATGCAGTGGATAAGGGGGAAATCAAAGATTATGAGATAACAATAAATTCCTTAGAATAAGTATTATAAAGTCCATTAACAGAAATGATGAAGACACAAAGAGGAAGAGATTTTTGGTTGGTGGCCTGTGTGTGCAAGTGTGGTGGTAGACTTAGGTAGAGAATGACACGGGAGAGTTTAGATAGAGGAAGGAATTGTACGTTTGTTTTTGGTACATGTAGAGTTTGAAATGCTGATAGTCCATTTCATGGAGGTGTTCAGAAGCAGAAAAAGATATAGAATTGTTGTTCCAGGTTTTAGAAGGTCCCTGAAGTATGCCGACAGGTATCTTCATTCAGTTCCTTATTTGTTCAGTGTTCCCAAAGAGCCTGTGCTCTGAATTCAGCCACCAATAAACTAGATTTGATGACTGTCTGTTTCCATGGGTCTGGTCAACATCTTCAAGTACTCTCTGTCCACAGGTGTGGTCATTTTCTCCAGTATGTACAAGCCAGAGTTTTTTTAGCTGAAGTTTCAAAAAATTTGAAGACAGCCTGGGAGACTTTCCACAGTTTTTTGCTTTCTCTTGGGCTTTGATGAATTTTGGTAGTTATGCTGTTTTTCTGTTTGTTTGTTTGTCCTCCCCACAAGCCATTCTCTTCTCTGCCTTGCTTTGTGCCTCAGAAGGCTGATCTCTGGGAACTGCTACTTTTCTGGATTCTGGTTGGGTCCAGCCAATGGGAAACACTGGCAGAAGATGAAAGGGCTGGAGGAGAGATATTCAGGATATTTCATCTCCATTCCCTCCCTTTGGCGGCTTGTCTTTGGCAAGAGCTGAAATACAGCCCTTGCCTGGCAGATCCCCCACTGTGGTTCCAGTCCCCACTGTACTCTGATAACACTATTTCCTCCCCTTGCTTCTGTAACCAAAGTGATAGTAATGACTTCCTTTTGTTGTTAATATCTCAAGTGCTCAATATCCTTGATGGT
This sequence comes from Rhinolophus ferrumequinum, assembly GCF_004115265.2. NCBI lineage: Eukaryota > Metazoa > Chordata > Mammalia > Chiroptera > Rhinolophidae > Rhinolophus > Rhinolophus ferrumequinum. The sequence continues at coordinate 28,549,247 of NC_046287.1, forward strand.
GCCCTTAACCCTGCCCTCAACTCTAATTATTCCCCGTATTAAATCTCTTCATTGGAACACTCTGGGGAATGACTTCTGTTTCTTGCTGTGATACTGACTAATACAGTTGCTCTGAGGACAGATGGATACGGATCTCAGCACTCCTTTACTTCCAAGTGAGATCTCAAATCCAAGTGACATTTCATACTTGTAGAGTAAGGGCATCCTTGGTATTATATTGTGGCCAAGATAAATGTTAATTACATTAGTTACAGTTCTTATCACACAAGGGATAGTAGATGATATAACTACGCTAAAGACTTCAGACAGGATGGTTAAGGACCTGAAAGATCTTTTCAGCGACATATTTTATAGTGACCAGATATGGAAACATTATTAATATATTTACTTTTAATAATGCCTAACACTTTTGTTTAGACTGAAGTCTTAGATTTCAATCCATGCATAGGCTTATCTGATATTTTTCCATAATGCTTATTTTAAATAAGTTATTCATCTTATTTGATCTAATAAAATGAGATTCCCCCGCCCCACACAATTATAGACAGGAGCCTAACTGAATGAACTTCCAGATTGACAATTTCTTGGATTTTACCAAAACATGATGGAACTCAATGCATTAATCAATTAAGAATTATAATTATAGCACACAAGAGCTGGAACTTTGTTTTTTGTGCTATAAATATGTGTTGATACACATTATTGTTGTACAGGAGACTTAAAAAGTTTAAAAGAGATACATAAAAGGGACTAAAACACTGGAAACAGGGAAACTTCCTGGGGTCCTTATAAGAATTAGGATAGTGTAAAATGAAAATGGAAGATTGAGGGGTCAATTAATAAATACTTTATGGTGTGACAGGCACTGCTTATTAATTTCCACTGGGGAAATAGCACAAAGTACAAACACCCCTGTTATCTCAGCTCCTCTTTGATGCCGTGGCTGCAGTTTCTCATATCCAAAGTATCTTTTCTATCTAACAACTATTCTGGTTCAGGCATGGCTGCAGGGTGGGGCAGAGCTCATCCTGAGGGATAGAAAATCCAACTGAGACATCAATTAATAGGGGCTGGGCAGAGAAGCCGAATTTAGCCACCTGGCCATAGCATAAACACTGGGGTACCTTAGTAGATCAAGATTTCAGCATTGAGCGTAGCAAATTCTTTTTTTTACCTGGTATGTCTAACTTCCTACATTTGCTCTACCTTTATCACTGCACAGAAAATCTCTTGAGGTCAGTAATCATGTCTTCACTTTAATTTGCCACAGCATCTCATAAGGAGATTGATGCTTATATTATTCATAATTGACTTATAATCAAGTCAAGGCTAAACTATTGACACTAATACTGACAAAAAAGAAATGGAATCCTATTTATTTATTTATTGAGCATAACTCATTTTCCATTTTACGTGACTGAGGAGGATAGTACTTATGGGATGAAGTTTAAATTAGATTATTCAGTAAAATCCCTTCTGGTTCTTGGATTCCAGAATCATGTGGTAAGTATTAAAGCACCATAATGCTGATGGCCAAAAGAACTGATAACTCTGACTTAAAGTATATGTTATGAAATAGACTGTATGTTAGATACTGAATCCAGGTCTCATCAGGCATTCTTTTCCTAGAAGGCTCTTGAATAGTTTACACATGTTGTATTGGGTGAGATTGGGCTTTCAAATGGGCACCTGAGGCAAAAAGTAAAGTCTCCCTTCCAGTATTCATGTAATTGTTCCCGATCTTCAGGGTTCACGGTAATAAGCAGGCTGCAGAGTTGATGAGAGGGCTGGTTGAAAAGTCCCATTAGAGGTGAACAGGGTCCTCTCCCTCTTATTCATTCGCGCTGCTGGTAGACTTAATGTTTTGAGTCTGAAGGACACTATGACTGTTATCAGTTTCATTGGACAAGTGAATATAAAGGTAATTAAATAGACCATGCCTAATAACCCAACTCGTACAATTTAGAAGTAAGAAAGGGGCCTGATAGGGTACCAGGGATATACCTATCATCCTAATTAAGTGCTAACAAGACAGTTGTCCTCACTGTGGTAACTTCAGTGTATTCCCTCTGTTAACTGTCTTCATCCAGTGGACTCATCTACAATTCTTAATTCTTCTCCATGGTTACCCTTCTTCATTCTCCACACAAGCAATGTTTCTATAGGTTTCAGTGTTTAGCAGTTGGTGTCCTGAAAGTACTCACCCCAAATTGCCCATCCAGTTTATTCATGCATCCACCTTTTTACATCTTTCCCCTGCAGTTCAGATTTGGCCAAATTGCCACACAGTTTGAACTTGTCAACTCTCCTAGCATTTTTACTTTGTTAAGCAAGCACATTTCATACATGAAAATAAGAGGAGATGTGTGTCAAACCCACTGTCTATTTATTTAAATTAAAAAATCACCTAGCCAACGTGCAATGCTTCGAGGAAGTGGATAGAAATAGATCAAATATTTAAATGAATCAGGTGAGGATGGACAAATGAACATCCATAACCAACTTAGTTTTCTAAATCAAAAGAGCCTTTTGCTCTAGCTATATTCGTACTTCAATATTTTGATTAAATATGCCTAACGGTAGGAAATGCTGTTTTCAGCAGTACAGAACAATGGTTTCTTACGTTTTTCATGTACAAGTCAAAGAAAAAGTCTTGCTGCAGAATTACCTGAAACCTCCCAATTCTGAGAGTTTGTTTAGCATCTTTTTAATTATAACTCTAAATTCTGGTAGTGGCTCAGTGTTGATGTTTTCTGTGAGGTAGATTAAAAAGGTGAAACCTAGATATCCTGATTTTTCTATCAATATTTGGAGAATGATAACTTTAAGAAATGGACTATTTCTGTATAGCCACAGGCCCAGGTATATAACAGTTTTATGGACAGGATATTAGCTTAAATTGAGGAGTCAGTGGTGAAATTATGATACTTTTGTCCTGATAATAATTTATAAGCAATCTCCTTTAAGCATAATAAACTACTATTGTGTAAAACAATGTATGCTGTTTCATCAGGCTTAGATCCTACAAGGATATTTCCACTCTTTTTTTGTAAAGTTACTTATTACTCTTCCACATATGAAGAGAAAGCATTGAAGAAAAATGCTAGTTTGATAAATGTTTTAACTATTAAAATACTGGATTCATGCTAAAAAGTCACTTCATTGGGAGTCAAGCTGTCCTTTGTGCAAATGATTATGATTCCTATTAATTATTGTTTCCTTTTTTAAAATATATATCTTATTTAGATTACTAGGTGGGGCCCAGCAATTACATCTTCCTAATAAATTGTGAATTTACTGTTCTATCATCTGGTTGATAGCTGTTTGCAGGAGTGATTCAGTCTGAATAAAGTCTTTTCCCTTATTTTTTCCCAATAATGGGTGGTGTGCCTCCACCTTCCACCAGCCAGGTTGCAAACAAAATATGCTCTTTGCAGCTTACACCAAAATGAATGTTGTTTTAACCTGGAAATGATGTTTGGCAAAATTATTTAGCTTAAGGAAAAATATTTTGTACTCTGTTACACATAATAAAAACTCCCACATGCTTTCGTTATGTCAATTACATTCATGGATTTTCCAGAAGAGTTTGTTTTTCTGTGACCATACTCAGTAACAAGATGTAGTAACATGACTAGACTTTTAATCCACATTTTACCATTGGAAGGCAAAATAAGATTCCAATGGAGGGGGAAATATTTTATTGGAATTTAATCATGCTATAGCTGCTTGCATCTTGGATTTATTTTTATTTTTATACCTATTATGAGTATGTATATGTTGACTATCTCAGAGGATAACTGCTAGAAGTCAGGGACCTGGTGATGTCATTCTTTGTACAGGCTCAAGAACAATGAAGCACTTGTTAAAGCTATTGGATGTGGTATCTAGAATTTTCAATCTGAAGCTATCATTTGAGATGCTTATGGCTGCTCGAGCAGAGACTGTTGAGGTAGTTTATTGATTAGGGTACCAAACAAAAATTTGCCTGATTTCAGAGGTAATTTTTGGCTGTCTTACCCAAACCAATCTCGTATGACATTTATATATAAGTCAGAATATCAACTAAATAATGGGAAAATATACATTTATTCATTTCTTCCTCCCTTTATTCTCTTCTTTCCTTCCTTCCTTCCTTCTTTCCTTCCTTCCTTTCAAAACCATTTAGCAAATTCCTCCTATTTATTCAAACTGTTAAATCATCTCTTATTTATGAATGTATCCATTTTATTGAGGAAGAAATTGAAGTTCAAAAATACTAATTATCCATATTCACATAGCTTAGATATAGCAGAGCCCAGCTATAAATTGAGGTCTGTAGTAGCTTCAAAATTTTTGCTATTTTTTTAAATGTATTTATTTTTACCACATTGGAATATATAGTTTTCTGATTCACTTATGCCTGAAAGAATGTTTATAGTAATAAACATGGACATTAATTAAAAAAAAAACTCAAATAAACAACCAAACTTTACACTTAAGGAAATATAAAAAAAGAAAAAACTAAGCCCAGATTTAGCAGAAGAAAGAAAATAATAAAGACTAGAAAGCAGTAAATGAAAGAGAATAGAAAAAAAAAAGTAGAAAAAAATTGACAAAACTGGGAGTTGATTTAGTTTTGAAAGGATAAAAATATTAAAAAACCCTTAGCTAGACTAAGAAAAAAAAGAGAGAAGACTAAGTAAGAAATCAGATCAGAAATGAAATAAGAGATATTACAACTGCTGCCACAGAGATAAAAAGGATGATAATTATAAATAATTATGCACAAACAAATTGAGTAACCTAAAAAAAATGGATAAAGTTTTAGAAACATACAGACTACTAAGACTGAATCAAGAAGAAATAGAAAGGCTAAACAGACCAATAACAAATAAGGGAATGAATTAGTAATAAAAAAACTCCCAACAAAGAAAAGCCCAGGACCAGATGTCTTTATGGGTGAATTCTACCAAACATTTAAAGAAGAATTCATACCACTTCTCAAACTCTTCCAAAAAAATAGAAGAGGAGAAAACACTTTTGAATTCATTTTATGAGACCAATATTGCCCCGATGCCAAAATCAGACAGGGACATTACAAGAAAATTGTGGGCCAATATTCCTGATGAACATAGATGTAAATAACCTCAGCAAAATATTAGCAAACTGAATTCAATAATATGTAAAATAAAAAAGATCATATACCATGATCAAGTGAGATTTATTCCAAGGATCAAAGAATTGTTCAATACTCACAAATCAATACATATGATACCTCATATTATCAAAGTGAAGAATAAAAATCATATGATTATTTGAATAAATTCAGAAAAAGCATTGGATAAAATTCAGCATCCATTCATGATAAAAACTTGCAATAAACTGGGTGTAGAGAGAACACACCTGAACATGAAAAAGTGGTGTATATGTTGAGCTCACAGCTACCATACCCAAAGGTGAAAAGCTGAAAGCTTTTCTTGTAAGATCAAGAACAAGACAAAGATGCCCACTCTCACCACTTTCATTCAACATATTACAGGAAGTCCTAGCCAAAGCAAAAAAAAAAAAAAAAAAGGCAACCAAGGCAACCAAGGTGGAAAGAGAGAAGTAAAACTGTCACTATTTGCAGATGATATGATATTATGTATAGAAAACCTTAAAGCATCACCCAAAACAAACAAACAAACAAACAAAAATACTGTTCGAACTAATAAATGAATTCAGTAAAGTTTCAGGATCCAAAATCAATATACAAAAATCAGCTGTGTTTCTACACACTAATAACAAACTATCAGAAAGGGAAATTAAGAAAATAATCCCATTTACAATTGTATCAAAAGAAAAAAAATACCTAGGAATAAATTATATAAAGGTGTAAGATCTGTACACTGAAAACTATAAGACATTGATAAAAGAAATTGAAGAAAACACAAATAAATGGAAAGATATTCCGTGGTCATAGATTGGAAGAATTAATATTGTTAAAAAGTTCATACTACCCAAAGCAATCTACAGATTCAATGTAATCCCTATGAAAATTCCAATTATACTTTCCACAAAAGCAGAACAAAAGATCCTAAAAGTTGTATAGAATGACAAAATACCCCAAATGGACAAAAAATCTTGAGAAAGAATAAAGCTGGAAGCATTATATTTCTTGATTTCAAAATATATTATGAAGTTATAGTAATCAAAACAGTATGGTTTGAGACACATACTAATGGAACAGAATAGAGAGCCCAGGAATAAATCCATGCTTATATGGTCAATGGATTTGGGACAAAGGAGCTAAAAATATACAATAGGGAAAGAATAGTCTCTTCAATAAATGGTGTTGGGAAAACTAGACAACCACATATGAAAGAATGACACCGGACCCCTATCTTACATCATAAACAAAAATCAACCCAAAATGGATTAAAGTCTTGAAACCATAAAATTCCTAGAGGAAAATATAGTGGGGAAGCTCTCTGACATAGGTCTTGGCAATAATTTTTCTGGATTTGATACCAAGAGAGAAGGCAACAAAGCAAAAGTTAACAAGTGGACCTAAATCAAACTAAAAAGCTTCTTCACAGCAAAGGAAACCATTAATAAAATAAAAAGGCAACCTATGGAATAGGAGAAAATATTTGCCAATCATATATCTGCTAAGGGATTAATTCCAAACTATATAAAAAACTTATACAACTCAATGGCCAAAAAAAAAAAAAAAAAAAAAAAATTCTGATTAGAAAGTGAGCAGAGGAACTGAATAGATATTTTTCCGAAGAAGCCATGCAAATGTCCAATGGGTATGTGAAATGGTGCTCAACATCACTAATCATCAGGGAAATGCAAATCAAAACCATGAGAGATCACCTCACAACTGTTAGAATTGCTATTACAAACAAAACAAAATCAAATACAACAAGTGTTGGCCAGGTTGCGGAGAAAAGGAAACTCCTACACTATTGGTGGCAACATAAATTGGTACAGCCACTATGGAAAACAGGATGGAGATTTCTTGAAAGGTTAAAAATAGAATTATCATTTGATCCCACAATCCTACTTCGGGGTGTATATTCAAAGGATTTGAAATTAGGATCTCAAAGAGATATTGCACTTCCATGTTCACTGCAGCATTTTACAATAGCCGTGATATAGAAACAATCAAAATGTCCATTGATGGGTGAATGGGTAAAGAAAATGTGGCATATTTATACAGTTGAATATTATTCAGCCTTTAAAAAGAAGAAAATCCTGACATTTGCACCACAATGAATGAACCTGGGTGTCATTATGCTAAGCGGAATAAACAAGACATAGAAGGACAAGTATTGCATGATCCCACTTTAATGAGGAATCCAAAATAGTCAAACTCATAGAAACAGAGAAGAGAATGGTGGTTACTAGGGACTATCGGGAGGTGCAATGGGTCGGTGTCACTGAAAGGATACAAAGTTTCAGTTATAAAAAAATGAATAAGTTCTGGAGATCTGCTGTACAAAATAGGGCCTTTAGTTAACAATATTGTATTGTGTACTTGAAAATTTGCTAAGAGAGTAAATCTTAAGTGCTCTTAACACAAAATTTTTTAAAAAATTAAACAAATGGGCTCGCCGGATGGCTCAGTTGGTTAGAGCGTGAGCTCTCAACAACAAGGTTGCCGGTTCAATTCCCACATGGGATGGTGGACTGCACCCCCTGCAATTAAAGATTGAAAATGGCGACTGGACTTGGAGCTGAGCTGAGCCCTCCACAACTAGATTGAAGGACAACTACTTGGATCTGATGGGCCCTGGAGAAACACCCTGCTCCCCAATATTCCCCAATAGAAATTAAAATAATAAAATAAAATAAACAAATAAATAAAAGGAGTGAGAGAAATCTTTTGGAGGTAATTGACAAGTTTATGGCTTTGATTGTAGTGATGGTTTCATGCTGTATACTTAGCTCCAAACTCATCAAGTTGTGTACATTAAATATATACAGTTTTTTGTATGTCAATAATATCTCAACAAAGTGGTTTTTTAAAAAAATAAAAGAACTGCTCTGGTTCTCCAAAGGCCAGCCTCGGGTCTCACTCTTATAGCTTCCCTCTTACTTCACCCTTCTGCCAGCCCCTGTGAAGCTGAGGAGTCTGTAGGACATAGTTTGAGAAATTCTCTCTTAAATGTTACCAAGGTCCTTCTAATGGAAACCTTATGTGATTTAACTACAAGGTGAGCACTGGAATCTTAGCAGGAAGGTGACAGAATGCATACCAACCTCAGTGGAGGCAATCTGACTTGTTTATTTTCCCTCCTCTATTGTTGAATTAATACTGATTGAAGCTATTGTACCCACTGACCCATGAAAGGAAAGAAGTTTTATCCAAAAGTCATTAAATACTGGAGTCATTCGTTTACTTTTTCGGCCTTATCCAAATTTGAATATGTGCCTGCTTTGAATGTAAGTTTTCAGGCTGTTCTGCTAAACTGCTGATCTCTCTTTACAAATGTTCTAACACAAAAGTGTTTGCCCACTTTTCACATAATGAGGCTTTTTAAGCCTGACACAAATGGATGCTATTCTTACATTGGGGTAAAAGAACCTGGTCACATCTCTTCTTTATGTTTGACCTAGCACTTGCCCTCTTCCTGAATGTGCGCCTTGAAGTAAATATGTAAAGTAAAAATAGGAATTCCATTCCTAAAGAAATTTCTGTATGCTTGTTTTACTCCAGTGTTTTTACTCTGCTTACAAGCTAAAGTCATAAAATGCATAGATGTGGCCTTTATTACGCTTTGAAGATCTGGTGTGCTTCTATGTGAATATCGTTTTATCTGCAGCATCTGAATTGGGAAAATGCTTTGTGTGATTTTGACAACTTTTTGTCCAGATAATTAAATGCACTGACAGAGCCTTTTGACAAAACCACAGAAAATTCTCTGCTGAATACTTCATCAGTTCCTAAGTTGGCTTGCTTCCATTTTTCCTTCCTTCAAGACTATGTTGCTAGACTACTAGCATTTTTTATTTGTGACTGTGAGAGTTTAAGACTAAATAACTTTAGCCATAGTCTATATCATATTATTTGTATCACACACACTCACTATTTTTCACTATTTTATATAAATACATCCACTGGAGTATGTGGAAGGTTATGCGTATACTTTTGAGAAATAGGTTTATGTTTTTACTAATAAATTCTTTTACATTTGATAGCATAATTCTGAATTACTTTCCATAATAAAAGTATTATGATATCTTTGAATATTTACACAGAGCTCTAAACCAAATTGGATCCTAATAGGGATCCCTCATAGGGATCAAATAGGATAAAATTATTTGGTAATTTTATTGAAGAATTTATTGAAAATTGCTGTCAGACATACTGAGTAAAGTATGATGGAAAACTGCCAATGACATTCAAAACTCTCTCTTTTTTTTCCTAGTGCTTCATAGCAGAAAATGTTACTGGCAGACTTTGTGAGCCAAGGAAGGCAATATTCTTCGGCTGTAGTCTCCATCCATTAGATGCTTGAAGTGAGTGGAGTAGAACTTGACTGCTTGACTGATTCCTACTTTTCCATCTAGTAAAGTGATCAAATGAACCACATGGTTTTTATCATTGTGATCTCTATATAAATAGACTTCCCTTGAGTATTGTGGATCTTTTGAAGAAGGATCAAATCTTGCTACAGTTCCCTACTTATAGACATGGGAAATGCTGGTGGCCATTACAATAGCCCAAACTATTTCTATGGATCTTAATTTTACTATGGAGAGAAAACATTACTTTTGTTTAAACAGGGATTGAATTTCAGAGAAACATTGCTTTGAGAGACAAAACATGCATTACAACATTATGATGTATTCAGCCAGATGTGTGCAAGACAGAAAATCACATGACTAAGCAAGCCAGGTGAATGCTCTTTAAGGAAAGAAAATACAAAAGAAAAAACAAACATGCGTCAGATATTCCTTTCTTTGCAGCATGTTATTCCATAGCATATGGATGCCTTATGTTTGCAATTTGTCAATTATGACTTTTCCCCTCATACACATTAAACTCAGGATTACTACATAATTCTTATACCACAATCTTGCTCTATTTGTTTATATACAGAGGGTGCCAAAAAAATGCATACACGTTTTAAGAAAGGAAAAAACTGTATTAAAATTGTAATACAATGAATGACACCAGCATTCATTTGATTATTGCCTTCTTTTGAGCAAACGTCATACTACACAGTGCTACCATAATTCAATTCAACTTCGAAAAGTAATACATAGATAACATCTCTTACAATGTGAACACTTTTTTGCCCCCCCCACCGATATATTTAATTATATGTTTATATGTGAATGTAGCATCCAGGGTTTCTCAAGTATCTGTTAGGGCAGTTAGAATATAGTGAGGAATTATTAATTACCATTCATGGCAACTATATATGGATCATATTTACTCTCTTGGGATCCTGGCCCATATAATTGAAAAGTATATGCACTTGATAATCCTGAGCAATACTGAAATCATAGAATTAATTTATCTTTTTTTTTTCCTGTATTGGCAATCCAACTGTCATCATGTCAATAAGTATTCGCTAAGTGACCACAGTGGATTACAGTTTCTCAGCCGAACAGGAATGGTGGGGTTTTTGCAGGGATGTCTTACCTGAAGATAAGAAATCAGAGTACTTTTCAGGAACGGGAAGGACAATCCCCAGTGGGAAAAATAGTAATGGGTTTACTGTCACATCACTCTGTTTTTAACAACCCAATCACTTCTCTGGTAGCTGCTGCCCTACACAGCCTCTGGCATATGGTAGGTGTGCAATGCATAATTGCTGAATGAAAGAATGAATTCAAGGGCATCTATTCCATTTTCTCTGTAGCCACACCATCACCATGACAACAGCCCAGTCAGTACATTATTTTAACAATTCTTTTCTTTTTTTTTTAGTATACTATTTCCATAAGACAGCAGTCTATACATTTTTTAGTCCTACATCACTATTAATTAAGAAGTTTTGTGCATGCACTCCCCAAATAGGTATTATATAAATAAAATACTATGTTGTGTTATAAAACATATTTAATAAGTGAAAGAATGAGATTAAGTAGGTTAATAGAAGTTCTAATATTCTGATTCATGCTTTCCAGTAGATTGCTTGCTTACCTTCCTTGTCTCCAATCTGGAGATTTGGCTATACAGGATAAAAGAATTAGGTGCAGTCCCTGTTTATGGAGCTTGGGTCTTACCTGGTAAACCAGATGAATACAATGAAGTACAATGACAGAGAAGATATTTTTATGGCATGTTCTACTGAAAGAGTCCTTGTACAGGGTTTTCTTAAAAACACAGATTTCAAAATATATTTCACTAAGAACTTTGATTTGTAGTAGGATATTTCTCATGTTGCAGTGAGTTCAAGCACACTCAGAACTGTTCAATACATAAGCTCTATTCTCTTAGAGTCACCCAAATTTAATATTAAGAGCAACTATTTTTACTGTCAGTTGTCCCTTTTTCTTCTATCCTGAAAAACCTGTCCACTTAAAATTGGTCTTCCAATCCCCTGGCTCAGAAAAATTTACTTTTTTGATGAGACATTTTTTACTTGAATTTTGACTCTTAGGAAGAGATAGCATATGGGGCAGTGGTTCTACAAATACATTCTAAAGGTTCATTTACTTCAGGCATGCAGGGTGATGTAGCAAAATACGGATCACAAACATAAACACAGTAATTCTGTAAATAATCCAATTACCTCAGTTTTCTTGGCCACCAAACTAGGTGCTGATATTATGGGCAATATCCTTTTAATCTGATATATACACCTCTCTTCAGACTCTTCATCTCTCTTTACCTAATTGTTTAATCCTCTTTCTTCATTCCCACTTCTTGGCTTCTATGATCTTAAGCCATATGTATTTCTTTTCAGCACAAAGTGGCCCTTAAATGGAAGAAAAGGTCAGTCATTTAGAGAAAAATTAGTAAATATTATACACAAAGCAGATTCATGTAGTCGTTTGTGCAGCAATCCACCTTAAGATATCATTTTACAATAAATTACTTCCAAGTTTCTACTAGGTAAGTCAGATATATTTGATGTAACATTTATCTACTCATTTGTGCTATAACTTGACTATTTAAAATAATTATGTTAGAAGGATTGTGGTTTGTATAGAACCTGCGGGGGAAAAGAACTGAAAAGCTGGAATTGGAGAATACGTCTCTAGGAATAGTTATTCTGGGTATCAAGAAAATATAATAGGTATATGTGTCATAGTGAATGAATATATTGGCATTCTGGCTTATAAATTCATCTCCTGTGTGTTTGGCTAATGTGAGTTAGGTCTTCTGAGCAAAGTTAATTTTGCACCCTTAATACAGAGGACCAGAAAGTGTATTATGATGAATCTACTAAGATACCACACAATAAGAAGCTTTGTCTGAGCTGGTGTCTTTGACAATGTTCTCCACGTTGGGCAGTAATCCTAATTCTCTATTTGCATTGACTTCTACAGTAAGGATAGAGTGCAATTAATTTGTTTTACAGCTCACTTTCTCTCTTTGAACAATTATAACATCTCTACCATGTTTAGTTATGGTAATACTAGCTGCTGTAAGACACAAATTCCCAAATTCTAATCATTTAACAGGATAAACTATTTCTTTTTGTTCACGGAACACTCCAGTGCCGATGTTTCTGGTGGGGAGGTGGGGTGTTTTGCCCCATTCAATTAGAGAAGGTCCAAGTGGGTGGCGGATATACCATCTTCAACATGTGGCTTCCCAGGTCTCCTTGGATACTGATCTCTAGTAGGGAAAGAGAGTGAGTGTGAAAGGCACACCCACTTCTTAACCACCCCAGCAGGGCAGTTACATACGTACACATACATCACTGCTGCTCCTATTTCACTGGGGCAAGTGAGTCATATGCCCATATGTGGGTGAAAGGAGGAGGGATTAGGAAATATAGTTTCTGGTGGGGTAGCCAAGTTCCAGCAACAACTCTCCACTAAGGAAAGAGAGTGTGCAGCCTTGAAGAACATCTAGCCCTCTCTGCCACAATCCATAGCATCATGGAATGTCAGAAAGACAAGAGAAATGTTAATGTAACCATTAAAATCCTTTGCTTTGCAAAGTAAAACTTTGATGCACTGTTTTATGATTAAGAACAAGGCACACATCTTATACTAACAGTGAAAGTTTAAATTATGAAGCACAGTGTTTAGATTGCTTTCAATATATAAAGTAATATCCAGATCTGACAATTGACTGCCAAATTTCTTCAGCCTAGACAACTGACTCATTAGATCTCTAACATAGATTTTTAATTTGAATTATCTAACTTCACTTACTACAATATAAAATAGATAAATACAATAAGCTCTTCTCTTTTTGTACATTACATAAATATAATATTAATTTTTCTCCCAAAGAAGAAGAAATTTGAACTAATTGGAAGAAAAACAGTTTGATTTTTTTCTGGATCAGTGATAGAGCAGAAAAAACCTCAAATATTTATTTTGCAGTTTTCAGATCTGTTCATAGAAATATTCAATGGTGTGGAAAGAGATTCCAGGTGATAAATCAAGTTACAGAAAATATCACCCAAAGATAAATATATATATTCTTTAGTACATGGTACTGTAGAAACAGAGATATTTAACGGGCAAAAGATGGCCTAAAGTAAATACTGAAGCTATTTTTCCCTAAAAGAACATGAATTCCGTTTTAATATGAAATCTAGAAGATACCCAGTCTTCTTGTTAATGCAATTTCCCTTGAAGCTACTTTGACTATTAATTTTATTTTCAGTGAAATAAAAGCAAACACAAAACCAAACAAAATATTTAAAAACCAACTTTTGATTGCAATTGTCCTTTTCTATTTTATTTAATGAATTGATTTTATAAAACAATTTTTGTTCTAATAAACTGAATTTCTGTTAGTCTTTTTAGTAGATCTTATGGCTAAAGCTTTGAGCTCTAACATGGCCCATTGGGTCATGGAGAAGAGTCTTTCTCAATGAAAGACCAACGCCACATCTAATCAAACAAGCAGAGTGAGTGTTGTGTTACGGTTTGAGGGGTGAGGAAAGGTTATGCAAGAGTGTGAGAAAATATTCTAGGAGATCTAGCTGGATGTTTTGTTAACTGACAATTAGAAAGGGGGATTAAGTCCGGCCTAGGACAGTGAACCTGAGTATGCTAAGGTGATCAGGGAAGAATCTGGGCTGCTACCTTCCTCTCCAAAACTACACCTATTGAATAACTAGTTAGGATGGTGACGCAATGATAATTAATAGTCATCAATTATTAGGAACCTTTTCTATGCTAGGCCTGTTGTAGGGTTAACATGTACTTTCATTAAATTACTGAACAACCTTGCAAGGAAGTTTTTATTCTTCTCATTTTGTAGATATGGACCCTGAAGTTCAAAGATGTTGAGTGATTTGCTCAAGGCTACATAATTATTTACAGGAGCAGGAGGACTCAATCTACCTTTGTCTGACCCCAAAGCCCGTGCCCTTTGTCCTAAGCTAATCCTACTCTCTCAGTGAGGTATCCACAACAAACTTTTTGCATCCTTAGACAAGTTTATGATCACACTTGTGCAGACTTCGATCTTCCCTTGCTCTGACATTAGTGACTGCCCCAGGCACTAGCATTTCACTGCACACCACAGCAATTATTTATGACTTAGAGATTTGCAGCCTAGGGCTGGTTTACCAGAACTGTTTTGAACAAAAACAAAAGGAACTCTCTTCTTTGTTGCTCTAGGATTCTTTGATTCTTTGATCCAAAGGGACTCTGTCTTCTATAGGAGATGTGTAGGAAGAGTACACACAGAAGAAAGGCCTTTTCCAGGCCAGTGGCCTTGCTTGTTTTGTATATGTCTAACTTTCATACTAAATCTCATCAATGTCAGCAGTTTCTTTATGGTTCTTAAAACTCCCTGTGACTGTTGTGGTGGAGTAGGAGTGGGTGGAGATAACTGAGGGGTGAATGGGATGGTCTCCAGGCATTGACAGGTGAACTATGCACCATCTGCACCAAGTGAATTTATATTAAATCTTTGTTCCTGGAATGTTGAGAGAAATTAATACTGGTCACGCACATACCCCCTTGCTGTTGCCTTTATCTCCCTTATTGTTTTTCTAACTCTGATCCTTTCTTTAAGACTCATCTAATGCTTCAACTTTTCCAGGAATCTTTTCTGATCTTTTTATGCCCAGGGCTAGGTAGCCAAACCATGCCCCCATGGCACTCTGTTATTGTATTTACCAAATGAGTATTTCAAAAAATATTGGTGCCTGATGATAATTTAAAACATAGGATGGAGACTTTGTCTCATTCATCTTTGTTCTGCCAGAACAGTAACAAGAACAACAAATCCTGAAATTCTCAGTATTTGAGACAACCTGACTTGAGTTTCATTTACTTACTAAATAAATATTTTTAGTACCTAAAATATAGTAGAGTACCTACTATATGGAGATACATGGAAGAGGAATATTAAACACTGTCTACTTTGCCTTTTTGCTCCTTAAATTAAACGAAAGCCACAAGGTCAATTTTCAGCCAAAATAATAATAATAATAATAATAATAATAATAATAATAATAATAATATCATTACAATAATAACAATCCCCTAGGAACTATATTAGCAGGACATTCTTTTATTTCAGTTTGTACATACTAGATTTAAAATTTGCATTGGGATGTGATACCTGAAGCCATTCATACTTATTTGTAGAACTAGTTTCTTTCCTTCAATTAAGCACCATCTTGTATAAGCACCATCTTGTATAACTATCCCGAGTGTAGACAACTGAGAAAGAGAATAGCCAATAAAATATCATTTTTTTTTAAATTTAATTTATTGGGGTGATAATTGTTAGTAAAATTACATAGATTTCAGGTGTACAATTCTGTATCACATCATCTATAAATTACATTGTGTGTTCACCACCCAGAGTCAGTTCTCCTTCCATCACCATATATTTGATCCCCCTTACCCGCATCTCCCACCCCCCCACCCCTTACCCTCTGGTAACCACTAAATTACGTTCCCCAGATTAATTTTCAAAACCCCATGGCCATCTTGTGATGTCCAGGTTCTTGGCGTCTCGAGCCAAGAATTGAATGAGACACAGAAATAAAGTGGTGAAAGAGTAGTTTCTTAGGAGATAGTACACTTCAAAGAAATAGAACTGGAACCAAGTAATAGAGAATGGCTCAAGGGCCCAAGGTGGCATTATTAGGAGCAAAAGGACACTCCAATGAGTTTGCAGCAGGTCGAACAAAAGAAGAGGCTCAAAAGGCAAAAAGGCCCAAAGGACAAAAGGCCCGGGCTCAAAAAGGTCCTGACTGGCGCGGACTTGGAGTTTTTATCTTTTTCCCTCAAATGGGCTGTTCCTTTCTGGGAGTGGGACCACTTGATTGACACCTGTGATTAACAAGAGGCTATTACCTCATCTTTTTAGACTGCGCAAGTGTAAGTGGCCGGTTTGATCTAGTTCAGTATCTTGTACCCATTTGTGTACAATGAAAGGGGAAGTTTTGGATAGAGAGGGGAGGTCTTCTGGGCAGTAATGCAGAGACCCGATGTCCATCTCTAACTGCCTCCCTTGTTTTCCCCTTGAAAGGTGATCCCCATAAAATCTCTATGGGAAGTTGAGGGACAGAAGATGCTTTTCTGTATCTGCTTCCTGCTGGGTAGGGGTGTAGAGCTGTCCCTACCTATTGGGGGAGTCACAGAACTCTCGCCCTATCTGATCTTAGATGAGAGTCAGGGGTCTTGAGATCCACCTGGAAGACCGCATTGGTTTCCTTGGTTGCGACTGGCAATCTTGCTGGGCTGTTCTCTGTATCCCCAAGGCCCCCAGATGAAGAAAAATAGATTTTAATTAATAAATCTGTTAACTCTATAGAGCCTGTGGCCATTCAACCAGTCATTTAGGTGACATCAATTGTCCAGGAGCTGGGCCCAGAATGGGTTGGAAATAATATTAGGCTTCAATGATTACAATCAACAAGTATACTGGCCTGGGGGGTCTGGAATGGCTTGGGGGATGTTGGGAAGTCACAGGCTTTTAAGTAGTTATTTGAGAGACATTCTGTGATTCAAGCTAGGAGCAATCTTTAGTCTAGGATTCAGAAACTGAGTAGAAGAGTAATCAAAGCCAGGGGCTAAGGAGCTAAAAAACTAGGGAAAAGGAGACTTAAAATTTCTATAGTGAGGGAGGCTTAAAACTTTTGTAGTGAGGGAGCTCTCCCATATCACTACCACTTACCCTTTATTGGTTATTCAACCTCCCTGAGCCTCAATTCCCTTCTCTGTAAAATGGGGATAATGACATTGCCCTCATGGAGTCGTCTTTGAAGTGTCAGAGGAGCCAATACATAGAAAACTCCTGTAATAGAGCCAGATTCCTGCACATACTAAACAAAATTCCTTTCTCTTCTTCATATCTTTGAACTTCATCTTGATTAATTTTCACTGTATGTATATTACAGTGTTTGAACTACAGGCTCTGGAAGCTGCAGGGTTGGCTGAGGGTGGACTACTGGGAGCAGGAGCTTGACAAGGGCATATGAGGAGCCATCCCATAACTACCTGGTGAGCAAGGGAAGAAGGAGGCTTGATTACTAAGAAAGCACAGAGCAGTGCTGCCCAATAGAAATATAATACAAAATATATAATACAAAATTATAATAATACGAAATGTTGAATTTTCCAAGAGCCTAATTAAAAAAGTAAAATGAAATAGGTGAAATCAATTTTAGAATATATTTTATTTAACCCAAGCTTTCCCAAATATTACCATTTCAACAAGTTATCGATAAAAAAATTATGAATGAGAAAGGTTACAATCCTTTTTCATACTAATTATTTGAAATTGTGTATTTCATACTTATAGCACATACCAATCTACATTAGTCACATTACGTGTGCTCAAGAGCCCCTTGTGGCTGATGGCTACAGTCTCAGATCGCACATGTCTATGGAAAACCTCCAAACTTGGGAGAGTGACGAAGAGGACAAAGGTAGACTAGGCAAAGGAACAAATCTACAATGTAAGACTAGCCGTTCCACAGGGCAAATAGAGGATGAACTTAGAGAGGGTCCCCCAAAAGAGGAAGCCGAAACCTAGACTCTCTTTTTAAAGAGTCCACATCTTGAGTGAAAAGTGAGTGGTGGTGCTAACAGGGTACTGATCATGATTGGACAATATTGAATCTTCCTGTATAGTGAATAATTTTGGCGTGAACAAATAACTGGTAATGTGCAACTAGAGGAAAAAGAACTGGCATATTTTTAAATTGGATGTTTTATTTTGTATGTACTTAAGTGGTTTTGGAAGTGTTGAAGGAATATGAAATGAAAAGTTGGAAAAGCATATTCCAAAAATGTGAGGGTATTTGAGAGAAAAACCTGCCTTCTTTTTGCTTATTTAAGGAAGGATTTTGAATTGTGTATCAATAATAGAACATAGGACAATACTTCTCCATGTGTCTGTGGAGGAGCGTAACAAAATAGAAGACTTGTTTACTTACCATGAATCTAGAAGATCACAAAAACAGATCCAGAAATAAGAGAAGAATAAGTGCGGAGTTTTATGCTTATAAAGTAACATTCAACATTTTCAAGAAACAATGGTGACTAAATACTACGTCATTGAAAATGAACAACCTTAATGGTGTAGTCTTCAGTGAATCTGGTTAGCAATCACCCATCTATTTCTGTTAAAAACAATGAAAAGAGGTAAAGCAGATGTCTTCAGAAATACTAATGAAATATAAAAAGAGACAATGTCAAGACATGCAAACTAGCAGGTTGTATAAGCAGCAATGATGGCGGTCACATATTTGAATAGATTGGACCATTTGCAGTCACTGTATAAAAAGCCAAAGGCTTTATGGGTACTAGTAGGAAGACAATGCATGACTCTATTTATGAGAATATTTTAGAATCTAAAATAGCATGTACTTGACTTTGGGATCTTGTTTCAGAAACTTTAAAAAAAATATAAAGTTATGATTGAACCACATGAAACTGCCATTTTTGAGGTCATGAATGGTCCACTATCAGGAATTTCATACAGTTGAAGATACAAGGTATTGGGAACCTTATATCAGGAGTATAAGAAAATATCTCATTAAACTTTACAAGGCAGATGAAGCAATCAGGCTGGCTGTTTTATAGTGACACAGTATACGTGCAGTGCTTTGGAAATGGGCATAGAAAGTCAGTCTGTCTGGGTCCTGGCTCCACTAGTTACTTACCATACGCTTTTGGGTAAATAATTTAACCTCTCTCTGATTCAGTTTTTTATCCATAAAATAGGGATATTATAATAATAAACTATATTTTTTCATGTTCCCCTTAAACGTTGATATATACTTTTTTTAAGTGAAATAACAATTCAAAAAGTTTGCCTATGTTTTAATTGGATTCTTTGTCTTTTAGTTATTGAATTATAAATGTTCTTTTTATATTCTGGATAGAAATGGTTTCTGAGATACATATTTTGTAAATATTTTCTCCCAGTCTATGGCTTATCTTTATATTTTCTTAATAGTGTCATTTGAATAGTGGAAGGTTTTCATTTAAAGTTGAATTTATCAATATTTTAAAGTAGATCTTGCTTTTTGTGTCATATCTAAGAAATCTGTACGTTAGTTGTGCAAGTTCCTTGAACTGTTTATTCTAGATGTACTTGTTATTCTAATTAGATAACATAATTAAATATTTAAACTGATAAAATGTGAAAAGAAAGAAATTATATGTTTAAAATAAGTTCAGGGTATTAGAAAGATACCACAAAGGAGACTGATTTAAAAATTATATTGAATTGAATGTCAGTGAGATAGTTGTCAAATATTGGGAAAAATTAAAATTTATGATTTTGCATTAAGTTTGCTCTTTGTAAGCACTGGTAGTGAGAATCAAACTACTCCATGGTAACAAATACTCAGTGAAAAGAAGAGCTGCTCTAAGGATCCATTCTTGTCTCATTGCCTTCTTATGTAGAGAAAAATTCATCTGGAGCCAAAGTCCTACTTTGTATGGTTTTGAGTATTCTTTTTCTGGCAGTTACTTGGCCAAAGGCCTTTTTTTGATAGGTGTACACTCTTGAGAAAAAGACCATTTTGCTAGATGATTTCTTTCCATTTAATTAGGAATCAAGTCATCAGTCTCATTGTAATCTGATTAGACTACTGTCTTAATAGGATAAAAATAGGAAATAGTTGTTAGGAAAAAAAAATTGCTGGGGACAAGGAGAGAACCCCTTTGCCTCAGTTAAACCTCCATTAATCACGCGCGAAGAAGCAGTAACAAAGCACAAAGCACTCACTGTTCCCTTTAGAGGCTCCATAAGAGTCCAGTGTGTCTGTAAGAAGATTTTTTTTGTTGTTTTTTTGTTAATGTGGGCTGAATTACTGCAAAGGCCAGTGTTAATGGTCAGTTTCAAGAATCTAATTCCTGGAAGGGAAGCGTTTCCTTGGATAGCTTTTTAATATGCTTGTCAAACATTTTAAACCATTTAACAGAAAGAAGCACTGTGATGACAAGACACAACATGGCCAGTTCTTGGGATACATCTGCCAACGGAGTAATGCAGTGATCCTATTGGGCTCCAAGGACACAGGCACAAATGCAAACTCATGTGTGGAGTACATCTTTCAACTCAGTTTTGATGACTTGCCTACTAACTAATTAGCTTTGACTGGACTTATTGGCTTCTTCTGTATCTGTTTCCTTGCAGAATATATTATTAATGTTTTACCCTACATAACATCCCTTCTGGTTAAACTTACACTTTTTTTTTTTGAAGGCTAATAAAGTCATATTATTACAAAAATGTCATTTTACAATCTCAATACACTGGAACATTGAAAAAGAAAACCGGACAGAATCTCCCTTTCTTTTGCCAGTTGAAGACTCATTTTCAGTTACATCTTTCCAAGCCAAATACAGTAAACATCCCATTAGTTCATTTCCATTTAGATTACTGAATCTAATGCTAATTTACTTGGGGGATTAATAATAACTATTGTTCTGATTTAGCAATGCATTTGGCTTTATAACTATCAAGCACTGCTCCATAAAACCATACTGTCCATGATGACTGCCGGGCTCAAAGATACAACTCGCCATATCAAATGGCACTCACTCCCAAACACCGAAGATGATAAACACTTTTGTCCATCTTTTAAATACGTTAAAAGAGAAAGGTTAGAGAAAATAGGCTTTTGATTTAACTTAGACCAGGAATTCAATTCACTTAGATATCTATTACCTTGTTTATTCTCATATTATCTGCAAAAATTTAGGGGGTTGGGGGGGGAGGTAGCATTTACTAGTTCTTGCCATTGGTTACAAAATGCAAAATTCAGCAGTAGACAGAAGAGGTGGGGGTGGGGCAGGTGGAGATAGTAAACTTCAGAACCACCAAGTTCTCAGAAATGTTCTAATGTCTGCATCACTTTCTTTTCTGTCTCTTTCCTTTCTGTCCTTTTTTCTTCTTCCTCTCCTCCTTGCCTTTCCCTATATTTTTTTCTTCCCTTCTTCTCTGGCTTTCTCACTCCCTTTCTTTCCTTCCCAGTGTAACCCTCCCTACGCTTCCTGTTGCCCACCAGTAGTGAGTATTGCTTAGTCCTTAAGGACACTTAAGACTCAAATGGCCACTGACCCTAGGAACTGGACAGATCTGTGCCCTCCTCCTCTTAGTCTAATTATCTGTCAACATCCTTTTTCGATTTAATAGTTATCATTCTTGTAGCTGAGACCAGTAGGAAAAAGTGCCCTGGGGTCTGGTGTTGCTAATAAAAGCTTAGTACAGACTTTTGGAAATTATTTGCAATTAAAGAATTATTAATACTAAATACTCACTAGCTTTCTCTTGTTTTCCTGAATGGAGAGAGAGAACTAGAGCTTGAACACAATTTACAATTGATCTTAATCTGTGTTTGCAATCTTTAGAGAGCAAGTTACTAATCTATGGTTTTGGGACTATCATATTTAAAAAAGCAGTCTGCAAATCTATTATCTTTATTCTCCAAAATTTGCAGGACTGTCCTCAAAATCATAGGAAAATGTCAAACAGGTATTCCCAGTACCTAGAACAGGCTTGCTTCACATAGTATGTACTCAATACACATTAACTGATAAAAGAATAAAATACAAGCAAGTCATCATTCATGTGTTTGGGGGTGAGGAACCAACATGGAAACTCCTGCTTCATGCTATATTATAATCACACTTAACTCACATTCATGCCAATATCAATTTAATATTCCCATACTAGACTGAAATTTAGTTTTTCAAAATTGGGATCGATAGCTCAACGAAGGTGTCACTTGAGGATCGTGCTTTCTGTCTCCAACCCCTTCCAGTGTGCGCGCGTGCGTTTGTGTGTGTGTGTGTGTGTATGTGTGTGTGTGTCGAATTCTTATGCACAGCCACAAGAACTGTATTTACCTCTGTTGTGAATCCTTTCAGGTTTCTTTGTCAGTCTCTTTTCTTAGACTTGGTAGCAGTTTGTGGGGCGGGGGCTGGAGGGAGAGGCGGTAGGAGATGTCTCATTCTTGTACTCCCAAAGCCTGCAAGCCAGAAGGGACAGGAGTGGTTCATAAGCACTATACTTTGGAGTCACCTTGCCATACCATTGCATATGCATTTCAATGCATCCATACCCCACATTGAAATGATTATTTTTGTTGTAAAAAAATTTTATAGAGTTTAAAATTACTTGGTTATAAATAATGCATTTAATTTATGATTGGCTGATATTCTTAACAATCATTGCGAATTGTCAGAAAGTTACATAAAGTAGTGAAATACAAAATCCTAATCTGCAGGTTTTTGCAACTATAATGAAATTTTTATGCATATAAATTTACTCAAACAATTAAATAGAAATAGCAATTGAATAGAAATTGGCATTTATTTAAATGTTTATTACTTTAACTTTGGTTTTTCTTTTCAGGTCTCAAACATTTTTGTAGTCATTGGCAAGTTCATTGGCCCTAGGCACTGAGCCCAGGGTACCTAATGGATAGAAGGGGCCTGCAATGCAGGGTTCAACAAATAGCTGACACCCAAGTAGCTAATTAGCTCCCACCAAGGCAGAACACTCATTTGTGGTTATTGGTTTTGAACAGAGCATTTGGTGTTGGGGCTACTCTCTGCAGTGCCTTTGAAGCTGAAAGTTTTCAAAGAGATAGCAATTAGGAATGAGAATGGAGACAGACTTCATTATCAGAAAAGCACAGCACAGTTGCTGAGCATGGATAGAATGAATATGAAGAGGTTTTCGGTTCCCATCAGAAGCAATTCATATAACCATGTTTAGATGATTAAATAGAAATGCTCATGCTACACAGAGAAAAGCCTGCCAGCATTGTTTATTTTAGCACCATCTGCTAGGTTCAAGATTAGGAGAACTGGATGGGAAGTTTACACTGAGGCTTTGGTATGCTTAGATTTTATTTTATACAAGCTCAATGACAAATATTAATTGACTATTTATAAGAAATATATGGGTGTGATCAAGAAATGTAGTGAATGTTTAAATTAAAAAAACTTATTGTTACAGTAAAAGATACACTGCCATTAATACCCCTCAAAATACTTCCCCTCGCTTCGAACACACTTATCCCATGTTCTTGCCACTTTCTGAAGAAGTTCTGGAAGTCCTCTTTTGTGAGTGTCTTTATTTGTGCTGTCGTGGCTGCCTCAATGTCTTGAATCGATTCAAAACATTTACCTTTCATGGTCGTTTTGACTTTGGGGAAGAACCAGAAGTCGCACGGTGCCAGATCCGGTGAATAAGGTGGATGAGGACACACCGTAATGTTTTTATTTGACAGACATTGCCTTATACCAGAAGTGATGGGTGACACAGAGCCTTTCCGTTGTCATCACAAAATACTGTGAATGCTGCTGCTGATTGCCATCCAACGGAAAGGCAGGAATCTTCAATACAGGAAGCATCGTGTGGAACCTTAGTAACAATGTGTGACAAGTTTCAACTTGTTCGGTGCAGTCAGTCACATGTGAGCTACGGTTGAGAGAAGGTGTGTATTAAAGTGTGCCATGAATCATCTTCCATCATGACAATGCTCTGTGTCACACATTGCTCTGGTATATGGCAATTTTTTATCAAAGAAAAACATTATGGTGTGTCCTCATCCACCTTATTCACCGGATCTGGCACTGTGCGACTTCTGGCTCTTCCCCAAAGTCAAAATGATTCAGGACATCAAGGCAGCCATGACAGCGTAACTAAAGACACTCACAAAAGAGGACTTTCAGAACTCCTTCAGAAAGTGGCAAGAATGATGGGATAAGTGTGTTTAAAGTGAGGGGGAGTATTTTGAGGAGGATTAATAGCAATGTATCTTTTACTGTGATAAAGATTTTTTATTTAAACATTCACCGTATTGTTTGATCATACCTTGTAGTTCCATAGTTGGGAATATCTTTATCTCATATCTGGAGTAATGTCATTATTTTCATTTTTTTGGTCCAGACTATAGATCATTTTCATGTTGTCACACTTGTAATTTTAATAACTATCTAATGCTTAGGCATTGCAATATACACCTTACATTTACTTACTTAATAATCACAACAACAATATGAGGTAGGTAATGTTATTATTCCTATTTTACTGGTAAGTAAAGTGAGGCTCATTGTGATTAAGTGACTTAGTAAGGTTACATATCTAGAAGTAAAAGGAGTGAGTAATTACCAGGCAGTCACTTGCAATTTCTATTCCTTTAGCTTGCCTATAATACCCAACATCCTTTGTTGCAGTGGCTCCTATTTAAATAACATTAGTTATATGAGCTCCTTCAAAATAATTTTCCTTTTTGTTTCATGTCTTATTATTATTCTGGCTCTGTGTTCATGAAACTTTCTTTTTAAGATCCAAATGTTTGAAGCTAAATTTTGGAAAAGGAACAAATATTTGGAATTGCTTCTAAAATATTTAAAATCTATGTTAAAAGAAATAGATTTTAACGTAACTTCAGTATTTTTTATAAGATAACATAAAACCTTTTGAGTTTGGACCCTACTAATTATAATGGCATGGAAATTTCATCCAGGTTGAGCTGGAGTTTACCTTTGCCAGATCCTTAAAAAAGTGAATAAGTAAATAATGCAATGAAAAATGCTGATAGAAGCTTTTTAAGAGAATAGATATGTTCAGTATAATTTATCTGTATATTAAATGATCTATCAAAATTAGAGTTTTAGAAACACCAGAGTTCTAGAAAACTTCAAATTTGTTGGCATTTAGCTCAATTACTGTTTAAATGAACAAAAGAGAAGTGCTTTCCTTTAAAAAATAATTTATAATTAAGACTGATTTTACAAATTACTCTGGTATTCATCACATATCAATCAATTTCCACACAGAATTTTCAATGACAACATGTATCTTTCATTCATAATACTTCTCAAAAATTCTGAAAAAATGGTTTACTGATGCACTTCCTCAGAAACATTAGCCTCTTCCTATCCTTTGATCATTTTCATCAACCCAACTCCTTATGCTTATCCTGTCAAAAAACAAGTAAGAGCCTCAAAAAGTTTGCTGTAATTTAGTGGATGTGTAATGTTCAAAGAATTCACTAATTGTTTTTGCTCAGGCTTATTGTTATTTATTTGTTTCTCACTCTCACTTCTTTTTGGCATTGTCTTCTACTCCTCTTTCTACATTTTCTCAATTGGTTCAGTCTTGGTGGGTGACAATCCACCCAGACCTCCTTTATCCAAGGGATAGGCTAACTCAAACTAGGTTGGTCAGACTCTCTAGCCCTGATATTTGTAACCAAGCAACAGTGATGGAAGGATAGAAAATCATTGGAACTGATTTATTCCACCTGGAAGAATGTGGCCATTAATTTCTGCCCTCACTCCTTTCCTTCCCAAGTCTTGGATTCTAAGCTTTACTCACCATTCTATGGACTACTCATATGCTTCCAATAATTTCCCCTTTTTTGCTTAATTAGCTAAAGTCAATTTCCATTGCTTACAACCAATGACACCAATTGATTCACTACCCAGCTGCTTCTTTTCTGTATTGCTTCCCTTCTTATTTCCTCCTCTTTCAGCTTCCCCCCCATCTTTTTTTTATGTTCTTCTTTCTCTTGCTTGGAGGCTTTCAAGGTTGAATGAAGAATGAAAAAAGCTAATACAAAAATTAAAAAATGAAAACATTTTGAAGGTGTTTAATCGTAACTGCCTTATTTTTCTTTTCGATTTAAAATTGAGAGTTCTTTGATCATATGTTGTGTACAGTTCCAAGTCTTATGTGAATACCTACAAATACTACTATTGATAGCAACAAAAAAATTAAGTGAAGTAACTTAATAACTTAATCCCCCCAAAAAAACTGGGGTGTGTCCAACAGTTTTAAGTTTTGGCACATTAAAACACATTATAGCTTGTCTAAAATAATTAGATGATTTGATCTCTGCCATATTTATTTTTAAGGGATGTGCTGCCAAGTCTATGTCTTACTAAAGCAATTAACGAAGTTATTTTTGGAAATAAGTATTTAATGTTTTTTCTGCAGAAAGCTACAAAAATTTCAGTTTTGATGTCTAGTCTTTGGCTATAATTGAAGATAAATTTAAATATTTAACACAGTAATAGAGGAACCACGGCTACAAAGTTTACTTAAAACTGAAGTGAGTCATTTCACTGAGTCATTTATCTCTTTTGCTTGCATGTACGATCAACAGAAGTTTGTGTTTTGTCCTCAATTCCCTTCCCCAGATATCCAACAGCTGTTGTTTCCTTCAAACTGTAAACTCCATCTTCCTGTTTTACCTTAATTATTTTGCCCCAACTGCCTTAGATATGATGACAACTCAAAATCTGAAAAGTTTTTGTAAATCACAGCAGTCACCATAGTGAGTAATATCTGCTAGGTGATGTTAGGAATCAAATCCGTCTACTAACAACACAGTTAATTCAGGTAGGGTCTCCAAACAAAAACCATTTGAAAAGAAAAAAATGCTAGCCTCGAAATCATATTTGTCAGAGTGGAATCAAATGATTTTCTCTTTAGGGCAATGTAGCAGACATCTATCTGAATCTATAAATTATTCCTTTTATGTTATCAGACCTAATTTGTCTATATAATACTCATTGAAATAATTAACAAGTGCATAGACTTTATTTCAGGATTTTTAAAATTATGTTTATTCCCTCTGTAATTGTTTCAATATCTTGTAAATTTATTGGTCATGTTCTAAATATTTTTGGTTTAGATTTTATGTCTCAACTACTAGTATTTTTTATAGATTTTCAGGTGGGATATATCATTTAAATCCAATTTTGCACTTAAGATAAAGTCTTATACCTCCTTGTATATAAATGCCTTCCTTTTCTGACAGACGTATTCATTGTCTTGGGATACATTATAAGTATTGTAACAGAGATGACAAGAAAAAGTAGTAGTTGGGATTACTCACTTCAGTTTTCAAATAGTAAGTTGAACTAAAAGTAAGAAAAAAAACACACAAAAAAACAATGTTGAATGCCAAGGCTTTTGATTTGCAATAACTGGGCTTTTTGATAGGTTTTTTTGAGTAGTGAAAGTTTGGTTTTGTGTATCAAGAGCAAAGCCCTAGAGGGATCAGGAAATAAAGTTAATGGTTTCAGGACTGTCTTTGGAAGAGAGCAGATGGAGGGCCAGATAATCACTCCTAGAATTGTTTTTGGGGAGCTAAGGGATAGGAAGAAATACCACATGCAGTCCCATCCTCCTTCCCCCAGGCCAGAGAATACACTCAGCTGATACCAGTGCGATACTGACAACCTGAATCCAGAGTAAATGTGGAGGCCATGGTGGTTTGTAAAAAATGATGGGAGTTTTTACATATTTTTTTCCATAGCTCATATTTTTTATTGTGAAATAGTATATGCTAACATGATAATGTAGGTCAAGAGACAACAATGTAGCTGTGCTAGTTTTCTTATTCATAGGATAGGTCAAGGAATATTGTCGAAGTTTTAAAATATACAAAAATATTGTTGGGTATCCTGTCTAGTGCCTTTGAGGTTATCTATGCCTTTCATTGTCTTTAAGCTAATTTACAATCTAAATTGTATACTACCGTACATAACTTTTGTCCATAGAAATGCAAATGAACGTGATCAGTGGAAATGAAATTTGTTATTTTCCTGTGGTTATTATCCAATTTTAAGTCTATGTGTACATCCATTTTAGCCTTCCTGATGGCTTACATATGCCTATGTTTTTGGAATTGGTTGCAACATCTTACTGGTTCCCTCACTTATTAACGAGTTAAAGAAATTCTTTGACATATTTTATTTTTATCTTTATATAAGAGTTATGGTTTTACCCCTTTAAAAATTATCTTGCAACATGTATTTTCGAATGAACAGGAAATTTGGGGAGATATATTAACTTACTTTAAATCTATGTGTGATGACGGAGATCTTAGGCATTTCCCCCAAATAGTAAGGAAATCGCTAGTAGAACAATAAGTGGTAGTTACCCATTGTCACTCCTCCAGTCAGACCATGTAGGTATTGTGTGCTGAAACACAAACTTGTTTTCCTTGGCTTTATGTTAGCATAGGGAGGTTTTCCATTGGGAGTACACCTTCTTGTCCTCCATCCTTCACTCAGGCCTCACTAAGGGAGGGCAATTGACTTATCTGATTCAGGAGACTGGAAGAAAAATTGGACCCAATTCAGAAGGAACATAACTGAACCCCTTTTTCCTGGCGCTCTTTAGGACCAGCAGCTTTTACCTTGTAGACTCTATAGGGGTAAGCACTGACAATGAGAGGCTACCATTTATCTGCTTTGCCAGGGAAGTCCACTGCACTAATAGACCGAACGCTCCATTTTCCAAGAGCTTTAGCAGGAATGATGCCGATGTTTTGAGTTCCGTCATTTGCCTCTCTCTCCCAAATGGTTTAGAGCATGGATGAGAATAAAGGGACTTCTTTTATTAGTCTCTCAAATTCTAGACCTAAGAAAAGGAACTGCTCTATCAGTCTTCCATATATATTAATAAATACAGAAATTGCTATTGACATGCTTGAACACCAATTAACAAGTTATATTCCAGGAATGGTTTAATAGAAATTGAGGTGATTTCAGAATAAAGTTACATGACAGAGCAACCCTGGGGAGTAGAAATATCTAGCTCAGCCTTTTGACATTCAATTGTAGAAGACAAAAGCCTTGCTCTATTTATATTACATCAGAAAATGTCTAGAAGATTTCACTAGGCTGGGAATTACATTATAAGGTGAGTCCAATGCCCTGCATACCTTCTGTGAGCACAGGGACATTTGCTTACTATGGTAAGTTAATCAAGTTAGGGAAGTTGCAGATTTCCTAATAGAGTTATAATTAACGTAAGAAGAATAGTAGATAAAACAACCCCAGGCTGAAACAATGATGAACTTTCAATGGTTTTATGGATTACCTTGTAACCTGTAAAAAGCAATTAGATGATTCTATCACGTAGTATTTTTTGAGCTTCTATGTTAAATTTGTCTACTTAGTCCAATAAAACACATACTAGGGAGTGATAATTATAAATGTAGTACATAAGTGAGAATAATGGACATAATTAATATCATTGATTTTGTAATATAAAGCAGGGTTATTTAAACTTGACAGTGCCAATTACTGAATCCATGAATCTCTAAAAAGTTTACTGAAAAGGGCTAACTGAATAGTCTGTTATTGGAGAAAATAGATTTTTGAAAAGTTGCTCCAAAAAATGATTATTTGCAACTTCATCTTCATGGGTAAGAGTTTACTGGAATAGTAGAGTCTTGTTAGAGCAGGCTGTAGAATTGTAAAGTCATTTTGATGTAAACAGTATGCTGTGTGGTGACAGATAATTTAGGTTGTCCACAGTAAGTATTTGTAATATAATTTTCAGTAACATTTAATTTTTTGGTCATTTGTTGATTGTCTGAGAATATAAATAAACAGAATTTATTGGAAGGGGCAATTTAGAAAATATTGTTCAGTATTTTAGAGCTGACAGAAATGGAAGTAATAAAAAAACTGGAGTTAGTAGATGCCAGAATAATCCTTAAAAGATAAGATAAAGACATTATTTTAGATAGAATTATTTTGCTAGTTATTTTCCTTGGATGTAATTTGTAGCCTGTCTGTTATTTGTGGTGTTTCCAAAATAGATATGTCACTATTATTGTATGTTCTTAACAGCAAAAATCTTTATAGACAGCAAGCTTATTTATATACTTTTAAATTCATCTTCTCTTGTTAGAAGTTAACACTAACTGGTGATATTATTAATGCTTCTATAGATTTTGAATTGGTATTTTGGCAAGTCATTTGTTTTTGGATCTAGTTCTGTCATACCAATTGATGAATTTGACTGAAATCATTATAGTAACAGACTATTTCTGTATCATATAAGTAGCTTTGGTATAAGAGTAGAAATCAAAACAACATAAAATATCTCAGAATAGTTAAACAGCATTTGTGATCTTTTGGGAAAGAGGTTCCATTGGAATACTTTTGGCCACTATTTTGAGCATCACATTATGAATTCCACAGCAGGTGTGTCTGGCTTGTGATCTCTGTCACTCTTTCCCCTTTTTACAATTTAACTTAAAAATTTTCGTTCTTTTCCTCTCATTTTATTAAGTAGGTAGCATAATAAACTAGAGTTGCACTTTTTTTTCTCTTAAGGGGGGAAAATCAACATTTTTAGAAGCTAACAAATTAACAATAAAAGTATATACTACAGGTTATCTTGCTTGTTTGATATTTTATTTGATATTTTAATATTCATTAGTTTCTTTTAGGGTTTCCAATTCCAACATTACATGCTAAGAAATATAACCACATAAAAATAACCCTGGGGATGATGTATATTGTTTCTGGTATATATCATGAGCATTCTAGGGACTTGGGCTGAGTCTGAATGTTGAGAAAGTTGTGGAATAATTCCTAAACAAACATCCATACTATTCTCAGAAGACAAGTACAATGATTGTGAAACACAGGCTCAGTGTTGATAATCTTGTGCGTCAGTCCCTGCCTCAGAATGGGGCTCTTTGTTCCTAAATCAATCAGGTGGAAGAAAAGCTGAATAAGTGGCTCTGAGGAAGAACTGCAAATAGCATTCAGGCACAGCAAATTTTGTAATAATCTTGATCTTGGAACTTCAGATTTATCCAAAGCTCAGGGTCCTGAAATGTGGATCAAGAAGGGAGCTCATGATGGAAACAAATTGGTTTGGCCAGAAGGTAGTTTTAAAATCGTTGAGTTTGTCAAATGCACAATCAAGCCATAAGGTTTATGCTGTCACTAAGGCAAGTGGATGAGATTTTCCTTTCCTTCCCAGACATCTGTTATGGGATATTGTTTCCTTTTTAAGAGTAACTTTGATATTAATGGTTGTCTGATTTTACTTGGAGGGGAGAGGAGGGATGGAGGGGGAAGACAGTATAGAAATAGAGACATAGCAGGTGAGACTTTTGAAAGATACTGTAGGTTGCATTCAGTTTTAGGGATGGCCTACTTTTTAAGCTACTTTCAAATTAAATGTTCCCTAAGAGGATTGTAAACTTCCCCCCAAATATTCAAGTGTATCAGTGTCCTGATCCCGATTCTTACTACCAATATCTGTTCATTCAACTAGTATTCGTTATACATAAATACATACATATGAAGTCTGATAATTAGTTCATGAACCTGTTGCAATGATGTTGCTAACCTTTTTTGATATCAGAGGGATTATTCATTAAGAATTTGTACCAACTAGACAAACAGTTAACCAAGTTTACTATTTGGAAGTGCTGAAAAGGCTGCATGAAAAACTTAGACGACCTGAACTTTTCATCAATAATTCATGGCTCTTGTATCACAACAATGCGCCAGCTCACACAGCACTGTCTGTGAGAAAGTATTTAGCCAATAAACAAATAGCTGTATTGGAACACCCTCCCTATTCACCTGATCTGGCCCCCAATGACTGCTTTCTTTACCCAAAGATAAAGGAAATATTGAAAGGAAGACATTTTGATGACAATCAGGACATCAAGGGTAATGCTATGACAGCTCTGATGGCCATTCCAGAAAGAGTTCCAAAATTGCTTTGAAGGGTGGACTAGGTGCTGGCATAGCTTCCCAAGGGGAGTACTTCCAAGGTGATCATAGTGATATTCAGCAGTGAGGTATGTAACAATTTTTCTAAGATGAGTTCGCAAACTTAATTGTCAGACCTCGTATAAGGTCCTATGATAGGAGCTAGGGACCAAATGGTTCCTACCCCCATAGAGCTTACATTCTAGATAGGAAGACTGGATTAAACCAGTGTAGTAGGTCAGATATCATTGCATGACTAATAATGTGGAATATGGAAAAAAATTAAGCAAGAAAAACTGCAGTTTAATGATTGCCAGCCAGTTTTATGTCTTGTGATAGAAATCTCATGTTACTTCTTAAGTTTCTTAATTATGGAGAGAATGTAAATTTTTGGTTATGTAGCTGTAATGACAGTACATAATTATCGTCCTGTGAGATGGACAGAAAAGTATACCTACTTTGGGTTTGACAAAAGCTATTTCTCCTCACTGTATCAAAGTACTGGAGATTTATATACAGGTCTAAGAAACTTCATGGAAGGAAAAGGATCAAGAACCTCAGGCTTTCTCTTCTGAGAATCACTCTAGAACCTATCTAATGAATCAAGATGGCCCTATAAGGAATTGCTTCCAGAATGGTGGTGTGAGGAGTTTCTCAGGTCAGTTCCCCTGGGATACAACCACACTGGTGAAAATTAGCAGGGACAAAGAAAACAGAAAGTCTGGAAATTGTTTTAAGGTCATACAGATGATGAGGAAACATTTACGTAAGAAAATCTACTATCTTAGTAAGAACAGTGAGTTTGTGGCACTTGAGTTATGACCTCTTTCCTCTCCCCTCCACCCCAGCTCATGAGGATAGAAGCTCCATTCTGGATGGGTGTAGCCAGAAAGACAGAGTTCCTTCTACACCTTCCCTCCCCACCACCCCCCACACACAGGAGCTTCCAGTCAAGGTCTACAGTGTCTCCCTCAGGAGGGACAGCACATCAGCATGTTTTATTCCCCATCCCTCCCCAGCTCTGTTGCAGAGGGGGAAATTCTAAGTGGGTGTGGCAAAGAGGTTGGACACTCACCTTCCTCTATTTCAGCCTCCATCCTGGGTGGCAAGCTGAGAACATGGGGGCTCCTATCCCCTTTGCCTCAGCTTCTCATAGGAGAGGGAATCTGAGAAGACCGGAGGCTACAGTCTGTGCCTAGAGCCCTGATCCTAGAACAGAGGTGTCACACTGAGAGCAACAAGCACTAACCCAACTCTCAGACCTGGGGCAGTGGCTCAGAAACTTTGTCGAAGGTGGAGAAGCAGTCCATAGAACAAAGAGCACTGACAATCTCGCCAAAGGAATCAATGTAGTTGTAACAGAGTATGGGGAGTGTAGCTACTTTATCAGCGAGAACCAGAGAAAGAGATAGAAAGAGCTCTCCTAAGGCCAGACCAAACCTCAAAGACTGACTTCAAAAACTATTTTGGCAAATGGGGCTAAATTTAATTGAATCAGGCTATGGCATCATCTAAACAACAGAGCCATCAGTCAGTAATTAGTGGCGCCCAACAGCTGGTTGTGATACTAAAAGAGGCAGACAACTTAACAAATTGATCAGGGGAAAAAAGAGTCAAAAAGAGACCAGTTAAAACCACTGTCATCCAGGTGCGACTATGCCATGTCCACAAATGAACTAAATAGCAAAATTGATCAGCCAATTAAAGCTTAGTCAGCTAAAAAAGATGTCCAAGAACCTCTTTAAGACGATATCAGGAGGAGTTAAAAGTGTGGAAAAATAAAAGAAAATTGAGAAGAGGAGGAGGATAAAATGTATCGTTATTTTTAATTTATTTGAACAAGCGGGTTCTCTCTGTATGTGAGAGCATCACTGCACTTAGCTAGTCAGACGTTGATAGATCGGGAGAACACACAGTTCCTAGGGGTTTAGAACACATTCAGTGAAAAGGGAGATCAGGGTAAGGTGGGTAAGAGCCCTTATGGCAGGCTTGAAGAGCCAAAACACATGACACAGGTGCTAGACAGCCAGGGGAGAAAAAGGCCACAAAAAGCTTAGGTTGGAAACAAAACACAAATTTGACTTGTTTAATAATTTTGCCTATAAATAATGCATGTTTTAAGATACAGATAACAGTGAAGAGAGAGTATGAATTTGTTATTTTCAACCTTGGTTCAGAGTCGAATTACCCGAGGAATTTAAAAAATGATCAGTGCCTCAGTATTCTCCTCAGATATTATGGTTTAATTGGTTGGGGTATGGTCTGGGCCCCAGAATTTTCACCAGTTCCACAAGTAATACTGATGGACAGCCAAGGTCGAGAAAGATTGGTTAGATCTAGTCCTGTTCAATATTGTAAGATAGAGTACGTATTTATGTATGATGACTCTTTTCTTTCAAAAGAATTTAAGTTAGGGTAAATAAGTTAGTTTATAAATAAGATGACTGGAATTAAAACAAAAATAGCCCCAACAAATTTAGAGCATCTATAGAAATGTTTCTCAACTTTTCCTCCACATTTGAATCACCTCAGAGAGCATTTGAAATATTCTAATCCTTGGCCCTACCTTAGATTTGGGGTAGACTCTGTCCCAGACATCCAGAATTTTTGAAACAAGATTCTAATGTGCAGCAAGGCTTGAGAACTCTTGAAGCAAATTGTAATATTCAAATACATGCTACTAAGCACCTTAAACAAACTTACGCATTTGGATATTAAATTGAGTGCAAAGTTCCTGGTAACTAATATAAAGGGGAGCATGTTGCATAGTTTCTATTTTCTGAATGCAGTATTTGAAACTCTTCTTTAGAGATGACATATTTCTGGAATGGAATTTAAAATAGAATTTTCCTGGATTGACTCTCATATAAAGTCTTGAGTAGTGATGTATGCCTTCAACCAAATCCTTACAAAAGACACTGGCGTGCTACTCAAATGAATGCTTTTTGTAGAGACCTGTTAAGGATTAAAGGATATATCCTTAAAATGGGTCTGTGAAAAAAGTTTTGACTAGATAAAGAAGCGAGGAGACCTGAGAGAGGGAAGTCTTTAATTATTAATGTAATTTATATATATCCCAGTTACTCCATTAGGATTTGTTTGCACATCTAGCTTGGGGAATCAGAGTGGCCAAGAATATTCCTGAGACCTGATTTGCACAGGTACCCTAGTGTTCCATGGAGAGATAATCTAAAGATCTATCTCAGCTTTAGCCAAATTCCTTAGTTACTTAATGTTCACCCATTGCCTGGGGAGGCTGATGAAAATAAAGTGAACAGCTTTAAGGGAAAGAGCTACCTTGGAGACACGAAAGAGGTAAAGACCTGAAAGGATCAGAGTCATGCCTAAGGACATAAATAACAGAGACCTGATTGGCCATCCAGAAGTGACACTAAATCTTACTAAGGCACATGTACCCGAGAGCAGTCTCGGGTACCATTCTAAAATATTCTAAAATATCTGCTCTACAGCTGCCAGAAAGAGAAATCTTTCATGAAATAACTTCAAAACAGCACTTGCTAAGGATTCACAATATCTGAGAGTTGAGAAAGAGTCTAACAGACAAGTTTATTTTGGCATTAGTTCTGCCCTTAAGCCCTCTTGGTAACACTGGTTGCCTGCTTACTGTTGGGTCATCTTTCTCAGTTGGTTTGAGTCCTTCCTGAATTTCTATGCACCTAGCCTCACTGGGATTCATAGGAGGAAACTGTTAGCCCCTTTCCTTAGTGAAGAGTAAGAAAAAGAAATCAATAATTTTCACCACTGTGGGTGGTTCATATTGTGAATCCTCACTTTCCAGCTAAAAGTTTTTAAATGGCAAGTTATTTGACTCCTTTGTGACTCATTTAACTCTTCTGCAAAATGAGGATACTTATGAATAAGGCTGGTGCAAGAATTCAATGAGATCATGCTTGCCAAGGGCACAGAACAATTCCGGACACAGTCATCACTCAATAAAAACCAGCCATTGTTGTGGTCATCACCGATGTCATCACCTTCATCATCACTGTTACCATCATCATGATCATTATGCCTGGACTGAAATACAAATGTTTTTCTTGGGTAAGCAAGACAAACAGACAGAACATATATTTCTGGAGGGTCAATTTTATTAAAAGATTGATGAGTTGGGACGGGGAGGGAAATATTTCCCATTAAAACAAACAAATGTATTGTGAAAGACATTTCAAAAATCCCACGGATATTTAGGCTAAAATATGAGACATCAAAGACATTTATACCTGCAAAATTTCATAAATCTATGCAACTTCATGTTAAGCCTTAAAATCTTAGAGGTCACAGTCATGCGGGGCGGCCTGCGGGGTCTCTGCTCCTGCTCCCCACATAAGAACACAGAATATGGTGAGGCCAAAAAGGAACACGCACGGAGCCATAGGTAGGGGAGTCATACCGCTATAGACTCACTGGAGGCTGGATTCATACGACATGCGACCTGCTGTCCGCTTTCTGCCAACTGACCAACTCTCTGACTTCCCTCGACTTTCCTCGACTCCCCAACGTAGCCGCGGCAGTTATATTAGTGGCCATTGGCTCACTGGTTACAGCTGATGGCCATCTACTACACGAGCCAGCATCCCTCCATGTGAGGCCGAGAGCCTGGAAACTGCTCTCTGGGGCTCTGTCTCCACACTCCACACCTACAGGGTCTCGCCTCACAATCTACACAACAAGCGGCTTCCGCGAGGGTCCCTGTGCCATATAGCCTATCGGCACCTGACCATACAACACCCAAAAACTTGATGGATAAGGCAGGACCTTGGACCTTTTCCTCATTCACCTCCCAGCTGCGTGACTTCACGTGGCAGAGAAGAGAGGGAGCTGCTTGCTCTAAATCAGACAGAGAATCTGATGTTAATAGAATATCATCGACATAATGAAACAAGGCCACAGAGGATGGATGATCCCACTGTGCCAAATCCTGGGCCACGAGCCAGTGGCACATAGTGGGGCTGTGCAAGTATCCTTGCGGAAGGACTTGAAAAGTCCACTGCTGCCCGTCCCAAGTAAAAGCAAACTGCTCTTGACACTCGGGTGCAATGTCAATGGAGAAAAAACCATTGGCCAAGTCCACTACATAGTGATATGTTCCCAGGCGGACAGTCAGACAATCCATCAAATCGTGTATTGAAGGTACTGCCGCATGCAACGGTGGCGTCACCTTATTTAACTCCTTATAGTCCACAGTCATTCACCAGGTGCCATCTGGCTTCTTGACAGGCCGTACTGGGGAGTTAAAGGGACTGTGCGTTGGCCTCACAATATGTTCCTTCTCCAATTCCAATATTGTACGACCAATCTCCTCCTGCCCTCCTGGCAGGCGGTACTGTCCCACTGTAACCACGAGCCAGGGCTGTGGCAACACTTGAGAAGGGTGGTGAGCCTGCCCGCGTGTCACCGCTTTCACCACCCGGATCCGGAGACGGAACTCTCCTACCAACATCTGTAAGCTGAGGCCATGTAGCATATAGGCCACCCCTAGAATATACTCCAGAACGGGGGAGACATAAACCTTATAGGTACGAAGGGGAAGCCTTCCTATACCCAGTGGTAAGGAAACAGCTTTCACAGTCACAGTTTTTCCCCCATAGCCATCAGTGCAGATTGCTGGTCCGGGTAACAGTTCTGGGTTCCCATAAACAAGACTGCAGTCTGCGACAGTGTCAACTAGGGCCCAAACCCTCTGCACATTAGAAGGTTTGTGCATGTGGGGCCTCCGGTTCCTGTTCGTCCACTCTGACCGGGTACCTTGGCCCCACCCCTAATCAAGCCGGAAGGAGTTGGCCTCAAGCGGCCACATGAAGTCCTGGAGGGACACGAGTCGCGCTTTCCCACACTTCTCCTTTAGGCTTCTCCGGAATTGCTGTTCCGGACGCAACTGTTTTCAAAGTTCCAGTAGGAGTGCATTGGGTTGTCGGTATATTTTCTTTCGATCGACCCCTGCTGCCATGAGATCACGCCACATCTGTGCGTGTGTTGCTCTCTGAGGCCCATGACCTCGCCCCTTTACCTTTGGTTTAGGCTTCCAGGTCTCAACTGCGTGGACCTCCTGTCTTAACTTCCTTCACCTCCAGGCTTTCAACATCCCCTAGGGTGGCCATGGCAGTTGTAACTTCATGGATCTGTCGCCCTACATAAGATATAAGAATAGCAACCAAGGATCCAAACGCACTCGCAGGTGCACTATCCAAAACCAGATCTCTTATGCTGGCTGTAAAAAGCTCGTCATTTGGCCCCTGCATGTTAAGGTTAAAAATAGCATGTCTGATACCCATTTCACGGATGATTTGGGTAAGTTCTGTATATGACTGCCATTGACTCACAGTGTCTGGCAGCTCCCCAGCCTGTCCCCATACTGTGCGTACCGCAGCAGTGAGCCACTCCATTAGAGAATGGTTGCCCTGGTCGTGGGCCAACCTATGGCAGTTCTGTAACCTTTGTCGCAGGGACGGATGCACTGTCATGAAGGCTAGCTTTTCCATCTCGCCCAGGGAGCAGAGAATGCTGTCTGCTCCCTCATCCCATAAACATAATAACCAAGCCGAGACTGGCTCTCCAGGGCTCTGTCTGTACCCCCTCCACAGCTCCTGCAACTCAGTGGGAGTGTAAGGGATGTAAGTGTGAACTCAGTCATAGCTGGGTTGCCGGCAGCAACACCCCCGGGGCCCAAAGGTTGCTCACATTTTATCCTTTGTTTCAAGATTGGCCGGATTTGGGGGTTGGGAGCTACATTGTCTCCACTTGCTTCCTCCACCTCTGCTTCAGTCTCCACTGTGGGCCCCTCTTCTAACAGGCGGACCCGAGCTTCCAGCGCTTCCAATCAGGACACCTGGTCTGGCGCCTGGGCCATTTCATTAAGTGCATTTTCCGTGTTGAGACTCAAGGCCGTGAGGAGCATCTAGCCCACGTGGCCGGCTGTAGCCTTCTCCTCCTCTGGCAACCGCTCAGCCAGAGCCTGCAGGGCCCTCTCCACGCTGGCCGGAGAGCCATCCATGTTCTCCACCCCTCCTTGGGGGTCCAACTTCTGAGAACAGTGGCCACCGAATACCACACACTGTGTGGGGGCCACCCGTCCTCCTGCCCAGAGTCAGACTCCATTCCTACCTGGCCAGAATCTTGCTCGCCGTGCCAGGTGTCTCAGTGGGTGGAGGCCTCCTTATAAGATGTCCACAACCCTCGGAGCCTAAGGCCACAGCAGATCACCAAAATGAAGGCAACGCCGTCCACGGCCAAGAGGGTGGTGTGCCAGCTGGAGGCTTGAGTCTCCCAGGCAGACAGCACCTCCCGTTCCCGGTGTCGCTCCTCATGGGTGTGAAGCTGGGCTCTCACACACACAAACTGCTCCACCATGCTTCCGTAGGTTTTGGCCGGCACTGTACCCTACTTATGAAACTGAGCTTTTATACATGTAAACTGCTCCAGTATATTCCAGAGGCTTTCGGCCGACACCACACCCTGCTCGCTGCGCCATTTGTCATGCGGGGCGGCCTGCGGGGTCTCTGCTCCCGCTCCCCACATAAGAACGCAGGATATGGCTAGGCCAAAAAGGAACACCCACGGAGCCATAGGTAGGGGAGTCATACCGCTATAGTCTCACTGGAGGCTGGATTCACACGACGTGCAACCTGCTGTCCGCTTTTCTGCCAACCGACCGACTCTCTGACTTTGCTCGACTCTCCTCGACTGCCCAACATAGTCACAGCAGTTATATTAGTGGCCAATGGCTCAATGGTTACAGCTGATGGCCAACTAGCCACAGCTGACGGCCATCTACTACCCGAGCCAGCACCCCTCCACGTGAGGCCGAGAGCCTGGAAACTGCTCTCTGGGGTTCTGTCCCTACAGTCACATATCCTCTCTCCTTTGCCATCAGTGGAACTTTTCTGGGAATTTTGGGAAGTGCAATCCTCTGATGAACTCTGGTATCCATTACATTTTAAATCGTGTCTGTAGAAGAGATGTGCACTGATGTAATCTCCACTGGCACATACACAGCACTGGAGTTCCTGTAATAATGGTGTTGATGTGATAGTTGAGGAGCCAACACAAGAGACAGATGAATAAGCTGGGCCCGTATGTTGGCAAAAGCTGCTGTAGAGAGACAGCTGCTGAAGCTGGGAGAAGGGAGAAACCACCAAGCCCTGGTACTAACTGCAAGAGTAGCAGCTGTGGACCTGCTGATCAGAGCTGCTACAGGAAGCAGGGTTAATAATGAGACATAGTCCTTCCAGTAGTCCCCACACTTCTCTGTTACTGCAATATACTGAGTCACTTGAAGGAAGAGTTTGTGTGTGTGCGCACGTACATGCAAGGGAGAGTACTGGGGAATAGTTAAAATTAGATTGGGATTTGTGGGAAGTAATGTTTTTCTTAATCACTGAAGAGGAACTTATGGTATCTGTGGTGCATCCCAGTGGGGCTGGATGCCTGGGAATTCAGAGTAGACTCGAACCAAATGAAAGAGAGCCAATGAGTAGGCAACGAGAGTGTTGGTGTCCTAGGCAAGATGGCTTAAGAAAAAACTTGGAAGAGCCAAGTGATGCCAGAAGTAGCCTTCTCTTAGATTTTCTCTCAACTCTCAGATATTTGGAAACTTTATCAGATGCTTGATGGAATTAAATTCTCTTTCTGATTTTTGTAGAGAAGATATTCTGCATAGACTTAAAGGTGAGCCACATTGAATGAATGCCAAATTTAATCCTTTAGTTTGACCCACAAGAGGATCTCTCATGTCTGCTGTGTTTGGGTAGAAGTGATCCTACAGGTAGAGCCACAATTTTCATCAGAGGATTGCACTTCTCAAGCATTTGGACTCATTCGTGATAGTCTTTTAAAAACATTGTCATAACAAAATAAATGAATGGGAGTATATCAAACTAAAGAGCTTCTGCACAGCAAACGAAACCATCAACAAAACAAAGAGGCAACCAACTGAATGGGAGATTTTTGCAAACACCTCCGATAATGGGCTAATATCCAAAATATATAAAAAACTCATCTAACTCAACCATAACAAAAACAATCCAATTAAAAAATGGGCAGAGTACCTGAACAGACACTTCTCCCAAAAAGACATACAAACTGCCAACAGAAAAATGAAAAGATGCTCGACTTCATTAGTTATTAAGAAATGCAAATCAAAGCCACAAAGTCACACCTGTTAGAATGGCTATTATCAGCAAGACAAGTAATAACAAGTGTTGGAGAGGCTGTGGAGAAAAAGAAACCCTGATAAAATGCTAGTGGGAATAGAAACTGGTACATCCACTATGGAAACAGTATGGAAGTTCCCTAAAAAAATTAAGAATAGAATTACCATATAACCCAGCAATTCTTCTTCTGGGTATCTACCAAAAAAATCTGAAAACATTTATTCATAAAGATATATGTATGATATGTATATGATATATATACGTTCCTTGCAGTATTATTCACAGTGGCCAAGACATGGAAATAACCCAAGTGTCCTTTGATAGATGAATGGATAAAGAAGATGTGGTACATATATACAACGGAATATTACTTGGACTTAAGAAAAGAAGAAATACTGCCATTTGTGAACATGGATTGATCTTGAAATTATCATGCTAAGTGAAATAAGTCAGATAGAAAAAGAAGTTGAAAGCCACATGACTTCACTCATATATGAGATATAAAACTGAAAGCAAACAAGGCAAACAAACAAGCAAAAACTCATAGACACAGACAATAGTTTAGTGGTTATCAGAGAGTAAGGGGGTGGTAGGGGAGGTAGAATAGGGTAAAGGGCATCAAATATATAGTACTGGAAGGAGAATTGGGTGGTAAACATACAATGCAGTATTCGGATGATGTACTATAGAATTATATACTTGAAACCTATATAATTTTACTAACCAATGTCACCATAATAAATTTAATAAAACAACAACAACAAAAAAAAAACAAACATTGATATAGCAGGAGCCTGCCCATAGGATTCATGTGCCTCTTTTGAGCCCTCCAGTTCTAACCAGTTTATATTTTAGTTGCCTAATGCCATCAGTATGTGAATTATTCTAATATCTATTGTGTATGAACATACATAAGTATCCAAGTTTTGTTTTGCACTTAACGAGCATGTATACTTCCAATAAAAAGTTTAGTAATGAAGAAATTAAAACATGTTTTTGTAAAAAAAAAATACAACTAGTTACATAAACAGGATTAAAGTATCATCATTTTTCTAAAATTGAATGGAAAGGAAATTAAAGTCCACAAAGCACCACAGAGACAAATTCTAGTTTCCATTGAGCTTTCCCTTTTGGTTCAAAAGAATCTGAATAATATCCTGTTATAACAGAGGATTGCAATGAATGTCTGAAATGAAACTGGTAAATGATTTGAACTCAAGTATACTTAAGGTGGCTAGAAAAAATATGAACTTCTATAGCCTAAGCTTAAAGCATGGGCCTCCTAATATGAAACATACAACTCTGATAATTTCAATCAGAATACACTGAAACTTGATAGGAAAAAGATAAAATCATTTTACAATGAAGAGGATGTTGCAAGGAAACTTCCGTTTTACCTCATTTTTAGCATCATGGCTCACTGAGTCACGGCCATGAACAGCCTGCCAAGTGCTTCCTCTGATCCCATTCTTTTTATATTTTATATTTGATGCAGACTCGTCAAAAAGATTACAACTTTATTTCCTTAAATAAATGCTGCTATGATGACTTAATCATGTTAAGTAATAGAACATAAATTCTTAAACCAATGACACTAATATTTATCATTGCATACGACAATTGACAAATTTCCATTATTATTGGGTGGAGGATGGACTTAAAATCATGATGTTTTAAAAACTGGTTCATGTAAAATTTGTAGTGAATCAAAATACTTTAAAATGTGTTTTTTTTTCCCCCAAAGTATAACTTAACATTTTTTCACATGTGTTTACACACTTATTTTTTGTAGGGTTACATGTGAACAGTTATCTTATTTGTCCCTTTTCATCAGAGTGTTGTTAGTTCTTTGTGAGGATTGTTCTTTTACACATATCAGAGCATCCTAGTCTCAGGGATCTGTACATGGAATCATCATATGAGCCACCATTCTGCACTTGCTCTTAAAGTGTTTGTTTAGGATTTATCCCCTATGTTAGTCAATGTCTCCTAAATACGTTCCAAATAAAAAATTTCCTATAATTTAGGACCCCTGATAACTTTTTCTTCCCTAATATAACCTTATGATTTTAGTTTTCTTATACTGAAAAATAATATATTGACATGTTAGCCTGCTCGTAACTAATTTTACCAATTCATAGAAAAGATATAAACTTGAATTGATTTTAAAGATTTTTGATATATTCTTACTTCTAAATTATTAACTTCTTTAACATACATTCTTTGTTGTGGACTGCCTCAAATCTCACGTGGAAATAAAGTTGATGTAAGTAGAATATCCATGATTTCCTCAGGGTTTATGCTAAGGCATGGCTGGGTTAAACTAAAATTTTTTGATGATACCTGGCTAAGTCATAGTAAAGCTCTTGTGTTTGTGCAGATACATGAATATACGGTAGTCATCCTTTGTCCATGGGGGATACGTTCCAAGACCCCAAATGGGTGCCTGAGGCCTCAGATAGTACCAATAAATACCCTATATATACTGTTTTTCCTATATATACATACTTGTGATAAAGTTTAATTTATAAATTACCACAGTAAGAGATTAACAATAACAACTAATAACAAAATAGTACAATCATAACAATATACTATAATAAAAGTCATGTAAATATGGTCTCTCCCTCTTTTAAAATACCTTATGGTACTGTACTCACCTTTTTACTTAGAGGAAGCTCTTTACGGCTCCTCTTCAGCGTATCTGAACTGCCAGCACCGCTATTCTTGTGCTTTGGAGCCATTATTAGGTAAAATAAGGCTTATTTGAACACAAGCATCATGACAGTCAGTCTAGTAACCAAGATGCTACTAAATGACCAATGGGTGGGGAGCATCTATAGCGTGGGGACGCTGGTCAAAGGATGATTCACGTCAAGGGCGGTATTACGGAGGAGATGG
The DNA here is from genome assembly GCF_004115265.2 of Rhinolophus ferrumequinum. NCBI lineage: Eukaryota > Metazoa > Chordata > Mammalia > Chiroptera > Rhinolophidae > Rhinolophus > Rhinolophus ferrumequinum. The sequence goes on from NC_046287.1 coordinate 28,593,424, forward strand.
ATGCCGCGAGATTTCACCACGCTACCCAGAACGCACACAATTTAAACCTATGAATTGCTGATTTCTAGAATTTTGCATTTAAAATTTTTGGATTGGAGTTGACCATGGGTAACTGAAACCGCAGAAAGCAAAACCACAAATAAGCAGGGACTAACTGTATACAGAAATAAGGCCTTTTAATGTTCACTCAAAGAAGTTGTTGGGATAACCAGGTTAGGCTGGGCCACCTTCTTTCAAGATCTGCTCTTTGTCACAAAGAAATTCAATAAACCCATCTATGCTAATTATTATCTTTTTTCGATCTGAAAGTGGAAAAACAGCATTTTCCCACTTTTTATTACAAGGAAATTTTGGATATAATAATATCTTAAAAGTATAACACCAGCCTAAAAAGCTCTAGCTCTTTACAGACTAGTGAAGGAGTGAGTAATTTTAGGATTCAGGGCCTTTGTTTTATGTCTCAAGTTATCTCCACAGGAGTTTTCTATCAGATACTTTATTTGATGATTTAGTTAAATGGGTCTCCAGAGGTCCACAACAATGTAAATTATTCCTATTTATAGCAATGTAAATGAATTTTGTCTGGTGGAGAACATAAATCTTTGTAAGTGTAGTTCTCATTTGAATGGGTTTCAACATCTTTAACTTTTACTGGGTCCTCGTTGCTATTTGAGAGGTTTTGTATCCAGTCTCAACCCATAGCTCCTGGAATCAATGTGAATATTTGGAAAACAAGACGACAAGTAGTAAAGAACAGCTCCAAATCAACCAGTGGAGATTGGAAGGAATGATAGATGGCAGAAGAGACAAACTTCTGATAGACGTCTTTATCCTATATGCTGTGTCTGTTTAATCTCCTGCAACTGTGAGCACTCTGAAGAGCCAGTCTTCTGAAAGAGGACAGTGATGTTATCTCCCAGACAAACTTGAAAAAAGAATAAACAATACATTCCTCTTCATTAAAGTACGTCACACGGCTGGGTTTTTGCACGGAAGAGTTTACCAAAGAAAATCTGGAACCACTAAATGTTACTTGCTCAACCAGTACCCTGTAACCATAACATTTAGCTCATTGGAAGAAGGAAGGAAGCAAGATGAGGCATATTTTAAATTATCCAAAGTGCCTCTAAATAGCAGATGCACCAGTCAGACTTCCTTCATGAAGGAAGTCAATGATATTTTTCAGTTTTTGAGTCTGTAACTCAATTTTAATTTGTATAAGCATGCAAATGCTGTTTTTTCCAGATCTATGAGAGAGGAGGTAAGACGGACTACCTCAATATCAGTGATTTCTCATTCTATCAAAGATCACCTAAGATATAAATCCCGGGGAAGTAGTGATTAGAGTGAAAAATAAGGAGCACATTGTTAGGTTCTTTGTCAAAGTCAGTTCTTCGTCCCCCTAAAATTTGTATGTTGAACTTAATCCACAGTGTGATGGTATTTGCAGGGAAGGCCTTTGGGGGAAGTGGGGGGTGCGGGAATGGGATTAGTGACCTTATGAAAGATCCCAGAGAGCTCTCTCACCTCTTTGCCATGTGAGGACACAGGAAGATAGCCATCTAGAAACCAGAAAGCAGGCTCTCACCAGATACCAAATCCGCTGGCCTTCGTTTTGGATTTTCCAGTCTCCAGAAGTGAGAAATAAACGTCTGTTGTTTATAAGCCACCCAGTCAATGGTATTCTATTATACAAACTAAGATGGGGATAGGAAATGCCAGGCCAGGGTTGGTTGCTGTATCACCCAGGGTGGTCTGGAAAAGTTAACATGTGAGTGGATGCCTCAAGGAAGTGAGAGAGAACACTCAGTCAGAGAGAATAGGTACAAAGGCCTTGGTTGGGCAAGACTTAATTGCATGTTCAAAGAATAGCAAGAAAATTAAAAAAAAAAAAATTCTGGCCTGAAATATCAATCCTGTCTTAGAACATTTCATTGTATAGGTACACCACAAAATTTAGCTGTTTAAATGATCACTGGTGGAGTTTGAATTTTTCCATTTTGGGCAGAAACAAACAATACTTCTATGAATATTCTGGTATCTGTATCTTGGTCACATAAGCAGTTTCTCTACAAGTAGAAATTTTGGCCATAGGATAAGAATATCTTCAACTTTCCTAGGTAGTTTCCAATTTTTTTCCAAAGTGAGTGTTAAATTTTTACCATAGAAAATTAATATTTAGCTTTCTTGCATCATAAACCATCATGTGCACTTTCCTTCCTCTTTTTCTTCCAATTTATTTACATAACAATTTTGGTTAAAACAATCTTCCATGTTTATTTTGATAAGGTAAATTTGCTTATATCCAAATCATGTAGCTATGATTACTTATTTCTCTATAAGAAACAAATTGGGGATGGGGTGATTAATAATTGCTTAATTACTTTTTGTTTGATTACTTTCTATGTAACCATTATCCACTAATCCTTAGACGTTTTCATGGAACTACCAACTCCTCTACAGTCAACAATTATAGGCAGTCTCTCTGTTCTATTTTTTTCTTGGAGATACTCTTCCTTTGCTTTTCTGCTCCTAACCAGATTGATTGCATTAGAAACAAGTTGAACAGTATTTTTTTCTCCATATATCATGTTGGAAATCATTTTTTAAGTCTTTCCTCTTTGAGATTCTCCTGTTTCCTGGGTTCCTTAGTTTTGCTGAAGCATACATTGACAGAGTAGCTTTATATACTACTTTTCCTCAATTTCTCCTTTGACATTCTTTTATTGTATTTTATTTCTCCTAACGTATTTTCAACTTCCAAAAGCACTTTCTCAATCTTTGAATGTTCCTTTTGTTCATATAATATTGTGTTTTTGTTTCTCGTTTCTTATTGCTCTGGGAACATGAATTATAATTTTGTTGAGTTTTTTGTGTTTCCTGCAATTTTTCAGTTTCCTCAGCCTCCCCACTATTTGATTGTTTGTTTCAGGTCCTGTCTTTCACTTCAGAAGTTTATCTAAAATATCTATTGGCCTTTGACTGCTCATTCATATTTAAAAGTGGGCACTAAGAAGCAAATTCAAAATTTTGTGTATGTAGGCAGAAGGGAGAATATGATCCATTTTGGTGAGAACGTTCCTCACTCTCAATCTTGATACCTGTATGTATTTTTTTTTTTGACCTCGCTATTTTCTCAGAACAGAATCTTCAATCACTTGCCTGGGATGTGTAAGGCTGTGCACTCTTTTGGCTGCCTAGTGTGAGATGAGGGCTGAAACTCTCGTCTATGAGGCAGGTCTTTCTTCACCCTTTTGATTCCAGTAAGGTGGAGCTCATTATCACCTCCAGCTGTCCTCATTGTGAACAAGTTCATGGATAACCTGGCACAACCTCTCCAGAAAATAAGCCACATGTCTTTTATCTGACGAGGGGACAATCACCAGTTGTACAGGACACTAGAGTCGGATCTCTTAGACTTTTAATCAATTCTTTCATGTTTGGCCTCACTTCAGTCTTCAAGGCTGCCTCCAATTCCTGAGTCACTTCTGGGCTGTGAAACTTGTCACGCTGTCTCCATGGCAGACATTTGTTAAAGAATGCTGAAATCTGAGTAAGTTGTCCCTCATCTATCTGGTTTTCATCTTACACAATTTTGTTAACATTTCTAGTTTGCTGGTGTCTGTTTCTTTGTCTCTGTCCTGTGGGTTTATACCATTTTACTTTTTTTCTGTCATTTTAGTGGAGTTTTGGAAGAGGATGAGGAAAAAAGCATATGTGTTTAATAAGCACGCTTATTTTTAACCAATAGCTTAATCCTTCTATTGCTAAGATGATTTGATATATATAAAATATATATACATTAGTGAATTAGAGATAAGAAAAGAAAGATATATTGTCATCTTCTCTCTTTCTCTCTCTGTCATACACACACACACACACACACACACACACACACTGCTCTAGATGAGGTCTCTAATATTTTATGAACTGGCAGTTTCAAAGGTCACTTTTCCATTTTCATTTTACTCTGATTCCCTGCCTATTCCTTTGTTTTGTGTCACCTCTCCCTGGACTTCTGTGTCACCAGTCTTCCTTGCTCCTTGTCGTGACTTCTGTATTTCTCTTTGCTGTCTACTCCTCTTGTACCCTCCTTATTTGATTCTTCATCTCTTCTTTCCTCCCCCCCCACTTTTTCTGATTCTCCTTGAGCATTTCCATTCATATTCGTCTTTAATTAGCATCTATAAACCATGTTAGATAAATTTTTGTCTTTAATCCAGGTAGATCTCCTAAGTGTCTCCAAGGAATCTCCATGGTACTTGAGCACATTACATCCAAAACAGAATTCATTCCATCCTAGGACTCTTTTTTTTCTCCTCCAATTCAATTGCTGACTCTCTTTTTCTTTACTCTTGTTTATCTAAGTCAGGAATTGGCAATTTTATTTTCTTTAAAGGCCAGAAAATAAATATTTTAGGCTTTGTGGGCTAAAGGTTTTTGTCACAACTACTCAATTGTGCTGTCATAGTGAAAGGCAACTACAGTCAATATGTAAACAAATGGGTGTGACTATACTCCAATAAAACTTTATTTACAAAAACAGGCCACTCGGCAGGATTTGACCCTTGGGCCATAGTTAGCTGTTCTCTGATCTAGGTTAATGGTCATTCCAGCCAGAAGTCTCTTAATTAAGCTTTACCTTAATCTGGTCAGTGTTAAGATGACTCTATCTTTCCATCTGACCTGACCTATTTTATTTCCACCTTCCTGGCACACTTTCCTCTCAGACCCTCATGTCTTTCATCTGTCAATAGCAGTAACTATTTATCCAGTCTCATTGCTTTCTCTTTTGCAGTCTTCTAATCCCTGCCCCATAATGCTTCTGAATCAGTCTTATGAAAACAGAAGTTATCCTGTTATTCCTTCTTTAAAATACTCAGTACTTTGCAAATGCCTACACCGCAGGGCTTCCCCAACTTTAGGTGCACAAGAAGAACTTGAAGTCTTTGTTAAATTAAATACTTCTAGGTCCCACTTCAGAACTTCTGATTATGTAAATCAGATTTGGAAGCCAGGAATCTGCATTTTAAACAAACATTCCAGATGAATCTGTGGCATGCAGTCCTCAGTCATTTGGGAAAGACTGGCCAAGGGAAAGGGCAAATCCCATTGCGTGGAACACAAGGCCCTCCCTGAGCTGCCTATCTGTCCAGCCTCACGTCTCACAACCCTTCCCTGAGCATGGTGGGATTTAGGCCTTTTCCTGAACTGACCATGATGTTTCACTCATTTCAGTTTTCCCACAGGATAGTCTTTTTCTAGCAATGCCATTATCTTCTTGTCGGCTTGGCAAACTTCCTTTAAGGCTCAACTCAAATACCAATTCCGCTGATGAGTTTCCCTAAACTCCCCGATTTTTATCATGTAGATATTTACATACTAACATGTTAATTGCTTTTATTTGTTTATATGTCTATGTCCGCTATTAGATTGCAAGCTTCTAGAGGGCACAGATTACTGTGTTTCCCTGAAAATAAGACCTAGCTGGACAATCAGCTCTAATGCGTCTTTTGGAGCAAAAATTAATATAAGACCCGGTATTATATTATATTATTATATTATATTATATTATATTATATTATATTATATTATATTATATATGACATTAAAGACTAGGTCTTATAAAATAAAACCGGGTCTTACATTAATTTTTGCTCCAAAAGATGCATTAGAGTTGATTGTCCAGCTAGGTCTTGTTTTCGGGGAAACACAGTATTACTAATGCATTTTTGTATACCTATATTTTAGAGAGTACACTAGGTCCAATCAAAATGTGTTGATTACATATAAGAATTAGGCTGGGGATATGAATATTTATTACATTTTATAGATAATTAAACTGAGGCTCTGAGATGTTAACAGAATTATCTGAGGTCAACATATTGCCAAAACAATCAAGGATATTATGTTTTATTGACGTAGGTTGCTTTTTCCATTCCACATGCTGCCTTCCTACTGTGATGAAATTATTGTCTGCGCTCAAGTGAGTCCATTGGGATTTTCCAGTTTGGGTATATTTATTTGATCTGTTGTCACTTCTGAGGCTGACTAATGACTGAGAGCAAGTAAGTCCAGTGTCATAGCTCTTTACAAGCTTAGCCTCTGGACTATTTGGATTTCTGGATATTTCCATCTTAGGGCTGCCACATTTCTTGATTTTCTTCCAAGAATCTAAATTAAATTTATTCTGCCTACTTTTACTACAATAAATTGTGTGGGTATTGTTATTATTATTGCTACTTGACAACTAACTGTTTAAAAGAAGGTAGGCTCTTTTAGATAACTACTTAGGGAGGGTACTGCATATGTTTTTCTTTTCTGTACTTCTCGTATAGCCCCTGGAATTCAGAACACTTATATCTCCAAGTGCCCACCTAAGTTTAGGAAGCTGAAATCGGGCAAAGGTTTCATTTATACCTATGAATCACAGAAACTTCTGGAACTGGGTTTAATACAATTATATGGAAGAAGAGTAAATGATGATTCTTGATTATTTTGGCAGGTGAAGAAAGGGATTATGTGCTAAGAGACAAACACATGAACTTCGAGAACTGTAAGTATGCAGTTATTTAGTTCTGTTTTCGTTTTGTCTTATGTTAAATTTTGTTGTCATTTCTTTCTCCTATCGAGTAGGAGCCTTACATTTTATTAATTTACTCTCATTTTGCACATGGTGAAGCCTCAAAAGAAGCTTGTTAAATAAAATGAGTAATTCCATAATCTCATTTTAACCTTTCACCTTTGACCTACGGTACAATACTGATTAAACAATGAAATGCTCCAAAAGCAGGCAACCAAAGACAGACAGACATAAGGTGCCATAGGAAACTATCAGCCACATAATCAACCTTGGAAAACTGAACTCCTGTATGTATATCTGGTTCCTTGCAACAATAAAATGTAACAACAATGCAACCTAGAGACCAGAAATTTGGCATTTTAATTTAACAACTTTTGTATTTTCTTGATAATAATATGCTTAACACAAATAATGTCCACTTGTAACATTTGCACATCTTTAACACTTATTCAATTAGCATTTAATGAATTATTATCTGCACAGTGAAAAATAGGCTGGTCTTTTTTATTTAAAACAATTTAAATTTTTATTGATTTTATTTTCAAAATAAGGAATCTGTGACTATAGTATTTGCCACTTTAAGTGACCATAAAAAAACAAAATATATATTTTATAAGGTCATATTACAGTTTTATAAAGTTAACTACAGCATACTCATGTTTTGCTATAAACTATATCCTTTGTCCATATGTAAGCTGTCAATACTGAAAGGTGTTGGAACATGCACCCCTATTAACAATGGATAAAGAAGAAAATAGGCTAAATTTGCTTATAAGTCTTTTACATTTTAACATCCATGTTAGTTAACACTATTTTTGTCTTTTGCTATATTATAGTTTTTAACACTGGGAAATGTGTTTTAAACAGTGGCACCTTTTCCTATCTTGATCTTCATTATGTCAAGAAATCATGTTTCTTTCTTACTAACCTTTATCAGTTTGTTAAAATTTTGAACCAAACATTTTTAGAAAAGCTACTGAACACAATTTCATTATAAATAGTGCATATGTATACTCTTTGTGTGACGTTTCAAAATTTGGCAGATGATGACAGACCACGATTCTGACATGGAGAAAGAGTATTAAGGATGTAAATGAGGTGGAAGAACTAAAACTCAGTACATGATAATAAAAATGAGCTAAAACTTACATAAAAATAAAAATAAAAATATGTTAAACTGTGAAAATATGAGTCTGCTTTTGGATTTTGCTTAAAAGCCCAAGTTTGAAATGTCTTTAGCGATGACAAGCATTGGAAACAGTGATTAGGAAGAATTTAATAAACAAGACTGTGAGTGATTTGTAAATAGATTAAATCCATGTGACATGTGAATTAATTATTGTCCTCTCTTTTTGGCCACATTGTTGGGTTTTGCTTTACTGTATGTACCATCACATTAGAAGCTGGCAGAAAACAACATGCTAGCTTATTTCCAACATGTGGCCCCGGGTTACTAAAAGAAAAAAAAAAAATGGAAACTCTGTTATATTTTAAGACTGAGTTAAAGCTCTTGGGCCCAATTTGTTCCTGAATTCACTCTGAGAACATTGCACTGTGTTTTGCTGGACCAGAATCAGGACCTTTTGCATTGCTGTGACAGGGCAATGACGAACGTCAGACTAAGAATGGGACTCTGTCCCCATGGGTTTCCTCCCACCCCACCTCATTTCCTCTCTCTTCGGTTTTCTCTTGTACTTTCACACACATCTCATCCCAAGTAAACCTAAGGCACTTTGCTGGGGAGATGAAAGAATTAGGTAAGAACGCACAAAGTAAGAGGTTCTTACTGTCTCCAAAAACAGTTTTGCCTGTTTTAAGTGACAGAAAAGCACCACATCAAGAACTTTTTTTTCCTATTGGTTATTTACAGAAATGATATAAAAATTAGTAACAAGCTTTACAAGTAGCTATCAAATTGACTAATTTGTGTGATGTTAAAAAATAGTCAGTATTTTAACCATATTTTACATATGCCAGAGACTATTGTAACTAGAGTATAGGTGGGAGGGGATGCTGCCGTATCCTTTGCCATGTGAACCCTGCTCCAGGCAACTCACATCCAGTCCGTTATGGGGTTGCTGGCATCCCTCCCTCATCAAAGTATGAACACCGGGGCCTGCCCTTAGTTTAGTCTACATCGTGTATTGTGGCTAAGTATTTACAGATGACAAAACCAAACAAGTAGTGTTTTAACTACAAAAGTGATAGTGAAAGAAAAATGTTTTCATAATCCTGAAAAAATTATAGGTAGCTTTTTCTTTGCAGAGTCGGTGAATGGGATATTTCAAAGCAGTCTTTTGGGATAGCGTTCCAATCCTCTTCTCTCTTTTCTTTTGTGATATTTGCTCTTACCTAAATGTAAAATGTTTAATGATTTTCAAACACCTCTGTCTCTCTTTCTGATACTTCCTTCTGATCATTTAAATGTTTCTAATGTCAAAAAAAGACACCAGCTAAACTGCTTAGACATTTTGTATTCACTAATAGTCCAACCAATGGTGTGATACTATTAATAAAAGAGTTCTTTTAAAGGGTTTTAAAATTTTTAAATTAAGTGATTTAAACTTCATTTAAAAATTCCATTTTACAGTGACACATTTTTTCTTTATATCAGATTCATATTAATTTAAAAATAAATCTCTTTAATAGAAAATCTGAGTGAGCTCAATTTAAATGTAAGAGATGTATGAATATACTAGAAGTTATTAAGAACTACATTGAAGTGCTGACTGTAAAAAATTAAGTGCTTTCACAGTGAAGCTTTCTTAATTCCCACTGCTTTTCTTCTCATTTTGTAAACAGCTCATAAAATGTCATGTGTGTAACTATGAGTGTTAGGAAAATAATCACTCTTACATTTTTACATTGTTTTGTGCAAACACATTGTTGTTTTGTTTTGTTTTGGCAAATGCCTCATTGCCAAAATAAAGAAAATGAAATTAAGTGAATATTCCTTCCTTCAAGATGAGCTGTCTTTATTACTGGAACGGAAGTTGTCATATCCGTGATCATTAGCTTTGAACTTTAAGCACGACTGCTTTTCCTCCAAGGACTGTTTTTCTTCAAATGACTGGCACCAGCAGCATAAGCATGACTGTACAAAACAAAGTCACTCATTATATATTTACATCAGTTATTTTATTCACAACACTTCCTATTCTCTAAGGTTCTTAATTTCTTTGCATGATTGGGAATTCTTGGGCTACTTTCTTTCCATGCTTTCTGATTTTTTCCCCTTAAAAACATGCAATTACATAAGCAGCATATGATAATTCTTTTTAAACTAGAATATACAGAGAAGAAAAAACGTATATAATTAAAATTGCCCACACTTTAATTAAAATTAAAAGAGAAAACCACTCTTAATTCTTGATATTTAACTTTGACTACTTGAGAAATACTCTTAATATTTGATAAATATGTAACTCAAGACTTTTTCATATGCAAATAGAAATATTACCATACACATACATACATACCCATGAATGTACCTGTTCCTGTGTGTGGAAGTGTGTATGTAATTAATTTTAATCAAATTGTACTGTACATATACAAATTGTACTATAACAATTTGTTAGATTTGCTTTTTCTCACTTAACAGTAATAGTATCATAATTATCTTTCCATATCAATGAATTTACTATCACATCGCCATTTTTTTTCAGTCACTTGTTATTCTCATATGCCTATTTAGTGCTATTACAGAATAAGGTTATAAAGGTTATAAAGATTATAAAGTTTATAAAGTATGCAAGTGTTATTTACCCACTTTTTTCTTGAATTTTTAGAAATTCAAAACTTAGTTCATTCTGTTCATTTTCTGAAAATCTATGGGTATAAGGAAAAGGGAATTTCATTTTTTTCTGCTCTGTAAAATGAGGGAGTAGATCTTAATGAGAGTTCTCTTCTAGCTCTAAAATCATGTGTGTAGAAGTGGGCAAACAGTTTTATAGACTGCCTTAGGGTTTACAAAGAAGCTAAATTCTTGGCTTTCCAATAATGAACTATCAGGAACAAAAGGATCATTTCCACAGAAGGTGAGGGAATATTTTATTTCATGTTAAATTGTTGAAAGAGTGAATAAATGGGTGGATAGATGTTATAATGCAAGCAGCCGAATGAAGAATAATTACAAAGAACCTGAATTAAATTTCTTTGTTTGACTTGCTATTCTCATGTCCATGTGAAAAAAAAGACCAATTTAGTTGTAATCCAAATTGTTCTGCATAGTCCAAATCTACCCAAAACAGAAACTGAATTTAAATCACGTTTAGCCCTTATTCATCATACGATGTCTGTCAGACATCAATACATGCAATTTTTATTAATTTTCTGTGCAATTCTATGATTTTAACTGATTGGTTGAAGCAGTAGGGAGTGGTTGACTAGGATTTATTGGCAAAAACCAACTATTGTAAATTTGTGAGCAAAAGCCATATTTTAAAAAATCATCCATGATGTAATGCAAGGGAAAAGTATAAAACAATTTGTTAGATCTCTCTGGATAGGAAGTGTTATATCTGATGGCAGATTAAAAGAGCTTTTTATTTTGGAATACACTCTTACCTTAAAGCAGTTTTTGTATCTTTTGCTCACGAAATACAGAGCTATTGGATTAATGCAGGAATTCAGGGCGGCCATGTTGATGCCAATGTAGTCCAATACCAACAAGAAGCTGCAAAAATAACCCAAACATGTCTGTGAAAAATATGCTGATCTGAACATGTATCCTTTGCAGACGTCTGTGTTTTTGTGAAGAAAAAAAATTGCCCATGTAAAATGATTTTGACTTTATTATAGGTCTTTGCTGATAATAATCTTTGTCTCTCTTTCGCCTTTCTTTCTTTCTCTGCCTTTCTTTCTCTCTCTTTCTCATTCTCTGTCTCCATCATTACACACACTGTCCCCTGTTTCCCATCATGCCCAGTTCTCTCTTTTAAAATAAAATTTGATTTGGAGTGCTGAGGCTGGCTAAAAAGAAAAGATTTACAACATGCAAGGGAGAATCAGACCGGATATTTTCAATCATGCTACTCACACATCATTTGGACAATTCTGGCTCCCCATTTCCAGTATTCTCTTAAGTCCCTTTACTTCTTTTCAAATAGGAGTGAAAGTAAAAAGGGAATCGTAATTGCTTCCTAAGATCAGAAAAATGGCACTTTTTCTGCCTATGAAAAGCATCAATGGAAAACTACTGCACGGCATTTAATTACAAAACTATTTCTCTTTTACATTTACTTACTTCAAAAGTTCACATCTATTGGGGTCATATTGATCATAAAGAGTGAGCTTCAAAATTCTGCTGACGTGAAGAGGAAGCCAACACAAGGCAAAGATAAGGACCAGGCAAAATACTGTTTTGGCCACTTCCCGTCTCTGAAATAAAACCATAGTCAGACCCTGAAAAGATGCCTCTTAATTATAGTGTTCTCCTTTCCAAAAAAGAATATTTAATACTGTTTACAAAAAGTCAGTGGCATTTGTAAAAATTCAGGACACTGAGCTTTAAATTGAATAGTTAATGTGAATTAGAACTAAGGGTAGAGAGATTCATCTTTAAAAAGTTATGGCTCTTTCTAGATCCATTAGATAATATGGATATCTCTAGACAGACAATATAAAAATATTCTTTGTATATTCAAAAATAACAGAAGCATGGAAAAGGAAATATGCTTTGGTGTATAATAATTTCAGTTTATTATCATACTTTTGTTTCATAATCATAATTATAATCACGAGTTAGCAAATATTTCTATTTTCTTACCTGCTTTATGTGATCATTTAAAGCAATCTGCATGCCACTCTTCTTTCTCAACATTTCACAGGTCATTAGTGTATAAAAAAATGCAGTGATGGCCAGCGGCAAGCAGAAATAGAAACTAAATACCCACCAATCTTTAGCTGTCAAGTAAAACTATGGGGAAGAGAGAATTTTATGATTAATATTCCTCTGTAAGAAAATCTTATATAAAAACATTAAATTGTAAAAAAATCATATTCATCAAGGACTAATTATATTCTAAAGAAGACCCATTTTTATAAATACTATATAGAATCTTTCAGGCCATATCTACTTGAACAAATAATTAAATTACGTGAAAAATACATTTCCTAAAGTGCATTTCAATTCTCTGAGGCAGTGTGTTCTAATTATGCATTGAAATTTAAGTAGTTGGGCAAAATTCAAAATATTGGTAATTCAGTATTCTTTGTATGAAATGTCACAGCTGAATATGTAAGGACATCATAGCGTTTAAGGGAAATTTTCACATGTTAGCAAGTTTGTTTCATGGGAAAAACAGATATGAAAAGGTCTATGTTAATCATTTAACTCAGTAATGTATAAATCTATTCTATTAATTAACAAAAATCAAAGCCGCGTAGGACATATGCCTTTTCTCTCTTTTGTTTTCTTTAAATTGTTGTTCCAGATATATCTGTGTTGGAGCAGACTTTATGTAATCTATGCAGTACTTTTTCTCTTTTAACTAATAAGAAAGAACTCAGCAATCTCATTCTCCCTTCCACATTAATGTCCCTCTTTATTCTTGCCATGATATATACAATTTACAAAGTTTTGTATAGTCTTCTCATATGTAAACTGGAAACTAATCACTAGTGGCATTTGGACGCACCCCCTCTGCATTCACTCCTCTTTGCCCATTCTGTCGGGAAGACCTTTTTACACTTAGGATCTATTTTCTGATGACCAGCATTGACATTCTTTTCTGATCTCCTGACGAAACGTTCTTGAATAAACGGCCAAGATGAAAACTTCTTTACATTGGCAGCTTTCTTTGCAGAGCGGGGACAGGCTTGCCATTCAGAATCCACCCATACCAGGGCGACTTCGATTTGATCATTCACTGAATCATCTACTCCCTCTAATGACTGCTGTGTGGTCTTATGTAGTAGGTGTCAGTCCTTGTGGGGATTTGACGAAGAAAGCTGTAAGTTCAGATCGATTCTCTCATGTGAACCTGGCTTAGCTGTATCCCGAGTGCCAGGGGATTCCTGGAGATGTAGTGACCCAGCTTCTTGAAGCTTGGGTCATTAGTCAGTGTTAACTCTGCAGTTCTGGGACCTACACTCTTAATTTACGCCAAGGACAATCATAAATCAATAGGTTCCCGAGAAGTGGAGATCGGAGGGAAAATAGCTAAATATTTACAAGGCAAGAACAGAAAAGGAAAAAAAAAAGTAAAATGTACCTTCATGAAGGCTGTTTTCTGAATGGGATGAAGCATGCAGACGTGCAGATAATTTCCTTTGTAGTCGATGGTAATCATATCATAACCAATGGCTTCAGGGACAGCCAGAACCACAGAGGCCACCCAAATTAAAACAATTCCTACTGCTGTGCATTTGGGAACCCCAATTCCTTTAATTCGACTCCAAGATGCAACAGCTCGATATCTGAAGAGCAAAACAGAACTGTTTGCCAGGCTGGTAGAGCCTGATTTTATGGAACTACATAGTTTCTTTTCTAAGTAGCATAGCAACCACTAGCATAGTGTTCACGATATACCTGACTTAAATATACACTCTTACCTGTCAATACTTAGAGCGCACAGACTCAGCACAGTGATTCCCACGGAGGCCTTCTGCATGAAAGGCACCAGCTTACACATCACAACTCCAAACGGCCATTCCTCTACAAGTAGCTGCATTAGGAGACATGAAGCTGTTAAGGAGATTTTTCAAGAGGCACCCTCCAAACTACATTACTTTGTGCTGAGTAATTAACATGCAGAGTAAGATAACAAATTTCAATTCTCATTCTTTTGCTGATGGACTACTCCTTCGAAAAGCACTGGTATTCGATACATGGAACCGGAGAATGTGTTGGGAATAATGAAAATGCAACCAGTTCGCGAGAGTTCATTATGCATCTAGAGTAGCTTAGGGTCTGGGTCTCCACCGCAGGCCAAATGGGTCCAGTCGTTTAAGTTCCCCGTACAAAATTGAACGTGAAGTGCTGAATATGTCTCTTACATTGTCACAGAGTCTCCAATGCTCAGGTCATGGCCAAATCAAAATATAGTCTAATTAAAAACAGGTGATAAACGTTCCTTAGCTAGGGAGAATAGAGTACAGTTATGGAGAACGGTGTGTGCTTTGGTAAACTTAAGTCTTTACTCTCGTTAACTTGACTGCACAGTAACTCAGCCAGAGTAGACATGCTACTCCTTAAACATACTAAGCACACTCCTACCTTCAGGCTTTTTTCTGGGTCTTTCCTTATCCTGGAAGGCTCTTTCCCCATGGATCCACTCGGCAAACTCCCTTATCTTCTTCAGGTCTTGCTCAAATCTTGTATTTTCAACATGATCTACGCTGACCACACTATGAAGAAGAGTAACCAGCCAGACCTCCCCATTTCCCTTACCCCACTCCACTTCCTTTGGATCTATAGTACTCATCATCAACTCCTATGGCTTATTTGTTTTGTTCAGTTTCTGCTGTATGGCAATCCTAGAGTATTGGACAGAACATGGGCTCTGCAAATGCCTAATACAGTTCCTGACACATAGTAGATGCTTAGTAAATATTCAAGCCTCTAGCATATATAGGCATTGGCTAGACAATGAGCCTGAAGACAGAGTTTTGGCTATTTTACATATATTTCTCTTGATCTGCCCAGACTATGCAGGCATCTATTGTTAAACTCAGTTATTTTCTGAGTTTACAACTGGTAAATGAATCACTTGAGGTAAACTTCTGGATCGAATGTTTATGAAGTTTTGAAAATAAAGAAAACTATTTCAAATCTGTGTTTCTTTCTTTAATGTTTTAAAAAATAACCTTCCAAAAGTGAAAACTACTTTGAAACACAATTGCATCTTTCCATGTTCTCATTAGTGAAGGTTCTTTGTGGAATTTATCAAGCTGGGTGATTGCTCTATAACAAGAATGGCACCAAGGGCTGAAATATGTGCCTCAGTATGAATATGACTTGGAACGCCAACATGGGACCAATTTAATTTCTAAGTTAGACATGAAAAGTTACCCTGACACGTAGGACAAATATTGGCAAACTTACAACAAGTATGGATATTCTAGGCTTCTGAAAGCCTACATGACCAGGCAGGGACCACAGGGTAGCCAAATGTAAGAAGTCACTTGGTGTCTGGAAGATAATAGGGAGTGGTGGGGTCTGGGATAAATAAATCCTATTTAAAAGGAGCAGCTGCTAATAAACCTGGCACGATTTTTGCCAAGAGACTCCAAATACAAAAATCTCTTGATTTTTAGCCCCAAATGGGAATTTTTATATGAAATCTCATAATTTTTCAAAGTTGACAACTAAATCTGATGTGTTTTTTTTTAAAAAAAAAACATAGTCAGAAAATACCGAATTAACCAAATATATCTGTGGGTTGGGCTAACTTCTATCTTGTGACTTCTGGATTAATCAATTGACTCATAACTCTGCTTGTTCATTCATTAACTCAGTAAACATTTATTGAGTATCCCCTATGTGCCAGACACCATTCTGAGTACAGGGTGTACATCAGTAAATGGGCAAACTTGCTGCTCTCATGAGTTTACAGTCTACTGAGGGATACACAGAAAAAACATGCATATGCTTAATATGGCATCACACAGGGGGTGTCATCATATTAACGAGTGTGGTGGGATTTGGGGTACTTTCTGATAGGCTTCTCAACAAGGTTTCTGAGGAGGTAACGTTTGAGTAGAAACCTAACTAAAATAAGAAGCCATTCATAGAGCGTTCTACGTAGAGGAAAGAGCTAGTGCAAAGGTCCTGAGGTCAAAATAAGCCTGATAATCCAAAGGGACAAGAAGATGTCTATTAGGGCTGTAGTGGAGTGATCCAGGCCAAGTGTCTAGATGACATTGTAGAGGGAGGAGTTTGATTTTTTTTTTTTTTGAGGAAATCCATTGTAAGGTTTTGGAAAATGAAAATAGGGAAATCTTATTTGGTTTTTAAAAAGATCACTGTGTCCGCTCAACGTAGACTAGACTAAGGGATCAAGAAAGGAACCTTTGATGAGAACTCTCATGGTGAGCTGGACCCTGTGGTGCCCTGGGACTGAGGGGAATGCCTTAGAGACTGGATATATTTGAAGGTAGAGCAGCAGGACTTGTCCATGAGTTGGATGTCAGATATGAGGAGTCAGGAAATGCAAAGAGGTTTATCGTGTAAATAGTGGAGCCATTTACTGAAATGGGGAACACTCAAGGTGCCACAGGTCTGAACTAGCTACAAACTCAAGATGCCTTGAAAGAATTGCCAATTGCCCTTGGAAACAACTAGTAAGAGTGAAAAGGTTACAACAAGTTACACAGACTCTGCCAGACCTAGCTTGGTATAAATTATCCAGATAATACTTGTTTAATAATTCTGATTGTCCTGATAGACATATCAGGAAAAAAATAAAAAGCAAAACTAACATTATACGGCACTCACAATGGGCTACGCACTGTTTAAGTACTTTTCATATGTATCACTGAATCCCCACAGCAAGCCTATGA
Source organism: Rhinolophus ferrumequinum (assembly GCF_004115265.2). Lineage (NCBI taxonomy): Eukaryota > Metazoa > Chordata > Mammalia > Chiroptera > Rhinolophidae > Rhinolophus > Rhinolophus ferrumequinum. The sequence goes on from NC_046287.1 coordinate 28,610,510, forward strand.
AGTAGTACCACTATTATACCCATTTTATAGACAATAAAACTGAGGCACTTAGAATTTTATTAATTTGTTATGTTGATTTTAAATTTGTCCACAAATTTTTAGAAACTCGTTCCTTCAAAATGTGAAGTCTCACTTCCCTCCCCTTGAATTTGCTTTAAACGAATAGAATGTGGTGAAAGTGATGATGTGTGATGTCTAAGACTAGTTCATTACAAGTATTATGGCTTCCTCCTTGCTCTCTCTCTTGGATCACTCATTCTGAGGGAGGCCAGATGCCACACCAGGAGGACACTCACACACCTCCATGCAGAGGCCACATGGCAGGGAACTGAGGCCTCAACAGCTAACACTAATTTGCCCGGTATGTGAATGAAAAGATGCTCCAGCCCTAGGCAAACCTTCAGATAACTGCAGCCCCTGCCAATATCTTGACTGCACCCTCCTCGAGAGACCCTGACCCAGTGGTTCCTGAATTCCAGAACTACAGACAGAGTGTGAGTTAACAAATGTTTATTGTTCCAGCCACGAACTTTTGGAGTAATTTGCTATTCATCATTAAACAACTAATATATTTGTCCTTGGTCACTCACTTAAGGAATAGATCCACATGTGAACCCATGTGGTCCGATTCTAGAGTCTGCAGTGTTTTGGAGAAGCTGATCTTAGAAAAAAAGAGTATGTAGAATGAAATGAATATTAGTATTTTTAAACCCATAGCTACGTATGGAACATAGCGCTGTGTCAAACAACGGTAACATATCTAGACAGAGAGTAAAATTTTCTTCTAATCATAGAGCTCTTTTATTCATATAATATCCTCAAATTTGGATAGTTTCAAGGATTTTATTGTCTCAAACTATTTCCCAATATGCAAATATTCGTATTACAGAGGTACAGCATTCAGATGGATCAAGATGAATGAGTGTCCAGGCCACTGCAGGGAAAAAAGTCTGGCCAATGAGAATGAGCTCTGCGAGTCAAGGCCCTGTTTTGAGGTTACTATTGTTTTTGGCTCAGCCGAGAAGTTGGATTATTGCTCTTCATCCCACTGGGAGGCCTGCCGCCCAACCTCTGACCCAAGTTATCACAGAGGACAGGGAAACACAGACTGAAAATTGTAACAATTCTTCTCAAATTCAACACAGAGATAGTCAGCCAGCAAATCATAATGGAGAGATTATAATTTTCTAATCTACCCTTCCAAAGGGAAAGGGACCACAAAATAGAGTTAGCTTCATCAGCTTTTTAGGATTTCAGGTCAGACCTGAATGCTGCTTTTTCTCAGTGGCCACAAAAGATGGGTGACCGAGTGCCCACTGTTTTTATTATTTTGTAGTGAGAAAGATAACTTTGACAACCTCTGCCCTCTGGGACCAGAAGCCTTTGTGAAAGCACTGAGAAATTGGATAGCCGGTGACAGAAACCATGCCCACTACTGAAGCTCATCTCTTAGGGGCCTCCAGCAATAAAGTCCTTGAGTTAGTTAGTGCTTGGATCTTTTTCAGATGCAAAGATATCAACCTCTTGTTTAATGGTAAACAAAGCTCTGGGTTGGGGGAAAGCTGTGAAGTTAAAAAAAAAAAATCACTCAACCAAGATGCCTTCTTTAAAATTTGGTAAAAAAACCACAAAAATTATTATAGATTTTGATAATTCCTAGAAATTAATTATTTCACTATTAGTTGACAAAAATAATGACACCCAACACATATGATTTGAAGTCCAACAATAAGCTTTCCTCTTTATAGCAGAAATTAACTCCCTTTATTGCAAGAGAGAGCAATTCTAACTTTAAACCCAGCAATAACGCATTCTTATTCCTTATGCTTAGTTTTTTTCTTTGGACTTTACCCCATTAAATTAGACAACTTAAGGGTGAGGTCTTAATACTGAAGACAAATCAATCATGTAATCAAACAAGTCTCTCTGATCACAAAAAAAAAGTATTAGAGTTCAATATTGTTTCGAGATGCCTTTTTTAGGTTCTGTTTAAAATTAAGTTTGAATATATATTACCTAACATTTAACAAACGTGAACCAGTTAGAAAACACTCCCCTAACTGATCCTGGTTTTCACATCATGATGGCTCATCCAAGGAAGAGCTTTTGTTATTTTGGGTCCTCTAAGCAATGTACATTGGTAGTGTCCATTTGACAAATTATCGCCTATGCTTGTGCTAACTCCTTTACCTTAAGGCCTATACTACTGCTTCCCTAGCACATTTCTTTTGTGTAAACAAACACAAATAAATAAATAAACACTAGATTAAAAAAACAGACGTGACCATAATGATTATAAGATTTCTATTCAGGGATGGTCATGATTTCATAACTTTATGTTGGAGCAGCTGCTTGAGAAAGGAAAAAAAGGCAACAGAATCCAAATAAATTATTTTTATATTACATTGTACAATTATTTTTAGATTATAAAGTTTTGTTTGTTTGTTTTATAATTTCTAAAGGATAAGTAGCACGGACAGGAAATAACTATCCTTTCTTTAAGGGTATTGTTAAGTGCGTCCTACAAAAACCTCTCCAACTGGGAGATTTACATTTTTCATTTCTCTTTTTAATTAAAAATGACACCCTTGAGAAATCAAATGGAGAAAACCCTCTAATACACACCACTCTTAATGCCCAAAGGGATCAAGCCCCATAAAGTCAGGAAATGTCAAAGTTAACCATCTTGAACTCACGATGGTTCATTTGCCTCATTAACCCTATATGTCATTTTCTTTTCCCATTTTTTTTTTTTTATTAAGCATCAACAATGAGCTTTAACTGCTTACTAGTCTCAGAATATTATAGGACATTCATGCCTACAGTGCCTCACAGTGCTTACTCGTTGAATAACAGTTAATGAATGAGTGGATAAATGAATGAATGAATTTGATTGGAAGGCAGAAATCTTGTGATAAAACTTTTGTCATGAGTGTTTCAGTTCTTGTATTCGAAACAAATTATTTAGATACTTGAGATGACTGTGTGTTTATTTTTTTGTATCATTTAGTCCCTTCCAAGATGATCACGTCTTACTGCCACAAGCAGGCTGGACATGGTGAAAGCAAAAATTCCTATCCTACCTTCTTTCTCTTACTCAAACCTATCAAGAAAATGGCTAATAAAAAACAGCCCTTAGTGTTTCTCACTATATAATTGGATTCTATGAGGAAGCTTAGTTGTAAATTTGGTGGAGATGGATGCAGTCAGCATAGAGAGACTGTAAGAGACGATCATTTAAGGATGAACAAAGACAAACCGGGTTACTTTGCCAGATTGCTGTCTGTTCGATCTCATGATGAACTGTGAACATTTCTTTCAAATAACTGGTATTATGCTTTTACAGTAAGAGTCAGAAGACGGAAATAATGGAGTGGTTGTGTTTCACAACTTTGGAAAAGGGTGTATTCTTCTGTTTTTAATCTCTGTTTTCTGTAGCAGATAAGAGTTTTTATGAATTTGAACTAGCATTTTAATTCTCATTCAAGGATTCCCATGTCAGATCTCCCTTTCCTTTTTTTCTTCAGACATATAGAGAGAATTTAAGGTAAGCTGCTGGTCAAATGAATAGAAAATATTTTCCTGACATACATTTCACCCCTGCCTTAGGGAACAAATATCAAATATAAGTTCAATCCTGCATCCATTAAAATGTACTTAATCACTTAAAAATTAGGCCAAGTGGATGAGTAATATGTAGGTCAGAAAAAAAAAATGTCAGCTTATCCCCCATAGACTTATCTGGTCTATTTAAATAGACCAGAAAGTGAACAGTGCCCCCTGGAGTTGTGCAAGACAAAAACTGTCCCTAGGATTCTGTTGCATGCACACCCACAAAACAGAGGGCTTTCCACTACTCTGGATAGATTCTTATGACTTGCTGAAATAGAATGATGACTCCAGGAATATGAATTAAGTTTCTTGAAACAAAATCTCTAAGAGACGCAGAGACAGAAAAAAAGATAAAAAAATAAATATGTCTTGGGAGAAATTTTAGTTCACCTTAAACATATTTCCCTACCAGTGTTACAATAAAATTTATCCCCAAGTCGGTAACAGATAAATAAATGGATGGCTACTGTCCTATGATCTGAACTTAAAAATATATCCACAATTTGTACTTAAAAACTATTACTGACACATTACATATTTTGAAAAGATTCACCTTAGAGCATTAGGAAATACTATTTACAAACCTAGTCTATTATCAGAGTCACATAGGTGAGCTGGCTTTTCTGAGAAGGTCACCAGGACACGTGAAGAAACTGAAGAATTATAACCCACTGGCCTCATGTCTCAGAAAGAGACTCTCAAGCTTAGTGAATTCAGCAAACCTTATTAAGTCATTTCATGCCTCACTTTAATTCTATCCACAGAGGATCTTACGGGACATTGCTAAGCTACGATGAGAAAACATTTGATTGCTAGGGAATCTAAAAGCCCTTTAAAATAATTTGGAAAGACAGAGTGAGGGGAAAGAAGACAGTGTAAAATGTACACATCCAGAGCAAGTTTTCCTCCCTTCTGGAAACCACGACGGAGCTAATCAGGAGAGAAGTAGAGAGGGGACACAGTCAGGAGGCGTGAGTAAGGCTGTGAGTCTCAGGGACAGAGAATTGCTTGAGTAATGCCTTACTCAACTTTGCTAATACATTCCTGACTGAAGAACCATCTTTCTCTCTCTCTCTACAACCACATTTTGGCCATTTTCTTGTCTCTTTATATTTACACCAGAGGATCTATAGGGAAAGAGAAATAATAACTCTCTAAAGTAAAAGCATTGAAAAGGAAAGAAGTCTAAAATTAGAGAAGCTGTTGGCTAAGGTATACCCACGTACCACACTCAGCTTTTTTCCAAACATAACCAACCTCTTTTTAACTTTGTAACGTACTGAAAGAGAATGTTTCACATCATAAATTACATCTTGAATCTGATTTCAGCTCAGGCTTTAACTGTCAACACCCTTTAAAGCACTTAATCACTTATTAGCATTTGGCATGTTTCTGTAAAAACAATCAACTATAACATGTTAGCAACACAGAGATAACCGTATATGGTTTTCTTTGTGAAATGAAAAACATGTCACCCTGGCCCTGAAATAACAGGGTCTTGGCTGTGTTATCCTCTTGTACAGCTATGGAAATACCTTCAATCTTGAACAATTCACTTAAAGTGAGCAAAAAGAAAATGTAAAGCCTTTGATACATAAGCCTTACGATATTGAAAGAAACACTGCCTTAACTTTTTGAGAGGCTTGGATTTATGAAGTGACCAAGTGGCAGATCAAAGGCAAACACAAGAAGAACCAGGGAGTTAACCTAGGGAAACTTTTATTGCCCAAGGTCAAGGGTTTGCCAACCATTGTGTCATGGGAATCCATGTGTGAAGCAGTGAATTGGGACTATGAAATCTTGAGTTTCAGGGTAATTTGAATTCTGTTATTGACCTGTTATTCAGTTATGATCAATAACCTCACACAGAAAGAGGAGCAAGCTTCCCCCTTCTTTGTCATCTGGGCAGTTATAAAAATATGAGTTAGAAAAACCCCACTGCCCTCACATCTTATGTATAACATCTTTGGTCAACAAGCATTTGTCTGGTATTTACTGCTGCAGGCACTATGCTAGGTGGGCGGGAGTGTCACTTTTATTTATTAATTGAATTGAGGTTATTCAAAGTACTAGTTTTACTCTTTTTTTATTTTTTATTTATTTATTTATTTTTATTGGGGAAGGGGAATAGGACTTTATTGGGGAACAGTGTATACTTCCAGGACTTTTTTCCAAGTCAAGTTGTTGACCTTTCAATCTTAGTTGTGGAGGGCACAGCTCAGCTCCAGGTCCAGTTGCCTGTTTCTAGTTGTAGCGGGCACAGCCCACCATCCCTTGCGGGAGTCGAGGAATTGAACTGGCAACCTTGTGGTTGAGAGCCTGCGCTCCAACCAACTGAACCATCTGGGAGCTCAGCGGCAGCTCAGCTCAAGGTGCTGTGTTCAATCTTAGTTGCAGGGGGCGCTGCCCACCATCCCTTGCGGGACTCAAGGAATTGAACCGGCAACCTTGTGGTTGAGAGCCCACTGGCCCATGTGGGAATCGAACTGGCAGCCTTCGGAGTTAGGAGCATGGAGCTCTAACCGCCTGAGCCACCGAGCCAGCCCCTAGTTTTACTTTTTATTAATATTTTTTAAAAGTTAATACTCTAAATGCATATATGGTGCTCCTTATTCTATTCTATTCTATTCTATTCTATTCTATTCTATTCTATTCATTTATTTATTTATTTAAATAAATGAACCTCAAAGTTTACCTAGGTTCCATTTTGGGTTCAAACTGCTTCTGCTACTAAAACGTCTCCAAATATTACTAAAATTTTAGTAAAATATCTCACTTAACTAGAAATGGAAAAAGTGTTATTATCTTGGAAGAAATTAGACTCCCCTACCCAATGATGCCTTTACTTCTTGGATTGTTCTATGCACATAAATTTCTGTTTACTAATTGGAAAATTATAACTTCAAAAGTTAAATTTGATGGTGTTCCATTCACTTTTGCTCCTAACTATGACACTAGTTAATTATACACAAACTTGTTAGGTACTAGAAGTAGTCTAAGATCAAATAGTGAGACAGGTGACTTTGTTCAGAAAGAAAGTCTTGATTGTCACAAGCAGAAAATATCTGATGACCTGACAAGGTCACTTGACTCAGAACTCATTTGTGGGTTCAGTGAAGCAATTCCACATTTTGACATGCCAGCATTTTAATGTTAGATGTGCCCCACCTTACTAGTTAAACGTTACAGACCAGCAGTTTTGCCTCTCGGAGCGATGAAGGCAGTCCCCCTGCCCCTAATGGTAGCTCCCAACTCTTAACAGCAAAGCCATCTAAATGCCCTCCAACGAGTCACCAGTCTAGTTTTCAAAAAGCTCTCCACCACCACTGGACATCTGATTATGCTTGGATCCTAATATCCACATCAATGTTTGCTTTATCAGTTTACAAGCAGATTTGTTTTCAAAAGCAATTTGCTTGTGCATAAAGCAAGCTCTATTTGAGAATTAACTATATTAACTCCGTTATCCATGTAAATATCGCACAGAGTAAAATTGTTAAATAAAATTCATGAATAATTTAAAAACTCATCATTTGTTGAATTTTAACTTCTTGAAAAGTTAAAAAAAGGTTAATAAATTTTAACTTCAACCTGAAATCAAGCTTACTGAATATCACTACTAAAGCAAACCAAGCCAAACCAACTAACCAATCAGCCAACAACATAAAAACCTTCATAGCATCCACAACTGCACCCAGCTCTTTTGCTTCCCATACAGTTTTGACATTGGTGCTCCTACAACTTAATAGTCAGATATGCTGTCACAGTCAACAAACATCTAGATTACCCCATTCGTTTTAGTCTATATACAAAGGATATAAATAAGTGGCTTGTGAATAAGGAGAGATACATTCTCACATCAGATACTTAAACCTACTTAAACCCTGGCTTTTGGATCAGGTACATATATAAAGCATGTAAATACTGGCATGGTGTCCCATGTATATATTAGGGATAGACATCAATTTACATATATCTCTATGGAGATGTATAAAATACTGATTCAAAGTACGAATACAACAATATGGCAATATCTATCAGAATTACAAATGCACATGCCCTTGATTCAGTAATTCATTCTAGATACTCACCCTTTAGATAGAGTTGCACATGTGTGCAAAGCTCTATGTACAAAGATGATATTTGTAGTCATGTTAATAATGGCAAAAAGCTGGAAAAAAAACCAACCCTGAACAAATTTCCATTCTTATTCACACACACAGACACAAATTAATTTGCCTACTATGTGCCAAGCACTGTGCCAAATGATATTCACCTATCTACTTATGTATCATGTATACATTCTTACAACATTTAATATATTTATATATATGCATTACATACGTATATACATAATATACATACACACACACACATATATATATATACAGTGGGTGCTAAAAAATGTATACACATTTAAAGAAAGGAGAAAACTATTAAAATTGTAATACTGAATATATACCGATAACAAAAGATGAATACGTCATGTTTGACTTCTGCAATTACAAGAGGTGCTCAAAGTGGTTACCATCAGGGTCCAGACACTTCTGATTACGGTGAACTACTGCTTGAGTCATGTTGACCAAAGTGTCTACTTGTATACATTTTTTTGGCACCCCGGTATATACTATATATTTTTAAACATCCTCTTCGGATGATTGTATTTTTCATTTTTATCTGGATGGTCCTACGCAATACAGTGTGTAAGAGCCCTAGTATGTGTTGCTGAGAAGGCTAAACAAGTTTTTATTTTCAGCATGCTTACATGAATATTTGAAGCACTCTAACAGCTTCAATTTGCTGAATGTCCTGTGATACTTCTTTGGTCTTCTACATTGGATTCCCTTCCTGACACAGGAGACCTGGTGAGAGGATTGACTCTATCTAGAAGTTTCCAGAGATTCAGTTCCTTGAGGGTGTCTGGCAGAGCAGACATATTTCCTAAGGTTTGTCAGCCCCTTACAGCAGCACCTTCCTTTGATATCCTGTCTTATTCTATAGTGGTATCAAAGACTATGGCTTCCAGCAAGATTCTATGACATTTTGCGGTTTGTCAATTTTATTAAACTCCACATTTACTGAACTCCAAATTAATGTAATAAATTTACATTGATGTCTCTCGGCCCTTGGGTGTGCCAACAGATGGGTTGGAGGATTCTATGAACCCCCAGAAATTGTAAATGTATATACACACGCACACACACGCACATACACACACACGAGTGTGTGTATTATATATTAATTATAGTTACATAAATTATATATAATGTACTAATTATATACAATACAAATAATTAACTTGATTCTCAAAGAGAATTGTAACATCCCACAAAAAGAAAATTAGAAATCACTGGTTTAGAGATTCAAGTCTTCCACTTTAGGATAAATTTAAATGGCATTCATAATTCACTTAAATTACTTTCTGTGAAGTATAATACCTGATTACTCTGAAATGATAAGTGCATTTTTAGAAACTTACTTATATGGTGTCATAATTATTTAGGGGAATAAATAGCTTTTATCTAGTCCTAGATTAGGTGTTTTGGAAAATAAAGCCTTTAGAATAACAAACAACGCTGTGATCAATACTATCAATACTACGCACTACCACCATCTGAAGGGGATTTCAGCAGATAGAAAGATGACTTCAGATGACTGAAATTAAAACCGAAAACACTTACCAAGTATCCTACCGTGTGACAGTGTATCACTTAATGCCACCAACACACTCCAATGGGGCCCTAACAATACTCCAGGTTGGAGAAAGGTGTGCTGTGCCTGAGCTTGCTCAGTGCAGGGGGAAGGGGAGGATCACAGGTTCTAGGCCCAGATGGCCTGGGTTCCAACCTAGTTTCATTACTTTCTAGGGTGTGACGTTGGGCAAGTTACTTCTTCACCTCTCCAAGATGCAGTTTCCCCATATAAGGGGGGGTGATAACAATACCTCCTCCATAAGGTTTGTGGCAGGGCTTTAATAAATAAATCAAGTACCATAATAAATAGTCGCCATTACTGTTACATTATGCCTCAAGTGACACCTATTTACGCATATTATAAAAATCAACCAAAGGCTACCATGTAGGGTCCCATGATGGTCAACCTAGAGATGGGACCTAATTCTTTGTGATGGATTTTTAATGACCAATATACAAGACTAGATGTCCTGATTTGTAATGACGCATTAGTTTGTTTATGTCAGAAGTAAAAACACAGTTTTAACAGACTAAATGGCTTCAGGCAAAGGATGTAACTTCCTAGGAAATCATAAAGAAATTTGAAATGAAAATAAAAACTGTATTCCCCCTTGGGAGTCAAATATTTTGACTAAATGAGTGTAATAATTTGACCCGATCGAGAAAGTCGAATGGCCCTGGAAGGGCTGATTTACATCTTGCCTGAATCAATATACCAAAGGAAAAATGTTCTCAGCTCCACCTTCCATACCTTCTCAGCTCCTTCAGGTGCTGGCTGACTTAGGAAGGTCTCTACCTGGGCTGGAAGTGTGGGGCTTCCTGGGACCTCCCTAAACAGACCTTTCACAAAATTCTGTTCAAGCCTAGCAAAACTAGATGTAACTTCCCTTTTGAGAGGGATAGTATTTCACTTCTTTTAAAATTTCTCACAAAACCTTGTACTCTAAAGGTTCTCAAGTCAGTTTTGATGAATTGAATTGAAATTCCTCTACGAAATTGAGGGGGTAAAACTTGATCTATGTGACTCCTTGAAAAGTAAACGGGTCACATCTGGCCAAAATGGAACTGTGACTGCGTTTAAGGGACCCATTTCAGTCTGTGCTTCTCTCAGTAACCCTCAGAGTTCATAAGAACGAGTTGTTATGCAGGATTTTAGAATTTCTTTTATTTATCCTTCATTTATGGGAGTATTTCCTTTTAGGGCCTGAATCCTAATTCAAATCCTATCTTCTCCTAACCTCAGAAATATCTAGATTTCCCTTAAAATATTGCTATCTGGGTTAGATTCATGAAGGGTAATGTAAAGCATTCCTTATAACTTCTCCTGCCACAGAGATTTAAATATACACTAAAAGCCTTTCCCAACCCTACAACCACCCCCTTTTTTTTTTCCTGTACCAAATCCAGGACTAGCTTTAAGAAAATCTGTGAAACACGTTCCCGTTCCCTTACACTTTGGTTCTGTTTTATAGGTAATTTTTTATTGTTGCTCATGATGGGGAAGCAGAGTTTTACACATTTGCAACAGTCCTTTAACAGCTTCCAGTTCTTTCACTATTTTTCTTAACACCACAAAACCCTAGTAAGTGGACACTAGCAGCCTTAGCAGAGCTGAGGAAACTGAAGCCCAGAGACGTTGGGATGTGTCCAGAGTTCCAAAGCAACCTGGAGTCACATAACATGGGAGTTTATGTCCTGCTCTTGCTGTCCACACCTGTTCCCTCTGATGCCAGTTGTGATCACACAATAATGTTAGCTACTAAAACCATTCTTTATAGATTTTAAGTTTTATTCTCTTGGTCTTGTCCATGAAGTAATCTACGCGGTGCAGCCAGCACTTTGGAACCTGGCAGATTAGCCTGATTCCCACCTCCATCTCTTACTCATTGTGAAACCGTGAACATCCTAACACAAAGTGACATTTACTCGTTGTGAGAAGGAGTAAAGGAGAGTGACACATCTATCCCAGTGCTTGGCTCATTGTGGGCATCCAATAAAAAGTAAAAACAGTGTAGTCATTCGCAGCAGGGGAACTGTCTGGGTCTCTTTCTCCTAGACCATTTCCTAAAAATGGATTCCAGCCCCTCTACTTTCAGGGTCCTCAAGAAAACTCTTCCCAAGGTTAGGGTGCGTACAAATCACCTCGGTATCTTAAGATGCAGGTTTGATTTAGCAAGTCTGGGGTGGACTTGGAGTTCTAACAGGCTCTCAAGACTGCCAGTCCTTGGACCAAACCTTAGAGGAGAGAGAATGTACTCAGTGAGCTGGACACTTAGGAACAAGATCCTTCAGGATTAGTGATTCTCAAACTTTACAGTTCATCATAATCACATGAAGGGCTTTTAAAATGGGGAAAAAAAAAAAGTGCCCCACCCAGATTAGGTCTGAGGCCACACAGTGTCATTTCTAACACATTCCCTGGTGATGTTGATGCACCGGCCTGGAGACGATACTTGTTGCAGGCTTACTTAGCAGTGGGTACTGAAGACCAGAAGGGAACGTGGTTCCGATGGGTACTGGCCTTCAGGAGGGGATGGATCTCCTGGGGCGAAGTCCCTCCGAAGGCTCCCCCTCGCCCTCTCTAACCTGTGGGCCCCCATCCTGATATTAGCGGCCGCCCTTTACCTTGTACACATGGACGGGGATGTCCAGGAGGATGTGCAGCAGGTCTCCGAGGGCCAGGCTGGCGATCAAGATGTTAGGGCCGTTTCGCATGCTCTTGTTCTTGCAAATGATCTTCAGCAGGGTGGCGTTTCCGATGACCCCCACCACGAACACTAGGCAGGACACCACCGTGTTGATATACTTGAAAGACTGTCTGATCTCGATGTATCCATGGCACGGGGGAGGGATACGTGCAGGGGTTCCCCCCGGCTTCCCTGTTTCAGGCATCTGCGGCGGTGCGGACGACCCCGTCACGCTGGCGTTGGACCCCCTCAGCCAGGAGGCCTTAGTGGGGGGCGTCATTATCTCTCTGGTCCCCAAAAGGAGCGGAGTGGCCCCAGTCGGCGGGAATCCCGTCTCTTCTCCCTGGACATCCGCCACGCTGCAGGCAAGGATCAGCGCCACCAGGGCGCGTCCGCACAGGCTTGGCAGCAGCCGCATGCTGCTGCCTGCTCCAGTGAGCGTTGGCTGGCCGCTCCGCTGCTTTCAGAGTCTGAAAAACCAGCAGGGGAAGGAAGACAGGACACTGGGGTCAGCTATCCCAGTCACGCCCCTGCAAGCCGCTAACGCCGAGTGCAGAGGCGCCGTTTCTCTGCGCGCAAAAGTAACTCTAGTTTGGGCGCCAGTGGGAAACTGGCGTGTGCGACCTGCCTGCGCCCGTCGACTGTCCTTCCTGAACCAGATTTCCCAGTGGTTTTTCTCCCCTGCGTCCTCCTCCCGCCCTCCCCCCCCACCCCTGATGGTAAATAACTCGCAGTGGGGCGGGGCGCTCTGGAAGGAGTGCTGTGGGGGGGGTGGAGAAAGGGTGGGTATCCAAGGCAAAACTCTCGGGCTTCTTGACGTGCCCTGAGTAAGCATGTACATTCTGGCTAAGGACGCGTGGGGACTGGGGAAATCAAGGCATCCGGAGGCCAAGGGCATGAGCCCATTTCTGCATTTGGCTCCGCGGGGAACTCCGATACCGCGTCTCTGAACGCCAAGACTCCTGGTGGGTGAAAGCCGCTGCTCTCCGGCTGCCTGCGCTCAGGTGCCTAGGCGCCAGCAGGAGTGCGCCGGCTGGCTCGGAAAATCTGGCTTCTTAACTCCGTTCGACTTCGGAAGACTATCAGCATTAATTCCGAAGCTTCTGTCCCTTCCAAACGCCCTCCTTTACTGCAACTTCAACTCGCTGTGTTTGTAATATATGTATATTATATACTATTATTTTGGGGGAATACATATAATTTGGGATATCTATATCTATAGATATAGATATCCCAAACTAGTAATCCAAGCTTAAACCCCAGGACAAGGTTCAATCACTGATTTTAATTCAACGCTAAGCCAGAATGTTTACCTCGCGAATGGGACGCACCAGGCGCGGAGCGACCAGCGAGGACTTCCTTCTCGGGAAGTGCTGGGCTCGCACAGCTCGGTCTGTCCAGCGCCGGGAGCAGAGCGCACCTCCCTTCAGCTGCAGGCGGGTCTGGCTCTGACGAAACGCGGAGGGAATGCCAGACCGTGTAGCCCCTGCAGCTTACTCCCAGTCTCTGCTGTTCCTAGATAAGTACTTATATTCATTCGTCCCTTCCCTATCAATCACCGCCAGACTCCTCCCGCGCCTTCCGACTGCGCGGAAACCTTTCCTTCCTGGGAGACGCCTGGACGGCATCAGCAGGAGCTGCCCGCTGGAGAGGAGAGTCACTTCTCAGCCAGATATGAGGGAGGCACTTCGTCACAGATCTGAATTATTAACACGAGGACAAGTTTCTACGCACTCGGTGACGCATTTGGGTTCTCTATTAAACGTGTTAACATGGACTTTTCATGTCTGTGACTTTTCTTTCCATTAAATATCCCGCTTGATATCTAAGACCTGGTTGGTTTGGGGGGCGCTGCTCTTCGCTCTGTTTTTATTTTGTTCTTCAATTTCCAGTCCACATCCATCCCAAAACGGAAGAGCCTAACCCTTTCTTCTGAAGCCCCCTCACTGCCCTAGGAGAGGACTACAGTCCTTCCCTCACCATCTCTAGCAGCTGCTGTACTCTTTCCGTGCTATGGCCTGAAGTGTTATTGTCAGGCCACCTCAGGGATTTTTATCCTGTTGAGAGACCTGATACCTACAGGGGACAGGAAAATAATCAGAAAGCTGCCGTACAAATTCAGGATGATGTTTATCAGGCAGAGCCATAAAATAACTTTTTCCTATCCACCCTTTAACTCAATTTTTATGGGAGAGAGAGAAACAATAGGCTGACAGTTTTTCCCAACGATTTTATAAAACAGAAGTCAGAAATTCAACCTGTGCGATGCACGTTGACTGCTGTCTTACAGTCAACTTGTTGGGTCTGTGAAATTTCTGACCCAAAAAGAACCATTTCATGTAGCAACTCAACTCATGTAGAGACTAGGTGGCTCACTCCTGGCTTCACAGCTCGTTCATGGCACAGATGGGACACAAACTTGAATTTTTGACTCCTATGCTTTTTGGGAAAGTGGAAGTGGAAAATCAATTTGTATTTTTAAAAGGTGAATTTTAAGTGTGAAATATTGTCTAAAGAACAATGTTAAGGAGTAAGGCGAAAGGAATGTGAAATATGGCCTAGGGTTGTGAGTGCTAATTCCAAATCTGGCTATTTTGAGCGTAGCACTTATCCTCCCTGTCTGGGTAAGAACAAGGTCAACATTCAGTTGCTTCAAAGCCGATCTAAGTAACAATATACAGTGTTATGTGAATGAGGAATGATATGGGTGCTCCATACATTCATTTGGAGTATGAATATTTTGCTCAGTTTTGGACGTGACTTCATATACAAGCCTTCTTCCCACCATACATAGAAACCCTACAGATAGGGCCACTTTCTCTCCCATTCACTCTTCCATCTTCATCACCACTTGCATTCATCTTTCTTCCACTCAGTCCTAGATGTCTATTCTAAGCTTCACTGAGATCTACCTCTTCCTTTTTCTCATAGCACTGTAACACCGTTAAACATCTTTGAGCACTTGATCACATAGAGACTTTTATGGGTTTCTATTGATTTCATGTGAATTTCTTTTTCACGATAGGTACAATCCTGAAAAACTGAGTGTTGTTTTGGTACCATCACAATACGGGCCACAAGTTAAGCTCAAAGAAATATTTTTTATAGATCTGATAATTATATTTTAAGTTATTTAATTATATTTTAGTAACTCTAGCTGTAGGGCTCAAGAGCAAAACCAAATAATTTTAAGGTAAATATACACATTCCTCATCTGGAATTTAAAATACAATTATTGGCTACCTATTATAGGGCCTACTATCTATATTAGGCACCTCATTACAGGGTCTCATATACTCCCTCACAGCAGTCTTTGAGTTAGAAATTGTTTTTCATGGTTTTACAGGTAGTGGAATATAGTATCAAAAATTCACTCAAGGTCACATGGCTAGTTAGTTGTGGGACTATGATTTGGAGCCAGGATTTGAATCCAAGACTATCTGGTTACACAGACTGTACTCTTGATTAATTTAAATACATAGAGTCTGAACAGAGTTTTTTCTTATTTTGAGAGAGCAGTGTTTTAGACATCGGTAATATTTATTTGAAGTTTCATCTTAAATTGACTGAAAATGTAAAGGTAACCATGTGAAAGATTTATTATTTGATCCTCATGAATGACCTTAATCAAGCCACAAGAAATTCAGTCTTAGGTTCCCCATTTGTAAAATGGAGGGAAATGATTAGATGATCTCTAAAGTTACTTCTTGCTCTAACACAGCAGTCTGACAGACAACCTAACTGACCCTGAAGAGCAGAAAAGTGAGAACATGATTCTTCTTTTTTGCTTTCTCTATTCATGTCCTGTACAATACTACCACAGATACAAGGTTGCTTTTTGTTTTGCTTTTTTTTCACCTTATGACTTGTAAAGTTCCTTATTGATAAATTTATTTATAAATTCACCAGTAGTTAACATCTTGTGTAAATTTCATTTGTAAATAGGAGCAAAAACTTGTATCACATGTGAATGCTCCTTCACTGAAAACTTTTGAGTTTGAATTAATTTTGTAGTTAGCATTTATAAAGAATTTTTTTTTTACTTAGTACATGTGGAATCTTTTACAAAATTACTTTCATTAAGGCACTTTTTGAAGTTTCCTAGGAAGTGTATCAAAATCTCAGATTGGCTAAAATCACCCATCAAAGACAGAAAGGGTGGTGAAGGACAATGTCCCACTATCCATTTAAAATGCTTTAACTAGAAGGTGGTCCTGAAGACATGGTTGAATGGTTGAATGCACTTCAGAATTCATTCCTCAAAGAGCTTTGCCATGGGGAACTCGCCCAAAGCAAACTTTTTTCCCTGGTAAGAGAACAAAGAAAAGCCCCTTTAACCACAAAAAAGCTAATACTTTTATGTAGTCCCCTTGATATGAATGTACCCTTCAAAAATCTACCTTGCATTCTCTAAATCATGAATGCTGAGGGACAAGGTATGTGAAAAACACAGAAAGAGTTGGTTCAATTGCTTCTCCACACATTCCCCTAGGAACGGATCCAATGATCAAATAGTGGTTGAAGAAAAGAAGATTTAAAATGACTGCACAAATCAATAGAAAACAGCCTGAGCATTTCTATTTCTTGGATTTTTCTCTTATTTGACTGTAGCTCTTTGTAACCTACAATTAAGGATGTTTTAAAATTCTTTTTACATTAAGGTATGATTTATATATAGGTAAATGGACAGGGCATAAGTACACAATTTTAAGAAATCTGACAAATGTGTACATCCCTGTGATGCATACTTAATGAGGCTTTTATGAAAATGCATTTATCCTTCTAAAGTATAACAGCAAAAATCGACTATTTTGAATTTGGACACTATTCCTATTAAAAGTTTAATTATGACATTATTTCTGCTTTGACAACTTTTTGTACTTATTATCAACTTCTGCAACTGAAACATGATTCATAAATCAGAGGAGTGATTATAAATGAGAGAATCTAGGATCTGAAACTTCACTGATGGTTGTGTGATAGTGCCTCGTTCTAGCCCATGCCCCTAAAGTCATGAAAATTTGATAGACTTATAGTAACTAGAAATAAGGCATAATTCATTCTTTTTTTGCTTACTGAATATTATGAGAAACAGGAAGATCACACTTCCTTTTTTCCTGTCTGAGAAAAGCAGTATAGTTCAGCTACTTCTACTAGTAGGCTACGGTCTACTTTAATTAAAGGATTTAATTAAAAGGTTTGCTCTCCTGGTTATGGCTTAAGTAATTTTTATATTTGTTTCTCTGATGTATTTTTTTCTTTTTACACCAGCATCAGTGGGAAAAAAAAAAGAATGTAACCCAGTCTACAAACTCTTTAAAAGAATTCACAAGAACTCTTTGGCACAACTTTAAAAATGTATTAGAAATTTTTCAGGCTAAACAGGCAGTCCAACCTGTGCTTTCATGGTCTGTCAGTGCATGCTTGACATTTATGTAAATTATTCTTAGCCTTTCAATCATGGACAAAATACTACCACAGATACAAGGTTGCTTTTTGTTTTGCTTTGTTTTTTTCAACTTATGACATGTAAAATATCTTACTGATAAATTTATTTGTACATTCACCAGTAGTTAACATCTTGTATAAATTTCATTTGTAAATAGGAGCAAAAACTTGTATCACATTTGAATTCTACTATATGCAAGGCACTCATTTGGGGGGCTGTTATTTCATATGGTTTATAATTTATGATGAGTTTATGGATCTCTAACTATATTCTTTAATTTTCACCTTTCCTTATTTTCATTCTTTGGATATCCTAATGGTATGTCCAGAGGGATGTAAAATAGTCAAAGGAAATTAGAAAGAGAAGCTTCAAAGTTTAACAATTTATTGTTGAATAAAGGCGAGTTGTTATTTCTTTCAAAAAAGGAAAAGTTCTTTGCATTACAAAATAGAGTACTTTAAAACACTGTGCTTGCCTCCTCTCATGACCACATCAAAAATCACAACTAAACTACAGAACAACCATACTGAGAATCCCTTGAAGTCTAACTGAACTGAAACCCTACAACTACAGACATACATTAAAAGCCACCTTGGGACTGGTAGGTGGGGCAGAGACCAGAATGGGCTGATGCAACACTCACGTGGGACCATTAAAAATTGGGAGGGATATCTCAGCTGTGGAGGTCCCCCCAGCCCCACACCAGAATCCCCAGCCTGGGGTTTCAGTGCCAGTAAGAGAAGTCCTATAACTTCTGGCTGTGAAAACCAGCAGAAATTGTGGCTCAGTGAGACAAGTTTGGGTGGAGTTTCAGGTCCTCCCATTTAAGGGCTCTTGCAGACTTACTCGCTGATGGACTCACTTGCTCTGAGCTCCATCACTAGGGCAGCATCTCAAAAGGCACCAGGGACATACAGGGAGGGACTGAATTGTCTGGCTTCAGAGTGAGAGCTGGAGGGACAGCTTTCTCCTGGATTGAGGAGCTCGGAGAAGCCATTGTGTCTTCATTGAGCCCTCCCCACTCCCAGTGTGCAGACGCAGACAGCCGCCATGTCTGAGTCTCTATCAACCTGGCTAACACTGTTGATTAGTCCGATCCCGGTAATTCCCTGAGACTCTGCCACACCCAACTTTCAGGCCTACCCAAGCTGCTTCCAGTGGCTTTTCCATACAAACAGGCTGTCTTGGCTCATGCTGCAGACTTTACTAAAATCTCTCAAAGGTGCACAAAACCCAAACAAATAGCATATGGTTTTTGCATTTCTTGTACCTCTTGTCTATTAGCCACCAGGCCCGGCACTAGCAACAGCCAGCCTGTGTGTAGCTTGGCTTCTCCAGGCACCACCAAACACAGCACAAGTGTTGACCATCTGCAGATTTCTTTGTGGCTCATGCCAGGTGGCCTCAGGCAGGGCACAGGCTAGACTTGGCCTGCTTTAGGGCCCCTCCCAGGAGGCCCTGGAGCTGGCATGCCCAGTGGTAGGCTTTGGACCAAGCTGGAACACCACCTAGTTGACTCCAAGGTTGATATACCCAAAGGGCAGAATAAGTAAGCTTCAGAGCCATGCTAAAGCTAATGCTGCTCCATGAGGTCAGCCCCTACACAGCAGCTCCTCCTCTGTAGTCATGGCCAGTCTTCACAACCAATCAGTCCTGAAGGTCAATCCCTCCCACTGATATGCAAACAGCAACCAAGGCTCAACTACCACAGGAAGGCACATACAACCAACATAAGAAACACACCTGATGCACCCAGACAGGGAGACATAGCAGCCCTACTTAATACATAGAAACAAACACAGAGAGGCAGCCAAAATTTGGAGAAAAAGAAACATGTCCCTCATAAAGAACAGAATGAAGCTCCAGAAAAAAGAACTAAAAATTGAGATAACAATCTACAAGATGCAGAGTTCAAAACACTGGTTACAAGGACGATCAATGATCTCAGGGAGAACTTCAACAAAGAAATAGGGAACATAAAAATGGAGATAGAAAATATAAAAAAAGTACCAGTTAAAAATAAAGAATACAATAACTGAAATGAAGAATGTATTAGAGGGAATCAACAGTAGATTAGAATGAAATAGAAGATCGAATCAGTCATTTGGAAGAAAAGCACTGAAAGCACACAATCAGAATAGCAAATAGACAAAAGAATCCCCCCAAAACGAGAATAGTAAGGGGCCTCCAGGACAACATCAAGCATACCCTCATTTTCATTGTCAAGGTATGAAAAGGAGAAGAGAGAGAGCAAGAAATTGAAAACTTATTTGAAGACATAATGATTGAACACTTCCCTAATCTGGTGAAGGAAATAGACATACAAGCCCAAGATGTGCAGAGAGTCCCAAATAAAATGAAGCCAAAGAAGCCCAAACCAAAACACATCAAAATAAAAATGCCAAAGGTTAAAGACAAAGAGAGAATCTTAAAAGCATCATGAGAAAAGCAGTTGGTTATCTGTAAGAAAGCACTCACAAGACCATAAGCTGATTTCTCAACAGAAACTTTGCAGGCCAGAGAGATTGGCATGTCAGCAAAGTTATCATTTAGAATCGAAGGACAGATAAAGAGCTTCCCAGACAAGAAAAAGCTAAAGGAGTTCCTCACCACCAAATCAGTGTTACAAGGATTCTTAGAGGGACCGCTTTAAGACTAAATAAATAGGCAATAACTACATATCTATCAACAATTCCTTTAAATGTAAATGAATTAAAAGCTCCAATCAAAAGATAGGTAGGTAATGGTCTGTCTTATCCATTCATTTAAGAAAACAAGATCCTTACATATGCTGCCTAGAATACACTTACTTCAGATCATAAGACACACAGAGACTAAAAGTAAGGGATGAAAAAGATATTTCATGAAAATGGAAACAAACAAATAAAACAAACTGGGACAGCAATGCTTATACAAGACAAAAATAGACTTTAAAAAAAGGCTATAAGAAGTAACAAAGAAGGACCCAATAATCCCATTTCTGGGTATTTATCTGAAGAAATCCAAAATGCTACTTTGAGGGCATATGCGCATCCATATGGTCATTGTAGCATTGTTTACAATGGCCAAGATATGGAGGCAGCCTGGGTGTCCATTGATGGAAGAATGGATAAAGAGGAGGTGGTACACATATACAATGGAATATTGCTCGGCCAGGGAAGGAAATGGGCTTTTGCCATCTGCAGTAGCATGGACGGACCTGAAGTGTATTTTGCTGAGTGGAGTATCAGACACAGGACAGATGAAATGTGATTTTCCTTATATGTGGAATCTAAAGATCAAAATAAACAATCAAACAGAAACAAACTCATAAATATAGAGAACATTTTGATAGTTGCCAGATGGGAGGGGGGTTTGAAGGGTAGGTGAAAAAGGGGAAAGGATTAAGAAGTACAAATTAGTTGTCACACAGTAGTCATGGAGATGTACGGTATAACGTAAGGAATATAGTCAACAGTATTGTGATAACAATGTATGGTGCCAGATGAGGACTAGATTTATCAGGGTGATAGATGCGGAGTGGTTGAGGGACAGGGTGAAAAATGTAAGCATTGAGTATAAATTGGTAGTTACAAATTAGCCATGGGAATGTAAAGCAAAGCATAGGGAATATAGTCAATAATATGGAAATAACATGTATAGTGCCAGCTGGGTACTAGACTTCTTAAATTTTATAAACGTCTAACTTCTAAAAAACAAACAAAAAACCAAAATAGAGTATTGTAGGAGATAAGGAAAAGAAGAATTTCCACAGCAGGATTTTATTTAAAAATTCAAAATAATTGCAGAGGTGGTGGGTAAAAAGTAGCAGGTAGGGAGGCAGGAAGGATATAGCAACAGGGAATCCAGAGAGTGATTTATCCTTTGGATTCCTACACTGTTTATTTTTTTATTGTGATAAAAACCAAACAAACAAAAACATATAACATAACATTCACTGTCTTAATCATTTGTAAGTATACAATTTAGTAGTTTTAAGAATATCCATATTGTTGTGTAATAGATCTCCATAACTTTTTCATCCTGCAAAACCGAAACTCTCTGCCCATTACAAAACAACTCTCCTATCCCTGCTCCCCACAGGCCCTGGTAGCCACCATTCTACTTGATTCTGTGAATTCAACTATTTTAAATACCTCATTTAAGTGGAACCATACAGTTTTTGTCTTTTTGTGACTGGCTATTTCACTTAGCTTAATGTCCTCAAGATTCATCCATATTGTAGCATGTGACAGGATTTTCTCCCTTTTTAAGGCTGAACTGTATCCCATAATATTCCACTGTATGTATATACTACATTTTGTGTATCCATTTATCCATCCATGGATATTTGGGTTGTTTCCACATCTTGGCTACTGTGAATAGCGTTGCAATCAATGAACATGTTCTATAGACTGAATATTTGTGTGCCTCCAAAATTCATACATTGAAACCTGTTCCCCATTGTGACGGTATTTGGAGGTGGGCTTCTTGGAGGTGGAGCCCTCATGAATGGGATTAGTGCCCTTATAAAAGAGATTTCAGAGCGCTCCCTCACACCTTCTGCTGTTTGAGATACAGCAGGAAGATGGCAGTCTGAACCAGGAAGTGGGTTTTCACCAGATACCAAATCTACCCAAGTCTTGATCTTTGACTTCCCAGCCTCCAGAACTGTGAGAAATAAATTTCTATTGTCTATAAGCTACCCAGGCTATGGTATTTTTGTTATAGCAGCCCCAAAATGGATGTGCAAATATCTCGTTGACACCCTGCTTTTAATTTTTTGGATATATACCCATAAGTGGGATTGCTGGATCATATGGTACTTCTATTTTTAATTTTTTGAGGAACTGCCATACTGTTTTCCATAGCAGTTTTACTCTTTTACAATTGCACTATTTACATTTTAAAGTAAACTAGCTCTCAGAAAATAATTTATAAAATCATTGAGTAGAAAATATGAATAGTTAAATTATAATGTCATGATATAGCTATCTTCCTTTAAATCCATCGGGATTGAAAAAACTGTTTTAAAACAAAACAAAACAAAACAAAAAAAATCTCCCCTCATTTCTTAGTCTGATAATGAAGAAGATTGATGCCAAACAAAAGAACAAACAGATAACTTAATTTCCAATTTAAATTGCAACATCAATCCTTGATGATCCTTTCTTCTAGAGCTTATATGAGAATAGAAAATCTTTTGGTTGTTGCAATGGGCAGGTATGTACACTCGGGCAGTGTGATGTGTAATTGGCTTTCTAATATAGTATGACGTCAAGGCTTCTGTGAAGCTTTATCACTTTTCCTTCTTACATCACCCAAATGCATACCTTCCCCCAGCTTCCTGATGTCTGGAACTCCACAGTCAAGAACTAATGTGCTCATGGCCCTTTCTTGAGAGCAGGTTTTTCCTACTGAGGAAGTAAAGAGAATCTTCAGGGACAAGGCCAGAAAGTCCACCCCCCCCCCCCCAGCCCCCCAATACAGCACCATTTAATGTATTAAAGAACAGTTAAAAAAAAAAAAAACTCAAAATAGGAAATATCACAGTCTCTTAAGAGCAATACATTCAATACATTTAATACACTCAAATGGAAAACATATTATTCACGCTACAGGTTTTTAATCTTCCTTGGACAACAGAAAAAACACAGTACTCAAACTATATGTTTTAACAAGAGTAGACAGACAGTGGTTGGGTGATGTGAGAATGGTGTTTAAGAGGAACATTCAAGGTACTGGGCACCAAATACCAGGCAGGAAGGAAGGATATAGTAACGGGGGATCTGGTGATGGTCCATATTGGCTGAATGTCTCCCACAAGGCCACAATGAGGTATCACCTGGGATGCTAGTCATCTCAAGGCTTGAGTGGAAGAGGATGTGCTTCCAGCTCACTCAGGTGGCAGGCCCCACCTTGCCCTTTTCCAATGCTGCTGGCTAATCACAGGTCTTTGCTGGCCAGAGACATCAGTTTCTTGCCATGTGGACTCCTGAATAGCACAGCTCACAGCCTGGCACCTAGCTTCCCTCAAATCAAGCAAGCAAAAGGGTGAAAGTGTCCAATAGGGAAGTTGCTGTCTTTTGGTAAGCCAATATTGGAAGTTACATCCCATCTCTTTTTCCATATTTTATTCATTAAATGAGTCACTAGGTCCAGCCCACATTCCAGGGGAGGAGATTATACAAAGGTATTTATGACAGGAGGCGGGGATAAATTAGGGCCATTTCAGAGGCTGTCTGCTACATCTATTAAGATAACTTTAAAGAATAAGCTAGGGCTGAGAGACAGCACCAAAGGAGGATAAACTTTAGGAAAAAGTTTAGGAAAAAAGTTTAAGAAAAAGGGCCCCTCCCCAACGGGGAGGGGTGGGTTGCAGCCCACTCGGTGGTGGGGAAGTTCACCCGGTTGACCTGGGCCAGAGTGGATCACTGGCGAAGTCTGGTATGCAGGAAGCATCCTACTGGGGAGAAGAGGGTAGGCTGAGCCTGGCATGCAGGAAAACAGAGAAGAGACAGGAGAGTAGAAAGTCTTGGTACAAGACTGGTAAGCAGGAACCATTTGCTGGGGTTTCAGCAACTTTCGTGAGGGTGAGGTCCAATGGTGTCCCTCACACATACTGCTGGCCCACGGCTTGAAGCTGAGTTTCTGTTCATGTGGGAGCTCATTTACTTCTGGCTCGCCCTTACTCTTAAGAGGCAACACCTTTGAGTCACAATGAAAATGAGGGACATTTAGCAGGACTCCCACCCACAGGGTGTCCTGGACTCCAACTTTTGTCCTCCTAGCTCTGAAAGATGGAAAGGCTGCCTCTTCTCAGAACTGGATTGGCAAATGCCCAGGGTCAGCAAAAGTGGCCTCAGAATGACAGACTCAATTTTTTTGGGAATGAGGACCAGTAATTCATTACGTTGTTAACCCTTTGGTGGCTTCAAGCTAATCAAAATGCACATATACATATATAAGGTATCGACCTATCTCTACATTATCTATCTATCATCTATCATCTTTAACAGAAAAGTTGTTCTTAATTACCTAGTTCTCCATTCTTGGTGGTAGAAGTCTGAGACGTAAGGATCACTGTGGGAGCCATCGGGTCCTCGATCTGGGAGCTGGAGTAAGTGCAGCGATTCCCAAGTTGAGGTAGGTTGAAGGCTGGAGTCTTGACTACATCTGACCTTCTTCTGCATTGGTGTAGGAGCTGTGCAGGCCTTAAATTGCACAAGAAAGGTATTAGCAGACCCGCCTGGGCGTGTGAAGCATGGGGAAGTCTGTATCAAGGAACTAGGTCAAGGGTGAGGGTGCTCAGTAGAACTTTGATACAAATTCTCCCAATTTGAGGATTTTGTGAGAGACTAGCCCTGACATTTAGGTGAATCTCACCATCAGGAACTTCACAGAAATGTCTCTATGTTATTTTTCCAATTCCAAAGCAGTTGAAAAAGGAGGTGAAGGATTATTATCACTAGAGCGCTTTGGATAAAATTTATCCTAAGTGCTGTAACACCTTTAGACTGTCATTTTTTTTTCTTCTAGCACCTTTATCCATCCATACATCTAGATATTCACAATGAACAATCCGTATCTTTTGAGGGAGTTAAGTATTTGCAGAAAAAGTATCGTTACTCATGTATATTTAATCTCTGCTGTTTAAGCAAGTAGATAAGCAATTAAATTAACCTTTTATCTTATAAAAATTTGGGGGTAAATAAGATACCACTTTTATTATATATACATATGTGTTTGAATCTAAATTATTTAGCACTCTAATATAGTAGTATCATATTTTCAACGTTGTAACGTTAACCACTGCATTGTGTCACGAACTAAGTGATCTGATCTTTGGTGGTCCTCATTTACCACCAAGAAATATTCTGAGAAAATATTTCATCCCTTTTGTTTACCACCGGGTGGTTTTGGTATTGTTACCAAATATTTTATATATTTTGTTCATGACAGTTCCTTTTCAGTTTAAAATTAGCTAAAGCACATGATATTTTAAGGAGCTTTGTTTTCGAGAGGAATGTTTTTTTCCTGAAAATGTTTACCACTGAAGGCATCAGTAATGTATTTGTCTTAAAATTAGCTCTAAAAACACATATTTAACTTATTTAATCTGAAATATAATGGATTTGCCTGAAAAACAAAAATGACCTTTTCCCTTTGTCATTCTAGACATAACACAGCTTCTCAGAAATCAAGGGAAGATCTAGTCTAAGAAGAATGCTATCCTTACCTTTCCTCTAGGGAAACACTAAATGTGCTTTAAGGATATGAAGCAAAGGCAAAATGTCATTGTCTTAGTAACATTTTCACCAAATTCTTTAAGAAGAATTTCCTAACTATTTCTTAAAATATTTCTAATGCTTAATTTAACAATAACAACCATCTTCCGAATGCCAACTTTAAAATTAATTTCTGTAAGTATTAAATTTACTTACTTAGAGTGTAGCGCATTAGCACAAGATGAAGTAGAATCCAAAGCAATAATGGCTGATTCAGTGGTAGGCTTTTTCAGTTGAAAACGTAGTTCAGTTGTATTTAAACATGTATCAGCTTTACATTTTAGGTTCAGACATTGGTGGTCAAAACGTTAGTGATTCATTTCCTGTCATTATGCTGCTTATTACAACAGATTTCTGGAAGTGACTGAACCATAGAAGTGACCACGTAAAAGTCTTGTGCATGTGGCATGAGCAATCCTTTGAAGTGTTTTGATTATTAGAAATCCTCGTAGCATATGAGTGAGAAGACCAAAATATCTTTCCAATCACAAATAGAATATAGGGGAAAGAGAGTAAGATAAACATACAAGGTCTGGTCATGGTAAGATGTACCTTTTCATCCATACATATGTGGGAATATTCGTTGATACCTAGCAATGTTATATTGGCTTTACCATGGTCTTATAATGTAGCTTCTGTCCTCTTCAGATGGCCTTTATCTTTTCTAAAAGTACATGATAATAGACTTCCCCTTCAATGGCTAATATTTGCTATTAAATTTTTGGACTAAGCCTCATCTAGCTTACAGCAATGAGATATCAATTCTCTAAGTTCTTATGTGGGCTAGATATTTTTCAAGGCTCAAAAGACTGATTTGTCTTTAGGCACATTTTCAAATACCATCCTGGTAACAACCTTCCTTTTAAACTCTTGGACTAAAAACAAGAGAGAATCATGCCCCTTTGCAAGGGAGGTGACTTAGAAAAAAGATAAGATAAGAAAAAAAAGATAAGCAACTCTGAATTCTGGCCATTTACCTAGCTGAGAAGCCTTATGAATTCTGGCCATTTACCTAGCTGAGAAGCCTTACGTGCACCATTTTACCTACATATATCTTCTTGGTAAAAGGAGGAATAAGAATAGTAACTCTACTGAACAATTTAAATTCTATAAAGTTGATAAAGCATTCAGTATAATGCCTGGAATAAAATGACTGTCTAGGAAATATCTTAGATCATTATTTATAATACATTTTCTGATTCCTGGAAGGTAAATATTAAGGTGGGTACACTTGGTAGACTGCACAATGGAGTCTCTTCAGCAAGCGCTTGCTTCTAATGGACTTGATGCATTTATGAACTGATTAATAGCTGAGTCTGCGCAGTCACCGGATTTCATGCATGAAGTGTGCTTCCAGTAAACTACTTTTGGAGAGGAGTATATAGATAACTGGACCACAGTGGTATGACTTCCAAATTTTACTTCAGCATACTTCTTTTTAATTTTATATTTAATATTATTAAACATCTGTAACACGTTTCCACAAATTAGCATAAGTGATTTCTTCATTCTTTGGATGCTTGTTCTCAGGAAGACAATAGTGTTGTGATGGAGACATGGTTTCAGGTAGAAACTTCCACAATGGTGGACGTAAACCATCCACATCAGCACAGACGAAAATGATTTCAGAAATTTTCATAGTTTGTTACTTGTTAACTTTTCGAAAGTACATACGAAAAGCTAATTTTAAATCCAGCATTAATGATTCATTCGCGTTATGTGCCGAAATAGGACTTTTAGCAATTCTGAGATGTTCTCAGAAGTAATGAGACTTGGCGAAACACATGCAGTGCCTAAACTTTGGTCTTGGAGGAGTTTAACCCGCACAGCTGGGTCTTGTTATTGGTGCCAGTGGAATTTGTAGCACTATCTATTTTATGACACTTCCACACCTACTTTTACCTTATAAGGTAAAGACTCGAATTCTAAATGTGCATTATACATAGGCCTATATTTAGCACCAAAATAATGATTTTTGGAAGCCAAAGAGAAACAGAAATTCAATCTCCAGATGCTGTTTTTGAAAAGCAGCATCTGAATAGTTGCTGCCCAATGTCATGGTGATGTTGTTGATTAAGATAATTCCAGCCTGTTTTCCTCAAGCCATTCTATAAAGCCAGATTTCTATTTTTAATACAACATCTAAAACACTCATGTACATAATTGGAAATACAATAAAATGAAACTATAAGGATTGTAAGGACATTGATGAAGTGGCTCAGCTTTATTAGAGTTCATGTTTAAATTCATGCACCCCCCAGTCTGACTTTCCTCACATTGTTGAGGAATTTCTCAAATTTCATATAACAAGTCATACTAAAAAAAAAATAAAACTTCTAATTAAC
This sequence comes from Rhinolophus ferrumequinum, assembly GCF_004115265.2. Lineage (NCBI taxonomy): Eukaryota > Metazoa > Chordata > Mammalia > Chiroptera > Rhinolophidae > Rhinolophus > Rhinolophus ferrumequinum. The sequence goes on from NC_046287.1 coordinate 28,638,563, forward strand.
CGGCTTATAATTGATACTCTTCAAGAAGCTTTTTCATGCATACTTATTTCTTCTTCTCTGGGAACTGCATTGACCATGCAGGGTTGGATCCCCTAAGAGACCATTTTTGTGCCATATGACCCAGCCTTGGTGGCCATAGCTGATTGGTGGGAGGTACAAAACCTAAGCTGTCCTGTCAATGTCTTTCTCATAGTTTTGTTGTTGTTTCTTTTAAAGTAAATCAGGGAAACCATTTTTCATAGGAGATCTTGGTGACCTCTGTCAAATGGCAGGGGTGAAGATAATGTAGCCAACTAGCCAACTAGAGGGGTGGGAAAGAGCTCTTTTGATTTTGAGTCCCTCTGTCTAGCTTGTTTGAGGCTCATCACCATTATCACCACCTCCACCACCACTGTCATTCTCATCACCACTGCCACCACCATCACCATTGTCACCACCATCACCACCATTATCATCAGCATCACCTTCACCATCATGATCACCGTCACTACCACTACCACTTCCAAAGACTGTAGGTCTCTTGAGATCAGGGGCCACGTGCATGCATACAAACATGATAGTTTTTGAACAAATACGCTGTGTGTGTGTCAGAGTTTGAAGCAAAAGATAGGTTAATGTCTCTAAAAGTTAAATGAAAAATTCCCTTATGAGATTCTAGTCTTTTTTTCTTTTGGAAAAGAAATTACTTGAATTTACTAATTTTCTGTTTCAAATGTATGTAGATGCTATTGTGATTAACATAATACAAATTTATTGAAGTAAACTGCAGTGGAGAAAAATTAGAAGCAACCTTCATGTAGCCATTAAAATTGGTTAAAACATAATTTTATTACATTCTTAATATGGAATACTAGTTACTTCTTATTGAATAAAGCAGGTCTATATGGAAAGATGTCCACAATAGATTGTTATGTAGAAGAACATGCTTCAGAACAAAATGCGTAGCTCCAGAATATTTCTATGAATTATATACACACCTGGGCATGCACACACATATATGTGTTAATATATGTGTAAAACCATTAAGAAAAATCTAAATATATATATATATATATATATATCTCAAATCATTTATAATGCTTACATTGGGGTTGCAAAGTGTGTAGAAAGCTTATGAAGGACTCTCACATTTTAGTTGTAGAACTATGTGTTTTTTAGAATATACTTTAATGAGTATGCAATTAGTTACTGTGGCAGCCCTTCCTCCTGTCAAGGTTTCTGTTTCCTGGTTTTAAATCTGTTTGCAGGCCTTTTCTGCATTGTACCAGTGCTGATCTGTGTTACTGATAGAATGTGACAGAAATCATAGCATGTGACTTCCGAGGTTAGATTATAAAAGACTCTACATCTTCCCTCTTCTCTCCTCTCCTCTCCTCTCCCCACCTCTCCTCATCTCCCTTCACCTCCCCTCACTTGTCCTCTCCTCTCCTCTCCTTCCTCTTCTCCACACACTCTGGTCTCTCTCTCCCCCTCATTACTTGATCTGAGAGAAGCCAGCTGTGCCATGTTATGAGCATCCCTATGGAGATGCTATGATGCGATTCCTATAGAGAAGCTGAAGCCTCTGGCCATCAGCCAGCAAGGAAGTGAGGCCTATTAACAGCCATGAGCAAGACCTTGGGAGTAGATTCGACAAATTCAGTCAGCTTCAGATGATGAAATCTCTAGTCCACAGCTTGACTACAGTCTGGTGAGACTCCCTGAACAAGAACTACCCAGCAAAATCACTCCTGGACTCTTGACCTCAAAGACTATGTGCTATAATAAATGTTTGCTATTTTAGGCTACTAAACTTTGGAGGAATTTGTTATATAGAAATATACAACTAACATAGTTATTAATAGTAAGTATTAAGTAAATGTCTGAATTAAGTTTGATTTCAAAAATATATGTAAATGAATACAAAGAATGAGAAAACAGTTTAAAAACAACAACATTTAATTCACAGCAGCTTTATGTAGTTATATGTGGTCTCAATCCATGGATATGAGAAGCAAAACTACTGTCATCTGGAGGGAGCATGTATAATAGGAAATATATTAACATTGTAAGTATTAATATTATACTTGAAAGGGTTAGAAACATTGTCATACACCACTGTTTATAAAATTGAAGTGATTCTGATTTAGATTCAAAGAAAAGCACTGCTTTCTGTAGACTGGCTTACTTTTTATGTAGCCATATATAAATATTTATAACACAACATATATACTCATAAGTCCAGATATATGTGTGTGCATACACACATAGACACACACATATTTGACATGCTAATAGAAATTACATTGTTTAAAGTTAAATGTAAACTAAAGTCTCAATTACAGTAAAAAGTGAAAAAACATTACACATTAATGTTTGTTTTCTAATTAGGAAGGTATATGATTTCATTTAGAAAAATCCATTTATTTATAGCTAAGAATTTGCTCTACGATGATTGAGGGAAACTTCTTTCATGAAAACCTGGCTTTGCTCTTTAGGTATGAATACTCAAGTCATTTTGATATTTGGGAGAGGGTTTTCTTGATATCTTTAGCTTTTGCTTTGATGCTGGGTGGCCCTAATTGGGGATCGGGGTGACAGGCAGTGTAGCAGTGATGGTATGCGAATGATAGCTTGCTTACTGTTTTTAAAATACGTCTTATCAACAAGGCAAATAATAACAAGTGTTGGAGAGGCTGTGGAGAAAAAGGAACCCTCATACAGTGTTGGTGCGAATGCAGACTGGTGCAGCCGCTATGGAAGGCAGTGTGGAGGTTCCTCAAAAAATTAAGAATAGAATTACCATATGACCCAGCAATCCCTCTCCTGGGTATCTACCCAAAAAATCTGAAAACATTTATCCACAAAGATATATGTGCTCCAATGTTCATTGCAGCTTTATTTACGGTGGCCAAGACATGGAAACCACCAAAGTGTCCTTCGATAGATGATTAGATAAAGAAGATGGTGTATATATACACAATGGAATAACTACTCTGCCATAAGAAAAGATGAAATAATGCCATTTGTGACAAAATGAATGAATCTTGAGATTATTATGCTAAGCAAAATAAGTCACACAGAAAAAGTAGAGAACCATATGTTTTTACTGATACGTGGTATATAAAACTGAAAACGACAAAGGAACAAGACAAACAAATGAAGAAACAAAAACTCATAGACACAGACAATAGTTTAGTGGTTAACAGAGGGTAAGGTGGTGGGGGGCGTGGTAGATTAAGGGTAAAAGGGATCAAATATATGGTGATGGAAGGAGAACTGACTCTGGGAGGTGAACACACCATGTAATATATAGATGATGTATTACAGAATTGTACACTCAAAACCTGTAATTTTACTAAGCACTGTCACCCCAATACATTTTAATTAAAAAAAAATACATCTCAGATCTAATGGACAAATGATGTGCTACGCTTTTCTAATATTTCCCCCATATAATAATTCTTTTCCTTGATGCTGAAATTACTAATAAAATTCTTGTTGAATTGAATACAATTAATGCTTTCATTGCATTCATTCATTCCCTTATCGAGAAACTTTTGAGTATCTGTCAGGCCCATGAGTATTTATGCAGCTGTTCCTAATTGGTTACTGTTTCTTCACGTATTTCCTTTCACAACTTTCCCCAATAGCACAGTATGTACTCTAACTAGGGTACATGCTGTGCTATTGGGGACAATCATTTCTTATCTGGAAAAACCCAGCTTGCAAGTAGATTCTTCCCAGTTCTAAATATTTGACACAATCACATTGTCAGGGAAACCCTAAAATAAAACTAAGCACCAGAAGTTAGATACTATATTGTGGAATAGGTAACTGAAAACGTGTTAAAGCAAACGCACGGCCAGTTATGAAGATCTCCAGTTATCACAGCTCTGAGTAAACATGCACAGATATGAGTTGTTTGTTTGTTTGTTTGTTTTAAATATTACTCTGTTTTCTGGACTTTGGCAATAGTTCACTAGCCAATGGATGGATGCAGTCATCTTAGACAATTTCTCCCCATCTCCTTGTTTTAATTATGTGTTCAGTAAAAATGTTTACTATCCACAAGCACAGTAGGAATAAAATGATGAAGCAGGCATAGTCCAAGTTCCCTAGGACCCCACACTAGAGTTTTATTAATCTGTCCTCAGTTGTGTCCGCGGATCTCTGTTGACATTTTATGTTGGACTGCTTCCCTCTTGGTTAGGGACTTACAGATTCCCAGAACCATTAGGTTTTGTCATTTCATGGGTCTGACAAGGATTTTGTTATTTCTTACTGTTGGCTACAGGATTTTCGTACGAGTTGAGTTAGACGAAGCTTTCTTCCAGTACTGAATTCTGTGTATTCTGTGATCACTCATTAAAATTGCTGATAAAGAAAAAGTCAGTCCATCTCCAAGATAATCAATTTCCATGAAGCCAGTTATCTTCACATTTGGGAGCATGTTTGCTATGTTCTATATTTTTAAATTTTCCTTGGAATTTTTAGATTTTGAAAGTTCTGTCTCTTTCTTTTTCACCTGTGGTCGAGAACCATGTCCAATTACAAATTTGGTACCTTTGAGCAGGGCCCGCCTTGAAGAGTGAGTAGCCATGTTTAAGGTATGAAGAGGGGACAGAGACCTGACGTACAAAAACATATTAGGATTCAGTTGATATTTGGAAGGAGGTGATGAGAATTACACTGTCAGGGAACTCATGAAAATTCCCATAAAAGTTTGTGTTAAGTATTATACTTTTCAGATGGGAATTTTCTTTATCATTTTAGAACTTTATTTTGTGTTCTCAACACACCCACTACATAGGTTCTGTGACCCACAATACAAGACGTGTCATTTTTTTCCCAGATATGAAGTATGTCAGTAAATTGTCCTCAGCTTATAAAAATTAAAAATGAATTAAATAGCTGCACAGAGAAACCACAAAATAGCATAGAACATCATCTTCTAAAACAAATATTTAAAGAAACAAGCATCTAAGAAATATTTGGAAGCTGGGCATTAATCCTCAGCTTATTAATAAGACTTAACCTTGATCTTATTCTTGACTGTCAATCAGCATGTTTGTTTATTAACTCACCCTGAGACATGTCTTTGAGCTAAATGTGTGCCATGATTGTGATTTAGCTTCCAAGTCTTTACAGCAATGTAGCATCAAACTCCCTTTAGACTACTTCTCTTAGCTAATGTAAGCAATTTATTTTCCTTCTTGGACTGAGTTATTTAAATGGATGACATTTGTTTGCACCTCCAGGTATCTGACCTTTAGGAAATCTGTACTGCTTTCTCAGTATCGTCTTTGTCCTTTCTTTTTCTAAGAGCTAAAGGAAAAAATGAGAGGAAGTGACAATATGGGATTTCTCTACTCTGAAACTATAGGATGATGAGTTATATGTACTTGAAGTGTAGTAATTTCCATGTTATTATTAAATAACAGTTAAATTTCCTTCCATGTAATTATCTCTAATTAAATAGATTGGCTAGGGTAGCTCAAATCATACCGTAACTATTCTTTTTAAAAAGAAGTATTATCTCACAAATAATTTTTATACATCTATTTCCTGAAAGACTCAATTCTATTTCTTATATACAAAGATAAGAAAAATAATAATCAGAGCCCAATTGTATAACACAGACATAACCATCTTGGTGAATTAGATTATCAGAAAATGTGAAGAGAGAGTCAGTTAAGAATAGGGAATAGACCCAGGGTAGAGATAGATGACCTGAATTTTAGACACTGTCTCTCTCAGAAAACAAAGGCTGGAGAAGGGGCAAACATGAAGGGATGAAACCAAGATTCAGGGGACCAAAGATACTCAAAGTCTCTGGAATGAAGTAAACCTCACAGACAGTCTTACCTCTTTCTCAATCTTTGCAGTGTCTCTCCCTGCATCTATTGTATCAGAACATACCTACATGGGTGACATGTGGAAAACATATGACAACATCAATATCTATTGCTTATTTAAACAGGTTTATAATTTAAATAGTTTCCATTTATTGAGTGAAATCTCAATGATGGATCATTCACTTAACGTCTTCATGTGTATTACTTTATTAGAATCTTGTTTTAAAAAACACTGTGAAGTAGGTATTTCCCCAGCATTAAAGATGATGCCGAAGCTCAGAGAAGATAAGCCTGTGCCTATGGCCATTGTGTAAGTAAGTGAAACATCGAGAACCCGAGACAAAATCTGTAGGACTCCAATTCCATGCTCTTAACCAAATGTTTTGATCATTCTCACATTGATACTGCATATCAAGGTCCATTCCCAGCTCCTCTGTCTGCCTTCCACTGACATACTTATAGGAAAAGACTATGACTATAAGACTATGACAAAAATACTAAGTGAATTTTTTTTAATGGTTGGTATTGGCCCCAGCAGTTTTTCTTTCAATCCCTTTATAGGGAGAGCTCAACTTTAATGTTTTAAATATACAAATTTAGAGTTCAATTCAAATCTCTTCAAGATTAAAACAAATGAATAAATTAGGAAGCATAATGGCTTTTGGAAAACATACAGTTGTAATAAATCTGTCATGACCTACTAAAGGATGCATCACATTAAAGAAGAAAACTTTGATGTTTTGCCAAGTATTAAAACATGCAAATTTCCCTTTTGGTGTATGTATTTAAGAAATGTTGATGACAGGGCTATTTTAAAGACTCTGCAAAAAATATCCTTTTTTGGAAATATTTGTTTCTGTAGCAACCTTAAGATGACAGCAACTCATATGCGCATTTCAAGACGCCCATGGATCTCATGGATAGGTTGAACTTGAAAATTTAACTTGTGGAACATTTATTCTGGTGGGCAGAGAACTAGGTTGGAATCCTGACTTCAGTACTTTTAACTTGTGTGACCTTCGAAAAATTTTCTTATCTCTCTGTGCTTTCATGTTATCATTTGTATATTTCTCAAAATAATACCTTCTTCACAAATTTGTTCGGAGGATTAAACGAGGTCATGAAGAAAATGCCTTGTACATGGTAGGTGCTCCATAATGCCTATCTTAAAGGATTGCTGTGCAAATTAAATGAGATAATGCTGCTAAAGGATTTTTACATTGTGAGCACTCAACAAAGGTATGTGACTCTTTCCCTAGACATTCTTTTAACTCTTTTGCTGCATTGATTGATTTCAAGTTTTTCTTTTCCAAAATGTGTCAGAAATCCACAAAAAACAAAAAGTTGATATCTTGACTATGTTATGCATTTAATAACAACAACTTGAGCTGCTTTGTATATAAATGACATTATTTTTATGTATAAAGATTTCGGATATATTCATTTGGATATATTCGACAGTTGCAGCAAAATGGTTAAATTATGCTAGCATATTGAACTTAAAATTCTTATGTACAGACCCATGTTCTAATGGAATGCCCACCATGTTGATATTCACCATTACTATAGCTTTCCATTCATTACTTTATTCATGCATTCATGCAAACAAATATTTATTGATTAACCATTAGATTCCAGGCATTATGTTAACCACTAGGGGTTGAATGTACAGAGGGAAGTCAGATTCAATTGTTGCCATAAAAGAGATTCATTGTAGGTGTGTGATAAAGTTATAGGAAGGGCAGAGAGCAGACACAAAAGAGGGAATGGTTAATTCTAACCTTAGAAAGGAGTTTAAGAAATTTTTCATAGGGATGACCATCATGGAGCCGAGCTATAAAAGATGAGCAGATGTTCTCTAGGCAAAAGAGGAAGGCAGGAAATTTCAGAAAAATGAACCAGCTTGACAAAATTTCCAGAGATATGAAACCTCGAATGTACCCGGGGAAGTTCAGTGTCAGTATTGCTAGAATGGAGGATAGTAGAGGCATTCAAAGATGTAAGTTTGGTGAGGTAGACATGGAGATCACAAAGACTCGAGCACCCCAACCTAAGACTGTGTTTACCACTTAGGCTCAGAGAGCATTTGAAATCACAGTGGGTGCCATGGGCTCAGTGTACCAGAAAATTTCGTTCAAAGCCAAGTAGATAATGGATTGGGTTTGTGGTGAAGGAGCAAGTCCTGATGCACAGACAGCACTGGGCTAAAATTGTCACAGTCCATGAGCAAGATGAAGAGACTTGGGCTTCAAATGTCTGGAGAGGAGATGGATGGAGGTTAAGGAGGTCATTTATGACTCAGAAGTCACAAGATGTGGTCTCGGTATATAAGTTGAAGAGAATGAGAAGAGGCCATTCTGACATCAAGTATGTTTGATACTATTCATTAAGAAAAGAATCCCAGTTTTTCGTTTTTTTTTGGGGGGCCTGAGGGGGCTGAGATGATGAGTTCAGTTTTGGACTAGTTAAATTTATGATGCCTGGGAAATATACAGGTGTGAATTCTGGTTAAAAACTGGAGTTGTGAGTCTGGAGCTCATGCCTTAGATGCAGATATGTGTTTGGGGGTTATCAGCATTCAATTTGGATGCTCTGATCCATGGTGGTTTTGGGGAGTAAGTGCAGAAGCCAGTCCACAAAGAGATGGAGAAGAAATGGCCAAAGAGATAGGAGGGGAGTCAGAGAAGTAAAGGAGGAAAGAGAGTCAAGAAGTAGCCTGAAGTTCAGCATGATGGCAATTAAAAAGTCCAGTGGATAATTTTTTGGGTTTGTTTTTAAGTTGCTACAGACACTCAATGAGTTCTAGAAGGAAAACATCCTAAAAGAGAAGAGATGGTACGGTCTATTTATCTATTCTCTATTATGAGGAAAATAAATATCTGGAAATAACCAGTATTTACAGGAAAATGAAACTGTTTGAATTGCTCTGTTATCTTAATTGGTTGCTCTTTAATTTACACAATGTCAAAGTTATGTTGGTGTTGTATAAATAACTAATCTTTGGGTAATGTCCACAAGATGTTTTCACATTGGCTAATTAACTGTTCTCACAACAACCTCATTCTTTTATAGATGAGGAAGCTTCTGAAAATTTGTTAAATGAGTGGGCACAGATCATCAGATTTGGGGTAGGAAAGCTGGGACAGAAGTGTCTAGTCAGCTCAGGCTGCTATAACAAAATACCACGGAGCAGGTACCTTAAACACAGACATTTACTTCTCACAGCTGTGGAAGCTGGGAGTCTGAGACGAGGGTTGCTAATGTGGTTGGGTTCTGGTGAGAGCATTCTTCCTGGCTTGCAGATGGTTACTTTCTTACCAAATGCTCACATGGTGAAGGGGTGGGGGAAGAGAGAGAGAGAGAGAGAGAGAGAGAGAGAGAGAGAGAGAGAGAATGAAAGCAAAAGCTCTGGTGTCTCTTCCTCTTTTTATAAGGGCACTAATCCCATAATGGGCGCCACCTTCATGACTTTACCCGAACCTAATTAATTACCCACCAAAGTCCTCATCTCCAAACGCCATCACATTGAGGGTTGGAGGTCAACATATGATTTTTTTTGGTGGGGAGGGAGGAACAAAAACATTTAGTGTATGGCAAGAACCACAGTTTAACATTTTTTTTAAAGGATAAGTTGTTGGTTATTGAAAGCCTTCTAAGTATAAGCAGTACAACAGGGACAATTGTTTTATACCCTGGAATCCATTTGGCACATGATACATGCTCAATTAATATTTGTTGAACTAATGCACAAATAAAGCAAAAAGTCTTGCTGGGAATACCAACATAATTATGTAAAACACCATTTTAAGCATAGAGTTATAGAGTAAGTTCAATATTATGTTGCAATTTCATAAATATTCATGAAAAGAGATAGAAGGAAACTGTCAATATTATGATGCAATTTGATACAATTTTAAGATCATTGTACAAAGCACTTTATTACTGTGTGTGTTAATATTAACTGGAAAAGCCTGAAATAATATTATCTTGAATGTATTAACTGTTTATGAACCGAGTTCTGTTTCTGATGTTCTGTATTATCTTATTTAATCCTCAAACAACTCTGAGAGATGGCTAATTCCAGGTGAGGATTTCAGGGGAAGCAAGATTAAATAACTTCCCCAAGGCTGTACAGATTTAAAACTGGTTTCAGAAACCCAAGAAACCTGAGTCTAGAGCCCATGTCATTATTCACTAGGTTATGGATACTTCTCAGATATGTCAAACAGGCTTTACCTAATAGTTTTCCTTTTTGATTAGATTACATTGCACAGATTAATAAGGGTGACAATTTGAATCATTTACAGCAAATAAAGGTCCGTTGTCATTATCATACAAAAAAATTAATAATGCACCCAATCTCAGCAATGACTCTATTCACCCATATCTAACATCCAGATAAAAATAAAAATATCAGTAACCTTTTTTCTATTAACCGAAGATGTCTAGATGGTTAGCAAGACTGACTCAAATCAGTGGAAAAAGAAAACTGAGAATGGAGGCATTTTTTAACAATGTTTCAAACATTGTTATTTGTTTTCAAACAAATTGAAAACATTGAATTGAATTGTTTGAAAACATTGTTACTAAGCAAACATTTGTTTTCTGAATTACACAAACTTTTTCTTAACAGACTTCATTATTCTTAAATTATTGTATGCTACTTATATGAATAATATTAGGTTAGGGAGTATTATGCCTTTGCAAAGATCTGTCTAACATATTGTAAATTGTTTTTGCTAAGTATAAACGTTTATTCTTTGATGGAAATAGTTAGCCTGCCATTTAAGGCAACATCAGTCTAAAATAGCAATCAATTCCTGATTTAAGCAATTGCTACATATTATAGCTATTACATTCTAGTTAAATACTCCTCCTACAAAAGCTGTTATTTGATTTAACGTTCCTGAAAATGTATTACACCCTGTCCTGTAGAGCAATATTTTGCTGTGTGGATATGATAATTGAGAACAGTGATTTATTTAAATTACCTCTAGTATAAAGACAGACTTGAACCTATTAAGTTAGATGAGTCTGTATAGAGCCTGGACTATTGTTAAAACCCACGGCATTAAAGAAGTCTGTTGGGGTAATATCCATAACAATGGAAGTTTCTTACATACTCATGGATTTCATCTTTCTCTTTATAATCCATAGAGCTCACCTATTGCTTTACTGAAACTCTTCTTTAGCCTATTCAATTTTGCAAATAGGTGTGTTGAGGAAATTTTACCAGTTTAAGTATTTCATAAGTAGTACTGTTTTCGATTTCAGTCAAACTTCAAAGGATGTTCCCTAGTTTTATTGTTCTAAAATTTACACAACCATGTTTGTTCTGTTCAACAAGTTTAGTTAATGGCTTTATACATTTTTATCATATCCTCCTTTTAAACTTTATTATTTCGGATTTGTGGGATTTAATTATTTCGGCCTTTCCTTACGGAAGCTTCAACATCCCCCTTTGTTATCTTAGTTTCTCTCTTCCATGGACTTTTTAAGATTCATTATTTTTCTGTTTCTTGATGTTAGTCATAACAAATATATCCATTATTTTGAGTTGATGCATATATTTTTTGAGTAAGTAAATAGATTTTTCTAGAAAGTTTCTAGAAAATTTTAAGAATTTTTTTTTTCTAAAAAGACAGCCACCAGCACTGTTAAATTTCTATAATATAATTATTTTCTTTTACACCAAAACACATCTGGGGGAAACACAGGAAATTTCAGAAAACCTGAGAAAATGAAATGCTAACACTGAAGTTGGTCAAGCTCAGAGTAAATGATCACTTAACAAAATCTAAAAGTGAAGCTCATGGAGTGATCTGTCTTGTTTCACACTTAAACAGTCTGGAGGATAGATTGCAAACTATAATCTGTAAAATTTCAAACTCCCTGATCTTTTAGATGTTAAAATGATAATCTCACAGGAGGAAACTTTTTGGACGATTTACCAGGTGTTATAACTGGACAGAAAGATGGCCAATGAGCCTCAGCAAGAGCAATAACACTCCAAGGGGAATATTATTCAGAGTGGTAGAGAATTCTAGGCCCTGAATATCGAACCAATCTAACGTAGGGGCCTGGTTATCAGGGACCGGAATGCGTCCATCTCATGTGTTGCCTTGAACATGTGTGATTCCTATTAACTCTGAGATTAAATCACTCAATGAGCCTTAGTAAACCACTGATCCCAGCACAAAGTAATCTCTTCCCTTCATGCATTAGATTGACCCATTTTTACAATGTATAAGGCACCAGGTATAAGCTACACATTAGAAGAAATTAGAGCTTACTTACTAAAGGAGATAAAACAGGTGAACCCAAATTTAGTTAAAAGGAAGAGTATTGTACATGCACAATAGAACTATAAATAAAGGGCTGTGCAGTTCAGAAATTCACATAGAGTTGAGTAGATTCATGACGTTCTTATTATTAATTAAAAGATGAATAGGATTTCAAAGGGCAAAGTGGAGGGAGTAGTATTTTCAGGCATTGGAAACAGCATGAATAAAGGTGCCAAAGCATATTTGAATGAACAACAAGTTATCCACTTTACCTAAATATTTTGGTCCTTGCAAGTTGGGTGGGAGCCAATCCCAGAAACTAGGATGAATTAGGCCTACGAGGATGTGGGACTAGACTGAAAAAGCCAGTCATCAAATATTTGTGTTACAGCTGCCTGGGGTGAGTTGGATGAGTTGGTAGGCTAAGGAGAGTGCTGTGGTAGGAAATTTTTCAAGCGTGAGATCTCGGAAGGGGAGCAGATTTGGAGTGAATACCCTGAAGTTACTGTGAACCCAATGCCCTTTGTCTTAGAAAACGTATTAGTTGGATTATAACTGGGGGCTTGTGGTAGTGCTATATTGATACCTTTAAGTTCAGGGATTTATGACATTGATGTGTGTGTGTTGTGTTTTTGTATAGCTGATTTTAATTTTATGCTTGAAGACATATAGAGCGAATCATTTGGACTTATTTTGATTACCTCAACAGATACTCCTATTTGCTGATTACCAAGACAATAAAGCGGACTTCTGGTTTTGGCTCCAAAACCAGAGCTTAGCAGTCATCACTCCCATCTTTGCAATAAAAAAAAGAAAAAAAAAGCCAAATAATGAAAACCAGCTTTTCTTGGACCCATCAGAGAACTGAAATCACACAGTAACCTGTCCCATGAAAATCTGGAGAGGCAGGTAAATCCAGAGAGCTAGAGCCAATATCTGCTTTTCCGGAGCAGAAGCCACAGAGCCTGGGCTCCCGTGTAACAACAGTGGATTGTAGCAGCAACCTGCAAGGCTGAGATGCTCTCTAAGGAAGAGTACTTTGGGAAATCCAGATCAACAGAGAAGACAAAAATCAAGGATGCTAAAAGAGTTTGAAGTCTCTGGCATCTACAGCAACAGCAAATATTAAACATAATCCAACTTCTAAACTGATTAATAGAAAACGTTACATTAAATGCCTGTTTCCCTCAGTTCCTATTATCTGATACATTATGTCCAGCTTTCAACAAAATATTACAAGGCATGAGAAAAGCCAAGAAATAAAACACAATCTAAAGAGACAAAGCGGGCATCAGAACCAGACTCAGATATGATACAGCTGTTAGAATTATCACACTAATAAGACAGTCACACTTTGCCGTTACTCGGCATCGTTTGTCATTACTTGAGGTTTGCTGGGCCACAAATCTTGACTCGTGTTTGAAGCACTAATAATTACACAATAAAGACTTTCTTAAAAGCCACAAGTATCTGTATTTTACACATGTAGAAATATCACAGAAGCCAAATTCAGAAGTCCTGCAGAAAAATTGTATACTTGCTTCTTTCTAGAACAGTTGTTATCGAAAGAAAAAGCCAAACTCTCCCAGGATAAGCCAGACTAAAGTTCTAGAGTAAAGTATTGCAGAGTGTGCTGTCCTCAGCTTTTTTCTTAAACGTTGGGCTGGGGAGAGTGACGAGGGAAGACGGAAGGAAGTGATGCACTTAGCATGTTGTGAAGCTAGATGTGTCATCACTTTCAATAGCTCAGAGACTTGCAACAAATATAGTTATCAACACATAGGAAAGGATTTCTATTTCATATTGTTTCCTCTGGAAACTTCCAGTTTTTCCAGCTAAGATTTGTCCCAGTGCTCAGTTGTTTTTTTGGTTCACTCTGATTTATTGCTGAGCTCATGAATCATTTGCCTCTCCTATATAAGAAAAAAAAAAAGAATCCCCTTTCCATTAAGTTCAATTCTGTCAGTGACTGGGTGTGACCCGGTAGATGACAACCTCAGCCATAGGCCCTAAGCCTGAGACTAGAGAGAATGATGTGGAGAGTACAATGACAGGAATTCAAGTTAGCATGTAAGAGAGTATCTACTTCCCCAGAGAGAGTTGTGTGGAAGACAAGGGAAACATGCTGACACGATTAGTGATGTATTTATAACAGTCGGTACTCCCACCCTTAGTTCCATTGTTGAACTGCCATTGTTCTTTCCATAAGGATCACACTAGGCAGTTTCAAGCTTATACAAATGATTTATTTCCACACTTGCAAGGGTGAGAAATGGTTCTTTAAAGCAAGCATTTACTTGAGTTAAGAATTCAAACACGTTCCTATGGGGATAGAGGATGGAGAATGCCATGCTAGACTATTCTTAAAATGCCTTAACGTAATTAAATAATGTTTTCTAAATAAAGACATTTTATGAAAGTCAACATTGCTCACAACTCTAAGCATAACAAATTAAAGAATGTGGATTTAAACTTGGGATGTATTTGAGCCCTGTATAATAAGGAACACATACAAAGTATGATGACATTATTGGTAATTTTATTGATTTTGTATTGTCTTTGCATTCATCTATGAATAAGGGGGCTGGTTTTTATTGTATGTCCAATTGCATGACCACCTCAAAAATTTTAAGATAAATCAAGTTAATTTTTAGATCTATGAAACCTTTTAAACATATCTCAGTCAAATATATTTGGTGAACTTCTAACTTTCTTAATATCAAATAGAGCAGAGTGGGTACAGGTTGTGAGAGAGAACTTAACTGCTTTTGTCCGAAAAATACCTAAGCCTTAACTAGACTACTTAATGGTGTCTTGCAAGTCACATTACAACAATTTTGCTTTTAGGGATGAACCAGTCTACTTCTCCCCAAAGTCTCTGATGTGCTACACAAAAATCTTCTAAAAAGGGAGAAGAGAGATTTTCTTCTGATTGAAGTAGGTCTCTTTGGGGCTTAAATAGGATTTTTAATGCTAGAATCAATGGTGTTGTGGGAATAACATGTTTGGGTTTGGAAGTCAAAGAAATTTGGCTTCAAATCTCTGTTCTAAAAATAGGATTTAACTTGGCTTTGGATACCTCCCTGAGGCCCATGTACACACAAGAGCTTGAGAATAAATACACAGTGCAGTGCTGGGTACATGGTAAGGTGCTCCAAACCTGCTGCTTCTGCCATTCTCCATGCCTTTATATATTCGTGGTTTTTAAGGAACTGTTCAAATAAATGATACATGAGGGGATCTGAAGGAGTTCACACCTGCTACATGGCTTCTATATTCTCAGGGAAGTGGGAGCTTATCAAGAATGTCAAATGTACTGAAAATTGAAATGATAGTTCCGAATAGCTTTTGTGCCCCTGTCTACATGAGCTTGATGTCTTTATTATAAGAATATTGATGTTCCGGCTTCTTTTATTACAGCTCAGGACATGTGGCAGTCACGTCTCTACATTTTACTGCTAAAAAAGTCACAGCCAAATAGTTGGTGAGATGAAGTTAATACAAGCGGAAGTAAGAGAAGAAAATATGCCCTTTTAAATCGTTTATAATGTTTTCACAAAGCTAAACACATATGTACTTTTCGAGGTGAAGCATGGAGATTACCACACTGTTCTTCACGGGATCTATTAAGTCACTCATTTACTTAGCAAACATTGAGCATCTTTCTGGAGATGCAAAGATAAGACAATGTCTATATATGTGAAACATTAACGAACTAAATTAAATTAATAAGTACTTTTTAGTTTATCCCTTGCTTTTTAAAATTCTGTTTATTTTTAAGGCACTTAATGGAGGAGAAAAGACAAGAAAGCAATAAGTGACAAAATTATACAGTATATGGTCTTACAGGGTATGTAGCCATACAGGCGTGTCACTTAGATTTCTCTTCAAGAGAAAACCTGAAACCAGGAGGTCATTTAGGTGACAGCCTCTAATTGCAGCAACTTTCGGATCTGTTAATAGCATTTGAGCTGATGCTACACTCTTTTTGGATAGGCCCCCAAAAGGAGTGAACACTGAAAGAGGAGTGGGGCCTGGCCACTGCCCAACACAGAACTTTCTGTAGCATTCTTTACAATGATTCTTCTACAGTACTCTGCAATGGAGTTCCCTATTGAGCTGGCTGAGACTTTCTCAGAGCTGCATTGCAGCCTGAGACTCTTCCTACACAGCCTTCCTTCCTTCACTCTCTCCTTTTCCAGGGATTTTAATGTGCGATTCAGAGAACAAAGGTCAGTCCCTCCCTGATGATAGAAACTGTATGTGGTAAAATTCAGGAACCTCGTTTCTTAACATGTGAAGACAGCTCAACTGTAT